>NC_062280.1:135184203-135809203 GCF_902655055.1 Lutra lutra
TAGGGAACTTTATGCCAAGTAACTCATAGGAAGTGAATATTAAGAGTTCTCTATAAAATAGCACAGTCAAGGGGCGCCTGAGTGGCTCAGTGGGTTAAGCCGCTGCCTTCGGCTCAGGTCATGATCTCAGAGTCCTGGGATCGAGCCCCGCATCGGGCTCTCTGCTCAGCGGGGAGCCTGCTTCCTCCTCTCTCTCTGCCTGCCTCTCTGCCTGCTTGTGATCTCTCTGTCAAATAAATAAAAATTAAAAAATCTTTAAAAAATAAAAAAAAATAAAATAACACAGTCAATACCATTTGATAGAGTATAATGTTGGCAGAAATTTTTAGCACCTAGATAGTTTAACTGGAAACTCATTCCTAAAACCTAATTTTTAAAAGATGATGGTTTATTGGGGCACCTTGGTGGCTCAGTGGTTTAAAGCCTCTGCCTTCAGCTCAGGTCATGATCCCAGGGTCCTGGGATCGAGCCCTGCATCGGGCTCTCTGCTCGGCAGGGAGCTGCTTCCACCTCTCTCTCTGCCTGCCTCTCTGCCTGCTTGTGATCTCTGCCTGTCAAATAATGAATAAAATCTTAAAAAAAAAAGATGATGGTTTATTAAAACCACAGGATGAAATATTAATCTTAATTTCCAGGGGCATATACATTGACTTGATCACTCTTCTTTACACTGAGTGTTAAAATTGCACTACAAGATCAGTTTTAACTGAGTGCAATAATATTGACCCTTAACAATATTATCTCAGAGGACTTTGGTTGCAAGGCCCCTCTTCTGCTAGCTGAGTTAGCAGATGATGAGTGCTAGCTATGACACAGCTAGCAATCAAATGTTTCGCTTGGATGATAGTATTCTTTTTGTATACTTTTGTTGACAATTCAGGTCATCTACTTTTTGTGACTTAAGGAGTTTATTTTTTACACTATGACAAAGTGATAAATTATTGTTATCATTGATTATGTTATTCACTAACACGTGTGTATGATCCCTGTTGCCAGCTCAATGTGGAAAGAGAATGAGAATGGTATTAGAAAGCCCAACTGGAATTTCTGAAGAGTATGATCTGACCTAAGTCAGATCTAAGATGACCTAAGTCCATCTTTGCTTGCGTAAAAGATAGTTTTATTTGCCCAGCTCTTCTGCAGAGCTATTTTGAGAATTAAGTATGATAACATTGGTTAGGTGATCCTAGGACTGTCTTCAGCTTTGTTTGGAGTGCGATGAAGTGTGTTAGAGTAGAAAAGCAGAGGCCAAAGACTGGGTTCTAATACTGGCAGGGCCATTCAGAAGGCTTAAAGAATTCTATGAGAATTTGCTTTATTTCTTTGAACCTTAATTTCTCTCTCTTTCCTTTTCTATGCATCATCTTTACATCCATCCATGTACCCATCCATCCACCCACCCCTCCAACCAGCCAGCCAACCAGCCAGCCATCCACACATGCATATAAATATAATTATGGGGGAGAATAAAAATATTAAATGGTTTTTATTGTGAACCTAGGGGCTCAATAAATGAATATTAGTTTATCCTCCATAACTCCTAACTTTCCTACAAAATACCTGAAGAAGGAAAGCATAAAATTCAAAGGAAGTCACTTCATTTCAACTAATTAATTTTACAACATATTAAGTATTACATGTCATTACTCAACATGTTTGCTTGTAGATCTTTCTTTATTCTGTCTTCCTTTACGTAATAATTTAAAAGTACCTTATAGCAGTGTTATTCATAATAACTCAAAACAGGAAGTAACCCAAATGTCCATCAGTTGATGGACAGATAAATATGTGCTGCGTATGCATGCAGTGGGATACTACTCAGAAATAAACGTATTGAAATGTGCAGCAACATGGATGCACCTTGAAAACATAAGTGAAGGAAGCCTGTCACAAAAGATCACATAGTGTATGACTGACTCCATGTATATGGAATATCCAGAACTGGCAAGTAAAGAGAGACAGAAAATAGGCTAGTGGCTACCGGGGCTGGGAGGAGGAAGGAACGAAGGTGTGATTTCTCACGGGTTTGGAATTCTCTTTGGAGGTGATGAAAGTGTCCTAAAATTGATTGTGGTCAAAGTTGCACCTCTCCCCGAATACATGAAATACTGCTGGTTTGTCCCCTTTAATCACTGAATTGTATGGTATGTGAATTATATCTTACTAAAGCTGCTATGAAACAAAAAGGACTGTGTAGGTATAATATACTCAAAATAATGCAATTTACTTTCAAGACTGCTGTCGCATATCCTTTGTTGCAAAGGAAGGTAATGGTAACAACTAGTTAATTGCTCCAGAATTAGGTCAGGGACAATAGTATAAATGCTGTCACTTCCTTACCTCAATGGTCACTCAAAATCTCTAGTTGAGTGAAAGGAGAAAAGTGTCTTGTAAAAAAGTTAGGCTCCTCCAGTTAACACCGAATCATGCTGACAGATGTAATTTCATTGTTTTAGGTCCTAAATCTAGTGCAGTCCTATGTGACCCTTCGAGTGCCTCTGTATGTTTCCTACGTGTTCCATTCCCCGGTTGGGGTAGGAGGCTGGCAGCATTTTGACTTGAAGTCGGAGCTGCGCCTAACTTTTGTGTATGACACTGCCATCTTGTGGAATGATGGAATCGGCAGTCCACCAGAAGCTGAACTCCAAGGTGGGTAATAATTTGGAAAATGAGTTTTCTCATCTATTTGACTTACTTAGGACTTTTTTTTTTTACTGTAGCAAAATGAATAATAGAAGCAACTTTCAATAAATTTTATTTTTATGTTCAGTATTTTAAGATTATTTCATTTTGTCATGGAAAAACTAACAAAATCCTATCAGTGCCTAAAATTTTGTGTAACAAGTGACTGTTATAGATAGATATCATAAACATTTCATGGGTATTTAACCCTGACATTCCATTTCAGGTGATTCATCATTTATGAGTTACACAACATAGTCTGTGTGTTTCCTAGGTTCTAGAAAATGTGTAGAGGAAGTTCCAAATGAAAATAAGAAATGAACCCAAGAGAAAAATGTATGCTTTTTTTTTTCTTCTGAAAATGAGATAGATCCTGGCTTCTAGTTCTGGCTTCCACAGCTTACTAGCTTTGTAATCTTGAACATACTGCTTAGCCTTTGTGGCACTCAGTTTCTCCTCAAGGGTAGACTAGACTGCTAATATTCTTTTTATTTTAAATTTCTATCATTCTGTAATATTTTAGCTGGATGTTTTGGAACAGCAGTGGTAAGTACAACTAACTCCTAAGCCTGTAAGCACCTGCCAAACTTTCTTTCAATCTCTGTACCAGAATAATAATTTAAAGTCTACAAGCATAAAGCTAATTTATGTATCCGTGGAATGAATAGTTTCTTTTCAGACACATGCTGCTGTTCTGGTTCCATGCCTATCTGAGCATCATGCTTGCATTACTTTTTACGAGCCAGAGAGAAAATACTATTGACAGTGTCTCAAAATTTGCTATCTTAAACAGATTTAAGATTGACTTAAATTTACGTGAAAGGTTATATGATCACCCTGAGTGAACATTCTAAATTATTTTATATTTCAGTGTTTTGGTTACACATCTTGCCTTAGAAAGTGTATATTTAAGGAAATTTAATGTGGATCCATGCTGTGGTTCTCAAGTTCTACATAAGGATCTCATGGTTCCTTCTTGTCTCTGGAACCAACTTTGGTCAAACTGCCAAAAGTTTTGGAAAACCTCCAGAGTTTTTATTAAGTCTGTAAAATTTGGAATCATTCTGGAGAACACGAACCCACATCCAAGTCCAAATCTTCAGGACTTGACAACTTTATTGTGTCTCTCAATTTACAACTTCATTTATGTAGACTAATGCTTTCAGGGAAAAAAAAAAAAAAATCTTGGCCTGTTGTCTATTTCATGTTGTCTATTTCTATCTATTTCATATTGTCTATCTGTTTATTTCATATTGACCTCACTCATGTTACCTGATTCTATTTCGCCTCCCTTCTTGACACCCTTTCTTGTTAAAAAAAAACAAAGCAAAACAAACAAAACACTTGTGTTTCTCTTATCACTCAGAATTCTGATCACAGTCTTTGACTAGAGTGCTTAAAGATGAGACATATCTGAATTCAAATTTGGAAGAAATCCTGCATATAATGAGTCCCTGGTCACCAGTGTTTCCACTCTTGTGCACTCTGCTCATGTAGGTTCTCTCTACCCCACGAGCATGCGCATCGGTGAAGAGGGGCGCTTGGTGGTGAACTTTAAGACAGAGGCTCAGTTCCATGGTCTGTTCGTGCTGTCCCATCCCGGTAAGTCCTGTTATCCACAAGAAGCTGCTCCCTGCACCACAGAACACAGATATTCCAGGCCCTACACTACCTGACGAGCTATGAAACCAGCTTCTAAACTTAACTTCAAGTGAATTGTCCATGTGACTTATCCACAGGAGGGTTTGATAATTGTTCAGCTACATCTCATAAGCTACAAATTCCTCGTTATCAACATAGCCTTTTAGAGAAAATACAAAATGACAGTAAATTTAAACGAAAACTCTACTGAGTTCATTTTAAGTGGAGTTTTCCTTAGATAAAGAGCATAGCAACCACAGTACCCTTCTCTGCCTCAATTCTGTTGCATACAAAGTTGAATTTGAAGTCATTTGTTTAGCAAGGACTCCTCTGTTCACAGCCGTTTTCTGGATACCATGAGAAACCTTTATAATAGAGCTGGAAGTGACATTGTACTATGATACTTACATTTCAGACATGTTAACTAATTACCTTTAATAAAGATTTGCTGTGTCATTTTACTAACTGCGAACACTGTGCTTTAAATACCAATAAGGAAGCAGGCACTGAAGTCCAATGCCCAAGCTTTTTTTAAATATAAAGGACATCCCATTAGAAATATATATATATATATATATATATATATATATATATATATTTTTTTTTTTTTTTTTTTTTTTTATTTGAGAGAGAGAGAGAGAGAGAGCATGAGAGGAGAGAGAGATCAGCGGGAGAAGCAGACTCCCTGCCGAGCAGGGAGTCCGATGTGGGACTCGATCCCAGGACTCCAGGATCATGACCTGAGCCGAAGGCAGTTGCTTAACCAAGTGAGCCACCCAGGCGCCCCTGAAATATTTTTTTTATTTGACTCTCCATATCACTAAATTGGTGTTGCATATTTTGCCCATTTGCCAACTATTGTCAGATTGGACGGGGAACATAGTTCAATCCATGTCTTCTCCCGCCTTCCGTTTTCTGGGTTTGAGCTCTAAACAAGGAAAGAATAGGGCCAAAATTCAGAAGAGAAAGAGGGCTCATTGTATATTTATGAGGCTGAGCTATAAGACATACTGACCCAAAAAGAATCATTTGGCTTTATTGTAACTGACAATTCTGGAAAATAAGGATTTCTGGGTCTTTACAGATCCCTTCCACATGTCTACCTTTCTAATAAACTGAGGCTTTGTTTAGACACAATTGCAGGCAATCTAATTAAAATTAGGTTCCGTTTGTAAGTTGGGTTTGCCCCGCTGTGCGGATGCTAAGAGACTAAAGTTGATCTCGTGGCTTCGATGCACAATAAATGCATTCACATCAGCTGTTACTGCACTGCTGTGCCTTCCCTGGAAAGTTGCCCTGGACTATTTGAGCATTTCTGCACAATTATCTCTTCACAGAATCATAGAGTGGGAAAAGCAGTGAATTAGGACTCAGAAGGCACACATCCTAACTGTGCGATCTTGGGAGAGTCACTATAATCGGCCTCAGCCCACATTCTCCGAGGGGGGGAAGTGAAGCTAATTATACCAACATTGGGGCTTTGAAGGCTTAGTATTAAGAATAAAAGCAAGCAATGTACGATCGGGTGCTTTGAAAACCCTAAGCTGTTATGCACTCTTACAGCCACTCTACCATTATTCTTACTGGCACTTTTCTAGCATCCTTCACGAGCTCAATGATCATGTCAGCTGATCATCCAGGCCTGACCTTCTCCCTGCGCCTCATCAGGAGTGAACCGACCTATAACCAGCCCATGCAACAGTGGAGCTTTATGTCTGACTTTGCAGTAAGTGACTCAGGCTCTTAGCTTTCCTTTTCTGCCGCTTTGGATGACACCTCAGATTCTTAAAGGGAAAACCTAAATGTCCTCCCTTCTCCTTAAAGGTACGTGACTATTCAGGGACTTACACAGTGAAACTGCTGCCTTGCACCACTCCATCGCATCAAGAGTACCGCCTGCCAGTCACCTGCAACCCCCAAGAGCCTGTCACCTTTGACCTTGACATTCGGTTCCAACAGGTGCGTCTCTTGCAGTTGTTTCTGGTGACTTCTCCAATCCCACTTCATGAAGATCGTGGTTTACTTGTATCAGTAAATAAATAAATAAGTAAATTCACACCATGACTTACTAATTCTTGCTTGCTGAGAATAAAGGAAGTCAGACAGGAAGGAAGCAAGAGAAGAAGGAAGGAGGAAAGAACTACCCTTCCTCTGTCATTGGTTCAGGGTATAAAATCCAGGGTTGAAGAGTACGCAAAGGTTATTTTTCTTCTTATGTGATCTTTTCTCCTCCTGGAGTTTGCTGCCTTGGAGAGTTGAGGGTTTTCCCCAGAGTTCTTCTGTATGTCTTTGCCTCGTTCTTGATCTTCAAGGAAAATAAATATCCTGTAGTTCATGACCTCTCCAAGTACCTAACTGCCATTATATAGTAAAAGAAATATGACGGCACTTTTTGTCCAAGGACAAATACTAAGTGTTGGCCCCGCACTGAACATGATAAGTACAAGTCCCATATATACCCTGTGAAAACAATGGAAAAGAACCCAAGGAACGCTGCTGTTTCGTCCCAGTCAAAACATTTCACCTCGCCAGTATCGCCTTCTCATGAAGGGCAGAGCCAGTGTTACAATCCCCTGTGTTAGTCTGGTCGGATGTGAAAACTCAAGTGCAGTCTTCAGTCATCTACATGTGCACGTACAGCCCATGTGTGTGTCTGTGAATAAGGCATTTGTGCACCGCCAGGGCAATCGGCAATGGGTAACAGAGCTTTCACACTTGGTTTTAGGTCAGCGATCCAGTGGCAGCTGAGTTCAGCTTGAACACCCAGATGTACCTCCTCTCCAAGAAAAGCCTCTGGCTGTCTGATGGATCCATGGGATTTGGGCAAGAGAGTGATGTTGCCTTCGCAGAAGGTACCCGTTTCACAAATGAGACAGCCGCTCTGTCTGCTCGCCGCCGCATCTGCTGTGCTTTGCTTTATTGGGATCATGTTTAAGAGGGGAAATGATCAGCGCTGGCGTACTCTTGAGAATATTACTGGGTCTTTACCACTTTGGCAGGGATGGCTAGGGCCACTGGAATTGGATATATGCTACTAGATGGTTTTTCCTCTGGGGAAGTTAATCTCTATTTCCTTTGCTTAAGTGACTTTTGGAACCAATCTAGATTTCCTTTTCGTGAATCTTCTTTCCAGGTGCATAGACTCAAATACTGTAGCTACTTGAGACTGTCGATGCCTCATGGTGAGGGTCATATCTGTGCTGCTCAGTGGCGTGTTCCTGGCCCTTAGCAAAATGCCTAACACGCATGGTGGGAGTTCAGTAGTAGAGACGAAACAGATGGCTGACTGCGAGGGAATTTCCACAAACTCTCCTTCAAAATCACATAAAGCCAACTCAGCTTTTTATCAATATTTTCTTTTCTATATACTTTATTAGTCTGTATCCTGCCAAGTAATTTATCTATATGAAGTGGACTTTAAACCACAGTGGAATTATGAATATTAAATTATAGACCAAGGCTTGAGGTTATTCCCACTACTGACTGAGCATGGGACAGTCAATAAATCCTCAGTCACTTGTGGTCCGTACCCAGAGTGGTCTGACCTGAGGCCTGGGAGTGGGTGACATCCTGAAAGTTTTCCAATATTTGATGGCAGATTAGAAAAAGAAGGAAGTACTCCCTAGGGAGCGTTATTGTCACCAATGGTTTGCAGAGTCATGTGGACAGGACTTACCACGTAACAGAAATGACACTTCCACGTATCTGTTTCAGGGGACATCATTTATGGGCGTGTCATGGTAGATCCTGTCCAGAATCTGGGTGACTCCTTTTACTGCAGCATTGAGAAGGTGTTTCTGTGCACTGGAGCTGACGGCTATGTTCCCAAATACAGTCCCACGAATGCAGAATACGGCTGCTTAGCTGACTCTCCTTCACTCTTATATAGATTTAAAATTGTGGTAAGTGCTTTGCCACAAACAGTGAACTAGGTAGGTGTTCAAAGTTCAATGTTTTCATCTGGTATTTAAAAACAATAACATCTTTTTAAATGAAACACAGTGGTGACATTGTATGGTCATCTGTACTTGCACAAACCTAAAGAAACCATTCTGTACTTGCAAAAGTTGGCATTATCTACAGCACTCCTCATTTTCTTTATTGCTTAAAGGACAAAGCTCAGCCAGAGACGCAAGCCACCAGTTTTGGAAATGTCCTGTTTAATGCCAAGCTAGCAGCCGATGACCCTGAAGCTATTCTCTTAGTGAATCAGCCTGGATCCGATGGCTTTAAAGTTGACTCAACACCACTCTTTCAGGTGGGCCAGTAATAAGCCCCTTACACCAGCTCTGTGTGCCACATGCAAATTACTTAATACTGGGATGATCCAGGTGTCTTCTATGAAAGGGCTATGATAGTAATACTGCATAAGTAATCATAACATTGAATAAGGTAATGCAGGTAAGCCACACAGGACCATAGTGGGCACCTGGTAAGCATTCTGTAAACCCTAGGTATTATTATTTTTATTAGTGCATTCACCTTATTTTAAGGCTATGAGTAATGAAGACCCTTATTCAGCACAGAATGAAATCTAAGTCTGATGTTTGGAAACTCTGCTTTTCTTTTCTTTCTTTCTTTCTTTTTTTTTTTTTTTAAGATTTTATTCATTTATTTGACAGAGAGAAAGAGATCACAGGTAGGCAGAGAGGCAGGCGGGGGAGGGGGACAGAACAGGCTCCCCACTGAGCAGAGAGCCTGATGTGGGACTCTATCCCAGGACCCTGAGAGCATGACCTGAGCTGAAGGCAGAGGCCTAACCCACTGAGCCAACCAGGTGCCCCGGAAACTCTGTTTTTTTTTATTCAAAACTTCCTTCCTGTTGACTTTTCATGACATCTTTATTAGAGTGATCTTGTTTGAACTGCTGGCTTCAGAAAAGAAGTGTGCACAGCTCATAAATCTCCATTCTCAAAGACTTTATAAACCAAGACAGAATATCCTAGCCTAGCGATGGATGGTAAAAAGACACAGGTGACCCTAACACTGAGCAGACAAATGAGACAAATTCAGAGTTGTGCTTCCACAGAGAATCCTTGGAGGGGCAAGTACACCTTTTAGGAAATTTTCTGAAAATTGTCCACACTGGAGGGGCTGCAGACACAGTATCTGTCTTCACCCTAAAGAAGGAATCTTAAGGAAGCATATTTGTTACTCGGAGTAATTTTTTAAAATGATTTTCACTGTTAATTCTCAAAGCCTTAAACCCCTTTTAAATCCTGAAGGCTTCAGAGAGCCATCGGAAATTCCCTTCTTTTCACAAGCCCTAGAAAAGCAGAAAAACGGACCTTTTCTATGGTCTTCTCTGTAAATAAGCAGCCAGACGCACTGGAAGAGAGTCCTGAGAGTCAGAATGTATGGGTTCCAGTCTTGCTTCTGCCACTAACTGGTTGAGTAACATTGGCACGTTACGTAACTGGTGCATCCTTCTTTACCCATTTTTCAGATGTGTAAGTTAAAACCATGTGACAGCTCCGACATTCTATGGCAGCAATCACAGATTGCCAAAGATTTACTGGCACACACTCCCTTGAGAGTCACACAAAATATTTTAGAGTCCTTTACACAAAGCCTTGCACGTACTACCCACGAAAAAATGTGAAGGGTATTAATTCTGCAGTCTAGAGTAAATTCTCAGTGGTTGTCTCTGCCATTAATTTCTCATGAATTAGGAGTCATGAATTAGGTCGGTGTGGTATTTAATTTTCTAACAAATAGAGTTGCATTTCCTAGGTTGCCCTGGGTCGGGAATGGTACGTACACACGATCTACACGGTAAGATCAAAAGACAACGCCAATCGAGGCATCGGCAAAAGAAGTACTGAGTACCAGCACCACTCCATAGTGGGTCCAGGGAAGCCAGAGGCCACAAGCCAGAGCCGGAAGAAGAGGGAGATCAGGAGCCCACCCCCGCTGGCATGGGACATAGGTGCTGACAACAACCGGGGAACCAACATCCAGCACATTGCCCTGGACCGCACCAGCAGGAAGCAGGTCCCCCAGGGGCGAGTTCCTCCTGATGACGTCCTCCCTCGTGAGCTCAACCGGCCCAGCTCCGACATCAGCCTGGTCACAGTCGTTGGCAGCATCGCGGTGGGGTTCCTCACTCTCTGCCTCGCTGCCATCACAGTGATGATGTGCAGGAGGAGGAAGGGTGCCAGGAGGAAGGGCGCCCTGAAAGGCTCAGGCAGTAGCAAGCCCATGATGGCCCCACAGAGCCACCAGGGAGACAGCTCAGAGGTTTGAAGAGCGTCACTGGGATTCAGCCTTGGCCTCCAGTGCCTTAGAAAGACAGTGGAAACCCAAATGCTTCTGTCAGTGCCGGGGAATTGGGGACTTCTGTTACGAAGACGCTCAGAGGACCTGACTGTACTAATGAGCTTGGATTTGAATTCTGTCTACTTTTTCATGCATCAGAGAACAAATGCAGACCACAAATCACGCCTTTCCTCTGGCCCCAGAGGCAGCAACAATGTATTCGTGTGTACACATAGCCATCCATGGACTGCCAGGAATGGACTTCTCATTTTAGGCATTTTTCTCTAAACAGTGGAGACAAATCTATTCCAAGGTGCTGCAGACTCTCTCAGAAGTTGAAGAGGAGTCTCCTGTTGCTATATGAGCATGAATCTTGAAGGTGCAATTATCACATTGTTTATTCATTGTATAACAGTTTATTCCTAGAAAGGTTTTCATGGATAGTCTGCACGAATGATAAATACACTGTTTACTATGACAAGTTTTAGAATAGGTGGAGACAGCATGGAATTATGACCAGGGGTGGCTCAACCCGTCATTCACCCTTCCTACTACATGGGAGGGAACGGAAGGAAAGATATAGAGAAGGAAGTCACTAGGTTGGATTGGACTTGTTTCTCATCCTCATCAGAGCCTCCCTGTTTTACTTGCTTAACTTTAAATTAAACCAAAGAATACGTTAAGTCTGGAAGAGATTGTCGAAGAAAGACTTTCCTGTTATATAGTGAGAAATAGTCGAATTCTTGCATGATAGTATATCTTATGGGTGCTCAACATTTGTGGGAAATAAGAGGGTTGGTGGCGTTTTGATGATGAAGAAGAAATGCTATAGAGTTAGATTCACATTTATAAGACAATGTTCTGTAAGAACTGAGCCTAGATGTTTGCAGTATTGAACCCAAAATTATGAGAAGTATCATTACAGGTGGTGGAAGGAGAAAGTGGTATTTATTAATATAATGTGTTTAACCAAAGTGCCTCTTCTACATCATGGAAATAAAGAACATTCTGACAGATGATATATGAGGTTAACCCTCAGAGGAGCATAATCACACAACAATGTCCAGAACTTAAATTGGCCATAGGACATTTCATTAACCTTCTAATCAGCCTCTGGGCCAAAAATGGGGACCTCTGCCCCTGTCATTCCAGAGATGGCCTTGGAGGCACTACCTTCTTTGATCCAGGAGGAGAGCAACATTCTTTGTCATCTCCAGTTCAGTGAGCTGACACAGCAAGGTCCCTCTCAGTATCTGAAAACATACCGTATGACACTGCTCACAGTGTTAAAAACCAGGAAACTTAAGTGAGCTTGCTTGGCAAGGTTCCCATCACCCTTCTGAAAAAATAGACTCTCACCAAATGGCAGAAATTTCCGTTGGAAAGGGAAGGAAAATGTCAGTAGTCCAGTAACCAATCTCCCAAAAGCTAGTGAATGTATTTCAAGCAAAAATAGGGTCAGGAGAAAAAGAACTGTATTAAGGGCTAACTAACCCTCACGTGTTGCCTGGAATCTTTTCACTTTGTCCATAGCCTGGCCACACTGGACGTCCTAGTGGAATGGATCTCATTTGGTGTCCATGGGCACCAGCCATCTCTTTATTGAAAAAAGGAATCTACGTTGGTGCTGAGAGAGAGGTGAAAAGCGTCTAATGCTCGCCTCTCTCCTTTTGGGCAGCTCTGCACTTCACACTCAAAGTCTTTCAAAGAATATGGTAGACTGGAGTCTCCTTCCATTGGGGAATTTACGGATATCACCCCTGTAACTCAAGGGCCCCCAAAGGACTTATATTAAGTACTGTATAGCCCGGGAGTTCATTTGTCAAGCAAACATGAATGCTTTCATCATTATGCCCTTTTCTTTTGCTTTGCCTTCTGGCAGATGCTTTGCTACTTCTGTAGCTACCTCGTAACTTGTCTAGGAATGAGCATGTTAAGCAGCTTCAGTTAGCGTGTGGACTTTTCATGACTTAGCGCTGGGTTCAATTCAGTTAGACTGTGGGAGCAAGTACTTGCCGTTGACTTTATGTTCCTTCAGTGGTTTAGATGCCTCAGAGCCTGACTCTTGTGCAGTCTTGAGCATCTCTGTCACTGATTATAGTAACGTAGTAATATAGTGAAGCCTCATTATGACAAGCCTGTTTGGAGACTTTGGGCCACACTGGTTTTATATCAAATTTCACTCTGCAATGAGTTTTACTAATGAGACTGCCATATATGAATTGGAGGGCTTATAAAACACAGAACATGTCTATCCTTTTCTAATAAAGAAAAGTTTCTTCCTCTCTGCCCAGTCCCTCTATCTCTCTCTCCCTTTCTCTCCTCTTCCTTTCCCTTGAAAACAGAGTCTGGGGTAAAAGGCAGATATAGCTTTCTTAAGTGTAGAGTGCTTGGATTTCAGCATCATCTTCTTTTTAGCTGTTTACTTAATGTGAGATTTTATATACATTAATCTTAAAAAACTCTTTTTGTGGAAAGAAAGGATCAGTGAAAATGTTTTATTGTCCAATAAAACAGACCCTTTTCCCCAACATTTTGTTTTTAGACAATTATGCTGGTATTATCAGAACAATTTCATAAAATAACTTCCCATAGACAATGGGATATAAGCTATAATAACTCCTTAGATACCCAGTAGCTTCTGACCCTAATTAAAACTATATAATTGAAATCGTATCACATAGTAAAACACAAAGCACAAAAATATATATGAAGCCTTAGCGGCTCTCCCCGCATACGAACCACAAAGCATTACAATACATAATTATGGTTTTAATGATGGTTTTATTTATCCTAATTCATTCCCTCTGTTAACATTTACTAAATGCTCACCTAGGACTAACCACTTTGAGAGATTACCCAGAAACCAAGATGCCCTCCCTGGTCGCCAGCAGGTTCTAACCAAATGTGGCTCCTCCTTTAGACCAGAGGGATCGGCATTTGCATTGGGTTTTGCCCTGGACCAAGAACAAGCCAGGCGTGTCTGTGAACCACAACTTAAAACTCTCCAGAGCACTGACAGTGGAGTCCACTCTTTTTCCTCTAAAAGAATCCCACATTATGGGTCATTATGATCACAGAACTAAGGTAAAGTATTTCAGATCAATAATTTAGTGGAATTGCCCCTCACAAATCTACACAGAAAGGGTACATTGCAGGGATGTGGGTAGTCTGGCTTATTCTTTTCCTCTTAATGGAAGACAGGCCCACTTTATTCCAAGAATGGGATATAGCACATAAACTCTTGTTCCCATCCATGAATACCCCAACACCTCCTGAAGTGCACCCTCCCACAAGCATCCACAGCGTTTGAACAGTATAAATAGAGGTCAACTAGAATTCCTCCGCCATTCTACTGCATAGCATTTGTGACATGAAGGACCAAGTACAAGGGATATAGTTCTATAAGCGGCAAACAACTTCTTTATCAGATCATCATACCTCTTAAGTCTTTTCCAGGTTACCAACTCCAAGGCCAACTTTAAAAATGGAAATGGACCTGCGGAAAATCATAGAGCCTCTCATTTAAATCCACGCTGAAGGTTAAAATAGTCCTAGATTGAGAAACGATAAAGTAGCAATAACAGGAAAATGTAATAACATTTAAATTTTTAAGGTTGAAATTTGATTTCTGCTGCTATTTTGAAAATACCTATTTAGTTTTGATTGAAACCAATTTAGTCCTTTAAAAGAAAAAGAGAAAGTAATCTTTAAAGATGCAAATGTTTTACAAATTTGAAATTTACATAGTTGTATTCATTTAAAAGCAAGGGAGCTCTGATTCTTTGAAACTCTTTCATTTCTTCTAGCCAGGAGGGCAATAACAAAAGGGAGAAGACAGGTGTCTTTACTAACTGCAGGGCAAATAGTGAATAGGGCTTAGGTGTTCAATCAGTCCTAAGGCCATGGCTTAGAAATGTGTAATTTGGCACAGCACTAGAAGTACGACTAGTATCTGGCAAGCACATACAGACACATGTGCGTATAAAAACAACCAAAGAGGGGCGCCTGGGTGGCTCAGTGGGTTAAGCCGCTGCCTTCGGCTCAGGTCATGATCTCAGAGTCCTGGGATCGAGCCCCGAATCGGGCTCTCTGCTCAGCAGGGAGCCTGCTTCCTCCTCTCTCTCTGCCTGCCTCTCTGCCAAATAAATAAATAAAATCTTAAAAAAAAAAAAAAAAAAAAAAAAAAAAAAAACAACAACCAAAGATCTCATTTCTAGAAAATGACGACCCTAAATATAGTTTTAACTGAAATGGTCCATATGGAGATTTTCAAGAAGGTCAACAGAATGGTCATTTGTGTTAACATACTATTGTGGGATTTTCTTGGACATTAGTTTGAAGGTTACTATGTTTCTTTGAGATTTTTCTTCGACTTGATTCCAGGGTTGCGTGGTAATGACAAGAATTTTCAGAAAATACCATCCATAGGTTCCCTCACTGTCTATTTCTCCTTTGGTGTTAAAAATGGAAGATCAAGATTTGGGTAGTTATTTTGCTTTTAATAAGAGATTCTAAAATAGAAGTATGCAGCATTTTCCTACAGTTTTCACCAGGAGGATTATACAGAAACTTCTTAGATAAAAGAAAACTGGTTCTCTCTTGAACTAAAGTTGATACAACAAACTACACTAATATGAGCCTCTCTCAAATTTGATTGTACCGGGAAAACCAATCAAAATATTAAATTGGCAGCCTTTAAACAGTTTTGCTCTCTTCCCTCTCTTTCAAGTACATTTGTTAGCTTTTGCTGGTATCCGTGTGTATTTTTTTTTTCAGTATTGTGTTTTACTTAAGAGCAACAACCAGAAGAAGAAACCAAAATGCTGCTATAACAATGACATCTCCTACTTTCCTTCCTTCCCTCCTCTCCCTTCCTTTCTTCCTTCCTTGGTTCCTTTCTGGCACAGACTAGGGTTTTTTCTTCCTCTGATATTTGTCTATCATTCTTCCAGTAACGCTTCCCTTTTAGTTTGGAAACCATTGCCATTTTCACTACGTAATTAACATTCTCTTTCATCTGAAAGCTAGTAAGTGAGCCCAGCATTTGTGCAGTGTCCCTTCTTTATAAAATGTTAAGGCTTTTGGCTGATGGAAAGAACTCCCTTCAAAAGATCAAAAGCATCATACTGAATAATGTAATGACAATCTGTGCTTTGATTTTTCTCTCAGTGAAGGTTCAACGCTGACATTTAAGACACACACACAAAAATCCCTTTAAGGGTTTAATTGAGCAAAAGTAAAAGGCCAGAGATCACATATATGAAGTTGTTTTGCATGATTGAATACTTTGCAATGAAATAAATGGCAAAACAAAAAAAAACTGTTAAAATGTTAACAGCTTTGAAGTGTCTCAAATTGTAATTATCAAATGCACAATGTTCCTTTCACTATTAGCCAGATGTTGCCTACCCGGATTGCATGATTCCTTGAATACTCTAAGTGAATCTCTACTACAGATATTTATTTTTCCAACATTTGGATCATCCCTTCACATAAGAATTGTCAGTATTGCGCCTTAGAAAATAAGAAAGAAAAGAGAGAAATGCGAGTTTTTAAGAACATTAATAATAAAGAGCATTGTAATACAAACCACTTAAAATATAGAAAAGCAATTACTGGTAAGAATAAAAGATAATTTCTGTAAGGGCACAAATGAAGCACATTACAAAAAGAAGTACAAAGCTGAGTCTCTTTCTGTGGTTTCAGGAATTCAAGTTTTTGGCAAGGTATTTTTAAAGCCCATTTGTCTCTGAAAGAAAACTTCAGCCTGGACAAGGAGTTGTGTGTTTGATAATTGTATTAAGTGCCTACTTCCTTCCCCCAAAGTCCTCCAAAAACTCAGTAAATTTATATTTATGTAGCCACTGAGTGACATATCTGTGTATAATGGAATTATTTGCAAAGCTTAATGGCCTTTGTGATTTTCCCATGGGAATTCTTCAAAAACAAACAGGGTCTAGTTTTTGTTGTTATTGTTTATTTACTGGGGTACTTCTTGTTTGCTGGATAGTGAAGCTTATCCCTGGGAAACCAACTATGCCAATAATTTGGAGCCATTCAGTCTTCTATCCACGTCTAAAATAATTCCTGCTGCCGCTTGTGTTGCATAACTACCACTGTTTTCCTTCAAAATATATCACATGTTTAATATAAATAAAGCCCATATAAATATAAATCTGTTAACATGGTCAAGCTATTGCGGTTCATTCTTCAACTTTATTTGCTCTGAAATCCAAGAATTCGTGTAGTCTGCAATGAGTGTCCGTTAACTTTCGTTCCAGGTCTGAAGCCTACGCTCCTGCAGGCTTCCAGAATGGGACCTGTGCTCCCAGCACTTCTCTGATGCTTGTGGTAAAGTATTTCAGCTCCTTACCAGGATCAACCCACAGGATCTTAGCGTTTACTCACCAGGTGTAGCAGGTGCTGACACAGTCAGAGGCCTGTCAGCGGCAATGTATGCTTAAAGGAAACCACATATTTAGGCGAGTAACTCTGTCCCAGGAGCAGGGTGTCTAGATCCTACTACAGGTATGAAACCCTGCCCAGCAGCACTAATGAAGATGAATCAACTAATAACGGATGAATCCATTGCTGGGGAGCTGCCCTGACAAGGTAGACCAATCGCCTTTATGTAAATTTCACTCAAATCAGTAATCATTTGATTTATTATATGGTCAGATTTTTAATAGGTGGCCACCACTGTTTAATACCAGAAGGAAAGGCAAGGACAGCCTCTTAGAGCTGTTGAAGGGTAATCCCAAGAAAAGGGCCAAATACACAAGAGAAGGTAGAGTGGGGGACGGAGGGAGGAAATGGCTGTGTTATAGCAGAAAAGCTGTCATCAACTACAGAAATGAGGGGCTCGATCCATCTTCACTAGAGAAGAAAAAAAAGAGCCTGTGTGCTAGGAAATTTCCAAGCTGCTAGGAAGAAAACCTGGCTTTCAGGAAGTTAGGGAAGGGGACGGAGGAAGGGAAGATTCCTGATACAGCCACACCTGGGTATTGACTGGGAGATAAGATCTCCCTGCCGTAAAGTCACAATCACTCCAGAGGCACCCAATTTAAGGGAAAAGTCCCCAAACCAGAATGAGTGAAGGTAGACCTGACTGGGGGCGGGGGGATGATTAGAAGCAGAGTTGGGCCAATCTGAACCCACACAGTACTGATTCCCAACCCCAAGCCCCCACCCAGCAGCCATGCCAGGACACTGCTGCAGAGGAAGATCGATAGCAATTTTTGAAACCCCTGCTCCCTACAGACTGCAAAGCATTTCAAGATGCTAAGATCTCATCCTGGAAATTTAAATGTGACTAAGTGGTTAAAGGTGGTAGAGAAGGCGATCGGGCAGAGTTTAAGATTATATCCAAAGGAAGATGAGGCAGGTCAGAGAGGATACAGAGTACTCAACGGGGGGAGAACATTTGGAGAAGGGCATATGCAAAAAGAGGTACAAATACTTTCCTAAGATTTCCTCAGAGTTGAAACTATTCAGAAGACAATGAGTCCGAAGCACATAGGCTGCATGACAACATACAGTGGCTGTGGCCGGACATGTTTCTGCCCCTTTTGATGAAGACAGAAGCCGCATTCGCCTGCACACCTCCCCACCACTTGGCTTGAATTCTACAGAGACCACTAAATCAAGAGGCACTGGTGATGCTCAAGTGTGATCAGAGAAGGTCTCAAAGGCAGTGGCCCAAATCAAAGAAGTTTTGTTGGTAATTTACAGACATATGATTTTCTGTGGGTATGACCTATAGGGTGTATTATTTTCAGAGACACTTTATACACATCAGAACAGATGTCTGCCCTGAGCTGCCTGGGTGGCTCAGTCGGTTGAGCGTCCGACTCTTGGTTTCAGCTCAAGTCATGATCTCAGGGTGGTGAGATTGAGCCCCGTGTCAGGCTCCACGCTCTGTACAGAGTCTGCTGGAGACCCTCTCTCCCCCTCTCCCTCTGCCCTACTCTTCATTCTCTCTCTAATCAATCAATCATTCTTTAAAAAACAACAGGTATCTGCTCTGAGTAGCTGAATTAGAGAGAAGTACTTTCTCTATGGAGATGAGAATCCCAGGTTCATGACTTGGTATTTTTTAAATCTAAGTTTTATTATTATGCCGATATGACAAGGCCAAAGGATCAAGAAACAATTGCCATTGAAAGGAAAGCTTAATATACTCACCAATTCCAATGGGAGCTGGTACGTTCCACAAAAAGGGCCACACACAGGGATACAATAGGGTCAGTCATGGGGCAGAGGGAACAAGAGAAAGTGTGGGTGAGAGCCTTTCTAGTAGTTTCCATGGGCAGAAACAGCCAAGGAGGGATAAACAGGTTGAGGATTAGCAATTTGAGTAATTTCAATGGGTCTAGGGCATAGGGCTGTCCCTAGGTGTCTGGTACCTGGCCTTTGGGGGATTGGGCAGATGGAGAATAGCCCATAGAGTGGGAGGCAGATAAAGAGGGCAGTTGGGATAGGGGCTCTGGATTGTTTAGTTTGCCTATGAATGGCACAAATCTCTAGGAATTGGCTAGCTAGTTTTGAATCTTAGAGGCAGAGTTAAAGTAAACTCCAGAAGAAGAGCCAGGATCTTTTATCTAGACCCCAGGGTATTTAATTATACCCAAAATCAGAGAAGTTAAGAACAAAGACTTTGAAAACCAGAGCCAAGTTTTGTGTAAGGTAAGTCCTGACAGGAAGAGAAAGGTCCGGTAGAAACCTACCTATCCTAGTACCAAGGGTGGTGGGAAAGGCCGGTTAAAAGAGAGGGAGAGGCTGGAAGGCTGAGAAGCTGATTAGACCTGTGGGGAGGGGAGGGCAGGGATTACAGCAAGAACAAAGGGGGATTTTGCCCCTCCCCTACCATTTCCCATTTAAGACTCTGGAAAGAGATCACCTCTCCAAGGTCAGGCACAGCCAAACACACCCAGGGACCAGTGTGTGCAATCTCATTGTATTGGCCCAGCATCTGGAGGGCAAGGAAAACTTGGGCAGCTGAGGACTGTGGACCCACAGTCTGGAAAAGCAGGAAAAACACCCTCGGGTCATCTGTGCTTGGGGATTACTATGATCCAGGTCTGTGTCTAAAGAGATCGGATTCTTCCTTCTCTCTAAGAGGTTGTTTGCTATTTTCCTCCTCTGTGGGCCCTGACTCCCCTTCCAGCTCCCCTCCCCCAAAAGAAAAACAAACTTCACCCTAAGGGGTGGGGCGGGGGGGGGGGGCGACTGTGTTTTGAATATTGTCTTTGGCAGTTGGCAGTCACATTCCAGGAGAGCAATGACCTTCCTTGATTCTTCTATGCCATTTACCCCCCAAAATAGTTCCCTTCAGAGATTTCTTTAGCCAGCCCTTAGTAACCAATATAATAAATGACCTATGGCAAGCTGAAGAATTAATGAGACAATGCGGGAGGGATGGAGTAATTTGAATCTCCCACAGAGCTTTCAAACCACATCTGCACAGGGCACCTGGGTGACTCAGTTTGTTAAGCCTCTGCCTTAGGCTCAGGTCATTATCTCAGGGTCCTGGGATCCAGCCTGCCTCCTGTTGGGCTCCCTGATCAGCAGGAAGTCAGCTTCTCCCTTTGCCTCTGCCCTTCCCCTCCCACTCATGTATGCTCTCGCTCTCTCAAATAAATAAAATCTTTTTTAAAAAATGGAAAACACAATTAAAAAAACAAAAAACAACAACAATAAAAAAAACACAAGAACCAAAAAACACCTCTGTATAGCCCCAGAGATTCTGATACAGCTCTCAAACCCCATTCCCACACTAGCGGGATGGCCCTAGGGGCATGCCAGCAGGCTGTGTGTTTCAAAAAAAAGAGCTGCTAGTGAGTGAGAGAACCACGACCTTCAGGGAGAACCACTAGTTTAGCATTTGGTGTACATTGACAAGAAAGATTTGCATTTTCAGGGCAATTATGGAAACCAGAAGAAGTAGTAAGTGTGGGTTTCTGGAATAGGGTAGGAAGTGCGCTCACAAAATGTCCTTGTTCATGTAGGACCTGCCGGCTCAGGTGACCCTCAGTGTCCAAGCATGTGGTCAGTCACTGCACCACTCACTGTTCCTCAGCTGTATAGTCATCTGGGGCATCTGCATGGTGTGACCTCATCGACTCAGATTCTGGCTGGTGTGAATAAACTGAGATCGGTTTCTGTTTCCAGTTTTTGTTAAAATGCAAGTATTTAGCTTCTCAGGAAAAATATGAACCTCAGTGAGTTAAAAATGAGTGCTAGAGTTAAAGAGTCACTAGAATCTACTAAAAAATGTATTAACTGTGAGTTGTCCAGAACTCATACCAAGTATGATACGGTCTTATGAAAAAAAGCAGGTTACAAAACCAAAGGCAGGAATGCCTGGGTGGCTCAGTCGGTTAAGCATCTGCCTTTGGCTCAGGTCATGATCCCAGGATCCTGGGATCCAGTCCGCATCTCCCGCATTGGGCTTCTTGCTCAGTAGGGAGCCTGCTTCCCTTCTTCCTTCTGCTCCTCCTGCTTGTGCTCACTCACTCTCTCTCTCTCTGACAAATAAGTAAAATCTTTAAAAACAAAACAAACAAACAAACAAAAAAGGCAGAATGCGATCCCTATTTTATATTTATATGTAGTTAATATCTATACGTTGACCGGACGCATGTGAGGGGAGCATATGGAGGGGATGTAAGCAGAGCCGGGGGCCTGGGATGGGGAGTGTTATACAGGAAGTCCGTGTGCAGTGAAAAGGAGCGTGAGATGGGTGGGGAGCATGTGTGCATGTGTGTGCATGCTCTCAGAGTCCTGGACATGATGAAAAACTCCAGTGGGCCCCCACACTTGCAGAACCTGAAAGGCAAGAGGAGAATGGGGGAGGGCTCTATCCCCGCCCCCTCGCACCTGCCCCAAGTAAACCAGGATGATGTTTAAGAGCAAGGACTTTGCAGTGAGACCTAGTTTTAAATCCTAACCCAAAACTAGTGACAGGCTCTTAGGCAAGTTTTTCAAACTCTTGCCATCAACTTTCTCGTCTGCAAAATAAAGATTCTTCTCGGCATCCATAAAGGGCTGAGCACGGTGTTCACATACAGCAGTCAGTACATGGTAACAAAAAATCCTAGCCCTTTGCTCAAAATACAACTCAAAACTGTACCATGGCAACAACAACAAAAAAATCTCTGACAAAGCAATTTTTAAAATACATCACATCTATATTCTAGTCTACAGCTTCTTTATTTTGAACAGTTTAGGGGGTTGGGGGGGTGAATAGAGTTTACAATTCTTAACTATTGGTGGCTCTTGGGTCTAATAATGGGGTGAAAAACATGAGGTTCACAGGATATTCCCCAGTGATTCCAACCAACAGAACCAGTCATAAGCCTCATTCTCGCTTGTAAGTGCTGTGCACTGTCCCAGCGGCTGACAAGTTTGCCGGGAGGCTGAGCATTGGCCACTGGTCATGGGCAGCAAGAGTCCGCCCCCCCGGGCGCTGTGATGGGTTTGCAGCCTGGGTGCCTCTTCAGCCTTTCACATCAAAATCAATCCGGATTTCAAACACGGAGGGTTGGGGGTGAGAAGGGTGGGAGGGTTTTGCCATTATTGGAGATTTAGCAAATAGTTACTTGGGAATTATAAAAAGCAAGTATCTAGTATAAAGAGGGGGCCTATGTTACTTTATAAATTATCTAGAGAGCTTCTTAAAACCAATAAAAATTAATGCTGAAATCTTAGCCAAGGTCTTGCAAAGATTTCTTCCCCCTGCTGCGAGCAAGCAAGCTCCTGCCTCAAGTCCGGATACCTGCTAACTGACTAATATGGATAACGCAAAGCTGTTTATGCTCTGGGATAATAAAACCAGGCCCCCCACTTTTGCGGGGAGGCTTTATGGCATTTCCCTGCCAATGCTATTCTAGCAGCGGCGTCACTCTGGTTCAATATTGTTGCAATTCTCAGTCCTTCTGACCGCGGGGTTCTTCCGAGAAAACTGGCAACAGCTCCCCAAGCAGCGGCTGACCACAGCCCGAGGACCTCAGGCTCTGTTCGTAGCCTTCTCGTGGTTATTGTAGCTGACACCACCGATGCCCTCCAGGATATTCATGGGCAGAGGGAAGACGATGGTGGAATTCTTCTCGGTGGCCACGGTGGTGAGGGTTTGCAGGTAACGCAGCTGGAGGGCTACTGGGGACTGGGCCAGCACCATGGAGGCTGACTTCAGAGACTTGGAAGCATTCATTTCTCCTTCGGCGGCAACGACCTAAGCCGGCAGAAATAAAAGAGCTCAGAAAGAAACATTCGAACTGTGACTCGGGCTTTCTTATTCTGGCTGCACCCCATGCCGGTCTGCCGCCCCTCCCCCGCCCCGCCCCACTTTGCCACCGGGTTTCATCGAACTACTGCTTTGGCGAGGGTGAGAGTTTCGCATTGTAATGTGCTTTAGGGGAATAATGCTGGCCAGTTACCCTGGAGCCTCCCCATCCCCCGCTCTAGCTTTCCGAGAAGTTTGAAATTCAAGGCATGCACCCGCTTCTCCCTGTTGTTCTTTCTTATCCTAGGAGACCTTAATTCTGATGCCAGTTCAGCCTCATTCTTCCAGTGTAAGGACAGTTTCAAGTTCTTTCCACCCTGGATGGCCAGCAGCAGGCAGGGCAGCCTAAGAACCCCCGTGGGAGGGCTCTCCCTGTTGCTGGCTCCCCATCTAGCTCTCTCCTGCCCAAAATGGATTTACCACGGGTACTCACTGTCTCTGTGCCCTCCATGTCCACTGCTGAGAAGCTGCTGGAGCTTCCCAGATAAAGCAGAGACGGGGAAGGGACCAGGGCAGAGGAAAACTCATTGGTTCTCAAGGAATATTCTGAGGAGCTTAGGCAAAAGGGTTCTCATCTTCCCTTGGTTTCTGATACTCCGGGAAACCATTCCCGCAGCCATGAAGGCTATCGACCCAACGGACTCAAGAACATTCGAGGCCAGGGTAGGCTTACAGTGTGTCTTCTACCCTGGATTGGGTTTAATCACCCCACCATTCCCTTTCAGTTCAGCTCACTAACCACACCTAACGATAATGTTCAAAAGACGGGCACGGGGTTGGCTACTGCGGTGCCAGCTTCCAGGGGGTCACTACACCCGCTGCGATGGGCACTGAGTAATGTATAGGGCTGGTGGATCAGTACGCTGTACACCAGAAACTATTCTAGCGTTGCCAGTCAGTTATACTTCCATAATTAAAAAAAAAAAAAGCAGAATTGCTAACTTTATAAAAATGTAGATTCCTGAGCCACAAGAGAATCGGCTTCACGCAGTGTGAGTTGAGATCTCAGAGTTAGTGTTTGCTGTGTTGACTTTTCTCTAGGGGACGGAAATGCAGCCACTTGGGACCCACCTTGCTAAGCCACTGGGCAAGTGACTGTCCCAAGACCTGTTGCCCAACTTCCTCAAGGTATATTAAGCTGCCCATTACTTTTAGCTGAGGAGGAAATTCTCAGTAAAAACTGTAAATAAGCAACCCTTTTCTTATCAAAATCACTGAGAAGCCTGATCTCCCATTCAAGGTCTATCCTTTTCTGCTCCAAAGCTAGACATCTTGCCTTCCAGTGTGGACGGAGTAGCTCTTACCCTGGCCCTGGCTTCCCTGGTGGCCTCGGCCTCCGCAGCCATGGACCGCTGTAGCTGCACCGGAATCCGGACATCTTTGATTTCCACTCGTGCCACCCGGATCCCCCACAGCTCGGTGGCATCATCAAGTAAGGTCTGTTTCCAAATCACAAGAAAGGGTATTGGTCAGAAGACAAGGGAGTTGGGCAAATATCTTGCATTTTCTTGTCACAGACATCTAGCCAGCAACAAGGTATGGCCTTCTCAGGCACTCCTGGGGTTTGTCCTGGCTCTTCCATCTGCAGCTGTGAATCACTGGGCCGGTTCCTTAACCTCTCTGATTCCTTATAGGTTGTTTCACCTCTAAAAGGGTCCCTCTCGGGATTTTCATGAGCTTTGCAGATAATACACGTAAGAGATCTACCAATGCCTCACAATAACTCAATAAATAGTATTGGG
Source organism: Lutra lutra (assembly GCF_902655055.1). Taxonomy (NCBI): domain Eukaryota; kingdom Metazoa; phylum Chordata; class Mammalia; order Carnivora; family Mustelidae; genus Lutra; species Lutra lutra. The sequence continues at coordinate 135,208,813 of NC_062280.1, forward strand.
TACTTGCTGAGATACTCTGTGCCTTGTTCTTGCTCTGTTTAACCTCTCCCCTGTGGCAGGTAGTTTTAAACAGGTAGCCAGGCATGTGTATATATATGTGTATATATATATGCTTACATATATATATATGTATATATATATATATGCTTACTTACTTATATATATATACATATATATGCTTATATATATATGATTACTTACATATATATATTATATATATATATACATATATATATATTTTAGAGCACAGCAGCCTAAAATCAAAGATATGCTTGTCTTTTGTAAAAACTTAAGACCACTGAGGATGTCCTGTTGGTTATCCTGCAGAGAGAGGGGTGGGAAAGAATGTCTTGTGAGAGAATGAAATCAGACAGGTTGTTTCCTCCGAGGCCAGGGGCAGAGATCTCTGCTACCAAACAGCAAGCCATCTCTTGCCTTTCCACAATTTCTACAGAACTGTGGAGATGGTGAGACCTCCCAAGAAGCCGGGGACTGGACTGTGGCAGGGGAAACATCTGAGTTGTCAAACTCATGGGGCTCTTACAAATGACATGGAGAGTTCTATAGAACCAACACTATGTCATAAAGCCTTAGGTCTTTGTGTCACAGTAGACTCTGGAAGATATGCCAAGGACCAAAGCTGAAATTCCCTACTAACGCAGAGAAGGGAGAATCAGAATCAAAGCATAATTGATTAAGGGCCACATAGAAATGTAATTGTCTATGAACTAGGATGGGTGAGGGGTGAGATGGATAATGGCAACATCCTCACCATTACTATAATTCTGATTACTGTCACTGTAACTACCGAGCTAGGTAGCTCCGTGCCAGATTTTCCAGGGATGGCAGGCCTGCAGGCTGTCAGCTGAATCCTGTTCAAATATTCCATTGAAATGCAGAAACACATGGACTGTCTAAGAAATGGTGGCTCTTCTTCTGGAATAAGCTCAATTAAAAAGGACACTAACCTCCTCAGAAAAGGCTAACATGTACAATGCTAACTCATATGTTGAATTAAAAAAAAAAATAGGTAAGGTGTCCAATTCCTTCAGCTCCCCATGTCCTGCTCACATATTTAAACTTAGAGCTTGTGATTATAAAGGAATAAAACCACAAACTGAGGCCCAATGTCTACAGTAGCTCTGTGTGCATGTGTGTGTGTTGCACATGTGAATGCACATGCACACACACGTGAGACGGATTCTTTGAACCACTGATAGCTGATCATCACTGATAATCAAAATAAATGAACTAAGGACACAGGCTCTTCATTCTCAGCGTCTTTACCTGGATGCTATGGGCAATCTCCTCTCGGCCGGCTAAAATTTGGGACAGGGTCTGCGTCCCTAAGACGTTCCTCAGGGTAGTCTGAGCCAGCAGAAATGTGGCTTGGTGGACATCGTTGACATTAGCCACGGCAGAGACAGCGCTATAGATTCTGTAATAGACGACTCCATCCACTTGCGTAGTCACGGAGTCTCTGGTGAGGATCTGGAGAGCGAGGACAGGGAAAATCGCGTGTTTATTATGACTGTCACAGTGACGGACAGTGTCAGCCAGCCTAAGAGCCCTCTCCCCAGGAGGAGACCCTTCGCCACAGCTCAGGCCAGCATCATCCAAACTCTGCCCTAGGCTGCCGTACAATGTCATCCTGGTTGGTGACAAAATCCCCACCCATCGTGGGGTCTGTACCCCACCCATCGTCTGAACCTATCCCTGTAACTTCACCTTAGGGAGGCCTTACACCCCACGGGAAGAAGCTTTTTGATTTGCCACGGGAACCTAAGCACTTTCTGTTTTAAAAGGTGGCAAGTAGGAACTCGGTGGAATTCTACCATCTACACAGAGATAGAACGCTTCTTTCCCTGACACCTGCCATCTTTTTGGTTTTCAGTTTTTATCAGATTTGATGAACAGCAGTGCTGCTTAGAAAACATAGATGTCACCAGAGACCATGTTCTGTTTTCACATAAAGGGAAATCTCTTTGCTTCCACAGAGGCTCTGTATTAATCCTTCTGAATAATGTGACGAGGCGATTTGCAGCCAGTGAGAACTCTCTATCAGGACTGTAGAAGCCGAACCTAGAACAGGGGAGTATGGAGCCAGAAAAGGCCCGTGGTAGGTCACTAAGTGTCTCCAATTCTTAGGACACAGGCTGAAGCCCAAAATAAGGACTCTGTACTTCCTACCAGCGTCATGGCGATGGGATTATTGGATCTTGACTGAGTTTCTTGGACCACAGAGAAGAAAATTAACATCAACTCATAATCCTCTCATCACCTCTGCCCTCCCACATTGTAGACTCTACTCACATTTTCTTTCCTTTTCCTGAATCATTTTGGTTCTTGGTAACTCTGTTTCTCTTCTCTAATGCCCTGTTACTGGTCTTGGATATTTATTTACAGTACTTTAAGAATGGCAAAGAATTATTTGAAATCAAAATGCAAGTGGGATCTGTGCTCTTTCCTTACGGGCTTCCACTGTTTTGCATCCAATCACACATTAAAAAAAGTGAATCACAGAGATTTAATAAAAAGTCTAGAAAGGTGACAGCAAGGATAATATCCTAACCAAACCCTGCCCTCCACCAAATTAAATTCAACCGCTTTATACAATGACTTATCTGACTCTTCCAAGCATCTTCGCTACTGCTCTCCATCCCAGCTTCTCTGCCAACTATATCTTTTCTCTCTCTTCTCTGGGACTTACCACTCCGAGTCATTCCAAGTCTTACAGCAAGGCAGCCCTTGCCCTTGGCTTTATTGTCAGTGGGAAAAGCAAAGCCCCGTGGTTTTTAAGACTCACCAGGGCTCCTCAAGCCAGTCCCTTATAGTTTGAAAACATGCTGTAAAACATCAACTGTCCGTGGAATGGGAAAGATACAGGTTTTATTTCTAAGAGCATATCTTTAACCTGAATTACCTCCTGTGGAGGAATGTTGCAAGTAATAGTTCGGAGATCAACCTTAACAAAGACATCTATGCAGGGCAGGACCAGGATCAAACCTAGGAGAGAAAATATGGCTTAAAATTTTTCCACATTGAAACTAACTGCCACAAATTATCTCCTAACTATATGATCCATTATTTTCAATGGACTACAAATGCTTCTCAGAGGATCTTCAATATACACACCTTGAACCTTGGGGAAAATTAGTTCCTCCTCCTAGTCAATGACTAAAGAAAAGTGGTTCCCTAGAGATTAAACTCTTGTGGTAAAGAGCTAAAGATCCTTGACATTTAATTTTTAGATTTTATTTGTAAGCCACTCAACCTACTTCTAGCCAAGTGTTGAATTTGACATTAATTTAAAAGGATGTTTTGGAAATTGGTGTCCTTACTAAAGATACCTGCACAAAAGATTTAAGTAATAGATTTTTTTTACCTTAAATGTCAATGACTGTCAACATTCTCATTCATCTTCAATAGTATTGAAAAAATTGTAGAATTAAAATCTTCTTAAGATTTTAAAATCTTAAGAATTAAAATCTTCTTAAGTCCCTAAAACCAATGTACTTCAGAATTTGCTGTTTCTCTAGAGCTATGTTCTAGTTCAAATATGATGGCATCCTAGAGTTAAAACCCTCTAACTTCTCTTTGAGTCATGAAGTATTTGGGTTTGGGGCTGAGTGGGGGAAGGATGGGGATAGGAAAATTCAGTTGATTTCCCATGCATGAATCCCTAACATTAGCCTGGCCAATGTTCTCAATAGCTAGAGTTACCAAGTTTAGAACCACAAGCATGTCAGGAGGATGGGGACTCCAATCCATTTCTATTCACCAGAAAGATTTTGTGCCATTGTTTTTGTTTTTTAAAGAAGAAACCCGTTTGTGGGCTATCCATTGCAAAGGGCTGGTAACATCAACAGAAGACACTGCTAAGGTGTTTTCTTTCTCTTGGTCTCTGAACTCTCCTGAGATTTGTAATGAGGATTGCTGCCTGATTTACTTCCTTTTCTTGATACCAGGTTACCAGTTGAGGTCATGGCCCCTAAAACTAGAGGGTTAAGTCCTAGCCCTTGCACTTACTAGCTTGTGACCTGGGAACACTCCCATAACTTTCCTGAGCTTCAGTTAGTTCATCTCTAGAAGAGGGTAGTGAAGATTAAGCATGATTCGACATGATAATGAAATAAAGTACTAAACACAGCGCCAGGTATGTATGAAGTGCTCAAGAAATAGCAGCACTTATTATTAAAACTTTCATTATTAAAGAATAATTTACAATTTACAAAAGTGGAGAGGTTTTCCATTAACAAGTTGGCTTGTTTCCCTCTAGCTCTCATGGCTTTCTGAGGTAACTCATTAGCCCCAGAGATGTGTATGACGAAAAGTAGTTATCCTGGGACATTTTAGTGGTGAAATCTTCTGGGAAAATTCATTTAAAAGAGATCCACTTTTCTCTAGAGTCCTCCAAGTTATGGTTAGTCTACTTCTCCCAAATGCAGTTTTAAGAGTAAAAAGACTTACAAGCTTGGCCCCACCAGATGCAACATACCTAGAAGGGGTCAACCTTGGTCTGTTATACCTCATTTGGATGAGTCTAACACTTCTATTTGGACAAACTCATAAGAACATCCATAATAAGTCATTCTTGCCCTCTTCCCCCTCTGGTCCTTTATGAAATTAGACAAGTAGGATTATACTACTTGAAATGACCAAGGCTCTTTAACAAGCTTCTGTTTTGGAAAAATACATATTTATTTATTTATTTATTTAATGTAATAGATACCTGAGTGCCTACCGTAGTGCATGGCCAAGTGCAGAGCACATGCAGTATCACAGTGACTAAGAAAGTTCTTGCCCCCCAGGGAGCTTATAGCCCAGTTGGAGAGAGAATGTGTTTACTCAAATACATCATAATAGGGGGCAGAAAACAAATATTATTAAAGAAGTATTGCAAATAACCATTCTTTCTCATGTATCTTGTAAAACGCTACCTTTGATGGCCTTCCTTTCAAAATATTAGAATTGATCATATGAAATTGTCATGCTTGAGAAACAAAAACAAATATTAGCAATTTCATATGGTTCAACTACAGATACACCAGGAGAAGTTATGAGAATTAAATCAGTACCTAACTTCTAGAGTTTTAGGACCTAACACCTTCCCATGTCTGCTCCCCACCCCCCAAAATCCCATCCTTTTATAACATGAAAAATTTGGAACAGTTTTCATTCTAAGGTGGAGAAAGGATGGAAAGAAACACTACATTTGACCAAAGGAGTCATGTGATGGATTCCAGCTCTCTGTTCTATTAATCTACTTGCCAGGAGAAGAAGGTACCTTTTACTTTTCCATTAGCTCTTTTCTTTCTTTCTTTCTTTCTTTCTTTCTTTCTTTCTTTCTTTCTTTCTTTTTTTAAGATTTTATTTATTTATTTAACAGATAGAGATAACAAGTAGTCAGAGAGGCAGGCAGAGAGAGACAGGGAAGCAGGCTCCCCGCTGAGCAGAGAGCCTGATGTGGGGCTTGATCCCAGGACCCTGAGATCATGACCTGAGCTGAAGGCAGAGGCTTAACCCACTGAGCGACCCAGGTGCCCCTCCATTAGCTCTTTTCAAAGAGTGAGGATCAAAACCCAGCTCCCGGAATACTCTCCCTGAATAACTTAATCATCTGTCTTGGCCACTTACTCCCTCCCTTCATTCTTCTGTCATTCGTTCAGTGGTCATGGTAATAAGTGATGTCCGGCCAATCCAACAGAGCCACACTTTGGTCCTGTAAACTGAATCTCTCAGAGGGAATGCTGGGAAACAGAGCTGGATTTCCAACCTCTCAAACTATTGGTCTAGTGGTCATGCCTGTTCACTTGCATAACAGAACATCTTTTTTCCATTGTACAGACAGGCAACGGCTCCAGGTGCCTTTTCTTTGCTTCTCAAGAGAGGCTGCCAGGAAAAATTTCGGGGGCAACAGTGAAGTATTAGGTGCCCATGATCCTTGTCAGGGGCAGCCACAGTGTCCTACCTGGCCCTCTGGCTTTGTCAGCTTGGATGCGTCCCAGTCGGAATACAACAGCACGTTCATACTCCTTAATGATCTAAGAGATTAAGGGAGAGCATTTAGTCCTAATGGTTCATCAGCTCATAGAGAGAGCCCAATTTATTTCCCAGGGTGTTACCTTCAAGCACATCCATACGGAGATGGGGAAGGTAATAATCATCAGCAGCAAAGAAAGGGAAAACAGGATCCAGCCACATACACCAAGCCCTTTACTGCTGATGCCTAAGAAATGAGGACGAAACAAGCCTGTAACTTACATGGTTCTTAGAAAACCCATTCAGCCACATGAGTAAAGCTACTATCCAGAGTGCTGGCCAGGCCGGGAGGCACTGAGGAGATCAAAACCCATGCACACCGGCAAATGCAGTAAAGACACACATGTGCGCGTGCATACACACACACACACACACACACACACTATTTATTGAGGGTTTTAGATTGAAATTGACCTGTCCCTTCCAAAAAAGTCTCATAGCAATCAATAATAACAATTACCATGACATTTAGTAGGACAGACATGGTTTATTACCCTCAAAACACATAAAACATGTTACCCAGTGTATAATTCATGGACTAGCTCCATCGGAATCATTAAAGGACCATTTTAAAAGACACATTCCTGGGCGCCCAGGATTCTCCAGGTTGGAAAGCAAGACAGCCTCTGAGGTAGAGAGTTGGTACTAGTATCAAAGGGTGACAGTATGGCTGGAAAATGTTTTGAAGAGCCTGTAGGTATGAATTTCTATGAGAGCTCTCTTACCTATCAAAGCTGTGGCTTTGGGTAAGCTGCTCAATCTTTCTGAGCCTCCATTTCTCCATCTGTAAGATGGTGATAGAAGTCAACTACCCTGAAGGATTTGACAAGGACTATATGAGATTATTTTTATATGGCACTTGCTCCATACATTAATATCTACATTAATAAATGCATATTACTATCTTTATTCCCATACAGATATTACAGGGACTTGTCAGACACTGATATTTGACGTTTCTGAGAATATTGCCCTGCAATGCTAAGTTCAAATCATATTTCAATCACCTGAAACTTCGTAGCTTTAATCACTTCCATTAGACAATTTGTCAAGTCTTAGAACTCTGGTTTGTAGAACACACAAGTCTGGCTGACCCTTTTATTCTTTTCTTTTCTTTTTTTTATTTGACAGACAGGGATCACAAGTAGGCAGAGAGGCAGGCAGAGAGAGAGGGGGAGGCAGGCTCCCTGCTGAGCAGAGAGCCTATGCTGCGGGCGATCCCAGGACTCTGGGATCATGACCTGAACCGAAGGCAGAGGCTTTAACCCACTGAGCCACCCAGGCGCCCCTGACCTTTTTATTCTTATTTTATTCTTTAATCACTATTCCAATTTCTTTTTAATTCTCATTCCTTCTTTTCTCCTCTTCTTGACAACTGCCCCCCAACCACGCTCCACACTTCCTCCAACTGATTCATATTCTCCACACAAGCACCCAAATTAACTGTATGTACTAGATATCTTCACCCAGATAATTCCACAAACACCTTATGCTACCTCTAGACCCATTAATGCCCAACCATCCCCTTTATTGTTCGCGTTAGACGCAGGCTTATCACTGCCATTCCCCTAGCCAACTGCAGAGGGCGCTAGGTCGAACTGATACCACCTCATATCCAGCCTCACTCACTGCTGCTGACTCATCAGTGCCCACATCATAAGTTTAAAAACATTCAGGAGGGTTCTAGGATTCTGCTCTTAAAACAATGCTGCGATGAGTGCTCTTTAATACGTGTTTTTGTACACCCATGTAGGGTAAATGCCAGGCAGGGAAAGTGTTAGATCAAAGACATTAGTATTTACAATTTTGTTAGGTGGTTAAGTGCTCTTCAACGAGTTCATGCCAAACCGCACTCCCGTCAATAGCCCACTGGGACACTATGCCGACTGCCCCGTGCTTGGTACCAGTACCCACCAAGTACTTTCTCAGTGCAGCCCCAAGATGGGAATTATCTACGTTTTAGATACACATGTAGTATTAAAAACTTTTTGTGCAAATGTCCTTTAATGGGTTCTAAATACACGTAAAGATATACCCAATGGCAATAAGGACTTACCTGCATACTCAAAGTTTACATTTTTAAAATACCACCTTCCAAAACCTTGGACCCCAGTGAGGTGGATTGGACTATCATTACGCAGAATAAAAAAAACATTTTGTGCATTCTAATAGAATCTTTGTTGCATTTTGTTTATTCATGCTTATTTAACCACTGTAATGATACAGACTGTATATAAACATTCTCATCGTACCAAAAAAAAAAAAAAAAATCAAAGCGGTACAGATGAAACTGAAGTCCCCCTGACCATCTTCTCCTTAGTCCACTTTTATCTAGAGAGATCCCATTATTATTGATTTGGCGTGTTTCCTGATAGACCCATTCCTATGTATTTACATACATATGTCTATCCTTAGAAAACACTTGGCTTAGATTCATAGATCTGGTGAGCTACGGTGCCACACTAACACTCCAACTTTTTTATTTGTATTTATTTATTTTTAAGATTTTATTTATTTATTTGAGAGAAAGAGAGTGTGAGAGAGAGTACAAACACAGGGGAGTGGCAGAGGGGGAAGGACGCTCCCTGCTGAACAAGGAGACCACCGACAGGAGGGAGGGGGGGTGCGCAGCTCCATCCCAGGACCCTGAGATCATGCCCAAGCCGAAGGCAGCCTCTTCACCAACTGAGCCCCCCAGGTGCCCCAACAATTCTACTTTGTAAAAAAAACCGAATGTATCTTAGAGATAATTCCATGCCAGTATATGCAGATCTACCTCCTTCTTCTTAATTGTCGCACATGGGTCCATCCCGAACTTGTGTCTGGGTTTATGTAGCTACTGGACATTACAGTTGCTTGCAGTTCTGCACCTACCAGCAAGGCTGCAATGATAGGCTTGTACAAGCCTCTCTGGGACCAGACGTGCTTTCCTGGAGTCCCGGTGAATGAGTTGAGCCGGCAGCACATTTCCGGCCACCTGGGGTGTAGTTCCCTGCTGCAGTTCACAGCTGCAGTTGCAATCATTGGGATTCAGGATCCTTGGGGGTTCCCTGAGCTGTGACTTTAGCAGTGCAGCCCACAAAAGCTGCTGGGAATCCAACAAAATCCCAGTTATGCTTTATGCCCTGAGCAAGCTCGAGAAATTTCCAGACTAGCTACAATCTGGACACCAAGCTACATTAGCAAGTGTTCGTGGCAGAGAAGCACCCCCCACCACCCGACCCGTAGGCGCACCTCCAGAGCCCCATCAAGTCCTTGCCTTGCCACAGGAGCTGTGAGTGAGGCTTTGTTAGGTACTAACAGCGGCGCAGAGGGAGACAAGAGATGTGGACCTGATTCACCTTCCAAGATTCACACCTGAGCATTAGAATCACCCCGGCCACTGCCTCCGCACCAGGAGAATTGAGAATTGTGGAGCCTGGGGGTGTCATTAGCTGCCGTTCAAGTGGGGCTGTGAGTGCATTCGCTCCCTGCAGGGCCCTGCCACCAGCCTTGTGAGCTGGCTGCATGTGGCTGCCGGCAGAGGCAATCTCTCAGCCTCCCCGCTCCATGAGCCCAGGATCTGAAAACATATGCAGGGACTGTGTCCCAAAGCCTCCTCAGAAACCTCCCATATGACCTCTACTGCTGCAGGAGCCTTCCCTGGAGGCTGAGGAGGTGGCCGAGGGAAGGGGCCCCACAGCCTCTGCACTAAACCGCAAGCCCTTAGCACACCTAATCACCTCCTGCTTTCTCCCGGTCCATGGCTGGGTATTTTCTGGGAGTAACTGTCACAATACCATACGGTCATCACCGTCCGCTTACTTCCCAGCAGAGAACTGGGTTTTGCCACCCCAACAAGCTGCTCCCGATCTCCCACGCATCCATTTGACCGTCTTTTGCCAGTTCTCCACCAGGCACGGTGCTGTAACTGAGGAGACAACGGAGAATAAGATGGGGAACTTCCCAACAAAGGTTCACGTCTAGCAGGAAAGAGACCATAAGGGCAGGTGTAATAATACCCTTGGGTCTCTGCTGTACTACCTTCTAGGCAAAAAAAAAGTGGGGATTCCCTCCTGTATGTGGCTGGGACAAAGAACGGGGCGAAGTCTAGTCAACACGTCTGGAAAGACAAGGGCGAGCTCAAATAAATTAGCACAGAACCCAGCCCACGCTGCTGATGCTGGAGAGAAGGACCCTGGGGCTTCGGCTGAAAGGACTTCAGGGATAAGCAAGCCCGGCCCTTCATTCTGCAGCCGGAAAACCTGGTTAGTCTTGTCATCAACATCTCAATCTCTCTTTAAGTAAAGTGGGACCTAGAAGTTCCACCAATTGGCAGACATCCCAATCTGCCTTGAATGACTCCGGCAGTGAGACGAGACTGAGTTTCACATGCCTCTGGGGCTTTGTTCCCAGCACTTAGTTACAGCCCATAGCACAGAGGAAACTTAAATGCCCTCTAGGTCTAGGTGTAAACACTCAAAGCAAGGTTGGTAACTTGCGTGAGGCTAGCCCCACGAATACGGCGCTAATGGTGGAAATGAATATTAGTACATAAAACAGGCTGGGTGACTTGGCTCCTTATTTCTTATTTTGGCTTGGTCAATAGTATTTAATTGTGAGAGCAACACTACATATAATCCTTGCCCCCAGATCCGTGTTACTGTAAAAGAGCTATTTCTTCTCTAAGCAGAAATAGTGTTTGAGGTACTAGGATATTGTTTCAAAACACCAAAATCCAATGATGTCTATAACTACAATGGGATCATAATCCACAGCTTCCAGAATGGCAAACATTAAAGCCCCACAATATCACATTTTTGCAAAGTTGTGGAGCGACCTGAGCCCTCATGCAAACTGACACAATCATCTTGAGAAACGGTTTGAGAGTATCTCCTGAAGCGAAGCACACCCTTGTCTACCTCTCAGTCTTCCACTTCTCAGGAATACCTGACAGAAATGAGCGGTGATGACAGTGAAAACCCATTCGAGAATGGTCCTTGTGATTTTATTCATAAAATTCTGGAAATGGAGAGCCACCCAAATCCCTCAACAATAAAGTGAATAAATAAAGTTGCGGTATACTCATCCAAAGGCGTACTACCCAGAAAGAAGAAAGACAAGGCTACTACCATATGCAAAATGTGGACGGATCTCATAAACAAAATATCAGGGAAGATAAGCCAGACCCAAGAGTACCTGCTTAGGATTCCATGTATAAGACTATACACTGCATGATCTCATCTATTTTGTGTCATTCCATTCAAGGACAAGCAAAACTAATTGATTACGTTTGCAGTCACAGTAGTAGCTGTGTCTAGTCAGAGAGGTTATTGGTGGTTGGATATTATGGAGGAAGGCATGAGGAAGTCTTCAGGCGTGCTGTATATTTTCCTTATCTTGATCAGGGTGGTGATTACCTAGGCTTACATGTATAGAGGCTCTGGAAATAAAGACCAACCAAATGCGAAAAGCTAAGGCTCTTTATCCAGAGCATGCTATATGGCGGAAGAGTCAGTCTCTGTCATTTGTGTTTTGGCAGAGACTCAAAGGCAGGCAGAGGAGCGGGAGAGCTTTAAAGTGGAGAAAGGGAGGGGGCGCCTGGGTGGCTCAGTGGGTTAAAGCCTCTGCCTTTGGCTCAGGTCATGATCCCGGGGTCTTGGGATCGAGCCCTGCATCAGGCTCTCTGCTCAGCGGGGAGCCTGCTTCCTCCTCTCTCTGACTGCCCCTCTGCCTACTTGTAATCTCTGTCTGTCAAATAAATAAATAAAATCTTTAAAAAAAAAAAAAGGGTGGAGAAAGGGGAAGGCTTCAGGTGTGCCTGATTGGGGAAGCAGTAGGTGGCCTGACTGAAGGCGGGGCATGCTGTGTGATTGGTTAGGGTGCATATCTGGCTTTCTTTAGTGGGTCCTAAATTGGGAGCAGGGACAGAAAACCAAGGAGCTGTCAGTTACTTATCAAGTCCTGGCCTTTGGGGACCAAAAGTTGCAAAAATTATTGTTTAGCTTCCTGAATTGTCACAGAGATAACAATCTGGCTTCTTATAAGACTGACTTATAGTAGGCTGGCTTCCTGGGCTGGTTCTTGCAGACAAAGGGGTTGTTTTGGGGGATGGGCTGCCCAAACTCCCCAACTGAGTTCTGTTTTTATATATGGTCCAGCCGTTTTCTATTCGTATATTCAGTCTCTCAAGAGAAACTCTTAAAACTTGTGCATGTGTTCGTATGTATCTTATACTTCAATAGATAATTCAAATAAAGACCATGGGATGTAAGATCAGGCTAGTATTGAGGATGGAAATCTCACTATTTGCTCTGCATTCTCAGAGAGAGGACAGAGAGAATAGAAAACCTTCAACAAAGCCATCCTGTGGACAGGGACAATGTCCTGCCTGGAGGAGACGTGGTACCCTTGAGTCATTTACTGTGCATTCTAACTGAGACAACTTCATATGAAAGCTAGATGACATCCCACCTGTCACTTACCCTACTTACGCCTTAGTTTCCTCCTCTATATACAATAATAACTAGTCATGAGGATTAAGTAAATTATATGTAAAGGATATTAGCCATATCAGGAGGCCCTCTAACCAAACAACACACTGTCTAGGATCGTCCTCGAGGTGTATTTTGGTCAAGACAGTCCTAACACTTCCCTCAGACTGACTAAACATCAAATAGCTTCTTCCAGAATCTCAGACCCTGATCTCCCTTACCCTAGATCATTTTCTTCAGAATACTTATTGTAAGTTCTTTCTCTGCCCCTTCAAGACATAAACCTTTTTAAAAGACTTTTGCTAGGATCATTTTGTCAAGGACCTGGGAGCCATTCTTTGGAAATGTCATCATCAAAGAAGGTAACACTCCCCGTTTTTGTGGGATGGGAGAGCCTGACTTCAGTGGGCACCTTGTTCCAAGCTGTAACTTTACCACTGGTCAGAAAGATATGAGAAAGGTATTAGTAAACACAAATGGCCTCTGACCACCACCTAAGGCCATCCAGTACTTTTCCAGGAGCTCATTCCAAGCCTCAAAAACACTCTACCCCTGTTTCAGGACTGTTCCTTCAGACTGAGTTCTGGCCTCCCTCCTCTATTGCAATAGTCTTCACTAAAGTCTTCAACTTCAGTGCAGTTTTTACTTTGACCACTTACATGTTTTTTTGTTTGTTTGTTTTTTGTTTTTTGTTTTTTTAATTTGGTTTCTTTTACCAGATAGGATTCTAAGTATCCATAGTGGATATTCCAGTCCATCCAGATGATGACTCCTCTGTATGGGCAAGAACTACATTTTCAAGGAGAATAAAGCCCTGCCCTTGAACGTGTCTACCTCCTTAAAGTAACACTGCCCCTGCCTGCAAGTCCTTGCAGATAACTTTTAAAACCTTAACGACAGACAGAGAAAGAGAGAGACCAGATCATTAGCACTAAACAACTAAATCAGAGCTAGATGCTGATCTCACCATTGCTCCTCCGATGACTACAAAAATTCATAATCGTAAGAGTTGTCTCAATGTCATGATTACATCTCAACTACAGAAGGGTGATCTGTGCTTGAGAGTAGCGTGAGCTTTGGGACACATGTGTACAGAGTTCCTTTTAACCCTTTGATTTTTTTATAGAAATATTGATGATAAATTTTGAACTAGAATGTTCAAATGTTCAAAAAGGTATACAAGTAAATGCTTTTAATGCCTTAGGCTCCCCCTTCAGCTCAAGCATTTAGGCACTGCCAACCCCATTAAAGTCCCACGTCATGACTTCCCTGTACGGGAAATACCCTGTACCCTGTACCCCCCTGGGGTTGCAGCTCGCCAGGCAGCTGCCTCAGGAGGAATTCCAATGAGGCTTCATCCCATCAGTCAAGTGCAGCAGCAACTCCCAAGCACACCTTAGGAGACAGGCTTCACACATGGGCGCTGAGCAAGTGTGAAATTCAGTTTTTCAGGCGGCAGGGCTTTGGTCTCTCACTTTGGGTCTAGCTGCCTAAGCCACATACTAACACACATAAACATCCTCCAGGAGAGAAAGCACCCTGTCCTCACACATCTTTGTGCCTTTGCATGGGCCTTCGGGTCCCCCAGGCCCCCATTCATATCCCACATTCTCCTCTCCCTCACCTAGCCACACAGCTCAGCTCAGCTCGCACTTCCCCCTTCTTTTCCAGGAAGATTCTTCTCTTTTATCTGCCCTTTTGAGTGCTTCTCTTCTAATTCGCCCTTTAGTGTGGCTTTTCACAGGACACTCTAATTTTCAGTTAACTTGGGTGTCTTCCCTGTGGATCTATAGTTCTTTGAAAGCAGGCATTTTATTTTTATGCCTCCATCTCCTGATACACAGTAGGTTCTAAACTCATTCGTTGAGTAAATGCAGTGAATGGCACACCAGATGCTTCGAGCTGTCAAGAACAATGCTCAGCAACGTAATACGGTTATTGATCTGTTTGAAGTTTCTTGTCTGGAAATAATGATCCAGCAGGAGAGACTCTGTTTACTCTCAAGAGAGTCAATTAAACTCAGAACCCATATGTCCTCACATTTTCTCCTACATGCTACTGCCTCACTGTACCCATGTACCATTATGAGAAGAAAATAGAGAAACTCTTTTCCTTGTGAAGGAGTCCAGAACAAGTCTCCCCCAAATTGTTCCACATTGGCCTGTGAATGATTCTGAACTGAAGCCACAGAAGACCCAAAAGGCTCAAGAAGAGCTTTTTACTTCCCCCTTAACTGCCTCTAAGATTTAGATACAGGACCTGGTCCAGGAAGAAAGCTCTCACCAGGGATAATTACCAAGAGTACGGTAAACTAGCGGGGAGATGGGCAGGAAAGGAATTCCTTTGTGGGTCCCACCGTTTCTGCCTGGTATGACAAACATTTGTTTACCAAAATTTTGCTCTTCTCATCTTTCTGTGTGTCTTCCTCCTTTATGAAGCCCCAAACCACCGTCCCATTATTCTTAGGTCAGGATGGGACATCAGCTCAATCACCTTCTGTCTTAGAGCCTCTCATGTCTGTCAAGGTTCATGTATGTATAACATTATAGTTCATTTTTTCTCTTGTTAATCTTCCTTGTGTCTACTTAATTAGTAGACCAGGCTAAAGAATCTAAAAGGGTACAGAAAACATTTTCCCTCTTTTATGCCTGCATCAGGTTTGTCCCTCTTCAGCCTCCCTTTTCTGTATGAAATAACAGCATTACCAATAGCAACAACAAACACTTGTTCTTAAGATGTATGTCCAGTCTCATGATAGTATTATTTATGACAGTGGTAAATAAAAACACTCTGAAAGTACAATGGGGAGATAATTAAGCAAACCATGACGTACCTACACAATATCATATTGTGAATATGTGTTTTTTAATTGGTGAAAACCCAGAAATTACGATGGTATGATGTTAAGAGAAAAAAGCAGAAGAATGCAAAATTCTAAGAACAATATGATCTCAATTAGCACAAAACACATGCAAAGAAAAAATATTGGAAGAAATATTGGAAACATATTTCCAAACTGGAAGAATATCCAAAAATATTGGAAGAAATTGGAAGAAACTGACCAAAATATTAACAGTGGTTAATTCTGAGTGGTGGAAATATGATTTATACTGAAGAAGTCAGAACAAGTGTTCTCAAAAGTGTGTCATTTTGGCAGGTGACTATTTGGAGCTGAAATCAAGACCCAGTGGGCTCAAGAGAAAATTTTCTCCCCTCTTATCTACCTAGAAGAAGTTAAATTGGAGGTTTTTCCCAGAATGAGAGTTCTTACCAGAGATGAATTTTTTGTAATTGACCCATCTATATGGCGGAGCAAACTTCAAATAACCAAACATCTGGTCTTCTTATTACTCTGTGAATTGCCCTTCTTCCATTTGAACCTCAGGCCCCCAGCCCATTCCTTAGCTCAGGAAGGCATATATACCTCATTTGACATTTCTGTTTTTAGGATCTCTTATGTATGTGGCGTTCCTGTCTGTACAAAGTTAAATTTGATTATCTCCTGTTAATCAGTCTCATGTCAATTTAATTCTGAGCCCAGCCAGAAGAATCTTTGAAGGGTAACGGGAAAAGTTTCCTCCCCAACAATAGTGTTCTAAGTTCTCTTAATTTTTGAAACCTTTATACTATTAAAGGGAATTTTTAAAATAAAAAATTAATCACATCAAGTAAAAAAAGAAAAAAAATTCCTTTGTATTTCCAGAGCAAGAAAGACTGGAGGATGCCCAGGGGAAAAACAAAGGGTGTGTGGAGTGAAAACAATCACCCTCCCTGGGCCTGGGTCTGGGGTTGTAGTGTTAAAAGTTCTTGCCTCTTTCTATTCACTTCCCATCCTATGGAGTACTGTTGGTAAAGTACAGTCTCCACAACTTCCTGGTTCTTTCCCCACAGAATGAAGGATTTTAAGTGTTAAACATAAAATCTAAAGTGAAACTCTCCTGGTAAATACTATCTTTTCATCACCTGAAAATCATCTTCCCTCCTGCCTAGTTCTCTGAAATGTGCACCCAGCTTGCATCAGGGAACGTTTTCCAGTGAAAACACAGAACAGCTAAAAAGAAGTACTGTGCTTCTCAAAGTGTGCTCTCAGATTGGCAATGTCACCAGCTTGCAACTTATTTGGATGAAAAATCTCAAGTCCATCCCAAAACAAGAGTATTGGCTTCCAGAGATAAGAACCCAAAATCTGTGTTTTTAAAAAACCCCCTGGGAAGATTTTTTTATTTTTTTGCATATCAATGTTGAGAAGAAATTCTAAGATTTGGACGATTAAGATTCCAATTAACTTCACTTTAAAGGAAAAAAAGGAGTGCAAGAGAAGTCAAAGGCTAATGAGGAGTGTTGCCCTACTCATTTACATGAGTAAATGTTTAACAACTAGGGGTGGGGGTAGATCCTAATTTATAGCAAGCATTCTATAGGTCTGATCTGCTCTTGTGATATCACTGAACTTGGAGTTGGGAAGAGAGGCACGCTAGTGGTTTCCAAAAGCTTCTGCCTAAAGCCAACAGCACGGTACATAGAAGTCTCCTGCTGGAGTTGATAACAAGGACTGAGTTATTCATTTAATCCTCCCAACATTTGTGAGTGGAAATTTCTGCACAGCTTGCAGCACTAGATAATGTTGTCTTGTTAATGTGTCCAAGATGGAGAAAGGCAAGGGCAAACTCATCCCACAAATCTCTGAAGAATGACTGATCCTGTATCTTTCAGAAATTGCCAAAACCACATGAAATCAGAAGTTGCAACCACTATGTTCCATTTTTGTTTGTACTGTGGTAGCACAGGCTTTTTTCATTATATTAAAAAGTCAAAACCAAGTAACCCCATGGACAGTTTATCTCACGGATAAAGGTCCAGTCAGATCTTCGCTTGTTAAATGCAAGCTAAAATGTCTCATGAAACTCCTTGTTTAAAAAGCTAATGGAAGGTACTTTGGAGAGACCTCCCACTCAGACTTCTAAGGGATATTTGCTGCTTCGTGCATATCAGTTTAGGCAAATATCTCTAAATGTATACGTTTTCTTTAACAAACTGATAGCCAAGTGTGTTCTCTATCTCTGTGACTTCTTTGGCAACATAAGCAATAGAGAGCATGGGTTAAACCTCTCTCCCCTCCCCCCATGTATCATCACCATTATTATCACTTTCTGGAACTTTAACAAGTTTTTAAACCCTCCAAGACTCAGTTTCCTCCTTCATAAAATGAGATTAGATGAGAATCTACCTCAGAATTATTGTAGGATTTAAAAACATAATACAAGCAAAATGCTTCATAATCCAGACATGCCATTCAAGGTAGTAGCTAGTACTTATGGGACAAGTTTTATTTTCCTCAACTTTTCTCCAGGTATCAGACATAATGCAGCTCAAGTCAACTTGTCTTTTTAATCATAGCATAATCTGATGATATTTGAAAATGGATACATTTCAGCCTGTTTAACATGTTTTTGCTATGTAATACCCAAAAAAAAAGAATGTAAAAATAAATACAAATTCTGTCTAACACTGAAGAAAAGAGCAAATTACAGATTGCTGTTTAAGAAGCCAATAAAGCCACAAAAAGCAATGAATCCAAAATCCCGGGCTCTAACCGAATGAAGCCAATCCCGATATGGATTAATCCCCCTCACAGCTACTTTGTAACTCTCAGAATTGCCAGGGCTCTTGCTTTACTTAATATACCTAAAACAAACTTAGGGCAGAAGAGAGGAACTTACCCACTAAATTCTCTTTATCCTGTTTCTGAGGGGAATTCGCCCCAGGATCCATCTCATTCTTGAGAAGATTTTACACTTGGGCAATTTTCATGGGTTTGGAGCCAGGCCTGGGCTCCAGGTGCTTAGGAGAGAGGACAAGGAGAGAGAAGGAATGAGCAAGTGAGAGTTCCTTTCCTTTCATAAGCACCCCAAGGAGCAGTTTCCCTGGTGAAGGAAGCCTGTTAACACAAACAAAAGATTTTTTTTTCATGAGTTTAGACTGCCTTTGTTCCTAGAGAAAATTCAAAAGAACATGACCTTCTCATGGCATTGTTTCCTATAAAATATCTCTAAATAATTCCGTACATCATTTATATTTTATAACTCATTGTATAAATCACACAGTGATTTGTTCACCACAATGAACTGTGGATATACAGGGCAAGTATATCATTATGCTGCAGATGACAAGATTTCATTCAATTCAATCTATACACTGCAGTGAGTAATCTTCTAAAACTTGAATCTGATCATGTAGCCATCCTGCTTAAAATAATCCCATGACCACCAATCATTAGCATGACAAAGAGGAAAATCTGAAGTGTCCCCAGAGATCCTGCTAGTCCCTTTCCAGTCCCACTCATATGATAATCCCCTCACTCACTTAGCAACAGCCCCGTTGGCCTCCATGAATATCACTAAAGCTATCTGTGTCCTCTGTGCCACAGAGCCTTGACACATGTTACCATAGGCATAATTACTTGGCCTCTAGAAAAGGGGTTGGCTAACTACCGCCTGCTAGCTGAACCTGGTCTGCCACCTATCTTCATAAATGTGTCACTGGTACGCAGTCCTAGCCATTTGTTTCTGTGTTCTCTGTGGTCACTTCCCTACCAGACCTGCATAGTTGAACATTTGCTATAGAGACCATACAGCCTGCCACGCCTAAAACATTTCCTATCTCTCCCTCTACAGAAAGCATTTTCTGAGCCCTGACATACGTGACAGCTTCCATAAGAGATGTGATTAGTTGTGTTTTCGCCACGGCACCTGCAGCATTAGAACGGTGCAGGCTCATCTCTGCTGCCCAAAAGATATGGTTGAATGAATGAATAAGTGATTTGTCAAAGATAACAGCTCACAAGTGCCAAAGCTCCTTCTCGAATCCAGATCCCCAGGCTCCTGTCCCAGGAGTCCTTCTTTCATCAGACCCCTTCCAGCCAAAGATAATTTAGCTGTTACTATACCATGGAGAGGACAAATATATTACTTGAATGATGGTCATCTCTCTCCTATCACTATTCCAAATAATATTTTGTTTTCCTCGGTGTGGAAGCAACACAACCCAAAGCCAACTCAGATCTTTCCCAGGTCATCCTGTCTTGCTGGTCTTTCTTCCCCCGACCATCTAGTCTCTTTCTTCTCATCAACTTCATCTTTAAAAACCTCCCAGATTGGGGGTTACACTTGCCAACTAATTGATACTCTTAACTGCATTCTCTACAAACTCAAATTACAGTAATAACCAAGGCTGTCATCCACAGTTTGTAATTATAAGAATTAATATGGAATATTAGAACTTTGGGAAAGGAGGCTGGGGACCAGAAACTCAGATTGAAACAGATGCATGTGTATGCACCGAGTCAGGGATTGTCTACTTTAGAATACTTTCCTCTGCATTGTTGGCGTACATCCTTGGCTGTGGCTCGATGTGGAAATCATGCCACGGGCATAGTGGGTAAGAAAATGGGTCCTGGGTTCACACTGCCTGCCAACGTGGGACATCATGTAACTTATTTAGTTCCTCTTCATGTTCTGTTTTTTTTCATCTGTGAAATGGGCATGATGAAGTCTCTAGCAGAGTTGTCTGAGTGAGCAGTATATGAAACATTACATGTAAAGTACGCAGAATCGGGACCGGCATTAATAAATGGTAACCATGATTACTGTGAATGAGAGCTGAACTGTTTTTCTCAGGACTCAGCGATCTTCTTTCTTTCTTTCCTTTTTTTTTTTTAAATTTTATTTTTTATAAACATATATTTTTATCCCCAGGGGTACAGGTCTGCGAATCGCCAGGTTTACACACTTCACAGCACTCACCATAGCACATACCCTCCCCAATATCCATAACCCCACCCCCCCTCTCCCAACCCCCCTCCCCCCATCAACCCTCAGTTTGTTTTGTGAGATTAAGAGTCACTTATGGTTTGTCTCCCTCCCAATCCCATCTTGTTACATTTATTCTTCTCCTACCCCCTCAACCCCCCATGCTGCATCTCCTCTCCCTCATATCAGGGAGATCATATGATAGTTGTCTTTCTCCGATTGACTTATTTCGCTAAGCAAGATATCCTCTAGTTCCCTCCACGTCGTCGCAAATGGCAAGATTTCATTTCTTTTGATGGCTGCATAGTATTCCATTGTGTATATATACCACATCTTCTTTATCCATTCGTCTGTTGATGGACATCTAGGTTCTTTCCATAGTTTGGCTATTGTAGACATTGCTGCTATAAACATTCGGGTGCACGTGCCCCTTTGGATCACTACGTTTGTATCTTTAGGGTAAATACCCAGCAGTGCAATTGCTGGGTCATAGGGTAGTTCTATTTTCAACATTTTGAGGAACCTCCATGCTGTTTTCCAGAGTGGTTGCACCAGCTTGCATTCCCACCAACAGTGTAGGAGGGTTCCCCTTTCTCCGCATCCTCGCCAGCATCTGTCATTTCCTGACTTGTTAATTTTAGCCATTCTGACTGGTGTGAGGTGATATCTCATGGTGGTTTTGATTTGTATTTCCCTGATGCCGAGTGATATGGAGCACTTTTTCATGTGTCTGTTGGCCATCTGGATGTCTTCTTTGCAGAAATGTCTGTTCATGTCCTCTGCCCATTTCTTGATTGGATTATTTGTTCTTTGGGTGTTGAGTTTGCTAAGTTCTTTATAGATTTTGGACACTAGCCCTTTATCTGATATGTCATTTGCAAATATCTTCTCCCATTCTGTCAGTTGTCTTTTGGTTTTGTTCACTGTTTCCTTTGCTGTGCAAAAGCTTTTAATCTTGATAAAATCCCAATAGTTCATTTTTGCCCTTGCTTCCCTTGCTTTTGGCGATGTTCCTAGGAAGATGTTGCTGCGGCTGAGGTCGAAGAGGTTGCTGCCTGTGTTCTCCTCGAGGATTTTGATGGATTCCTTTCTCACATTGAGATCCTTCATCCATTTTGAGTCTATTTTCGTGTGTGGTGTAAGGAAATGATCCAATTTCATTTTTCTGCATGTGGCTGTCCAATTTTCCCAACACCATTTATTGAAGAGGCTGTCTTTTTTCCATTGGACATTCTTTCCTGCTTTGTCGAAGATGAGTTGACCATAGAGTTGAGGGTCCATTTCTGGGCTTTCTATTCTGTTCCATTGATCTATGTGTCTGTTTTTGTGCCAGTACCATGCTGTCTTGATGATGACAGCTTTGTAATAGAGCTTGAAGTCCGGAATTGTGATGCCACCAACTTTGGCTTTCTTTTTCAATATTCCTTTGGCTATTCGAGGTCTTTTCTGGTTCCATATAAATTGTAGGATTATTTGTTCCATTTCTTTGAAAAAAAATGGATGGTACTTTGATAGGAATTGCATTAAATGTGTAGATTGCTTTAGGTAGCATAGACATTTTCACAATATTTATTCTTCCAATCCAGGAGCATGGAACATTTTTCCATTTCTTTGTGTCTTCCTCAATTTCTTTCATGAGTACTTTATAGTTTTCTGAGTATAGATTCTTAGTCTCTTTGGTTGGGTTTATTCCTAGGTATCTTATAGTTTTGGGTGCAATTGTAAATGGGATGGACTCCTTAATTTCTCTTTCTTCTGTCTTGTTGTTGGTGTAGAGAAATGCAACTGATTTCTGTGCATTGATTTTATATCCTGACACTTTACTGAATTCCTGTACAAGTTCTAGCAGTTTTGGAGTGGAGTCTTTTGGGTTTTCCACATAGAGTATCATATCATCTGCGAAGAGTGATAGTTTGACTTCTTCTTTGCCGATTTGGATGCCTTTAATTTCCTTTTGTTGTCTGATTGCTGAGGCTAGGACTTCTAGTACTATGTTGAATAGCAGTGGTGATAACGGACATCCCTGCCATGTTCCTGACCTTAGCGGAAAAGCTTTCAGTTTTTCTCCATTGAGAATGATATTTGCGGTGGGTTTTTCATAGATGGCTTTGATAATATTGAGGTATGTGCCGTCTATCCCTACACTTTGAAGAGTTTTGATCAGGAAGGGATGCTGTACTTTGTTAAATGCTTTTTCAGCATCTATGGAGAGTATCATATGATTCTTGTTCTTTCTTTTATTAATGTGTTGTATCACATTGATTGATTTGCGGATGTTGAACCAACCTTGCAGCCCTGGAATAAATCCCACTTGGTCGTGGTGAATAATCCTTTTAATGTACTGTTGAATCCTATTGGCTAGTATTTTGGTGAGAATTTTTGCATCTGTGTTCATCAAGGATAGTGGTCTGTAGTTCTCTTTTTTGATGGGATCCTTGTCTGGTTTTGGGATCAAGGTGATGCTGGCCTCATAAAATGAGTTTGGAAGTTTTCCTTCCATTTCTATTTTTTGGAACAGTTTCAGGAGAATAGGAATTAGTTCTTCTTTAAATGTTTGGTAGAATTCCCTCGGAAGCCGTCTGGCCCTGGGCTTTTGTTTGTTTGGAGATTTTTGATGACTGTTTCAATCTCCTTACTGGTTATGGGTCTGTTGAGGCTTTCTATTTCTTCCTGGTTCAGTTGTGGTAGTTTATATGTCTCTAGGAATGCATCCATTTCTTCCAGATTGTCAAATTTGTTGGCGTAGAGTTGCTCATAGTATGTTCTTATAATTGTCTGTATTTCTTTGGTGTTCGTTGTGATCTCTCCTCTTTCATTCATGATTTTATTTATTTGGGTCCTTTCTCTTTTCTTTTGATAAGTCTGGCCAGGGGTTTATCGATCTTATTAATTCTTTCAAAGAACCAGCTCCTAGTTTCCTTGATTTGTTCTATTGTTTTTTTGGTTTCTATTTCATTGATTTCTGCTCTGATCTTTATGATTTCTCTTCTCCTGCTGGGTTTAGGCTTTCTTGTTCTTTCTCCAGCTCTTTTAGGTGTAGGGTTAGGTTGTGTACCTGAGACCTTTCTTGTTTCTTGAGAAAGGCTTGTACCGCTATATATTTTCCTCTCAGGGCTGCCTTTGTTGTGTCCCACAGATTTTGAACCATTGTGTTTTCATTATCATTTGTTTCCATGAATTTTTTCAATTCTTCTTTAATTTCCTGGTTGATCCATTCATTCTTTAGAAGGATGCTGTTTAGTCGCCATGTATTTGGGTTCTTTCCAAATTTCCTCTTGTGATTGAGTTCTAGCTTCAGAGCATTGTGGTCTGAAAATATGCAGGGAAGGATCCCAATCTTTTGATACCGGTTGAGACCTGATTTAGGACCGAGGATGTGATCTATTCTGGAGAATGTTCCACGTGCACTAGAGAAGAATGTGTATTCTGTTGCTTTGGGATGAAATGTTCTGAATAGGTCTGTGATGTCCATCTGGTCCAGTGTGTCATTTAAGGCCTTGATTTCCTTGTTGATCTTTTGCTTGGATGATCTGTCCATTTCAGTGAGGGGAGTGTTAAAGTCCCCTACTATTATTGTATTATTGTTGATATGTTTCTTTGATTTTGTTATTAATTGGTTTATATAGTTGGCTGCTCCCACGTTAGGGGCATAGATATTTAAAATTGTTATATCTTCTTGTTGGACAGTTCCTTTGAGTATGATATAGTGTCCTTCCTCATCTCTTATTATAGTCTTTGGCTTAAAATCTAATTGATCTGATATAAGGATTGCCACTCCTGCTTTCTTCTGATGTCCATTAGCATGGTAAATTCTTTTCCACCCCCTCACTTTAAATCTGGAGGTGTCTTCGGGTTTAAGATGAGTTTCTTGTAGGCAACATATAGATGGGTTTTGTTTTTTTATCCATTTTGATACCCTGTGTCCTTTGATTGTGGCATTTAGCCCATTAACATTCAGGGTAAGTATTGAGAGATATGAATTTAGTGCCATTGTATTGCCTGTAAGGTGACTGTTATTGTATATTGTCTCTGTTCCTTTCTGATCTACTACTTTTAGGGTCTCTCTTTGCTTAGAGGACCCCTTTCAATATTTCCTGTAGAGCTGGTTTGGTATTTGCAAATTCTTTCAGTTTTTGTTTGTCCTGGAAGCTTTTAATCTCTCCTTCTATTTTCAATGATAGCCTAGCTGGATATAGTATTCTTGGCTGCATGTTTTTCTCATTTAGTACTCTGAATATATCATGCCAGCTCTTTCTGGCCTGCCAGGTCTCTGTGGATAAGTCTGCTGCCAATCTAATATTTTTAGCATTGTACGTTACAGACTTCTTTTCCCGGGCTGCTTTCAGGATCTTTTCTCTGTCACTAAGACTTGTAAATTTTACTCTTAGGTGACGGGGTGTGGACCTATTCTTATTGATTTTGAGGGGGGTTCTCTGAACCTCCTGGATTTTGATGCTTGTTCCCTTTGCCATATTGGGGAAATTCTCTCCAATAATTCTCTCCAACATACCTTCTGTTCCCCTCTCCGTTTCCTCTTCTTCTGGAATCCCAATTATTCTAATGTTGTTTTGTCTTATGGTGTCACTTATCTCTCGAATTCTCCCCTCGTGGTCCAGTAGCTGTTTGTCCCTCTTTTGCTCAGCTCCTTTATTCTCTGTTATTTGGTCTTCTATATCGCTAATTCTCTCTTCTGCCTCATTTATCCTAGCAGTGAGAGCCTCCATTTGTTATTGCACCTCATTAATAGCTTTTTTGATTTCAACTTGGTTAGATTTTAGTTCTTTTATTTCTCCAGAAAGGGCTTTTTATATCTCCCGAGAGGGTCGCTTTAATATCTTCCATGCCTTTTTCAAGCCCGACTAGAACCTTGAGAATCATCATTCTGAACTCTATATCTGACATACTACCAATGTCTGTATTGATTAGGTCCCTAGCCTTTGGTACTGCTTCTTGTTCTTTTTTTTTGTTGTGAATTTTTCTGCCTTGTCATTTTGTCCAGATAAGAGTATATGAAAGAGCAAGTAAAATACTAAAACGGTGGCAACAACCCCAGGAAATTATGCTTTAGCCAAATCAGAAGAGATCCCAAATCGTGAGGGGGGAGAAGGGGATAAAAAGGGGTTCAGAAAGAAAAAAGAAAAAAAAAAAAGAAACTATTAAAAAAAGAAAGCCGATAAAAAAATATAAAAAGGAAAAAATATACATATATATATTAGATAAACTATTTTAAAAACGTTAAAAAAGAAAATGGTAAAAGTTAAAAAAATTTAGCAGAAGAAGAGAAAAAAAATTGAAAAAGAAAAAAAATTATATTAACTGCAAGGCTAAAGAATCATGGGGAGAAAGCCATGAGTTCCATGCTTTGCTTTCTTCTCCTCTGGAATTCCGCCGCTCTCCTTGGTATTGAAACTGCACTCCTTGGTAGGTGAACTTGGTCCTGGCTGGGTTTCCCATTGATCTTCTGGGGGAGGGGCCTCTTGTAGTGATTCTCAAGCGTCTTTGCCCCAGGCGGAGTTGCACCGCCCTTAACCGGGGCCGTGCTGAGTAATCCGCTCGGGTTTGCTGGGTTTGCTTTCGGGAGCTTTTGTTCCCTGAGCGCTTTCTGTAGAGTTCTGGAAGACGGGAGTGAAGATGGCGGCCCTCCGGTCTCCGGCCCGGAGGAGCCGAGAGCCCGGGGCCCCACTCCTCAGTGCTCCCTCAGAGAACAGCGCCCAACCACTCCCATCACCCTGGCCTCCGGCCGCGCTCCGAGCTGACCGAGCCTGCGACCGGTTCAAGGCAACCCCGAGTTTAGAGCTTACTCCTCGGCTCTGTCTCTGTAGCCGGCTTCCCTGTTCTAATACCGGTAAGCTCTGCGACACTCAGACACCCCCGATCCTTCTGTGACCCTGTGGGACCTGAGGCCACGCTGACCCCGCCTGGGCTTCACCCCGGTTAAGCCTCTGGAGCGATGTCCCTCAGCGGAACAGACTTTTAAAAGTCCTGATTTTGTGCTCCGTTGCTCCGCCGCTCGCCGGGAGCCGGCCCCTCCCCCCGCGGTCTATCTTCCCGTTGCTTTGGATTCACTTCTCCGCCAGTCCTACCTTTCAGAAAGTGGTTGATTTTCTGTTTCTAGAATTGCTGTTTTTCTTCTCTTCAATCTCCCGTTGGATTTGTAGGTGTTTGCAATCTTTAGATAAGGTACTAGCTGATCTCCCGCTACCTGAAGTAGTCTCAGCCTGCTACTTCTCCGCCATCTTGACTCTCTCCTCAGCGATCTTCTTTCTAACATGAGAATGCTGGGTCAATTTTCACACTATGTCTCTTTTCATCCTTGTGTCAAGCACATGGAAGATGGATTAGTGATTGGTCCAGTATTTCAAAACATTTGTCACCTTTGTCTAACATCTCTCCAGTTTCCTGCAAATTTGCAAACTTGAGGGCCATTCCTGCTTCTGCCCTGTAGTTCTTCCATTCTGTTCTGTTTCTTCCTGCAGGATCTCTGCTTTAGCACCAGATCATCATAACTTTGGGACTAACCTCACATGGAAAAGAGCAACAGGAAAACTTCCTATGTCCATTATTTCTTTAGACAAGGTCATAGACAATCCTTGCCTGGAACAGGAAGCCCCTTTTTCCTCTGAATCGGATGACCCTCCAGTCATGCAGCAAAATATTTTGGAAGTACTGCTTTAGCTCATTTCTAGATACAAGTCCCCTTAATATTAGCTGGATACCGCTTAGGCACAAGGTTCAAAACAACAGAACAATAATTGTTCCCTTGTGGTGGCTGGCAAGAGCCTTCGGGACACTTGCCACAAATGCCTCCCTGTGGAAGATGACTAAGCAACTGTTTTTCTTCTTCCTGCAAAATGTCCCGAGATCTCAGCCTAGAAAGCAAGAATGCTTTCAACGAGGACGGAATGCCTGGAACAGCTGGGGGGGTTCAGGAGGTGAATGAAACACGGGATCATTTGCAACCTTTCCTCCTCCTTTGTGTAAAATAGAAATCACCGTGAGCCACGTTAGTGGAATTTTCTCCCCTCTGTCATGGGGGAAATAAAGCAGATCACCAATTGCTGGAATGTGCTCCCAATGAAGGTTTTTCTGTGTTTCTGTATTTTCATTCTATCAATGACTGAATTAGGGCAAGGTCCGGAAATGAGGACAGCTTTTTTGTTTTTGTTTGTTTGTTTTAGGACAATTGTGATTTTAGAAGTCCTAATTCTATTCCCACTCCTGACCTACAGGATGTTGTCCTTAAAGATGTATATTTGATTTGCCTTGAATGTTCATCTTCGGGCACCAGTGCCTTCTTGAAACAATTCGTTCTAGCCTCAGACCTTTCTCCTTCTCTAAGCTTCTGGTTTCAGGAAACCTCTCCCACCACCTGTCATCCGCCATCATTTCATTTCTTGCTAAGATGCACACATACGTTCTAGGACATTTGCTGCTACCTTAGGAAAACGTTCCCCTTTCTTTAAATGATGAAGTTCTCGGGCGCCTGGGTGGCTCAGTGGGTTAAGCCGCTGCCTTCGGCTCAGGTCATGATCTCAGGGTCCTGGGATCGAGTCCCGCATCGGGCTCTCTGCTCAGCAGGGAGCCTGCTTCCCTTCCTCTCTCTCTACCTGCCTATCTGCCTACTTGTGATCTCTGTCTGTCAAATAAATAAATAAAATCTTTAAAAAAAAATGAAGTTCTCTGATTTCATTAACTTTTCACCGATGTGTACCATCCATTCTATTTTATTCCTTCTCATTTATCCAATTCTTGAATTTCCACCTCCTTAAATAACAATTTAAGTCCACAGATCTGTATGGATATTATAGTGATAACTCCCTAAAGTGCCAGTTCGACCTAGACTCCACTCCCGAATAATAAATATTTTCAACTATCAGCTGATGAAATCTCTCTACCTAAGTATATCCCCCATCAATGAAATAATCAGTCCATTAGAAAACATTCTATTAAACAGACATTTTTATTATGGAAATTTTGATGATGCATGTGAAATAATATATGCAATGCATATAAGTATATAATGTGTATGTGTTTATTAAATGAAATGAACAATGCATATACCGTCCAACCTCAGAACTAGAATACAACCAACACCATTAAAGCTATTTGAGTATCCTTCACAAGACTTATCGTACCTCCCCATAACCACAATCCATAATTGTGCTGATTATTCTCTGGGGTTTAAAACAGTTTTTTTAAATCATAAATGTATGTATCTTTTAAAAATTAATTAAATATTTTAAAAGATTTTATATATTTATTTGAGACAGAGACAGAGCAGGAACAAGGGGGAAGAAGCAGGGGGAAGAGAGAGAAGCAGACTTCCCACTGAACTGACAGCCCCACACAGGATTCCATCCCAGGACCCTGGGATCATGACCTGAGCCGAAGGCAGACACTTAACCAACTGAGCGACCCATGCGCCCCTACAATGTATGTATAGATCTTGAAACAATGTATCACTTAGCTTTATCTGCTTTGACCATGTAAAAATACACATGTAGTCTCCTGTGATTACCTTTGTGGCTCCATATTGTGTTTAAGGTTCGTCCACGTTGCTGCTTGAGGCAACTGTTTGGTCATTTTGAGTGTACCTCACACATGACAAACAGGCCCCCATGCACTGACTTATCTAGATATTTAAAAGTTTTTGCTGTTACAAATCATGCTACCATGAATCTTTTTGTACATATGTCCTGGTGCATATATATGCAAGAGTTCTTCTACCTAAAATCAACGTGTGCACATTCAGAAATGGAATTGTCAGAATTTATGTTCAACTTTACAGGACTGTTGTAAACAGGATTTTGATTGTTTTCAAGTGGTTTGTTATCAACGGAATCTTCCACTAGCCCTGTACTGCTCTCAAGTATTGCCTGTGTTCCACATCCTTGAAGCACTTGATAGTGTTGGAGCTTTTAATATTTGACAACTGAGTGGGTGTAAAATAGTATTTCAAATATAATCTGAATTTATATTTTCCTGAAAAAAAATTTTTTTTTTTAGATTTTTTATTTATTTGACAGAGAACACAAGTAGGCAAAAAGGCAGGCAGAGAGAGAGAGAAAGGGAAGCAGGCTCCCTGCTGAGCAGAAAGCCTGATGCGGGGCTCAATCCCAGGACCCTGGGATCATGACCCAAGCCGAAGGCAGAGGCTTTAACCCCCTGAGCCACCCAGGCACCCCAGATTTTCCTGAATTTTAATAAAGCTGAGCAATTTTCACAGGGCTGTTTACAATTCATGTTTTCTCCTCCCTGTATTGCACTTAGTGTTTTGTGCTTTTTATTTTTTATACTGATTGTATATAGTCTATATATATACACTTGCATCTATTTTTAATATGTATATTATATATATATAATGTATATATATGTGTATATATATATGTGCTTGACAGTTACATGAAGGGCAAATATAATTCTCCCCATTGTAGCTTATCTTTTCACCTTTTTAATGATGCCTTTGATATCAAATATGGGAAGCTTCAATATACTTAGTGTCTGCTTTGTCTTGCGTAAAAAGCTATCCTTTTCTATGGAAGACAGGATATCCTTAAGACAGGATATTCTGTATTTTCTTTGAAATCTTTTAGAGTTCTTTTCTCTTTTAAGTGTTTAATCCACATAGAGTAGCTTTTTGTGCATCGTGTAGTGCAAGGATCCATTTTCATTTTCTTTCATATAAATAACCAGTCATCAGAGCACTTTGTAACAAACCGTCCAATACCTTAACTGATCTGCCATGCCAGCTGTTATAAATTGGTCCCATCGGAGTGAGTGCTCATGGTTTCCTTATTATACTCCACTATCAGTTTGGTTATCTCCAGTGAATACTACATTGTCTTCGTTTCTGTGCCTTCATTAGTCTTGGTATTTGGTAGAGCAGGTTCTTCATTTCTTTAGAAGAGTATCTATTCTTTGTAACCATGATAGTTGTGTATTCTCCATTTAAATAAGTTTTCTTTAATGATTGTCATAAGGTTAAAAAAAATTCTCCATGATGTTGTTACTCATCTTTTGATGGATTTATTCCGAAGTCATACGTCACTGTTTTCTTTTTATAGACTTAAATTTTTTTAGAGCACTTATATGTTCACAGCCAAATTGAGAGGAAGGTAAAGACTTCCCATACACCTCTTGCTCCCACATATCCATAGGCTCCCCCATTATAAAAATCCTCCGCCAGTGTGGTACACTTGTTGCAATTGATGAACCTACATCGACACATCATTATCACGCAGAGTCCGTGGTTTGCATTAGGATTCACTCTTGGAGTCGTGCATTCCATGGGCTTGCACAAATGCATAATGTCATGATAATGTTATGATGATGTCATCCATCCCTATAGTAGCATAGAAATACTCTACACCCCTGCTCTGAAAACCCTGTGCCCCACCTATTCATCCTTCTTTGCCCCTCCCCTCCAACGCCAGCAACCACGGATCTTCTGTGTCCATGGCTCTACCTTTTCCAGAATGTCATTTAGTTGGAATCCTATGGAAACTTGTCCAGATTGGCTTCTTTCACTTAGTAATATGCATTTAGGGTTCCACCATGTCTTTGTATAGCTTCGTAGCTCTTTTCTTTTAGTTCTGGATAGTATTCCATTGCCTGGTATTCCTTTTGTTGAATGAAGTTTTTTCCTGTTGCTCATATTTGGAAATGCAACTCACTTTTGAATATATTTGTAAATCTCATTAAGCTTTATATCTTCCTTTGTACCTTTTTGCCTTTTACTTTTTTATACCTTGTCATATTAGCGAGTCGGTAGTACAATGCTGAACTTCATTTTACTTGACCAGCCTACTTTTAAGGGGCTATTTCTAAAATTCCATAATTAAAAATAATGTGTGCTATACTTTTATAGATTTCCTTTAACTACTAAAGCTTCATTCTTTTCATAGTTTGATAAATGTGTTTTTTAACCATTATGGTGGTTTTTATCAACCATTTTTTAATAGACTGAAAAGATGGGTTTTTCTCCATGTGATGATTGCAATTTTAGATTTAATTTTATCCTTGCTTTACTATTAATAAATCTATCCTTTACCCCTGACAGAAACCCAGCTTGGTTATGGTATACCATTTCCTAAGAATAATTTTGTCTTGCTAATAATTTATGTTTCTCTATTTTCTTGGGTAAGGTTGACTTACATTTTTTTCTCTTACTGTGCTTGTCTGAGTTTTGGTATCAAGGTTAAATAGGTCTATAAGAATAAATTGGTCTATTCTCTTGGAAGAGTGTGTGCAGTAGAATGAGCCTGAAAAGCTTCTGAGCGTACTGCTTCCTTTCCATTTACAAGTGTCTTGATACCAACATACAGGCAAGTATGACATCTTACTGTGTGCTTATTTCTTCCACTTTTCTGTACCTTCTCTGTTTTTTCTTATTCTATTTGCCCTCTCCACCATTTAGGAGTTAAAAACACTAATGACTTTGAAGATTTATCTGAGAGAGACAGAGTGCTTGTGGGAGTGGGGTGGGGGAAGGGACGAGGAAGAGGGGGAGAAAGAATCCTCAAGATGTCCCACTGAGTATGGAGCAGGAGGCAAGGCTCAATCTCATGATCCTGAGATCGTGACCTGAGCCAAGATCATGACTTGAGTGGAAATCAGATGTGGATGCTTAACTGACTGAGTCACCCAGGAGCCCTGAACACCAATGACTTTGAACTCTAAGACTTCTACCAGAAATTAATTAAATTAGGAATTTAAAAAAAAATTTTTTTTAAAGATTTTATTTATTTATTTGACAGAGAGAGATCACAAGTAGACGGAGAGGCAGGCAGAGAGAGAGAGAGAGGGAAGCAGGCTCCCCGATGAGCAGAGAGCCCGATGCGGGCCTCGATCCCAGGACCCTGAGATCATGACCTGAGCCGAAGGCAGCGGCTTAACCCACTGAGCCACCCAGGCGCCCGGAATTTAAAAATTTAATCAGTATCAAAATGCCCCTCCTGAATACAAGGACCTGGATACTTTAATTTTGATCTCCCTTCCCAACTGACTTGCCAATGTTGCCCAATATTTTATCACTTAACTGACCCAAATTATTTACTAGTGTTGTCACCTTTAGAACCAACAAAGGCTCACTAAATTTAATTTGGAGTAAAGCCTTTTTTTAAGTCAATCAATTTATATTTAAGGAATTTCACATGTGATTTCTCCTACTACCAATCACCTTAGTTCCCCCACTCTGTCATAATGTTCCAGGCTTTTTAAAAAGAACTTTTGCTCAATCCACAGTTGTCATTGTCAGTTCCCAATGCTTCTTCTTCCTTTTTTTTGAATTCTTAAGCAGGATCCAAACCTAGTGTGGAGCCCGACACGTGGCTCCATCTCATGACCCTAAGATCACAATCTGAGCCAAAATCAAGAGTCTGAAGCTTAACCGACTGAGCCACCCAGGTGCCTCCCAGTTGGACTTTTTTAATCTTCACTTGGATATGGACATACTTCAGGAAAGTTCCCACCTGTAATCTTTGGAATCCAATTTCTTCAAGCAATTGACTTAAGGGCCCTATTAGTTAAAATTATAGAAAGTTCGATTACTATTTTGTGAAGTTATTTAAAAATATATTATTCCTTAATTGTTCCTAATTCTGGAAAAGTCTCATTCCATCCACTTTTAACAAGAAATGTTACAGGTCTCATTGTCACCTCTGCAATGATGGAAGCATAACCTGTTTCTCAACATAGCCACATTAACCGTCTGTGGACACCACAAACCGTGCTCAATTTCATCTAGAATGAGGCTTGGAGTAAATGAAGTCCTTTCTAAAATTGTGACACTAAGTATATTTTATAAATGCAGACTAAACTCTCCTAGCAAATCAAGTGGTAAGGCCTAAAATTAAGGATCATCAATTATATGATTAAGTGTTTGCAAATCCTGTGTGACTATGGGGCTTTATGGAAAGAGAATGCAAAGGTACATTCTAATCCTTTTCCATAATGTAGATCCTCACCATCTTCATTTTTGGATTTCTGCAAAAAACCCACCCAGTGTACTACCTCTAACTCAACTTCCATGCTATAGCCTGCGTGACTTTTGCAAAGTGCTTTCTATTTCAAATTGCTGACTCAAAACAAATGCCCAAGTTCTCAGCATGGCTTACAAGGTCTTTTGCAATATGTCCCGTGCTTTTGAGAATCCCCCAAACTACACCCTTCATTCAAACCCCACCCAGTTATGGGATTATTTTGCTGTGCTGGTCTGTCATACTTTGTGCCTCTATAAAGGATGTTATTTCTTATTCATCCTAAGACTTTAATGTCACTGAGGCTTTCTGGACTCCCTCAGGCAGAAAGGTACTCATGTTCTCTCTTGAGTATTTTCAAAGCACTTGGTAGTACAAGTAGTTTGGTATTGGTATTAAATGCTTAGTTCAAATTTACCACTTACTTTATTGTGGGACTTACTTTTTGAGTTATTTATCTGGTTAATTAAGTTGCTAGTACTTATCTCATAGGGTTATGAGATACATAAAACCAGTCCGCAGTAATTATTGCAAGTGCTCCAAAAATGTTCTCTTCATTTTTTTATAAACCTTTAAATGCCTGATACACACAAGATGCCAGAAATACATCTAAAAGATGAACAGGACATAGTTCCTTTGCTATGATGACAGTGGCTCACAGGACAGTAAAACTAAATCTTGTAGCAGCATCAGTAGAGAAAGATTACTCACTAATTTTTCTTGAGTGAATGGTCAACATATATATATACACAATACAATCTTCAAAAGGTTTTATAAGTGTAGACTTAGAATAAATGACAACTTCCAGCAACAGGCATCTGATTAACTATGCAGTTACATTCTGTATTTGCAGTTAATTAAAGGCATCAATCATCTATTTCAAGTGTTGGCTATAACTTTCACATAAGATATTATATAAAGGAATAAGCAACTGAGTTTTGACTGAATTTGGACAAAAACGTTCTATGTATTAGCATATGTGAAAAAATTAAAAAGCCCATGGAAGCACTTAATAAAACACAAGATATTTGTCATATCCATAAAGTTTATTTTAAAAAACTGTTAAAAACTAACCATACAGGAATATTTATCAATATACTTAAAAAGTTTGTTCCCCGTGTTGAAGGAAAATACATTAGCAACATCTTCCAGACACCATCTTTATAAAAGTAAAACTTCCAGATGCTGAAATGTACTACAGTAGATTCTATAGTTTACACTTTTAATCACAGGATTGAAAGTCATTCTCCCTACTCCCCGTTCCCCCAAATGTGGCAGTTCTTAGACTTAATTAATGACATTCAATCATGTTATATATTACCACAGATCCTTAAATAGAGTACACACTGCATGGTTACTAACGGAGTGAGTCTTCTCTATTTGTTGTCACGTCATTCTTTCAGAGAAGCGTTGGACTTTAAGTACAAATAGAAATACTACATCCCATGATTGTAAACATTCACCAAGAGCTTCCAGAGTACAATGAGTAATAGAGGTGGCCCAAGGGTCAGTCAAATGTTCCTCACTCATTTGGATACTGCTGAGATTAAGAAAGGAGTTTCGAAGGCAAATTATCACAAGCCTTACTTGCATTTCTGTAAGAAAGTAGTTCTGGGTATATTTTTAGTCGAAAACACCTGAAAGTCATTCTAAAGACTATATATTAAGCACCATTTTCACTTACCTGAAATATATTAAGTTAAATTCAGCAGTATATGTATGAGCATAAATGTGAGAAATTAGAAATAACCGTGGGTCTCAAGTTCCCTTCTGTGGATACATATGGACTACTGAGTTCCAAAGATGCTAACAGGAACCACTCGTGCATACCAAGGGCAGTCATGCCCCTAGGGCCAAATGCAACCCAGAGTCTGAGGTACGACTATTACTTCTGTCAGTGGATGCTATACAAGCAGATTTAAGGCTGTATTCGGATATAAAGAGTTCAACTTCCTCTTTAGTATTCTTCCTACACAGATCACATACAGACTCAAAATTTCATAGGGTGGGAGGTGAAAAGTCCCCAAACACCTTTTTAATACTATCCTCCGTACAATTCATTATCAGTTATTTACATAGGGGAGTGTTCATACTTAAAACCACTAAAAAAATGCAATCGTCATGTTTTAAACTCTTATCCTAATTTCCCAGGATTATCCTTATTCTCATTCTCTGACTTTTCGCCAACTTGACATTAGTCAGATTGTTCACTGCAGTCCTTAGGCATTTCTGATGTTGCTCCAAAGGAGAATACAAATTAAAATTTATTCACTGCCACCCACTTTGGGACAAGCCTGGTTGCAAAGAAAACGGTGTTCCTGGTGTTGAAGGATAACTAGGAAACCCATCTGGCTGAGCTGAATAGCTTTCCAGAGCCGAAGCTGAGTGCACCTGATAAAAAGAAGAACATGCAGGTTAGCGGAGTGCCAAATTTAATCGAGTAGGTACCTGCTTTTGCCTATATCACATTACAGATATTTAGAGTAGGAAAGAAAGAGAGAACATTGGTGCAAGATAACTCCTCTTAGTCTCCTGAAAAAAAATTTTTTTTTAAAGATTTTATTTATTTATTTTACAGACAGGTCACAAGTAGGCAGAGAGGCAGACAGAGAGAGAGGAGGAAGCAGGCTCCCTTCAGAGCAGAGAGCCCAATGTGGGGCTCGATCCCAGGACCAAGGGATCATGACCTGAGCCAAAGGCAGAGGCTTAACCCACTGAGCCACCCAGGCGCCTCTCCTGAAATTTTTAAGAAACATTCAAAAATCTTCAGATGGTGGAGATCAAGAGAAATGCCATTAAAATACTTAATTATTCTTTAAAAAAGGTTAATAGGTTTTCTAGAGAAAACATGCTTTAATGTCCATTATTTTAGCTTAAATTATTTTAAAAAAAGCTCAAATATAAATGTCACATATAAAGATTCCATTTGTAAAATCTTCAAACTAAGATTTGAAAGTCTGTAAGTAGGAAAAACAATTAATATAGACGAATATATTCCATTACTTCTGTTACCCTTCTGAAGACAACAAAAATTTGCAGATTTGGGAAGATCAATCATAACGTCTCCAGACATTCTTCTAAGAATTTTTGCCAATGTTGGGATATCATCATTGGCATTACAGGGTTATCAGGAAAGAAGCTATGCACATATGTTACCGTTTAATTTCTGCCCCACCGTTCTCACTTACCTGCTGTAACAAGGCCGACTGTGCAGCGGCATTATGCTGTAATTCTTGCAAGGAGGACTGTGAAGGGTTCTGGGAGAACCCTGGGATACCTGGGAGGGACAGAAGGCCAGGAAACACAGAACTGCCTGTAGCTTGAAGGCCAGATGATAAGCTAAAACAACAGACAGAACAGGTCAAAACGCAGATAAGACAAAACCTATTGCTTCTGTATTTGTCAAAAATTATCTTGAGATGTAAAACAAACTTTAAACTCCCTGGCTGGAAGGAACCATAAAAGTCAGCCACTCACTAAAGTAAAATTTACTTTCTATTCTGAAGTATACTATTCTGCATTTAGTAAGTCTATGTTCTGCCTGTAATACTTTCTGCTGTTCTATACAAATTACCGAATACTGAAATAATCTGAGCAGATAATAACATTATATATACTTAACATGGCTAAAGAGCTGTATGTGTTTTTTGAGTATTGAAGTTTCGGCCCAGAAAACTACAAGTTCGCACCGCCCAACAATCGGATTAGGCTCATTCGAACGACTTCAAAATAAGACTACGAACTACGGGGTAGATCAAAACGACCACAGCCCATACCCTCTCCCCCAAGTATCCACATACCCGGCTTGTGCAACGAGAGCAGAGTTGAAATTCGAGCTAAAAGCTGAAGCGAATCCCGGGAGGACGGGAGCTGGCGACGGGGTGGTGGCTGCGACGGGCAGTGGTGTGACGGCCGCCACCGTGGACGGCGCCTGCAGCCCCGGGAACGAGGGCAGGCCGGGGGCGACGCTGGGGGTGTTGGAGACAGAAAAGCCGGGGTAGGAGGGGTTGGAAGACGGCAGGGGTCCCTGCGTGACGGAGAAGAGGGAGGGGACACCGGCGGACAGGTTGAGAGGGAAAGGCGCCGCCGAGACCGGCGCCGAGGCTGAGAGCCCTGAGAGAACGGCCGCGCTGGAACTCGGCGGAGGGACGGGAGCGGACGAGACAGCGGCAGACGAGGTGGCTATCAAGGAGCCTGGAAGAGACACTGACGGGTTGAGAGGGGGGTTGCCCGTTAAAGGGAAATTATTGGTCAGAGAAGTAAACGGAGGAAGCGCAGTGAACACCGGCGTGATAGGAGCGGAGGAAGCGTGCGGCGGCAGGGAGATGGAGAGGGGGTTTGACACGTTCAAGGGAGTCGTCAAACCGGAGAGGCCCGACAGCGCAGGATTAAGGCAGGTGGACAAACTGATGGGCACCGATGCTGACGTGTAGGCGCGGCCCAGCGTCCCTGACAGACCTAGGGTGCCGGGGGCGGGGTTCCCAGAGTGGGCGGGGCCTTTGAAGGCCGAGGGGGTGGGGCTGGTGGGCTCCGTTTTGATCATGACCGGGAGTGTTGTGACAGCTGGGGCAGACGCCACGTGCAGCTCCGAGTTACTCGCGTGGGGGCCCTGCAAGAGCGCAGCGGAGGAGCCACAGCTGGTCGGCGCCGAAGCCGAGCACGACGTGGGCGTCACCAGTGGAGAGGGTGCGGGCAAAGTCGAGGGGGGGGGAGCGGAGTTGGCAGCGGTCGAGGGCAGGCTGGGGAACATGGCCAGCCCGGGCGTGGAGGACCTCGGCGGGGCGGGAACGGCGGAGGGGGCATAGCACTTGGAGCCTGAAGCCGGTGAATCAGAGTTCTGGTTAGTGAGAGAAGACAGGGAAGCCAGTCCGCTTGTAACAGCAGAGGACAGAGCGGAGGAGTTGATTAAGTTGGTATCATTCGACGTCAGAAAGCCTTTCAAAGCAGACAGAAGGGGATTATTTACACCGAGCGGACAGGCCACACTGGGAGCAGAGCCCCCGGCAATGACAGAGGGAGCCGGGTTGGACACCCCTTGGGATGTCGGCGTTAAGGGCAAGGGCAGACCTGCAAACACTGACGACAGTGAAGCAGAACTGGCATTGTTGGTAGAAGCAGCAGTAGAGGTGGCAGGAAAAGGGAGGCCAGTGAAAGGGGCAGAAGTCGAAGCAAATGTTTCATTGGAAGCAGGAGTGGCCCGAGGTGTGGACGTAGCCTGAGGGGCTGGGACAGGAGGAGCGGAAGGACCTGGCAGGGGCACCAGGCCAGAAAAAACCGAAGGGACAGGAGCTGATGTTGTACTGTGGACAGAGGTAACAGGTGCCGCAGGCAGGGAAGGGGTTCTGATAACCGTTGGATTTGGCGTTGATGGCTGAGGCGTATGAATGGCCGAGGAGACCTGCCCTGGGAACACGGGAAGGACGGTATTGGCCATGTTCAGTCCAGAAACGGTCGCAGTTACTGATGCTGATGGATGGTTTACTGCCTTCACTGGGGACGCCGTAGGGACGGGAGTCGCAGCAGGCGTTGAAGGATTGGAACCATGAGGAGAGAAGAGCTGACTTGCTGGGGTAGAAAACGCTATAGGGGCGGGGAGCAGAAAGAGGCAAGAATGTCACCATGCTGAAATGTTACATTTTAACCCAAAAGAAATACGTCAACATTTTTGTAACACTTGACAAACATGAAGAAAATCAGCAACAGTATGGTAGGCTACTGCAGTGGCCACCTTGATAGATTCCATGATCTGGATTTTCCATACATAGCCTCAGGTAAAGCCACCTGTCTTCTACACTCTGCCAGAAGAGCACTCCCATGCACAGTGAGGAAGTCTTGAAAAGTTCGCAAATAAACTTTCCTTTCGTATTTTCCCAATTTTTAAAAATTAAAAATTTAATTGTGATTAGTGCTGGTGTACTGAGACTTTAGGTTTCACTCTCTCAAACCACTTCTCTAGAGTAATAAAACAAGTCATTTCCCCCTCTGAAGAGCTTCCAGGACATCACTCTCCCTTTAGGTCACAGCAGGCATCCCAGGATTCATGCCAACTTCTGCACTGGCCACTCTTGTAAGTTGAACTTGATATTCCAGTTTACAATTTATATAGCTTTCTCCCCCCAAGCATTTTCCCATACTACCTCATCTGTCTTCACGATCTCAACCTCTAAGGCTATTTGCCTTGTCCGAGGAGCTCCCTTATGGGCAAAAGCCATGTCTAATCCTCTTTAGAACCTCAGCACCTAGCATTGTGCATGGCACCTGTGTATTTAGTGTTTGCCACACTTGATATATTATTACCATGACCTTAACTATAGTTACCAAACCCATGCAAAGACCTACTCTCAAGAATTCCACTAGAGTTTGCTATAATATTTTTATTCTCATAAGCCCTATGAATAATTACTGTAATTACCAAATACCGTAAGTATTTGGGGGGATGATTTGTGTTTCCTCTCTGAATCAATTTAAGGACAATGTTAGCCTTTGATGATCTTGTTAATGTCAAATGGAAAGCATGACTGAGGTAGCTGAAGTCATAATGACAACAATCACCTGCTGCCGTACTCATATCAAAGTGAGTTTCACTTGTAAACAGAGAATATTCCTTTCCCAGTGATAATCAACTGAAAATTATTTTCATGAGCTAAGACTTAAGTTTCTAAACTTATGCATAATAAAGACTTTTGCATAAGAAAGCTGACACAATCAATGAAGTACTGTACAATGTTAATCATGGTGGGGAAGAGACCACAGGAATAAAATGTAAGAAAACAGCAATATACATAATCTATTTGGACTAAGAGATGTCCAAAAGGTGCCACATTGGACTGAACAAATTTTATGGTAGTTTAGAAAAAAAAGATGGCAGAATTGACAAACAGTAATATAGAAATACATGAACTTCAAACCCAAAAGGCCTAAAGTCTGATAATATTTATGTCATTAGCAATAATTTGGTTTCAAGAAAATAAGACTATATATTTTAAATTTAGAGGACATATGAAAGTGGATTTGTACTTTTGTTTGCATTTGTTTAACAAAAAACAGAAACACAAAGACTATATACCTAGTTTTGTGTTTGTAAATAATGTACTAAAAATTTATTTAGGTCAACACTGGTTGGGAAATATTTGAGAAGTCACTATCTTATGTAACTGCACACTGAAGGCCATGTAGTAGAATGACAAATCACAAGGTCAGACCAAACTGTCCCAAAGCATTCTTTATAAGCAGTCTCTGTTGAAGATCTTATATAATAAAGCAAAAGCCATACACTGTTAACCATACACAGTGCCTGCAGTTAAAATGAAACAAAACAACAACAAATCGAAGAAACCCCAAAACATACCACAATAAATACGACTTTCCTGTCATGTAATTTGGTTGTTAACTGTAAAACATTATCTGTCAGATGCTGCGCTGAGTACTTTATGCCTATCATTTCATTTGTCCCCACACAACCCTGAGATAGGTACAAACAACCCTGTTTTACAGATGGGCAGCGTGGCTTGGTGTAGTTAAAGCAAGTTGGTAAAAGATCATGCAGCTACTCGGTGACGTTCAAAGGGAATCAAGTTTCAGTTACGAAAGGTAAGTAAGTTCCAGAGATCTGCTGTATGACACTGTATCTATAGTTAACAATTCTATATTGTGTACTTAAAAATTTAAGGGGGTAGATCTCATTAAGATCTTATCACAATAATGATTTTTAAAAAGGTCATGCAATTATTAAGTAATAGAACCAAAATTTGGACCAGTTCTGACGGACCCATATCCTTAACCACTGTACTAGTTTATCTTTTTGTTTCCTGACATGGTTCAAAAGGAAAATAAAATCTTCATCATGCTAACATAACACAGCATAGGAAAACAAAGTATGCTATTCCTAATGATGGTTCTCAGGGCACTTAATCTGTTACTCCCTTCAGAAACAGATTAACGAAGCTGAGCATAAAGGCTCAAGCTTCCTCAACCTCCTTTTCATGGAAGTTAAATTACATGGTCCCAAAATGATGTCCTGCCATCTCAGTTTTCTTTCCAGCCCATTATACTGCCTCCTTTAGAAACCACCAGCAAAAAAGCACTGTTCAGGCACCCTGCTCAGGGAATAGAATCCCCACTGAGACTCCTAACTGAGCACTCTAATGATGTGCTACTTTGCTACACAAGAACTGAGCTCAGGTTTGTCTCCTATCCAAAAGCATGCCTCTCCTTCCCCACCACAGAGAGCCTCAACTAGAAGAAAAATAAAATGTTGCAGTACTGCTGCCATCTGCAGGCATTACAGACGCCACCTCTCATCTTCCTTTTTTTTCTTTCTTTTTTGTTTTTAAAGTAGGTTATTTTAGAGGAGTGTTTTGACAGGTTCCTCTGTTAGAGTAGATTTGAAGAGGACGCTGTGTCACCTGCTTAGACCCAACTTCATTTTTCTTGAAAAAGGAAAAGCACATTTTTCCTAAGGATTTTTGCTTTTATTTAGTTTTACAACAAAGTTCAAAATTGCCAAACTAGACATTGTTCAGTAAAACAGAATCTGATATTGAAGTGAGCGGACTTCCAAAATAAAATTTGATAGATAACATGTATGACACTAATATGATGATGTGGTTAAAGAATTTTGCTGTCTTTGTCCTTATGTACAATGTTAATGATAATCTAACATGTCAGTGTTTTCTTTTGTCTGTTTTGAATATAGTTGACGCAGTGTTATGTTAGTTTCAGGTTAATGTGTAGTGCTTAAAAACAATTTTGTGACATTGTCTTTCCAAAGTTTGTTAAATGTGCTACTAAATGTGAAGACCTTAATGAAAAATCACTGTTATTATGCTATTAAAGTATGTATTTACTTTATAATTCCAATGATAGTAACCATGGCAAATTTTGTTTCTCTGTCCTAATAAATACTTTCAACTCTTTTATGCCAAAAATAAATAAATAAAATAAACAAAAGAAAATAAAGTAGGCTCCACGCCCAGAATGGAGCCCAGCATGGGGCTTGAACACAAGATCCTAAGATCAAGCCCTGAGCTGAAATCAAGAGTTGGATGATTTACCGAGGTGCCTCACATCTTCCTTTTTCAATTTCACTTTTGCTTTGGCACCCCTTGTATTTTTTTTTCTACATTAAGCTATGCT
Source organism: Lutra lutra (assembly GCF_902655055.1). Taxonomy (NCBI): domain Eukaryota; kingdom Metazoa; phylum Chordata; class Mammalia; order Carnivora; family Mustelidae; genus Lutra; species Lutra lutra. The sequence goes on from NC_062280.1 coordinate 135,251,248, forward strand.
ACCCCCAACACTTATGAAAATAATTAAATCTAAATCTAGTATTTGAAATAGCATTTAGGAAAAAGGATTTAATATGTTTATATTAAAACAGAGATGAGGCTGATAATATCACATAATGTAAAGTGAAAGTGGCTGTAATGCCATAGACCACTCAGATTATATTGCAAGTTTTTCATACAAGACACAAAGGCATATCATTAATTTTAAATCCAGTTAATATGTGCATTTCATGCTGTGTGTATATAATGTACCATTATCAAGCCACTTCTAGCAAGTATTGATTAAATTCTTTAGGAACTTTCTTCAAAGCATAGATTCCAAATACATTCAATTCAGACTGTTCTCAGTGCATAACAGAGCAGACAACCAGGGCACTTCAGCTATATCTGGAGCAAAGCTGATACTTACTTTGATTCTGTGTAGGTTTTGACTGATTGGAAAGGTCTTCATTTTCTATATGAAAATAAATAAAAGTTTGATTTCAAGTTTTATTCAAATTAATCACAACCATAATAATCAAAAGATTGGCATAAAAAAAAGAAAAACTCAGGATACGTAAGCATGCTATGTCAGGAAAAACAGTGTATGCTTATGGAAAGAGGAAGGAAATAAAGATAAAAGTAGTAACTATACAAAGATTACAGCATTATGAGCAACTGATCCCCACCCTGCCTTTTCTTTAATCAGGTTTTATTTATTTATTTATTTATTTATTATTTTATTTATTATATATTTTTTAAATTTTACTTTTAAAAGGTTTTATTTATTTTAGAGAGAAAGCATGCAATGAGGGGGAAGAGGCAGAGGAAAAGGAGGGAAAAGAAGACAGACACTAGCCCTACAATGGGGTTTAATCTCATGAGCCATGAGATTATGACCTGAGCCAAAACCAAGAGGTGGAAGCTCAATCAACTAAGCCACAACTTACTAGGTTTTAAATAAGCATTGTTATTTTACAGATATATTTAGAAACAGTTTCTGGGAAGGACAGCCTGAGTGGGCCGCCTAGGATGAAGTGTAGTCTACAGCTGGAATGCAGATGATCACCATTACTGGCTAACCTGACAGTCACTTCAACAGCAGGGAGACTTGAAGGTGGGAGGCAGACGCTGAGTGGAGAACCCACTACCACCTACGGGACCCACTTCGCAGTCCACGCAATGAACCAAGCAAAAAGAAAGGGGCCCAGCCTTCCTGTTGCAGTCGTATCTGGAAAAGACCCTATGCTAGGAGCTGCTGAGAACCACCCCAGGAGAATCTGATTTGAAGTTTGTGACACTGACACCAAAAGCACACTCCTCCCTACCCTCCACAGAAGGCACCTAACTAGACCATTAGGCAAAGATACAATGGGAAAAAAATTACCTCTCACGGCTTGACAGTAACTGCCCAAGAAACCAACAAGGACAGGTATAAGGTGTGGAAAGAACCTAGAAGCCCTGACACAGTGAGAGATCATAGCTTGTCTAAGGAACTTGATGCAAATAAACAACAAGAACATATGTTGTCTATCAACAAAGATTCAATGAAAAATAAGTTTCAAAACCTGTAATGCAAATTAAGAACATATAAACACATAACACACAAGAAAATACAAGCAAAGAAGATGAAGACTTTAGATATAAAAACCTGACTCCAAATTAATAAATGCAAAGAATGGTAAAGATTAGTGGTAACACTAAGAAAGCTAAATTACTTAGCTAGAAATAAGAAACAACAAAATCACAATGAAAATGGCAAAAAATGTAAAAAAAATAAAATAAAATAAAAAAAGCCACCTGGGTGGCTCAGGGGGTTGAGCCTCTGCCTTTGGCTCAGGTCATGATCCCAGGGTCCGGGGATCGAGTCCCACATCGGGCTCTCTGCTTGGCATGGAGCCTGCTTCCTCCTCTCTCTCTGTCTACCTCTCTGCCTACTTGTGATTTCTGTCTGTCAAATAAATAAATAATCTTTAAAAAAAAAAAAAGAGGATACCATAAATGCAGAGGTAAGAGACTTAGAAGGCAAATATAGAGCAAAATAGGAGTATCAGAAATAGAAAAAAGACCACATAAAAAGCAGTAACTGAGGGAATAATAAAAACAAAATTTTCCTGAGCTTTAAAAAATTAAGTTTTCATATCCAAAGGGCTTACTGAGTTTCGTGAAAGATTAATGCTAACATCCACACCTGGACATCCTGGTAAAATAGCCAAACTCCAGGATTAAAGACATTTCTGAATTCTAGAGAGATATTTTCTTTGTAAGCTTATAGGAAGAGACCAAGGTTCTAATAAAAGAAAATTGAGTGGAATTAGGTTTCTCATCTATAACTCTGCATATGTGCTCTTTTAAAAAACTACTTATAGAAATTTTCTTCTCAAAGAAAAGGAGAATGAGCATATCAGGACAGGGTATCAAAGAACAGAGGAAAGTGTAAGAAGCTGGAAGTTGAAAGGCACAGAATAAAACATGAATGGTATTCCGACAAAACACACAAATCGACAAAAAGATGAGTGAGAATGGAAGTCACTGGAGTACAGAGCAGTACTTTTTAGTTTTTGTGTAACGACAACCATTAAGAATATGATGGTTTAAAAAAAAAAGAATATGAAGGCAATCCTTAGCAATATGAAAGATAACATTTTTAAGTTGGGATGGGGCAAGGAGAAAAGAGTTGTTAAAAATAAAACAGCAGGGGCGCCTGGGTGGCTCAGTGGGTTAAGCCGCTGCCTTCGGCTCAGGTCATGATCCCAGGTCCTGGGTTCAAGCCCCACATTGGGCTTTCTGCTCAGCAGGGAGCCTGCTTCCTCCTCTCTCTCTGCCTGCCTCTCTGCCTACTTGTGATTTCTCTCTGTCAAATAAATAAATAAAATCTTTAAAAAATAAAAAAATAAAAAAAATAAATAAATAAAACAGCAATTTGACTAATACAATTAGAAGTAAAAAAAAATGAAAAACTGGGATAAGAGAATAGTAATGAATACAAAAATAAAATGGAAGCACTAAGAATAAATATGCAATTTTTATGATGACTCAAAATTCCTATTAAGTTTCTCCCCCAGTCCTCCCCATCCCATTTAAAATTCAAAATCCAGCTATATATTATCTATAAACCCAACTAACTTACCAAATAAATAAAACTCTAAAATAAAAACTGAAAGTAAAGATAAAAGCAAAATACTTACAAAAAGGTTAGGACAATATTAATACCCAATAAGGCCAGGCAAAAAAGAAATAAAGTATAACTCAGCTGACTTTTTTTTATACTTAGAAAACTTGAGACTTTCAAGAAAAAGAAAGTAGAATAACTAACTAGGAACGAGCACCTAGAAATGAAATGTTCCATTTATAATTTTGATGAAAAATACCTCTAAAGTCTCTAGAGACAATCCGAAGGCAAAGAACCTACATAAAGAAAACTATAAAATCTTCTTAAAAGAGATAAAACAAGCCTTGGAGGAAAAACACTACCGCCTGACATAATATAAAGCATACGTATGACTGAAGAGTAAGACTTAGTATCATAAGAACATCACATCTCCCCAAATTAATATATGTAACTACATATAATTATTATATATTGTTATAATTATATAATATTAGAGTAATAATGTAATATATAATTATATAACATGTATATGACATATTTTGTATGTTACATACATGCACACATAAATTCAACCGTTTTAACTACATAAAATAATCTTGAAGTTCAGATAGAAAAAAAATCTCCAAATATAGTAAGAAAAATAAAAACCATAGTAAGAGGAAAAAGCTAGCCTTACTAGATACCAGAACATAGAATAAATCTGCTAGTCAAATCAATATATCATCATAACATGAAATAAGTAGACTGCATAGAATAAAGAACCCAGAATTATAACCATGTGTATATATGAAAACTTAAATGCGGCCTTTCAGATCAGTGGGAAAAGTAGATGAGTTAGTAAGTAGTGCTGGCATGACAGGCTACCATCTGGAAAAAAATTAGGATGAACCTCTATTTCACCCTGTATGAAAATAAATTCCAGATGCAGTAAGGTCTTTTAAGACCCAAGTCACCAGGACTCTAGGGTTAAGGGCTAAGACCTGAAACAAGACAAAATAGTTCCAGCTTTTCTTTCATAGCTTCTCCTTCTCTATGCAAAAATGTAAAACTCTAAGGGCTAAAGATACCATAAACAAGGGTTAGGAAATCGATAATTTTGGGGCAAGTTGTTTAGCAACGCTCATCGGAGTACCCAGCTGCAAACAACAGAACCACTCTGGCTAGTAAAAAAGAATTTGTGAATAAATGCTATCAGGTAACTCCAAGTCTGTGGGAAGGGCAGAAAAAAAAAAAAAATTAAGTTCTATCCCTACCCTGCACATATCTAGAAATAGATAAAAGTTAAACATTAAAAAAGAAACCCTATAAAAGTAATTAGAGGATACAGATGACATTTTCGTCCTGCCAGGATGGGGAAGGGTTTCCTAGGGAAGACTTAAACTCAGAAGGATCAAACAAACAATACCTAACTGAAATAAAAATTAAATTTTTGTAAGACACACAAATGAAAATGTAAGCTAATCCCACGTTCCCAACAGACTCAAAGGAAAATGCTGAACTGAAAAGTGCAGGGGAAAGGATAAGCCCCTCAGAGCACCTTCTTACAGACCTTTCCTCCCCACAGGAGTAATGCCCCCTAATGGTAATACTCATCAAGTGAACCATACTTTTCCATAGCCTGCCAGAGTTTCTCCATCATGAGAAATGGTTCTTTTGTCTACAGCCTGCTCGTGTTCACACAGGTGGGCCAAGGCCACTTCAGTGGAGCCTGTATATCCCACTCAAATCCGTCATCACGCTTGTGAGCTCCTTCCCCCACCAGCACACACACCACACACACACACACACACACACCATGTCAAACAACGGCCCCTCCACATGTAATCTGTGTTTAAGTGTGTAATTTTAGCACCCCTTAACAACATGATTTTACCTGTTCCTACTGGATTAGGAGTATATGGAGGTGGAGGGGGTACACCCGGAGCTATGACGTTGGCTAATGGGACAAGACCTGCATTGTTATAAGCACCTAAAATGAAATCATAGTAAAAAAAAATTTAGTATCATTCTGTGGCCGAGAGTTCAAAGCATATTAACACAGCTATCTAATTTTTAAAACTGCTCTTATAATGTGAGTTGCATTTCACACAGAGGTTTGGGTCTGGGGTAAGGACAAAGCTGAGATCAAATGAGACAGCTGGAGATTCTGACTTCCCACTGCATGCTCATTCCAGACATAAGCTCGCTGAATGGCCGGGCAGGAAGATCCTGCCATACTTCAATTACCTGCCTTTTCTGTCAAGCACATACAGTTGACCTTTTAAAGTCAGATGTACTGAGGATACCTCCGAACACAACTACTGAAAAGGGATTCATGATGATTTACCAAAATGAAAACCCATAATAATGATTAAAAAGAATCTATAATGAACTTATCAAAAGGCAAGTGTCCTGAACTCTGCTGCACTGCTGTAGACCAAGAATCTGTATAGCCCACCATGGAGAGAATTAAATTCAGCACAGCATATTTCACAAATGTTCCAATTTTCCCAAGTAGATATACCAACATTAACCTTCCACTTAATAAAAGGCAAAAAGAAACAAAGTAAAGCACAAATTGAACTGCTTACTTGGTGCAATGGTTGCGTGCGGCCGGCATGGAGGTATTGGATAAGGAACAGGCTTATGTGGATTGTACGTTGAAGGAGGCTAGATGAGGGGAAAGTAGAGCGGTTAGAAGTAAACTAAGTCAGCGGGCTTCCAGCAAACAAAATACAACTTGTCTTTAAAACATTTAGTTGTAAGAGGCTAACAAAGCTCCAGCATATGAAATGCTACTGGCCTAATACATAGCACAAGTGAGGGAAATTTCTTTGCTTTACCAAATGTGGTTCTTATAAATTTCAAAGACTGCTGTGGATGGGTTTATTTATTTATTTTTTTCTTCTCAGGATTAAATCATCTCCAATGAAGGGTCAGACCTTATCCTAAACAGCAAATTCCTCTGACTGAGCCGAACTTAATCCAAGAATGTTTATCTCCTCTCTCCTCCTCTGTAACACAAGAAATCCACTAGGTTTAGGAACCTTGGCTACCCAAGAATTTCCAACATCCTCCGAAATTCATCAGAGATTCCTCTTACCATTCTTACCCTCTTTTCTCCTTGGAAGAACAAAGTCCTATGTTCTTCAGCATTCAGCACTTTGACAACTTGAGTAGAATGTAAACTGGGATTATGAATTCAGTATTTTAGTCTTTTTGCCTTTGAAATCCATGGATCTTTTATTTTGTAGTTGATAGAACTATGTAACAAAAGCATCCCAGGAATTGGTCTCTAGAGAACCAGAGGTATCTGGAGCTAAGCTTGCTATACTTCTAACTCCAGTGAGAGAGAGAGAGAAAGACCCTGCTCTGGGGAGCTGGCACTCCTGCAGAGGGGATCCAGTGGCAGTAAAGGACCTAGATTCTCTGTAGGTCTCCTACATGGTGGCCTGTAAGATGCACTAGCCTTGTGCAAGGGCTAGGATCTGTGGCTGTTATGCTATGAACAGCTGTCACTGGAGCTCCTGTCAGGCAAACAAGCAGGATGCAAGACGGCTGTAAAAAGGCCTCTTCCAGCTCAGCTGGAGCAATCCCTTCAATCTACAGGGCTGTCTTTGGGTTCAGTTGATACCCTAAGCAATCACGATCGCTCCCTTAAAAAATACTCTCAACCTCCGGGCTCCACTCTTGATTCACTACTATTAATACTAATTTCGCCAAACCACAACCTCAAAGCATACTGCACACTCCATTCCCTTCAAGGGAGCAGCTGAACAGGGATGGGGAAAATCAAACAAAGCAAAACAAAAACAACTGGACTTGTTTCACTTGAAAATAAAACAAGAAACTTCAGAAGGGCCCTGAACACTGTTAATTATGCTATAGTTCCCTAGATCACTCACTTTCCTTGAGTTTCTAGTATACTGTGAATTTCACAACACAAAAACGGAACTGATGCCTTGTGCTGTGAACAGACAGAAAACTACATGTATGAGTTAAGGCCCGTGTCATCATTTATTCTCTAAACATACCGGTTTGGACGGTCCAAGAATCCGCGCAGCTATTCCTTTGCCTTCATTAGTACATTCTTCACCATCTTTTTTCAAGGGGGTTCCCTATTTAAATAAATTTAAAAAAAAGAAAGATAGATAATTGAGACTTAAAAAAAACAAAACCAAAGGAGAAACAAAACAAAACCCTCACTGTATTACACTGAAGAGAAGGACTTAATTTGGTAGGAGTTTAAGGACCTGGATTCCAGATCCAGTCCTGCCTTGGCTGTAAGACCCTGCTAAGGTCCTCAACCTTCCTCTGCCAGAGAAGCTTCACCACATGTACAGAGACACTCAGAAACAAGTATACCACTCACAAGGGGATGACAGAAGAGCAGGATAACATAGGTTTAATTTTTCCCCTGCACAACAGGAGTGACCACTTCCAATGTGCCAGCATGTATAATGGTCAAAGAATCAAAAACAGTACCTGTATTTCAGTTAAAATTAGATGACAAAAAATGATGGTCTCTATAAGCATTAAGTGATGAAACCTCATTCAAGACTGTTGTTGTTAACAGATCAGAATAAGCTAACAGACTGCCACAATGTGTCCTCCTAAGAGCGTGTGCCTAAATAGCACATACAAGTAGGGAACCCAACTTCCAAGATGGCCCCCAGATGTCCTCACCTCCTACATGCTCTTGTGAAGTCCCCTTCCCGAGTGAACAGGATTGGCCTACATAATAAATAGGATATTCCAGAAATGGTGGCATTTGACTTCCAAGACTAAGTCACAAGACACAACACAGCTTGCACTTGCCTTCCCCTGGACCATTTGCTCCTGTGGAAGTCAGCTGCCATGTCATGAGGTATTCAAGCAGCACTACGGGCAGGGCCTAACGTGAGGAATGAAGACCCCCTTCCAACCACTGACACCAACTTGCCTGACATGTACCTGAGCCCCCTTCAGAGCATAGTCTCAAGCTCTACTCAAGCTCCCAGAAAACTGCAGTCTCATGAGAAACCCTGAGCCAAAACCAACGTAAGCCACTCCCAAGTTCCCAGACTCATAGAAACTGTATAAAATAATCTTTAGTTATAAACCACTGAGTTTCAGGGTTACTTGTTACACTGCAATCAAAATATAGCACTCTTCACAAAGATTATTTTACAAAGACATCTGAAGAACACTGGATGGTATAAAAACAGGTTTCTTTCTTATTGGACTTCTCAGAGCCTTTATCATGCAGTGTGACTGTCCAAGAAGGAAACATTGCATACAATTTCTCAAACATACTCAACTGTGAAACCGTCTGAGGAACATTGAAAATGTGAGTGATGCTCCTTTACTAAATGCAAAGCAGTGCTTCTAAAATACTTGGAAAAGCAAAACAAAATCATCCTCTTTTATGTTTGTCTTATTCTTCTGTACATTTCACACAAACACTTTAATGGACTAATACATGAACTTTCGATCAGTGGTGAATCCATGAATTAAACTGCTGACTTAATAAAATTCCTTTCCTTAGTGGAAGGACTATCAACTAGCATTTTCTTTAAATATCATAATTATGCTAAACTTGATAGTCAGCTACAAGTTTCTCATACCCACAAACATATGCTTACTGGGAAAATTCCATTTATGCGGCTAGGTTTTCCTTTGGGATATGGATTTCCTGGGATCGTTCCACAAGAAGATATCATAGCATGAGGAGCTTTGCAGCCCCCCTTAAAAGCCTGTAACAAAAAACAAGATAGTGGCAATAAATAAATAAATAAATAAATAACCAAATTTTCTCATAGGTTAAGTATTCTGGATATTTGGAGGCCCTGTTAAAAATATGAATTAAGAACAGTATCACATTAATCTGTTCGTGCATTCATCAGCAATTACAATAGTGAACATGACCAGAATTCATAAGTAAAATCACTTTATATAAATGGTATTATTATAGAGGTAACATAATGTTTTTAATTAGTTTTCTATTAGCCACAACTAATAGACTCCTATACAAAGATATCTCCACAGCAGATGTTGCAAATTGTGTGCAAACAAGTTCATTTACTATTTAGTATGTCCTGTTTCTCCAAACCAAGAATTAACGTCCAACCGTACAAACACCAAACTCACATTACAGCAAGAAAAGGAGAGCAGCAGATGAAAGAGACATGGACTCTGCTCTGAAGAAGTTTAGAACTTAGTGGAGAAAAACACAAACAAATACCATGGGACACTGGGTATCCAAAGAACTGAACTGTTGAAAAAGCAAGAGTTATTTACATATACTATATTCAACATAGCATTACATAATCATGAAACATGTTAAGGGATGTTCTACCTTATTTATTATTGCATTCTCAGCTTTTACAATGATACAGTAACAAATACTGAGTTCATACTTAATAAATATTAAATGATGAAAAACACTACATTGTGACATATATTTTAATAGATATATATTATGCTATAAGGATATGAAGCTATATACCGTTTCATAAGTATGTAGGATTTTATTGTAGGGATATACTGGTTTTATAAATTCATTCACATTTGTTATAGAGAGATACTGGTTTCATAAATTCATTCAAAACACACATAATTAGCTATATAATCCAGTCACCTACTAAACCCCCAACCCTAAAAATTATCTCAATCTTTGGTTATTATAAATAGTACCAAAGTAAATACCCTTACATACAAATTACTTTTTTCTTTCCTTAGAATTAATCCTAGAAATAGAATTTTTTGGGTCAGAAGGCATGAACATTTTAAGGCTCTTCAAGTTTAGCTTCCAGAAAAGTTGTACTAAGTTATACTGACCAGAGAGTCTATTCCACAGAATACTCAGGCCTACATTATTTCTGAGAAGGAAAACACTCAGGACCACATTATTTCTGACATGATCAGAACTCTTTATAAGGAAGAAAACACCAGCAGTAAATGCATGGTACCTTAAAAAATTTAGTCAAGAAAAACCAATGGAGAACTTATTAAAGAAATGTGGCTCAGGTCTTGCTTCTGCTACAAAAAAGCTCACGAGTAGGCCAAGTTCTCTGCTACCCCTGAGCTTAGCAGAGGGTGCAAGGATTAAAAATGCTTGGGCTACAAGGTCCTAGGAGACTAGCGCACATCTTCCTCAACCAGGTTTCTAAATCATTAATTCTGTTTCCAGCCATCACAATCCTACCAAATAACTACCTTAACTGACAACTGAAGTCAAGGAGGTTTAGGTACATGCTACTCCTCCCATTCTTAGAGATCTTAAATTAATAAACTGGAACTTTGCTTTATTACCCCTCTCTTACAAATGTGAATAATGTAAGACTGATGACAAAATAAATTCAGAACGTCATGTTCCTAAATACATAGGTTAAAGACAAAAGCTTGGAGCCGTGGCAAAGCTACCAAGGGACCAAGAATAAACACCTGCTGAAGCTAAAGCTGAGGAGCCAACTGGCGTCTCACTTTCAAGCCCTTTCCTCATCCCCTTGAACCCCTTCACCCAGCTCCTGTCCTACACTGACCGAAGGGATGCCATCTTGACCCATTCTAAAGGGCCGTCAGGTTATTCATCACAGTTCATACAGGAATGAGACTGGTACTTTTTTCCTCCATCAAAAATCAGAAAAACCCAGTGTTCTATTTATATAGCAATCTTGAGAAAATTACCTGTTCCAGTACTCTCTTGCATCGTTTCTTCTCAGACATATTTATCCTGAATAAATCTTCGATGGGACGAGAATTCTGTGCATCAACAATGTTTCTACCAAGGAAATGCAATTGAGCTTTTCATTTAAGAACCTGGACATACATATCAACGCCAACAACCTTTACCAAACAACTATATCTGAGTAACCTTTCGCCCCAGGACATATGGAGGAAAGTGATTTATTTTTAATTGGTGAATGTAAACCACATTTTTATAAAAATGATAAATATAAATGAACTGAGGTTCACCTGGTTACCTAAAAGCAATGAAGTAATTCTATGAACAAAAATCATGGGATTTTTGAAAATATACCCTCTCAATGAGTGGATATCTACGGCAATAGAAAAAAATCCACGTACCAAATGCATAAAAATAATGGTTGATCTAAAAATGAAGTTTTACCTTCTGCTTTAATTTTGTATTTTTGTGGATATCTATAAACACACAAGGGACTTAAAAATGCAAGTGCTCTAAATGAACAGCAATCTACAGTCTTCCATCATGCAGAAGAGCACAGTGGAGCTCACATTCATTATGATCATTATTAAATGCTATGCTTAGTGTTTGCACAGATCTTCGGATTTAAAGTTCACATATGCTATTAAGTAGGTGAGATCCTTGACTTTACAAGTGAGGAAAATAAGGTCCAGAAAGAATAAGTACATGTAACAGAACCTAACTATAAAACCTATGGCCTTCTCAATAAGCCTTTCAAACTACTCAGAGTCGGAAGGCAATGGAAGTCCTGAAATGAAGACAAACCAAATCATCATCTCAGTATGCCCCCATTATTTTTACGTTGTAACCACGTATAATAAGCACGCTAGGTATTTAATTATTTATTTTTCCCTTAGAGAGAGCATGTGCAAGTGGGGGGAGGGAGAAGGGGAGGAGAAGATGAAGAAGGGGAGGGGAAGAGGGAGAGAGAAAATCTTTAAGCAAGCTCTACACTCAGAGTGGCGCCCCAGGTGGGGCTCGACCTCGACCCTAATATCATGACCTGAGCTGAAATCAAGAGCTGGACGCCCAACCAACTAAGCTGCCCAGGCGCCCCTAGATATTTAGATATAAAAATTCAGTCTACCGTTTCACAGATTTCATTTGAGTCCCATTTACTAATATAATTCTGAGACATTAATACACACTAATGAGTTAAAAGACATTTCAAGTCTTCCAAATCTTCTCCAATAAAGTAAAAAGAAAAAGAAATACTCACGAAGCTAACAGTTCAAGAGCAACTAGCTTGTCTTTACTGAAGGTGAAACAATTGAGTATATTGACCACTTCTGCTGGGTGAACAGCCACCATTTTCTGTTAATATAAAAAATAATTTAATTTTCAACATGAGAAATTTTCATTGCAGACATTGCCATTTTGAGGGAAATATAGTTAAATGTTCTTAATATTTAAGTATTTGAGGTGAAACTACTTATTCAAAAGTAAGCCCTAACAACTATGTGAATTAAACTTAGACTTTTTCAATTTAACTATTTCAGTTGAAGATCTAAGTCCTCCTATGTGCTTTTTCCATCCACATCTCTCAACATATTTATTTATAGGAAAAAAATTATTTACAGGTAGTAATTTCCTCAGAAAGGTTCTAAAAAAGGGGGTATTTATAATTTGGGAGGTATAATGCTTGAGAAGTTAGGAAAAATTACATTCCTTAGTTAAAGGGCTAAGCATTTTGTAGTCAGGGCTTCCTAAAGTGAGGTCCATGATGCTGAATAGTGTTACTAAAAAAGGGTACTACAGTCAACTCAGGTAGGGAAAAGATGGGTTAAACAGGATTCTTTACTGCAGAATTTTCTTAAGAGTCCTATATTAATATTAATTGTGACACTAGAAGATGGTGTGCAATGTTACATAATTTGACTAGGGTACTTGTGCTTTTGAAGATAAGGTTCCGTCAATTTACAGATTTATATTAACAGTGGAGGAAATTAAAAAGCAAAGTCAATGCAAGAAGATCATTTAGAATCAACACCCAGTTGATTCCTAAAACTTAGGGCAATGCTGTTCAGACAATTTCATTCAGGTAGCCCCGAAAGAATTGGTAAAACTATATACCCCCTTGCAAGTTTTTAAACTGACAGCTAAAAACTATACCACAAGTTTAAATATTTACAAAAAATTGATTTATATTGTTTATTATATATTTGTAAAAACTTTGGAACTATTCATTTATCTCACTTACAAAAATGTCTATTGTATAACCTAATTGTAGAGGTTAGTCTTCAGTGTGAAAACAACCAAATCAGACTTAGTTTGTCAGCAAAGTCTACTTATAAGTTGTGCCCATGCTAGCCTTCTCACCTCTGAATTTTAATTCTAAAGCAGGTAGAAAAGTAAGCAGGCCTCAGAGCTTTGTCGTGAGTTTGTTGTCCAGATAAAGTAAGGAGAGGTCCCCATCAGTCTTTCTTATAGAAGCTCTCTGCTTTGCTTCCCTCTTAGGGGATTACATGGTCTCTCTGGTCCTTGGGAAAAGATTTTTACCGTCAGGTGATGGGTGGATGGGTAAGATAACCTTTTTTTTTGGAGAGTCGATAAAAACTAACTGCTGAAGAGGAGAAGCACTAACAGATCCGGCCACTTTTTTTCAGCAAATTGATTAGTTTAGGAAGCAAAGGATCTGTAGATTCCCTTAAAACTAGCCATCACTTATAATCCAAGGAAAATCTTCCTACCTAGCCAGATACTGTTTGACTTTAATGCCTCTGTTAATTTAGGCTCTAGAGCTGTGCTGTCTGTACAGTAGCCACTAGGCACTGTTTAAATTAAAATTAAATAAAATTAAAAATACAGTTCCACAGGCAGACTAGACACATTTAAATGCTCAAAAGCCATGTGTAGCTAGTGGTTACCATACTGGATAGCAGAGATATAAAACATTTCTATCGTTGCTAAAAGTCCATTTGGATAGTGCTGGTCTAAAGAATATAAACTCATTTGACTATTGTTCTAAGACTAAATACAAGAGGATAAAGACACCAAAAATAGAAAAGGAAGTGCATAAAAACACTTAAGAATTCAAATTCTATGCTTTGCTTGCCTATAAATATTTCCTCTTCCAATATGCCAATTAGGATCCTATGGTGTACAATTTAATACATACAATTTAAATTCAGTTTGGGAACTCTTAATTTTTTAGTGATTATTTGATTACTATAAAAATAAAATAAAGTATAATAAAATTTAGGGTCAGTTTTTCTAATGCAAACAAATTACAACTTGAGGTCAATTAGAGAAAACTAGGGGAGAATTCAAAATACTTAAACTCTACATTCTAAAGAAAAATAAGTTACTTACATGCTGTAATGCTTTCATTGCCTTTAACTGAGGCTCAGCCCAGGAGAAGTATCTCAGTAAATCAACCACCTGAAAGCAAAGAATTACTTTAGCTCTAATGAAATGCGTTTGCAAATATTTCTACAAGATTTGTTTCAGTACTTTGAAATACTACTCAGTTCCTTACTGGCACAAATCACAGTTTAAGTGCTCAACAGCTGTAAGAAGTAGGTAGCTACCACAATGGACAGTGCAGAAAGAGAACACTTCCATCATCACAGAGTCTGGGGCAGCACTGGTAGAGAAATAAACGGAAAGTATAAAGTACAGGAAAAAGTACCTAAAGAAAAGGAAGATCGAAAAAGTATTAGATGGAGACAAAATGTCAGGTTAGAAATATAAAGCTATATTACAAATGGAAAACCTTAAAAATATAGCAGGGTGACATTTATGATCAGTCATAAAAGGGTGTTGAGGGGTGTGGTTAGTGTAGGTCTACCATCTCCTGCTCTTTCCCTTGAGTCTGAGGGGCTCAGTACTTGTATTTACACTACAGATCTCTTCCCTAAAAATGTAAGAATTACCATAACTTACTCTAGCAGCTTCTAAACAGTAAGTAGGTCACTTTGAGAGCACAGTTAGCCAGGCTCTCCCATCACCACCACTGAACTTCAAATGAAAGAGGGAGATAATGTGAGACAGCCAGTAGGAGGTGAGGAGGGCATCAAGGTCACAGCAATGAAGTCCCTGCGTAGTCACCACCACCCTGTTCACTGATTCCAAGGGAACTCCAAAAGTAAAAAAAGGAATGACTCAAAGAAGAGAGGGTAATGAAATCTGGGTTAATGAATTCTTTTACCATAACTTCCTGAAAATGTGTTAAGGTTTCAATTATTCTACAAAGCAAAATTAATGCTAGAGGCTGGAGTAGTATATGAAGAAGAGTAAAAATACTTTTTACTCCTTATAATGGGATGCCTAAATCACAAATGGGTATTATGCGTACTTTCCTCGCTTTCATGGGAATAATGGTTTTCCTTACAGTAAACGCTACCTGCCACTTAATCAACCAAAAAAAGTTGCCAACTATCATATGCCTGATATAGGAAGAGAAACCTTCAATACAGTAAGTAGGCTTAGCAGGTCATACCGAGCAAGTAGATTTTCGTTTTTTAAAGTTTTCAGTGACTTTAGCAAAGTGCAATAACCACTAAGGGAAGTTTTCTACAAAATTTCACACATAAAAACACAGTCAAGAGAAGGAAAGAAAAGTTACCTATGAGACATTATAAACCTTTCCAAAACATTTAAAAACAGCATAAGGTGATTTTTTAAAAAGTAATGGGACAGCTAAAAAACACCCATTAAATAGGCAGCAAGATATGCAAATCATAGAGCAGCTTTTAAGGATTTAGCAGCCAGAACTTCAACAGGCTTAAAGTTATTCAAATTCAAGTTTTGAAAGTCTTGAGAAACAGATGAAAAGTTGGGGTATTTACTAACTCCAAAACAGACTGATCCACTATCTATCCTCTCCACATTCCGACCCTTTCCCAGAACTCTTCTCCAAATGCACATTTCTCTTTCTGTATCAAATATTTCTGTATCAAATATTTTCTATTTCTGCATCAAATATTTTCTAAGTATTCCTCAGAAATCTGGTTTCTCTATGTATGTACATGCATACATTTTTTTTAAATTCACCTGAAGCCGGGTGAGTTTTCAACTAAACTTTAAAACATTACTCTGCTGGCAGTGACAGAAACTACTTATTAGACCCTGTATTTTCTTTTCTTATGGCTAAAATTTTTATGTAGTGACTTCATATAAGAACTATAATTCACCATTTGATGGAGTTTTCTTTTTAACGTGTAGTGAATTTTGTTAATACTGATTTATAAATTCTGTACAAATTTGGGTATGCTTACCATTAGAAGTTTATAAATTTATGATATTGTGCCCAGAATGATAAATATGCTTTTCTTGGACATCACATTTTAAAATCAGTGAAAGTAGCTATGTTTATAAAATACTCAAACTATAAATTCTGCAAAGTTGTCTATCATTTTGAAAGCTCCTAATGTTTCTAAATAAATACAGCAACAAACAAAGTAAAAGCAATTCTGAACCTGACCAGCAGGTAAATAGACTTTAAACAGAATTATCAGAGTAAAGAAAAAAACAAAAAAACACTTTTGCTTAAACAAATACAAGAAATACCTGTTCACTAGAGAAATATCCATGCACATATTCAATTGCTTTTAATTTGTACTCTGTCAGAACAGCCTAAAAAAAAAAACACAGAAAAACAGCATTAATATATGTAAGCAAAACAGTAATATGCATATTATCAAAACTACCTAAGCAACTCAAACATGGCAGACCTTCTTCAGCCCGAGCACAAAGAGGCAGCTAAAGTCACTATAGTGACATGACATTCTACCTTTCCAGGTTCCATGCTGTTAAGGGATACACTGAGACAGCAGAAAAACCTCCGGGCCTCCCTACTCACTCCTACAATGAAAAGGAACAGAACTGTAATAGACAAGATCTGACATTACTACAAATAACAAACAGAATTCCTGTAAATGTAATTTACATCCCAATTTCAACCAAATTGTCATTTTTAAGAGGACTATTATATCAGGCATTATTCATTCAACAGTTACTGAGCAGCTGTTATGTGCTAATAGAGAAATGTGAATGACAAGTATTTCCACCGGGATATAAGTACCCAAGGAGCCAAAGAGGGCCTTCAATTCAATCTGTGTGCATGCAGTGTGGCCTTTGAAAGGCATTTTAAGTACCCTGAGAATCTTTTTACCCATAAAAGGGGAACACCATTCACTACCCACATTAAGATTAAAATAGTCAAGAAGAGACATATCAATAGTATTGCTATTGCTCAGTAAATGATGGTTCTTTTCCTTACAAGGCCCCTATCAATGGGAAGTTCAGAGAGAAGTACAGAGGCCTTGACCCAGCACTATCTAGAACCAGCTGAAATCATATATGCTTTCCTTGCAACTGTTTGCAGAGCTTAGAGATGGAAACAATCATAATTTGGTAACTACTAATCATTAAAAAACCTACTGATCCCTTTGCTTTTACTACAAAACAATATTTGTACTTGGCATATACCTCACTTTGCTAGGAGAAACTATCATGACCAGTTAACTGAAAGAAACATCCACGTTGCCCAGTAGTTTAATAGTTTAATTTTGACTGAAAAGGGAGGTGAGGGGGAGAGAATGACATTTCTGATAACGTACTCTAGAGAATGTATTGTTGAGATGTAACGTCAGGAAGTGATTACCTGGTTTAAACCAACTTACATTTACAAAGTCTGAGAGCAATTTTTTAAAAAAACCAATACTAATTCTTACTTACATACGTCTACATTTTAGTCCCATTTTAATACACTAAGACAATGGTGATGAATCTAATTATTTGGCATAGACAACAAAAGGTATTTTGCCTGCAGACCAGAAATAAGGACTTAAATAAGAATGTAAATTGCTCTCTCATATATGATTTTCATCTCTGGAAAATATCCTACGTCCCTCACTAGTACTTACTACGTGATCTTCTCACAAGAAGAAGGGAGAACATATGCAAATTGCATCCTACAGCTTCCAAAAGTAGAAATCTACTGGTCTACTTCCTCATAAACAATAGTTAAGTATCAGCTCATGAACAAATTATTACAAATTTTAAACATATATTTGGCAAGCTGACATTTTAATACAAATCTTAATTACACAAACTGGACTTGCAAAAGCAGTTTTGTTCAAAAAGAACATTCAACATCGTCAAATGTGTAAATTTAACATGAATTTGAAAAAAAAAGTCTTATGACAGATGAAGAAAAACATTTTGCTTTATAGACAATGCAGAAAAACAGCATGTACAAATGCAATTTTTTTGAAGTATAAAATAAAGATTTTATTTGAAAGAAAGAGTGAGAGAGATCACAAGCAGGGAGGAGCTTATAGGGAGAAGCAGGCTTCCCGTTGAGCAGGGAGCCGGATGTGGGACCCAATCCCAGGAACATGGAGATGAAGACAGACGCTGAAGCTGAAACGACTGAGCCATGGAGGGGCCCTCACAGGCAATTTTATTAATAATTTCATAAGCTGAAGCATAAAGTAACAAATCCTTCCCTGTCAGTCAAGGGTCTTAAAGGTACGGAAATGGAAAGATACCCTGAAATTCTAAGCAAAGCACTCTGTATTAGCATAAGAATGGTACAGAAAGTCCTTCCACTTTTAATTAGGTAAACTTCTTACTTTTGTGCTCTAGGTATTTTTAGGCTAAAGGCTACATTCCAATTTTTTTTTTTTTCCTATCTGGCTCATTCTGGAAGGTAGGTTACATACAACGGTCTAGAAACAAAACAAAAATTTGGAAAGCAGGAAGAAAAAGTTTTGAAATTCAAGTTAGTGAAGCCCACTCCTAAAGATGACTTTAAACCTAAGGCCTTTTGGACATTAATTTTGTCCGTCCAGGCAACGCACAGTCTGCCTATCTTCAGATTTGAAAAACTTGCCATAATAACTACCATTAAAGAAATTTTATACGTATTACCTCCAGTTTTCAGTCTTTAGGTCACTGAAAGATGAGATGATCAGCTCAGAAATATTAAACCACTCCACAAGCACTGAGCTTGTAATGATTTCTAGAGCTGGCTTGGGAATGAGAACCCTTTGATATAATTTCCACAATACCGCACTTGACTTGAGAGTCAAGTTTAGCATTAACATAATTCAATTCCTATTTGCACAGTGAAATGTATCAAGCTACAAGCTCCCATACTGTACGTTAACATTCCATCTATTTCGCAATCCTAAACCATATCTTGCACAAACTGCCCGCAGTCCCTCAAAAAGGATTAACTACGAGAATTCGTAGCGCATAGACTGGTTTAAGAAATTAAGTGAAATTACCTTTCTAATTTCATCCAACACCGTTTCAAAGGACTTTTTGTCCATCTTGACTACAGTCTCGACGTGGTTTTAAGTTACACTTTCAATTACAAAGTGTTCATCCCTGGTCTGCTCCAATAGTAGAAATGTTTATAGCTGAGGAGAAAAGACTCCAGGAGCAAGAAAAAGGGTGCGAAGAGGTAGAGAGTACTTCAAACTCTGCAAAATTCTCTAAAAATGCACACTTATAAAAACTTTTTATTAAAAACAAAAACCGTCGGGTTTCCTTCCTCAGCTTCTTCACACAAAGCTTCAGGACACCTCGGGTAAGAACCCGGTGCTCTCTGAGTCCTGCAGAAAAATCCAGGGTTTGGCAGCCAGGGCTGAGCTTCGATCTCCTGCAGTTGAAGGCCAGGCGCCGCCGGGGAAAGGTCGTGAAGCCGCTCTCCTGTGTGGGAGATGAGAGGCACCTGCACCCCGGCTCCCGCGGGCGGCGAGGAAGGAGGCACCCGCCTCTCGGCCCGCACGAGCGCCTCGGCCGACGGCCGCCGCCTCTCACCGCCGCGAACCTGGACTCATGGCCCGACTTGCGCTCAACCCCAGCAGCTGCGCCGGCTCCTGAGTCCCGCAGCCCGGGCAGCGGCGGCCTGGCGGGCTCTTTGTTACCAGCTGCCACGGCTTCCGGGAGCGGGCCGGCGGCCAGAGAGCACCAGGAGCTGGGCGAAGGGGGGCACGCTCTCCGGCAGGGGGACTCCTGAGTACCGCGGCGCCCAAAGCGTCTAGAGCCTTGCCTGGTTACCCCTACAGCTCCCACTGGCTCCTGAGGACCTTTAACGAAACCCGTCGCGCCCCAGTAAACTCAACTCTGCGCCGACAGCTTAGGCCTCTCTTTCCCGAAAGCCAACGGAGGGGGTCCTGGTGTGGGAACGTAGGTGTTCATGGCGAATGCCTAGATGGCTCTGTATCTGATGCAGCTGAAATCTTTCTCAGAGCCTAAAAGTCACTTTTTCAGCATCACATCTCTATGTCTTGGGTTTGATTATGCTTGACTTTGTTTCCTCAATCTGAAATTTTAAAAAACGAACTCCGAGTGGCTAAGGCATATCTACGGATGCCCTTATTTTTGGCGGAACGGAGAAGTCCACCGCTTGGACCGCCCCAAGGGGAGAAAAGGGGTGGTTAGTGGGTCTGCGCGAGCCACGTGACCTGGGGGCGTAGACCGGGGAACGATCCAGGAAACCGCTACCCGAGTTCTGACTTTCTTTCACCCGGGTCTGGTTCTCAAGCCCCGCACATTCAGGGAGGCGTAGTTGGAGATAGTTCCTTCGGCTTGGAGGTGGGCGGACGCCGTGTACAGCGAAGAACCGTGTGGATCTGAGGCAGTCTGGTAGCCCCCAGCCGCCTGCAGACCCTACGGTTTCGTCATGGCGAGATTCTGGGTCTGCCTGGCCGGCGCGGGCTTCTTTCTTGGATTTCTGGTTTTGCATTCGCGTTTTTGTGGCTCCCCGGTGAGTTGAGCAGCGAAGAAATATCTATCGGGTATGTGGATAGCACTATTGAGAGGCGACGCCGCTGTCGTGGGATGGAGGTGGCGGGCCCTGGCTCCCGCACTAGCTTGTCTTTTCCAAAAGCTGCCCCGGAGGCGGAACTGCCGATGTCTTGTTTTGTCTCTTAGTCTTAAAAAGTTTGTGTATGCGATCTCGCCATTTTCCCGTTTTCTTTCTTTCCCTAGATCCCAGTACATCTTCCAGTAATTTGCGGATTTGTATTGTGATCGCTTTGGTCTTTAGACTTATAAACCCATTTCTTCCGAATCATTTCTGTCCAGCAGTCTCAACACCTCTGTGCCAGCTGTCAAGGCATGCTTAAAAATAAGACTTTTTTTTTCTTCTTTCTTTTCTTAACGTAGGGGGTAAACTGAATCTTAATGTTCTGAATTTTTTTTTTAAAGGTTTTAAGGAAATTTGCTTTTCAAATTTCCTGGAGAACCAAGGAAATTCCTTACCGGCTGGATGTGGATTGGCCTAAGCATTCAGAGTATTTTACTGGAACAACATTTTGTGTTGCAATTGACTCCCTCAGCGGATTGGTTTACATAGCCCAGGTTAGTAAAATTGGAATTCAGAAGAAAAAAATATGAACACAAACGAAGCAGTTTTTTCTTGTTTTGCTGTACTAAGTAACCATATGTTTTTATATTATGTTAATTGTGAAGTTTGTTTTTTTGAGTTGGTTTTAAGTAAATACTTAGGTTTTGAATGTAGTAGATATTAATATTAGGTTTTGAAGCTCTTTTTTTAAGCATTAAATTTCTCGATTAACCTTCAATTTTTGTTTCTCTCTACCAAAATAAAGATTACTTTCTAAAAACTGATCCTATCTAAGCAGTTATTTTTATATGCCTTCAGAGAGGGGATAACATCCCAAAGGTATTAGTGTTCACAGAGGATGGATATTTCCTACGATCCTGGAATTACACAGTTGACACACCTCATGGTATATTTGCAGCCAGTACACTACATGAACAGTCTGTCTGGATCACGGATGTAGGAAGTGGTATGTGTAGTAATATCTATTAAATTCTCTTGCTAGAAATCATATTTTTGCCCATGTTCTTGCTTGTATGCTTTAAAATCAAGAGTTGCTACATCTAATTGTAATCTCTTTAATGATTTATCAAATCACTTGTTTCTAAAAACCTCTATGTTATACTTCTGTAGAGTCAAGATACTTAACAGGGGGGCTATAATTATTACGGTTTTTACTTTTACTTGTCAAGGGACTTTTCCTCTTTAAAGCATCAGTTGTGACACCATACTTTCAGGGATCATTTTTATAATTTGTTAAAGCATCAGTTGCTCTTCCCATGTTAAAATTCTAAATCTCTTCTCTGAAGCCCCAAACAGCAATCTCTGAATGTTAACGAATGGAGTCCTTGTCTTATTTTCCTTCACCCTCTTTCTTTCAAAAGAAATTCTGCTAAGAAACCAGAACTACTTTGTTGCCCAAAATGCAAGATTTGCAGAAACTGCTGATGTTAATGTTTCTTAAATCCTACCTCCTGCATCATGTCTGCAATCTTCTTCCACCGAATACTTTTAAAAGAATGTGTTGCAAATCAAAGTAGGGACAGCTGGGTTTATAGCTCTGGATATTTTCAGAGATAGCTGTTTCCATATTCTTGTGGCTTAAGACAGTACCAGAGATAACCTGGCATTATTATCACAGGATCTCAGGAATGAATGGGATCATAAAGACAGTCTTTCTAGTATTCTTTGGCCCACTTACATTCAGGGCTTGAAGGACATTCTGTTTCTTCATTTCTGGCTAATTCAGATAACATTTTGGAGTTAATGAACTCTCAGTTTTTGTTAGAAGTGCCATTACCAGTTCTTCTCAGAACCCAAGAGATTTCTGAGCCTCACCCGATTCATTACTTTCAAGATGTATTTTGGGTGATAAAATTCCAGTTAAAAAATTGAGATTACCTCCGAGTTCCTTGTAATGCTATAATGAGATGTGACTATTTTGACTTCTTTTTTCCCCAGGACTCACTGTTAAAGGCCTTTACTTTTTAATTTATTCCATTCATGGGATCGTTTTTTTGTAAATTACTTCTTTGATTCCCAGAAATAGAACACACATGACTTCTTCATTCTTTCCATTAAAGGGTTTCTCATGCACAGATCTGAATATGTATTCCTTCCCAGTTTTTGAAGAAATACATTCCCTTTACTAAAAATACGGCTGTAAATGAGCCTTAAAAACAAAACAGAACAGTGTTATATACTGGTCTTCTGTGTCTTTTGCCAACTCTTTAGAAACTTTGAAGGTTGCTTTTGTTAATAATATTTTGTTCTCTTATTGCTACAAATTATCTCAAGCATTCAAATCAGGTATAACAATAAATCTTTTTTAAGATGGAGCTGTACTGCGGGTTGATTCACTTTATTTCCAGTGAGTTCAGTGTATCCAGTGTATCTTTTGCATGCCTATTTGTTAGTTTGGTCTTGGTATGCCTTCAGGTTGATTTCTGTTAACCACATTATGGTTTTTTCTTAATTATTAATATTGTACTTTATATTTTTGTTTGTGAGATAATTTTAACTCAAGTCTTGATATAAGTGAGAAAATATATTAGTGATTTGGAAAGATTTCATCTCTTAGGAAAAAAAGTTAATGGATCGAGTTTTGAACTTGTTTCTATGAGAAAGTATAGTTTTAAGAAATTTGTGTTGTAGGGAACTTTTTTGTTGACCTACTAAAATTTAAGATCTGCACATGATTGACTGAAATAATGATTTCCAAACATAAGTTCCTTTTCTAGTTCCTTCTTGGTTTCTTTTTACAAGGAATTTTATTCAAGGTCATACTGTTATAGTTATGATTACAAAAGAAAATTTGTAAAAGAATACAAAAGAATAATTTAACATCATGAGCTTTCTGCATAAGGAGTCAGATTTTTTGGTTTTATTTGAATTTAGAATGTACTTATTTTGGAGTACCTGAATTTTAATCATGACAGATTTGGTTGTAACTAATGAAGAAGCTTTATTGCTTGTGAAATACAGCATTTAATTATCTGAGCCTATTAACTTTTTATTACTGTCTAATTCACTAAATTCTTGCTCTGTGCTTACTTGAAAAACATGAATATTTGGACAGTGGTTATATTTGTGACATGTGCATGTTTTTCTTTAAAGGATCTTACGGTCATACTATTAAAAAATACAATTCCTTTGGTGATCTTGTTCAAGTCTTGGGTACCCCAGGCAAAAGAGGCACCAGTTTGAATCCCCTGCAGTTTGATAATCCTGCAGAATTATATGTAGACGCCACAGGAGATATTTACATTGTGGATGGAGATGGAGGATTGAATAACAGATTGATCAAATTGTCCCAAGGTACATGGCTTCCATGGTATCATAAGAATGTTATTTAATAAGTTGGATGTGTTTAATTTGTTCAGTACTTGGTATAATATTGTAATGTATGTGTGTGTGTATTTTTTTAAGAGAGAGAGAGTATAATCGGGGAATTGGGGAGGGCAGGGGGAGAGGGAGAGAGAGAATCTTCAGTAGGCTCTATGCCCAGCAAGGAGCCTGACACAGGGCTCCATCTCATGACCCTTGAGATCATGAC
This sequence comes from Lutra lutra, assembly GCF_902655055.1. NCBI lineage: Eukaryota > Metazoa > Chordata > Mammalia > Carnivora > Mustelidae > Lutra > Lutra lutra. Next base: position 135,275,380 of record NC_062280.1, read on the forward strand.
CTGAGCCAAAATGTAGCTGGACGTTTAACTGACTGAGCCACCCAGATTCCCCTACAACTATTGTGTATTATATTGTATATGAAGCTGTGTGTAATGGGCTTGAGTGGGATGTGTGGGATGGCCAATAATAAATGATTCTGATAATAAGCTTGCTTATTTTTCTCCTTTGAATTAAACTGGAGGCAGTTTGGGAATTTATAGTGGGCTGAAGAAGTAAGTGTTTATTCTATCCAGTTAAGAAAGAGAAGTTTAGGGCGCCTGGGTGGCTCAGTGGGCTAAGCCTCTGCCTTCAGCTCAGGTCATGATCTCAGGGTCCTGGGATCGAGGCCCGCATCGGGCTCTCTGCTCAGCAGGGAGCCTGCTTTCTCCTCTCTCTCTATGCCTGCATACTTGTGATCTTTCTCTCTCTGTTTCAAATAAATAAATAAAATCTTAAAAAAAGAAAGAGAAGTTTAGGAACCCGGCATCCCAGAGCTGAGATACCCTTCAGTTTGATTGATCAGCTAAAGTTTCATTGTATTTATTGCTCTGTGTCCTCAGTAGTATTCTAGGTGCAGGTCTATTTCAGTTGAAACCGCTAAATGCTAATCTATGGTATTGATTGTTAAAATAAGATTAGGAGAAGGAGGAAATACTATTGACTGGAGAAGTAGGGCAAGTGTTCATAAAGCAAGTGGCTCTTGAACTAAACTGGTTTTGGTGGGAAGAGAAGAGGTGGGGGAGGAACATTTACAAGGCTCTATCACACAAGGCCTACAGGTAATTAACAAGTCTTCTAGGAGGGGAGATTAGGATGTAATTTTGGAAGAGTAATAAGATTTGGAATGTTCTTGGAGGTTTACCTAAGAATTTTAAAGCCATAATTTTGCTTTTAAAATGTCTTGAGGTTTTTTTTAGGAAAGTGGTGTTATAGAAGCAGAGTTTTTATAAGACTTAGTACTGTATCAGGATATATTTGCAGTAAGCTTTGTCATTTGGACAGAGCATATATTCATACATGGAGATTATGTAGTCAACTTATTACCCAGTAACTAAGTTTGGTTGGTGATAGTTAAAGGAAGGTGAAGTGCAGATAAAGCAAGAATCAGAAAAATGATTAAAGAAACAACTAAACTCAGGAGACAGATTGAATACAGGTATATTGGTTTCTTGTGGCTGCTATAAAAAATTGCCACAAACTGGATAGCTTAAATAAAAATTTATTCTCTCATATTTTTGGAATTCAGAAGTCTGAAATCTTTTTTTTTTTTTTTTTAAGATTTTATTTATTTATTTGACACAGAGAGATCACAAGCAGGCAGAGCAGCAGGCAGAGAGGGGTGGGAGAAAGCAAGCTCCCCTCTGAGCAGAGAGCCCATTGTGGGGCTCAATCCCAGGACCCTGAGATCATGACCTGAGCTGAAGGCAGAGGCTTAACCCACTGAGCCACCAGGCACCCCCAGAAGTCTGATTTCTATAGGGCTGGCCCTACTCCCTCTAATGGCACTAGGGGAGAATCCCTCTTTTCCTCTTCCAGCTTCCCATGGTTCTAGACATTCCTTGGCTCGTGGCAGCATATCTAGTCTCTGCCCCATCTTCAGATGGCAGCCTTCTGTGTGTCTCTGTGTCTCAGAACTCCCTCTCCCTTCTCTTAACAAGAACACTAGACATTGGACTTAGGGGCCATCTAAATTTAGGATCTGTCTCATCACAAGATTTATAATTTAATAATAAATACATAATTTAATACATCTGTAAAAGTCAGTGACCAATAAAGTCACATTCACAGGGACAGGAGTACCTGTGAGTCGGATATATCTTTTGGGGTAGACATACAATTCAACCTACAACAGGGGTAATAAGGGAGACAGACTATAAAAATGTAATGTGGATTTTTAAGCTCACAGGAATTATAATACCAAGTAACAGAATAGTTGGGGAGACACTGACGTGAATCACACACAGTGGTTTTGAGTGATGAAACACTCAAGTGGAGATAGTAAAGAAGTCGATTAATTGCTTGAAACGGAATTTTGGCAGGGGGCGTAAAGCCTAAGAATTAGGCAAACTCCTCTATACACAGAAAGCCAAAAAAGCATAATCAGTTGGGGGTATAATTGAATAATTATTTGCAACTTAAGACATAAGCTATAACACGCAAATGTACAAGGTATTGTATATGTTGCTCTGACCAACTGTATTTGCCATTGTCAGATTTTATGATGCTTTGGCTACATGGAGAACGTGGGACGGGGCCTGCTAAGTTCAACATACCTCACAGTGTTACTCTTGATTCATCTGGTCGGGTAAAAATACACTGTCATTGTGTATGGAACTGTGTGTCTGAGAGTGTGTGTGTGTGTGTACACCTCTCTGTTTATGGATCTTGGTGCACATGTGTGTCTGGTTATCTGACTGTGAATGTTTGTGGTTATCTGTACCTGGGTGGGTCTGGGCATTTCTTCTGGGGCTGGGTATACCCACATACTCTTAAAAATGTCTAGTCCTATAATAAAGAGAGTTCCCAAATTATTTAGAAATGAACAAAATAGATTTCCTGTGTCACTTTAAGGTAGAAGGAACAAATAATGGAGTAGAACATAAGTTACCGAAAAAGGAAAGAGTTGCCTTCCTACTAAGAAAACTACTAGGATGGGCACCTGGGTGGCTCAGTGGGTTAAGCCTCTGGTTTTGGCTCAGGTCATGGTCTCAGGGTCCTGGGATCGAGCCCCGCATCGGACTCTCTACTCAGCAGGGAACCCACTTTCCCCTCTCCCTCTGTCTGCCTCTCTGCCTGCTTGTGATCTCTCTCTCTGTTAAATAAATAAATAAAATCTTCAAAAAAAGGAAAACTAGGAGTGTTTGAATATATTTTTAATTTTAGAATTAAAGTAATTCTAGAATATGTTGTTCAAAAGGGAGATGGGAGAGATTACTCTTGGAGGCTTAAAAATGAGAGCTACCCAGGTAACTTTGACTAGCTCCACTCCGGGGAACAGAAAGCTTTAACTGACACATTTCAACCCATTTCTTTTTCCCCATCCTATCCACTATTACCTCCTTTACTTTTATACACCTTTAAGCATACATACCACTTCTTTGGGGTTACTTTCCTATGACCAAACCCCCACCCAAAATGTTTTATATTAGTTTCTCCTTCTGTTTTCCTATAGTAGCCTATACTTCCCCATTACAGTAATAATCACACTATAATATAATCAATCATTGTCTCCCTTAACAGAATGTAGGCTGTAGGAGGGCATATAATGGATCTCTTTTGCTTTATATCTTGGTGCCTGGCACATAGTAGTCTTCTTATGAGTAACTGTTATGTGACTAAATGTCTTATTGTAGGATGGTTGCATCAGACCATCTTGGCTTCATACCCTTAGAAATTTAATCCATTTCTACTTCTGATTCTGTGTTGAACACACAACTTTTTTTTTTTTTAAGATTTTATTTATTTATTTGACAAACAGAGATCACAAGTAGGCAGAGAGGCAGGCAGAGAGAGAGGGGGAAGCAGACTCCCCGCTGAGCAGAGAGCCCGATGTGGGGCTCAATCCCAGGACCCTGGGATCATGACCTGAGCCAAAGGCAGAGGCTTTAACCCACTGAGCCACCCAGGGGCCCCGAGCACACAACCTTTTTTTTTTTTTAAAGATTTTATTTATTTATTTGACAGAGAGAAATCACAAGTAGGCAGAGAAGCAGGCAGAGAGAGGAGGAAGCAGGCTTCCCGCTGAGCAGAGAGCCCGATGCAGGGCTCGATCCCAGGACCCTGAGATCATGACCTGAGCTGAAGGCAGAGGCTTTAACCCACTGAGCCATCCAGGTGCCCCGCACACAACCTTTTGATTGTGATTGGCTTACATGTAGACAAAGTGAGATTGTTTTGGTCATAAAATCTTCAGGTATTTCCCATTGTAGATAGGAAGATAGCTGAACCTGTGAATTTTGTCTCTGAATGGGGAGATAGAAAGTTGGAATTTTGGTTTAAACACATTACCCTCCTGTGCCTGGTTAAATACTTCCTTCTTAAAATAAGAATATGATCAAGTTTCTGAGCAGACAGGACCTAGACCCAGGTGAATTCTCCATGGTGCCCTTTTGAGAAAGCTTGGAGAACATTTGATGGGGATACTCTGGCATTACTGAATGATGGATAATGACGGTGTTCATTTCTGCACACTGTGTTTTAAATGCCATTCAGAGCATTTTACATGATCAACTCATTTAATCATCACCCCAATCTTATATGAAATGTTAATTAGCTCCAGAGCTGAACTTGCTGCTGGTTTTTGTTTTCTTTTGTTTTTTAAAGATTTATTTATTTATTTATTTGAGCGACAAAAAGTGTGTGCATGTGCCAGTTGGGGTAGGGACAGAGGGAGAGGGAGAAAGAAAATCTCAAGCAGACTCCCTGCTGAGTACGGAGCCCAGTACAGGGTTTGATCTCACAGCCCTGTGGATCATGACCTGAGCCAAAATCTCAAGTTGGGGGCTTAACCACGTGAGCCACCCAGGCGCTCCTGCTATTGTTTTTTAAACAAGATTTCTCATAATCAAAATCTGTTCAGTAGGAAAGATAATGCTAACCATCTAAAATATTCAGTCCTAGGGTCGAAACTATATTTCTTCTTTGGGTATTTGTCTAAGGCATAATCCCAAAATCTTTAAGGAAATCCATCCTTATTAAAGAATCATGAATCAGGGAAAGATCTTGAGAAATTAACTTACTTAGGGATCAACACCCTTTCTAAAGTGATACATTGAGTCTTTATTTGTTTCTTGTTGTAGATGAATTTAGTGGCTACTAAAACTCACAGGCATTGACAGATAAATAGTCAGGGTTACCCTGAAGAAATAGTCCCTGAATCCATGAATCCTAGAAATCCAAAAATCCTCAGAGGAGGACGTGGAGGTCAGCAGGGCTGGCCCACACTTCCAGTCCATTCTTACCTACCCCTCTACAATCCTAGCCTCATGTCATAAAATCATTTTGCTGTATGTATGCCGTAGGTTGCATACGTCAAATATGGTGCATGAAATGTCATTTAGGGTGTATCTACTTTCCTGTCTCATAACAACAATTTGCTTAATAACATGTTCCAGCCTACAGCAAAACGAAATTAAACCTGTTAGCTTCCTGGCATTCTTGGATGCTACTAAAATCTTCTAAGCACCCTCTTTCGGTGGGTGGTTTGGCACTTTGGACATTCCTTGGTAGATAGCAGGTAGACATTCAGTGATACTGCAGTAGGAATGAATACCTACCACCATCCCCAGCCCCGCACCACCCCCCCCCTCCGCAGCTCCTGAGGAACAAGGCTGGGTTGCTTTGTCTTTGTCTTCTAACGAATGGGATGGCAGAACTAATCGGGACAGAATTCCTGTTGGAGGAATGAGTGAATTCTCTTGCTTCTCAATACTGTGCTAATCCTCTGCATCACAAGAGAAGACTCCAGTTTTTTGTTATTCAGATGTTTAGTAGAGCAAACCTAGCGTTAAGTGTGGGCTTTGGGTTAAGACAGGTGGCTGAAAGTGGCTCTCCTACTTACTATAAACTCACTTCAAACTACAATTTCCTGTCTAAAGACAAGGCTTTCAGTACCTTCTCTTTTAGGGTCCTCTGAGAACTGAATGAGATGATGTATGTGAAACGAATGGAAATAAACATCCTTCCCATACCTCTCCCCTTCTGTTTTCTTACTCATTTATGATATGGATCTTTTCCAAGAAACACTTTTTTTGGGTTCTCAGGTGTGGGTTGCTGACCGAGGAAATAAAAGAATTCAAGTATTTGATAAAGACACCGGGGAGTGGTTAGGAGCATGGGATAATTGTTTCACAGAAGAGGGACCTTCTTCAGTCAGGTAAAATTTTTTTTTTCCTTTAAAAATGCTCCTTTTATTAGGTGGGTGGGGAATGTGCTAAATGAGGGGTGGGCATTAAGGAGGACACTTGTGATGAGCACTGGGTGTTATATGCAAGTGATGGATCACTAAATTCTCTCCCAGAAACTAATACTACACTATATGTTAACTAACTACAATTTAAATAAAAAATCTTGAAAAAACTTGTTTTATTTGGTATATGTTCATTTCTTTGAAGAGCTAGCTGAAAGGTCAAAATACTATTAATTTTCGACAGGTGAAAAGGGGGCAGAACCAAGTATGCAGAGAACATGTAATGGTATTTTAAATCCCAAGCAGAGCGAAAGAGGTTCAGCTCCCCATGCACTGTAGGACCCAGGTCTCAGAGATAACATATGCTGGACCTCCTACAGCCTTCACCCTTGAGATACGTGTGATGATTTTTTAAACGTAGAATGAAAATAGAAATCTTGAGTCTGTAGCGTCAGCCCAGCACAGACTCTCCGTTGATTTCATTTTGTGTGGTTCTCTCGTATTGTTTTTGTTTATTGAAACTGCTCTTTGGCTGTGTCTACTATCACAAATCTGTAAGTTCTCCTTGAAAGCATCTTTCAGCAAGTAGAGGAGTCTAGTGTTCTTTAGCGCCACAGGGGATAAAAACGTTGAGAAAGTCAACATTTTAATTGATTTTGCATACATTTATTCTGTAAAATGTCTTTTTCCTTAGATTTACTCCTGATGGAAAGTACGCGGTTGTAGCCCAGCTGAACCTTAGCAGGCTCTTACTGGCAGCGGCGCCTCCAGTGGGAAGCATTGGCAACTGCTCTGTGATCGGCACAATCCAACTAGCAGATCAGGTTTTACCGCATCTCTTAGATGTCAGTGGAAAGACGGGAGCAATCTATGTAGCAGAAATTGGAGCAAAGCAAGTACAAAAATACGTCCCTATGAATAGCAATTTTCCTTTATTCGGTTCATAATGTTTCCTTTCGTGGAGAGTTCAGATTCTCAAATTCATTGTTAAATCCTTACAAATAATGTTCAAGCATAAGAATGTGTTTCTTTATTTTTCTGTGACCTGGCGATGAGAAAAATTTGTTTTTATATCATGAAGACACGTTTTGTTGCTCTTCTTGTGACTTGGTTTTACTTGTAAGTGCATAAGGATGTTTTAACGAAGGAAATGTAACACTGAAAAAATGAGGTAGAAAAGAAGGACTAAGGTTGTAACCTGAGTATTTGCCCTGGGAGACTAATTTTCCCTGAGGGGAAGAGGGAAAGGAATAAAAACGGGTTTTGTAGGATACATTGAATTTCATGTGAACAACTGCAGACCTCCAATTTGTTCACCTTATACAAAATGTACATTTTGAGAGATCGAGTCAGATAGGTTCTTGATTAACGAGGACCCACAGGATGCTAGCTCCTACAGATTCAGAGATGAAGCCACAGGGTTAGCTTTGTGTGCCTCTTCCGGAGCTTGTAGTCCAGTGGGGAGACAAGTGTGTGAACTGCTCTAATCGTGACAGCAAGGCTTACGTGTAGCAGGACTTTTGGGAGTAGGAACATTACTTCTGACTGAGGAAATCCTGGAGATTTTGCCAGGAAACTCCATTTGAGTCCAACTTCAGAAACTGAAGAGGGGAAAACAAAGTGGGCCAAGTGGAGGAGCTGTAAAAGTTACAGACTTGCTGGGAGCTTTGGTAGGCTTTCTTTTAAAAGCCCATCTTGGCTTGGGTCCTTTAGCTGTGAGATACTTAATCTCAACCTCTTAATGTTGGAATAAAACAGCAGGCGTTTAAGCACTTTACTGAAAGGGATCTTTACAAGTATTGACTGCAATTTTTTTTTTTTTAATTAAAGGTAGCATTAAAAATAGGGCCTGTCGGGCGCCTGGGTGGCTCAGTGGGTTAAGCCGCTGCCTTTGGCTCAGGTCATGATCTCAGGGTCCTGGGATCGAGTCCCGCATCGGGCTCTCTGCTCAGCAGGGAGCCTGCTTCCCTCTCTCTCTCTCTCTCCCTGCCTCTCTGTCTGCTTGTGATCTCTCTCTGTCAAATAAATAAATAAAATCTTTAAAAAAAAAATAGGGCCTGTCTTCAGTGCCTCTTTCCATTTCTCATTTTCTTTCTCTTTCTTTTTCTTCTTTTCTTTCTTTTTTTGTTAAACATGTACTCAGTTCATTCCTGACATCTGTCTACCTCAAAGAAGTTTTGGAATTATTTATATGGGGATGTGTACTGAATACTTCGCACTATTAAGGTGAATAATTTCTTACCTTTCTGCCCCTTTGGTTTTAATATTTGCTTCCCAGCGAAGACCATCTTTTCAGTTTTTTTCTCGTTTTTTCTCGGTTTTGGTTGAACCTAGCCATATGATATTCTTTTGGGTCATTCCTCCTCGTGTCTTATATCCATCTCCCTTTTTATCCTGATCTTGCACTGCAAGCCATAAAGCATGTGAGAAATCCCGAGCTGCCTTTCCCATCACTCATTATGGCTGCAGTCTGTTTTGCAGACCGCAGGAAATTCAGACTATTTAGATGCTTGGATCATATCTTGATGCAATTAGGAAGGTAAATCAGCCAACAGGAAACTTTTCCATGTTCCAAGGCCTTTGATAAGTATGTTTGTGCCACTGATCAAGCTGTATGATCTTAAATGAGTCATCTTAGTTTTTCTCTTTAGTAAAAATTCCTCCTCCAATAATGCTGTTAGGATCAGATGTACAACAGAGACAAATGTGCCCTCTGAAATATATAGCTTCGAGTACTTCAGAGTACTTTGAGTACTCTGAAATATAGACTATATATATACTCCGAAATATAGCTTCGAAATTGTTAACAAAGTTCCTTCTAAATGTGCCATTTACCTGATACCAACTATCAAGTCTGCCTTAATTTTGCGTTTCTTGTTTTTTTCAGAATTTATTCTCCTGAACTTTATGCAGCTTAACCAATATAGTAAATTTATTTTTATAAAAGAAAGTGATTTGAGGGGTTTGTTTTGTTTTGTCTTTAAGCGAGGACAAGAAGTCCAAATGTCTCTTAGGAATGCAGATTAGGTAAGCTGATCTTGTCCTTTTAAAAATGTTATATTTAACCATGTTTTATTCCGGTGTCTTATAAAACTTGCTGAAAATTTTGTTGCCATATGTCTTGCTAGAAGTGTCTATCAGTATTCCTGTAATCATAGTATTTCACTTTTTTCCTTTGGATTAATTGACTAAATGAGAAAATGTCTTCTCTTGTCATTTAAAAGATAACAAATTAAATTTTTGGAAGAAAAGACAATATTCTCTGGCTCTCTATTTAATGTTGAATTTTATTGTTATAAAAGCAGTTTATAACTTATTACCCAGCTGAAGAGTTTCAGCAACCCTGAGTCACAGGCTGGCGCTGAGAGAATATCCTCCTTCATTCATATGTAAAGTGTAGGCTGATGCGCATTTTGTTAGAGGTCCCTCCGAAGTCTTAGCAGAAACAGCCTGGCTGACGTGGGGGGTGGGTACAAATGATAGTGTTGCTAGCTAACTCCACATATTTTTGCACTGGAAATGGAACCGCTTTGTGCCTCCACTTTCGAAATCTATTGAGGGTTGTGTGTGGTGGGCTGGGGTGGGTGGAGGTGGGGTAGCTTCTAAATTGGAAAACCGAAGGAAGGCTGGAGGTATCTTCCCAGCCTCCACTGTGACATCGGGTCTCTACGGTGGAATGTTTGTGTCCTCAGAGAAAACCTGTGTGCAGTCTGATGTCAGCTTAGAAAACCCATATAATTTGTGCTTAGGTCACTTAACAGATTCAAAGACTGCTTCAAGCAATGTGGCTGTCGAGCTAAATAAAGGCACTCAAGTCCCAACTTTTTTGTTTCGGTTTTGTTGGTTTTTAAACACTGGATTTGAAAGCAGGATAGATTGGGAGAGCCCACAGGACAACTAGAAGCTGTCAGATTTTTTTGCTCCTATGACTCACCAAATCCATTAAAATTATTTTTTAAAAAATCTTGAATGTATGTATGACTTTATTTTACTCTTGAGTCTAAAATTTCGGCAATAATCACACAAAAAAAACTTGTTAGAAAAGTCAGAACAACTCACACTCATTTATTCAGCAAAAACATACGAAACAACAAACGTGTGAAGGCACTTAGGGAAATGGCCTCTGCCCTGGTAGTTGACCATCCATCTGGAAAAACAAGCCCACAGAACACTTCATCCTGGGAGGTGCCCTATTAGGCACTTGCATTGTGTTACATTCTTGATACAAAAGAGGGCAGTAGAGTCCTGCTTATGAGCATTTCTTGAAACCAGCTATGGCCTTCTTTATACTTTGATTTTTCAAAAAAATTGAGGTTAACCATACTTTTAATTTTTCTTCTTTTTCTTTAGCTTGTATATCTTGAGGAAGTTAGCTTATAGGTGACATATTTTCCAAGGGTTATTGGAAACTTGCTGTTTAAATTGGACATTTCCATGTTTAAAAAAAAACAAATTTTCAATAAAAGCCTAACAGCCAGAAGTGAATAACTCATTTTAAGCTATAACTTGAATATGAGTTTAGTACAATAGAAAATGCATTCACATTAACAGAAAATTATTCCTTTTATCCTTACTAGATTTTTTGGTTTGTTTTAAATAATTTTTCCTTGTGGTTGCTGACTCTTTTATAAATAAGAAAAATTGATTATTTACAGAGAGGCCCAGTAATTTCTCCATCAGACACTTCACCCATAGAATCCATAAGTTTATAGGGTAAGTGAATCCTTTAGACATTTAATGACATGTAGATACTCCCTTTGTATGTAAGAACTGGGTGGAATTTGAGCAGTGGAAAATAGCACTTTTTGAAACTTTCATTTCTTCCATTGTAAACAATGAAAGGATATTGTTAAGATATATTCATTCATTCATTGATTTATTTTAAAGATTTTACTTATTTATTAGATGGAGAGAGAGCACAAGTAGGCAGAGCGCCAGGCAGAGGGCCAGGGAGAAGCAGGCTCTCTGCTGAGGAGGGAGCCTGATGCGGGTCTCCGTCCAAGGCCCCTGGGATCAGCAGCTGAGCCAAAGGCAGCTGCTTAACCAACTGAGCCACCCAGCCGCCCCACGGTATTGTTATGATTTAATTCTGCTTGTATGTAATTTAGGCCAAAGTGGCCCATCTTGGAGCAGCTTGTTTTTACCCCTACAATAGTCTATGACCTTGGTAAACAGATTTGTGGTGTTGAATTTCCTTTTGGACACTACATTTAAGAGAGAATCCTACAAATAGACTCTAATCCAAAAAACAATTGGCCAAAAATAACATGGTGTTGGAAACTAATTCTGAGACCTTTAAAGGGTGATCATATAGTAGCATGAACAGACTTACTGAGCTTTCCTCCAGAATGAAGATAAAGAGTAGAAATAACAGTGTGGCCAGTTGGTCCAGCTTAGTGAAAGAACATTCTAGCAAAGAGCTGTGTAACAGTGGAGCAGACTGTGTTCATATTGAAAGTGGTAAAGTTCAGTGAGTCAGAACTTGAAATCCAGAGTTAGGTTGGCCAGGGTTCTGATCCAGGCCCTGCCACTTACTTGCTGTGTTGTTTTGAGACTGCCTCATTTTTCTCTTTTGTGAAATGGAAATTATATTAGGTTCCTCATGGGATCATTGTGAATAGAAATGAAATCATGCATGTAGAACATTACACCTAGGTCCTGACATAGTAGACACTCACCATGCCTTTTTTGTGGTATGTAAGCCAGAGATGGGCAGTGGTGACACCTTTGGGCTCAAATTCTTAACTCCAGGAAGATGGTGAGACCAGATTGACCTTCCCTATTGTATGATTCTGTGTTTAGTCCCACTATCAGAAACTAAAGATATAGTTGTGATACACTAAGTCATCTATCATTTAGAAATGGCTACTTTAGGGCGTCTGGGTGGCTCAGTGGGTTAAGCCGCTGCCTTCGGCTCAGGTCATGATCTCAGGGTCCTGGGATCGAGGCCTGCATCGGGCTCTCTGCTCAGTGGGGAGCCTGCTTCCTTCTCTCTCTCTCTCTCTCTCTGCCTGCCTCTCTGTCTGCTTGTGATCTCTCTCTGTCAAATAAATAAAATCTTAAAAAAAAATGGCTACTTTAAAAAAACAAATTTTCAGTTGGCACTAAAGCTATTTAGTCATCCAACAGATACATTAGATACCAGGAATATAGTGGTGAGCAAGGCAAAGACTCCTCTTCTGTAGTATACATTCTACTTCGGAAAACAATGGCTTCAAAGAAAAGAGTGAGATTCTGACTAGAATTTGTGGTAAATATTAACACTTGGTTGGCTAAATCAACACCCATTCCCAACCTACTTATCTTACACAACCTTGAAGACTGGAAGAGTGAGGTGATTGCTTTCTCAGCTTAGCTAGCATTAGGGGTAGTCACATGCTATGGTTCTGGCCAATGCAACATAAATGGAAGTCTACTGAGAGATTTCTGGAGAATATGCTATTTTTTTATTAAAAAAAAAAAAAAAGGTAGGTATACTTAGCACAATTGCCTTCTCCTTTCTTGCCTAACTTGACTTGAGTGTGATGCCTGGAGTTGGCAGCAGCCATTGTAGGTCTATAAAGCAATAAACCTAACATTCTTAAAGAAGGCAGGCAGATAGAAGGAGGCTGGATTTTTATGATTGGGGAACCACTATACTGGCTTGGTAATTACTTTCTCCAGATATTTTATGTGAGATAGTTGAATGTTTTAGTTACTTAAGCCACTGTTTTAGTTAGGTGTCTTCTTACAGATAAAAAACATTCCTAAGAAATTCAATATTAAATTAACCTGCATTAGTTTGGGATGGATTTTTTTTTTTATAGTTTTAAGATTCTATAACCAGGAAAATAAGTTACTCTGCTTTTATGTCTTATTTTCTGTCCTCTGATAAGATTTATTTATTTATTTTTTTTTTTTTCAATGTAGATTCAGTGCCTTTCTTTTGAGACGCATTTAGGTTCCTATGTCAAATGTATCCTTTGCATTTTTTTTTGAGATTTTATTTTATTTTTTTTTAATTTTATTTTTTATAAACATATATTTTTATCCCCAGGGGTACAGGTCTGTGAATCGCCAGGTTTACACACTTCACGGCACCCACCATAGCACATACATTCCCCAATATCCATAACCCCACTCCCCCTCTCCCAACCCCCCTCCCCCCATCAACCCTCAGTTTGTTTTGTGAGATTAGTATCCTTTGCATTTATTCATTGTAGCTATTAGGGTAGGATTCCCCTGCCCCCTTTTTGTGAGAGAGAGAGAGAGCATGGAGTGGGGTGGGGGTTGGGAAGAGGGAGAGGGAGAGAGGTACATTCAACTCAGAGCGTAACTTGAGGGTCTCATGACCCTGGGATCATGGTCTGAGCCGAAATCAAGAGTTGGATGCTTAACCAACTGAGCCACCCAGGTACCCCTTTTTCCCCCACTTCAAATTAGTTATTGGTGGCATAGAGAAAAGGTATCAGTCCTTTTATGTATGTCATTTCTATTCACCTTAATAAACTCTTACTAATTTTATTTTACTTTTATTTACTTATTTTTTTAAAAGATTTTATTTATTTATTTGACAGAGAGAGATCACAGAGAGGCAGGCAGAGAGGTTGGGGGAGTGGGGAGCAGGCTCCCTGCTGAGCAGAGAGCCTGATGCCTGCCGGCTTGATCTTAGGACCCTGAGATCATGACCTAAGCCACAGGCAGAGGTTTTAACCCACTGAGCCACCCAGGTGCCCAAACCCTTACTAATTTTTTATTAGCTATTATAGATTTCAGATTTTCTAGGTATACCATTGTAAAAATAAACGTTAACTATACATCTTTCAATTATTTATTGCTTGTTTGCTTTTTAAAATTTTAATCCATTAGCTACATTGTTCAAAACAATGTTAAATGATAGTATATCAAGTATCTTTATCTTATTTCTGATTTTAGTGGAAATATTGGTACTTTACCAATTAATATGATGTTTGCTACTGAGTTTTGGTAATTTTCATATTTAAGTAGTTTTTTTTAACCTCGGAATTTTATTAATAATTGCTACTTAATTTTATAATGGCTTTTAGCATTGATGTGTACAATGTGTTGATTAATTAAAGGTTTTTTCCTTATGGTTATTGTTGGAAAAACTTTATTTGCTAATAATTTCTTGCTTGGAACTTTTATTCTTGAAAGAAAGAGGGCAGTAGAGTGCCATTATGTAGAATTTATTGAATACATTCCACCCATCTCCAAAAGGATTTTGAGCCTCTTTAGAATGAAATTTTTAAAATACATTAAAAATAGAGTAATGTCAAAAATTGCATAGAAGGGTGTGAAAATACGTTTATTCAAAACCTGGATTAAGGGGCGCCTGGGTGGCTCAGTGGGTTAAGCCGCTGCCTTCGGCTCAGGTCATGATCCCAGGTCCTGGGTTCGAGCCCCACATCAGGCTTTCTGCTCAGCAGGGAGCCTGCTTCCTCCTCTCTCTCTGCCTGCCTCTCTGCCTACTTGGGATTTCTCTCTGTCAAATAAATAAATAAAATCTTTAAAAAAAAAAAAAAAACCAAAACCTGGATTAATAGTTATGGCAATTAAGTATTAACTTCTGAGTTTTCTGGAAGCCATGGCAAAGAAGGAAATGTGCATATTTAATTTTCATTTGATAAAATAGATCCCTTCTTCATTGCATGGATCTTTTTTTTTTTCTTAAGATTTTATTTATTTATTTGACACACAGAGAGAGAGATCACAAGTAGGCAGAGAGGCAGGCAGAGAGGAAGGGAAGCAGGCTCCCTGCTGAGCAGAGAGCCCCATGTGGGGCTCGATCCCAGGTCCCTGAGACCATGACCTGAGCTGAAGGCAGAGGCTTAACCCGCTGAGCCACCCAGGTGCCCCAGCATGGATCTTTATAGGTGAAATGAAACAATGTATTTTAGACCAAAAAAGTAACACAAAGAAATTTTTCAAACTGTAATCAAGGAAGGTGTGAGAAAGGGATAAGGTCTTTAAGCCAGTAGCTCAATTAAATGTTAAGAATACTTACATTTGGTGTATACACCACTGATTGAATGCACAGTCTTTGTCAGGGTTTGATAGAAATGATGGTGGTAATGTTCCGAATTTCTGTTGTCCAACATGGTAGCCCCGAGCACAGGGGCCATTGAGCACTTGAAATCTAGGTTGTTTGTCTAAGGAACTGAATTTTCAGGTTTTGGTTTTGTTTTGTTTTTTTTTTAAAGATTATTTATTTATTTGACAGAGAGACACACAGTGAGAGAGGGAACGCAAACAGGGGGAGTAGGAGAGGGAGAAGCAGGCCTCCTGCCAAGCAGGGAGCCCAATGCAGGGCTCAATCCCAGGATTCTGGGATCATGACCTGAGTCAAATGCAGGCACTTAATGACTGAGTCACCCAGGCGCCCCTTTCAGCTTTATTTTTAATTAATTAAATTTAAATTGTTAATATATTAACATTGGCTATTATATTAGCCAATGTTAACTAGGTTTTCATAACCTAGTTACCCAGCAGGTAACTAGGTTTTCATAAGAATGACCAACAATTTGTTTTTACTCCATTTCATTGTTTACTTATATAATTTGATTTCTTTGTAGTGTGACCTTTTGGCAGTGTTTCTAATAATTCCACCTAACTCAAAGATTAAACATTTTCATGCACATCAAAATATTAAATTGTTGAATCTTCTGTTAAATATTTTCCAAATGATAGCAAAGTTAGTCTGTGAAGAACAAAGGAAAATGGTTGTTACAAAGCTTTTAAGTATTTATGTATGTGTGTATTTATTTATTTTATCAGTTCATCTCTGGCAATATACCTGTTTTTCTACCTTTTTTTTTTTTAACTTGAAACCATTTTCACATGCTGCAGCTAATATTTCAATGGAAACTTCTCATGTAGGTTTTTTATGTGTCCCACAGAGGTATTCACTCCTAATTGTTTCAGACATCCTAAAAATCAAGTTGAAAGGTAATAAAATGCAATCATAGCTTCATTACTGGTAAAGTTGAATTATTACATCTTTACTAATGACTGCATTAGTTTCCATCTTTATTTGTATTTTAAAGCTTAGATAATAAAATTCTAAATAATTCTGTTACCATTTTTTTTGAACTTTAGTGAAATATTTCAACAGTTATCAACTTGTAGACAATGTCATCTTATTGATATCCTTGTATATTTACCCTGCCCCTTTGATATTTTGTATTATCTCCAACATCATATTATTTCTTTGACTAACTCAGCATGTTTCTTATAATGTAATGATAATTTTTTGAACATAACGCTACCACCTTTAACATTAGTAGTCCCTTAATACCATTAAATATTGTCCTTGTTCTGATTTTACCTCAGCATCTCACATATTTTTTAAATTTCCAGGGTTGAAATAAATTTCGTTTTTTTATTTGTTTCTTAAATTTAATCTGGAGTTTCTTTCTCTTCCTCTTTTTCTTGCTCTCTGTGGCTCCAGCTCTGGGTCTCGCTTTCTCTTCCCTTATAAGGTATTTGTTGAAGAAAGCAGTCATCAGTTCCAGTTTCCCAGAGTCTGGATTTTGTTGATTTCATCCTTGTGGATTCATTAAACATGTTACTCTGTCTTCTGTAGTTCCTGTAAATTGGTAGTTAGTTCCAGAGGCTTCATCAGATAAAGATTTGGTTATTTTTGTGGCAACATTTCCCTAGGTAGTGGTATGTACCTTTGTCATACCCAAAAATAACACCTCTGTTCAAAGTACTCTTCTGTGCTAGAGACTTGCATTCCCAATTGCTTCCTTGACATTTCCACTTGGACATGTACAGCTATTTCAGACTTAACAGATCACAAATGGATACTTGTTCTCTTTCTCCCACTCTCAGATGAACTAATACCATCATTTATTTATCGAGCTACTCTCCCATCTACCTGGAATACACTTACTCCAGATCTTTATTTGGCTCAGTCTTTATATTCTTTGAGGTTCTACTTAAATAACATGTCTTTAAAGAGGTGTATCCTGATTGTTCTAAATAAGCATCTACTCCTGTCATTCTCTATTCTCTTACACTGTTTATTTTCTTCATAGCTTTTGTAATTCTCTGATACTGCTCATTTAATTTTTCACTGTTTCCCTCACTGGAATATAAGCTTCAATTCAAGGCTGGATGACTTTGCTGTGTTCTATGTGCCTGGCACATAGTAGGTGGTCAAATATATGTCAAGTGTTGACTAAATGAATGGTTTTCATTACCTTGTAACCATAAACTATTATTGCCATCTTTATTAGTTATTTTTCTCTGCAAAGGTATGACTATTATGCTATCTCCCTCTTCTTCATCATCCAGTTGCGTACAAGAAGTTTTTGTCTTTTCCTAGGTATTTAAATACTATATTTTAACACTGTGACTTTTCAAAGAAACTTCTGAAATATTCTGTATTCTATATTACATTTTACACAGATATCTCTAACCTGCTCTTCTATTGTTTCTCCCCATGAATCTACTTTTGAAAGTTATTTCAATACAACTGCTAAATTTTATATATCCAACTGACATTCAGTGAAGCTGGGATGACATTTCCTGTGAAAAAACAGGTGGTTTGAAAAATGCCCCCAACCCCACACTATCCCCAGTATATCCAAGTCCTGATCTCTAGAACTTGTGAATGTTACCTTACATGCAAAACACAAAGACATTGCAGATGTAACTACATTAGGATTTTGAGATGTAGTTATCCTAGATTGTCTGGGTAGGCCCTCATATAATCATATGTTTCCTTGTAAGAGGGAGGTAAAGGGAGATTTGACATATAGAAGTGAAGTCAGTGTGACCATGAAGGCAGAACTTGGTGATACAGCCACAAGCCAAGGAATGCCAGCAGCCACCAGAAGCTGGAAGAGGCAGGGAGTAGATTTTTCTCTACTACTTCCAGAGGGGACATGGCCCTGCCTGGATCTTGATTTTAGCCTAGTGATACTGATTTTATCCTTCTATTGTGAAAAATGTGAATTTCTGTTGTTTAAAGCCACTAAGTTGGTGATAATTTTTTACAGCAGCTACAGGATACTAATACAGATTTGCTACCTGGAAAGGGGGTCATGCTGTAAAGTATACTTTAAAAATGTAGAAGTATAACACAGAAATGGATAATAGGTAGAGGCTGGAAAAATTTTGGAGAATATGATTTAAAAAAAAAAAGCTTAGATTGTTTTAGACTGCTGGTAGAAGTATGACGAAGTTAACTTCTGAGGGCTCAGAAGAAACTGAACACAGTGGTGAAAGCCTATATCATCTTAGAGAATGTGTATATTGTAAACAGATTGTTAGTATAAATTTGAATTTTAAAGCCTCAGAAGAAAATGAGGAACATGTTTTTAAAAACTAGAGGAGAGGGGATATGTATTATATAATGGGAACAAATGTAAGAATGGCTACAAATCATAAAACAATGGAATATCTACATTGCTGGAAAAAAAAGGTCAATCTAGAATTCTGTATCCAGCAAGCGTTTCTTTGAAAATTGAAGAAAAATAAAGATATTTCAAGCAAACAAAAGCTGGAATATTCATTGCCATCAAATCTATACTATAAGAAATATTAAATGAAGATCTTTAGTCTGAAAGAAAATGATACCATTTGAAAACTTGTATCAACAAAGGAATAAAAAGAGCCTGAATTGGAGAATTTGTGGCTAAATATAAAGGACATTTTTTTTTCTTTTAAAAAAATTATTTTAAAGAAAACTGTTTAAAGCAAAACTAATAATGTGCTTTGATGAATTTGTATGACATGTAGAAGTAAAAAGATGATAAAAATATAAAGGATGAGATGAGGAATGAAAACACACTATTGTAAGAATATGAGAAAAGATGCAATGTCATTTGAAAATAGAGTCTGACAATGAGAGGAGTATTGTAACTTCTAGTGTAACCAAAAATGAAACAAATGCATATGTAATAGCCAGTAGGAAAAGGTAAAAGGCTATACAAATAGTCAATTCTAAAAGAAGCCTGAAAAAGAAGGAAATGGAACAAAACAAATGGGACAAATTAGAAAGCAGCATGATGATAGGTTTAAACCCTGTCATAATTAGATACTACAATAAGTGTCAATGGCTTAAATACTCCAGTTAATATTCAGTGATTGTCAGACTGAATAAAAATATACAAAGATAAGCTTTATATATGAAGACAAGATAATTAAAAGTGAAAGGATGGGGCGCGTGGGTGGCTCAGTGGGTTAAAGCCTCTGCCTTTGGCTCGGGTCATGATCTCGGGGTCCTAGGATCAAGCCCCGTATCGGGCTCTCTGCTCAGCAGGGAGCCTGCCTCCCCTTCTCTCTCTGCCTGCCTCTCTGCCTACTTGTGATCTCTGTCTGTTAAATGAATAAATAAAATCTTTGAAAAAAAAAAAAGTGAAAGTATGATTCCATTATAAACAGTATTATAAGAAAGCTGAAGTAGCTATATTATTGTCAAAGTAGTCTTCAGAATAAGAAATATAAACACAGATAAAGCTTATAATGACAAAAGGATCTGTTTTTGTCAGGATGAGCTAAAAGTCAAAATGTATATATGATTAATAGTATCGCTTTGGAAATAGATTAAAGGGAAAATTAACAATAAAACAGAAATAGAGAAATCCACCATCAAAGTTGAAAAATTTTTTTTCAAAGTTGAAAATTTTAAAATCTATCTCTCAGCTACTGATAGAAAAACTAGACACACAAAAAAACAAAAAACACACAAAACACACACACAAAAAACCAATGATATAGATGATCTGAATAATACTATCAAGTTTACCAAATGGATATTTATAGAACACTATGTACAACAACTGCAGGATACACATTTCTTTTAAATGCACAGGGGACAGACACTAAGATAAACCACATGCTAGGCAATAAACCAAGTCTTAATATATTTAATCAGTTTGGAATCATAACATATTTTCTCCTTATTAGAATTTAATTTGAAATAAAAAATAATCTGAAAAATCATCAAATATTTGAAAATTAAATGTTATTTTTATAAGTAACATATCACAGAAAAAATCACAAAGAATAAAAAAATACTAAGTAAAAATACAGGTCAGAATATATGAAATGTATTTAAAGCAGTGCTTAGAAATACACTTGACTTTTAAATATGTATGTGAGGAAAGAAGAAAATCTAAAATTACTGGTCTGTGATTCCACCTTGAAAAGAAATAGAAAAGCAAATTAAACCAAAGATTAGTGAAGAAAACAAATAGAAATCAATTGAGCAGAAAACAATGAAATAAAAGTAGACACTAGAAACGATCAATGAAATTTATAAACCTCTAGCTATACTGATTAAGAAAAAACCCAAATTACCAATATCAGGAATGAAAGTAGTTTTATTACTACAGATCCTATAGACATTAAAAGAATAATAAAGAAATTCAAAAAACTCCATACTATGAAATTTTACCACATAGATCAAGAGTTGGCAAACTTTTCCTATGAAAGGCCAGACAATAAATATTTTAGGCTTCATGGGCCATGCGGTCTTTTCACATACTCATGGACAATGTGTAAATAAATGAGTGTTGATGTGTTTAAACAAAACTTTATTTATAAAAATTACACAATCGTGGATGTGGATGAATTTGAAAAGGATCATGTTGAGCACAAAAAGCAAGAAATAAAAGAATACATACTGTATGGTTTCATTTATCTGAAATCCTAGAAAAGGCAAAAGTAATCTAGAGTGACAGAAAACAGATCAGTGTTTGTCTGAAGCCATGATGGGTGTTGGCGATTAACTATGAGTGGTATGAGCCAACTGTTTTCATATAATGGAAAAATTACATCTGCATTTTGGTGGTAGTTTCATAGGTATTATATATCTGTCAAAATTCTTCAAACTGTACACTTAAATGGGTGTGTTGTATGATTGTAAATTAAACCTCGATAGATTTGATTAAAAAAACAAAACAGAAGATTAGAGAATGCAAATAGAAACAAAACAGAAGATGGGAAAGTGGAGAATGAAAGCAACAGGAAAGAGACTTTCAGATGGAAGAATGGTATGTGAGAGAATACCTATTCGATAACCTTGACCCCCAAGTACATTTGGTGAGTGAGAGAAAGTGATTAGGTGTAAGAGGAGGTTAAAAAGAATGTGAACAGCTGTTGAATAGCAGATGCCAGGAAACACAAAATGAGTGAATTCATTGCCAGCTGAAACCAGAGAGCAAGAATATTGAATGTCAGGTATTCTCATTTCCTTTAGTTTCTTTAGGCATGATTTGCAGCCTCCAGAGAGCAGTGAGTAGGCATTACTGAGGATTAGGAATTGCAGAGCACATATGGCCAGTAAGCACACAGTGTTAGGAAAAGCAACATAGATAGGGCTACATAGTTTAAGGAGTAGGAGTTAAGTTAGTGAAGAAGAGGTTCAGCATGTATGAAAGATAAGAAAGGCGAAAGGTAAGAATGATTTGGACTAAGAAAAATTACTTTCTATAATTAGTTGATACATAATGCAGCATGAGCTTTCCAAATTATATAAGCTGAGGCTTTTGAAAATATAAAACACTTCTACCAGACTGACTTATAAAAAGTCTCTCTCCTTTCTGTAGAGAATAATTTCAGTGGACATCAAACTTTTACCAATTTGTAGCTTTGACAGTAAAGTATTTCACATCCTCCTTAATGTATGGCTCTCCATGACATATTTTTTTTCAAGAATTACTCTATGCCCAGTCTCTCAGTGTGTTGTGGGCCTTACAGTCTGTAATGCAGGGCATGCTCTAAGTTACAACTCCTAAAAGCGGAAAACAAGTTCACTGTAGACAAAAAAATGGACTAAAATGTCTTTAGCCTCCCAGGGCCTTAATAGGGCTGATGATGGATGGTTTCTACCAAGAAAAAGAGGACAAAGAGATTTCAGCTCATCAATAAAGCATCTGACTCCTCAAGAAATGGCTAGAGATTAAATTTAAAGTCAATCGTAAATTAATTTGGAAAATGCACACAAAGATTATTACCTGCACCAATTGGGTATGTCAGACCTCTATGTATCTATGTAGAAATGACAGCTTATAATTAATAATAATAATAGTAATAATAATAATAATAACAATAACCACTACTTTTCCTGGCTAGGAGCATAGAAAAGGCAAGTTTAAAACAAAAGAGTTGTCAAAAGGAACATTTGACATGACATCAGCTATCAAGATCATGACCATAATTTTTTAATAGCTTTTGAAATCTTTCTTAAAGACTCCCCTCTTGGACTGGCCTCTCCCCTTTCAATTCTTAAAGTATTTATTGTTTATGTAGCAGTTTTGTACTTAAATATGTCTTATTCTCAGTTGCTTCTATATGTCTTGACCTCCATCAAGCTTGCAAAATAATAAAGAATGGAATTTCATTATCTTCTGTAATGCCTCACCCATAATGCACATAATAAATGCTCAATTAATACAATCATATCTGTATTCCAAGATCCTTCAATGGGGAGAATAGGAGAGCTGTAGGGCAGGATTTCTAGTATCAGAGCGGAGTCAAGAACAGCAATGGCATATCAATGGAGAGTCTCTCACAGTGGCTGGTGCAAGCACAGGAAGGAGGCAGGGCTCTTCCTCCAAAACCTAAGGAGCCACTTGTTAGGCCTAAAGGAGCCCTCTGTTGTCAAGTCAGAAACAAAGCCTTAAACAGGTTAACATTTTTTCCCCTATGTGAATATGCAAGGGTAAAAAAAAAAATCTTAATCTTTCTCATCAGGAGAAAATTGAAAATTGACAGTAGCATGAGCTGCTCACCTATATTCTCTTGTCTATCAGTGGACCTCCAGAACCTGGAATGCTGCCATCTAATACAGTGACTTATGGGATGCAGTGGTGAAGTGAGGAATTCCCAGATGTAATGTCCTACTGGCTATGTCATCTGCCTTCTTCCAAGTCGCTCCTCTATACCTTTGAATTGCATAATGTCTGTGCATATTGAATAAATTTCCAGTCACACAGATATATTCCAGGCACACAGATATAGAGCAGGAAATGCCCAAAGTGGAGGGTGCCTGGGTGGTTCGGTTGGCTAAGTGTCTGACTCTTGGTTTCAGCTCAGGTCATGGTTTCAGGGTCATGGTATTGAGCCCTGTGATGGGCTCTACACTCGGCAGGGAGTCTGCAGGAGCTTCTCTCCCAATTCTCCCTCTTCTCTTCCTCCTGCTCATGCACAGGTGTGTGCACTCTCTCTCTTTAATAAATAAATCTTAAAAAAAAAAAAAAAAAAGGAAAGAAAAGAAAAGAAAAGGAAATGCCCCAAAGGTACTTCTCCAAAATGAGAAGAATCTTTTGAAAATGGATATCTCCGTATTTGGGGATACACTGAAGTAGACATTTTCGTTTTAACAACATGCATCCACAGAATAGTCAAATTACCTCTGCGTAGGAATCAGCAACATGGTCTCAGAGTCCTTCATGTTACAATGAAGGAATTTGGAAAAGCAGTGAATGGTGGCCCTCTTTCCACCCTCCTCTTGCAGTGTGATCTCAGGCAAGTCACTCAAGCTCTCTGGACCCATCTCCTCCTCTAAATGTGATCATGACAATGGTTCCTGCTTCACAAGGTTGTCATGAGGATTCATTGAAATACTGCACTTGAAGAACTTGAAACACACTTTGTAACTGCCTCGAATTCAAGTCAGTTGTAGGACCGCGAAAGAACTACATGCCTCTTATTTGGAAGACCCCCCAACACATACCATCTTTTTTGTTTTTTTAAGATATTATTTATTTGAGAGAGAGCAAGAGTTTGAGACAGAGAGAGAGAGAGAGAAAGGGAGAACAAGCTGGGGTTGGGGCAGAAGGAGAGGGGGAAAGAGCCCTTGTTGAGCAGGGAGCGTGATGGGGGCTTGATCCCAGGACCCCCCAAGATCATGACCTGAGCCGAAGATAAATGCTTAACCAACTGAGCCACCCAGGTGCCCCCAAGACACATCATCTTAAACAATTCTCAAGTAAATGGAATTGTATAACATGATTACAAAAATCTCTTTTCTTGCCTTTGGGAGTCAAGAGAAGGGGAGCATTGAAAAGCCTGCCTCCCACTGTACCACCAGTCTAGAATTAAGGAGTCCTAAGGCTAGAATGTTGGCATTTGAGAAGAATGGAAAGGCGCTGGGACCTGAGGCTGGAGAGAAAGAAGAGCTGGGTTTAGGATTCGGAGGAGGCAAGAGAGCCATTTGGCTTGGATATACAATTGAAGGTTCACCAAAATACTCAGTAATCAAAATAAATAATATTTTAATAAAATACTTTTGAAAATTTTTTAAAAAGGCAGAAAAAGAAACCTATGAAGAAGAAAATGTCAAACTTTTAAGTAAAGACAGGATCTGACAAGGATGGTATCAGGGGAAGCAATTGAGGCCAAGTCATGCAAGATGAGTGTTAGAAATACTGCATTTATGTATTTCTTTATCTTCATTACTGCACTTTTGGAAACCCCTTAAATTTTATGCTTGAGCTGAGTGCCTCATTTACCTCATCCTACTCCCAATTTGGGGAGGAAGGGAAGGGCTGGGGGAACCAATTGGAGCCTGAGAAATAATCCTGGAGTCACACACGGAAAAGGACACTAAGCCTCACTAAGAAGATCCCATACCAATTTCCTTTTCTTACGTTCTTTCCTCTACTCCTGACAGCTACCGTTCAAGGCAGCTGGTAGCATTAGCACTTATATAACAAAGCCAAATGCAGACGTTATAAGGATAGAAAGTGACCAAGCCAGGTTTCAAATCTGACTGCCTCTATAGCCTGGCTATTCCCACTACTGGCCAGTATATGCCTAATAAGCAGAATTCTTGCCATGTTTTTCATCTTTTAGGTCATAAGCTCTACCACATGAAGACAGAAATCAGAATGAGAAATTTCACTGACTTGATTCCTCTTGAAGCTGCCTGAAATTTTAAACCATAACTTTCGTCCCCTGGTACTCTTGAAAAAATTACAGTTTCTCCTGAGTTACTCATGTATTACATCTAATAAGAGGCTTCAGACATAAGAGTGTTGATGGAATGCACCCTTTTCATATTTGGTGCACCGTTTTCTGGGCCACAGCATATTTGGAACAGAAACGATCAGTTAAGTGAATTCAGTGACAATTTACACTTGTGTTGTAAATCCAGCCCATTATTTATGGTAATCCAATTTTGGGTGCAGTGGAAAGAGAGTGGGCTTGGAGTCTAAAATGAAATCAACTGCCAGTATGCTCCTTTGAATCATTTATTGAAATCTCTCTGGGGTTTCAGTTTCCTTTTGTATAAAATAATAGGTTTTCTTTTTTCCAAGAAAATAAGATTATATGAAATCCTGCCTTCCTTGAAGTTGACATGACCCAGTGATGAAGAGCCTACATTGTGATTTCTACTTACACAACAGGAATGCAGGATCAGTCAATAGTTTTACCCATTGCCAAATATAATTAAGGCATAGGGCTCTCCTTGATCTAAAAAATAATTAAGCCTATTAATAAACAACTACACATAGGTATGTCTCCACTGAATACTTCACCATTACAGTCTTGCTGGAGCCACTTTGGGTATCTAACACAGCTTGAGCTCCCATCCTGTCCCGTCCCATCCAGGCAGCTATTACAAATGCATTATTTTCATCTTGTTTGTACAAGTTCTGTTGTGAACAATAACCATTTATCTTTAAAAATCACCTTTTATTTTCGGGGCACCTGGGTGGCTCAGTGGGTTAAAGCCTCTGCCTTCAGCTCAGGTCATGATCTCAGGGTCCTGGGATTGAGACCCACATCGGGCTCTCTGCTCAGAAGGGAGCCTGCTTCCTGCCTGCCTCTCTGTCTAATTGTGATCTCTCTCTGTGTCAAATAAATAAATAAATAAAAATATATTAAAAAATGAATAAAAAAATAAAAATCACCTTTTAGTTTCTATAAACTAATATTCTGTGAAATCATACACTGAGTGTAGTCTTTTAGGCAGAAATTAATCAAATACATTTTTGTGCCCCATTAGATTTTGGGCATAACTCCACTGTATTTAATCTTTGTATGCTCAATGGCAGGTACAATCCCTGGCCTGGATTAGGGTTCTCAAGAGAGAAGAGTTGATCCTTGATGGAAATCACAAACAAATTTTTTGTTTGTTTCATCCCTGGATAAATAAATACTCTAAACACTAAGCTCTCCAGGGTCTGCTATACCCCTTAGAAAATGACCCATGGGTCAGAGCATCAGATGGAAAAGTAAAGATTAGGAACTAAAAGATCCTGGTGATTGATATCATCAAGCTCTTCACTTACTGGAACTAATTTAGATCAAAGGCTAATTATTGCCGTTTAGCCTCATTTTCTAACATTTGGGCAATTGATACTTTAGAAAGACCTCCTTTGAAGGAATTCATTCATTCAACAAATATATGTAGATTAGGTATTGTTTCAGGTACCAATGCCTTATGTCTAAGATATTATCTCTGTCTTTAAGGATATCACAGGCTAATAAGTAGCATGGGCATATAAGCAAAAAGTTAAATGCAATGTAAATGCATTGATGGAAATATGTCCAAGGAAGAATATGGACATCAATGGGAAGTGATTTGCTCTGATTTTCTGAGTGTAGAAAGATTTAACAATGAAGCTTAAAAACAGCCTAAAGGATGAGTAGGAGTTTTCTGGGTAGAAGAGAAGAAAGATGTTCCAGAACCAGGGAAAGCATCTACAAATAGATAGAGATACAAAATAGTATGAAAACCTCAGGAAGCTACGGATAGCTTGATGTTGTTGGAACAAAGGATTCTTGGGGAGGGTGGGTGATTGCACAGAGAATTAAAACAGGGGCCAGGTTATAGGGCATGCCGCTCTGTACCAGGTGAGTTTTCATTTGAATCTACCTCACAGTCCTGAGTATCCAGGGTACTGCTTGGCTCACGATCCCATTAGTGTGAGTGGCTCATCCAAAATGGTTAATCTCCTTTTGCCCATGTGATTCTGGGTCAGCTTCTTCCTCTGAGAATTTTAAACTCGTCTGTGCATTAGAATACTCTGGGGGCAGCTTTTAAAAAATACATTTTCTTGGGCCACCTGGGTGGCTCAGTTGGTTGAGTGTTTGGCTCTTGATTTCAGCTTAGGTCATGATCTCAGGGTCCTAAAGGACAAGACCCAAATCAGGCCCTGTGGTCAGTGAGGAGTTTGCTTGAGATTCTCTCTCTCCCTCTGCACCTCCCCCTGCTCACATTCTCTCTCTCTCTCCCTCTCTCTCTCAAATAAATAAATAAATAAATAAATAAAATTAAAAAAGACAAACAAACAGCCCAGCACTGATCCCTGAATGCATGTTTAGGGACTGTTGATGTGGGAAGACCTTGATAGGTATCCAACAGAAGTATAACATCAAGGTAAAATTTACTGTTTGGGAAAGTCACAGTGGTTACCTTGGGGAGGATATTTGGGAAAGAAGATAAAGGGCACAGATGACCAATGGCAAGGATTCTCCAAGTCCTTGAAGTAATAGAGGTCAGGTATGAAGAGGATCTATGGCAATCGGTGTTGGTTCACAACCTTAGAAGTCCCAGTTATAATCTGAATCTGGACCCTGTACATGGAAGGCAAGGAGAGACCAAAGAAAGAAACCATTCCAGATTGGTATGTAACAATTTTAATAAGCAAGGGAAATGACGTATGAGGCTTGTCTTGGGTGGCCACTAAATGAATAGATCTCCATAACTGCCCTCAAGAATCTTAAAGAATTTATATAGAGGTCTTAATGGGGTTCAGTCCTGTGTATAGGCCAGGTAGTCTCAATAACACTGTACTCTCTCAAGACTGCATCCCTGTGGCAACTTCTTGTATGAAAATGGTGGGCAGAATGTACATTTCAGAGATGGGAGAGGAAGTGAGGAGCCTCCAATTGCCCAGGTTCAGCTCAAGGGTCCAGCAGGTGGCCACATCCTTTTGATGACCTCCTCTAGCAGTCTGGTATAAAGGAGGAAATATAAATGAGGAATCATATGACCTTAGAGTCCATGGTACTGGGATTCCCTAGAACTAGATGAGGAGAGCGAGGGACACTAAGGAGTTAAGAATGACTCCAGATTTCTAGCTTGAGATTTTTGGAAAAGGAAGCTAAAGAATCTCAACAGATTCTGAGGAAAAAGCAAAGAACTTAATTTGGGACATGGTTTGAAGTTGAGATGCTTGTGGTATATTTAACATTAGATTTCTTACAGGCAGTTGGATATCCCAGCCTGGAGCTCTGCACAAAGGTCTGGGCTGAGATGGGGATTTGGGAAACATCTTTGCTTAGGCAGCAATGGAAACCAAGCCAACAGGTGAGATCACACAGAGTGGAAAGACCAATAGAAGACTGAGAAAGTCTCAAGACAACAAGTTTTAAGAGGAGAGTCAGAGAGAAGAGTTGGCTAAGGACACTGAGAAGGAGCAACCAGAAGAATGGGAGGAAATCCAGAGGAGACTAATGCGTCAGAAGTTACAGCAGCAGAAGAATAATTTTAAGAAGAAGATGTGGTCAGTACTTAAAACTTTTTAGAGACAGGTCAAACAATGACAAGAGGAGGTTCTGAGTAACTGCTAACAGCAATTTCAGTTAAGCAAGTAGGAAAAATTGGAACCAATTTTCTGTGGGCTGAGAAATCAATTGGAGATGAAGAAGGAGAGATGAAGAGTATAATTTTTCAAGAAGCTTACCTGAGAAGAGAAGGGGAGAAATAGAGTGGTAGCTAACTAGGAAGGATCCAGGATTTAATGCATTTGTGTATCTGGTTTTAAGATTGGAGAGAACTGTAAATATTTTGCTGAGGGGAGACTAGAATTTAAAAATTGGAAAGAAGGGATAGTTGACACAGGAAGGGATGGGGGACCACAGAACGGGCAGTGGGGTTTG
Source organism: Lutra lutra (assembly GCF_902655055.1). Taxonomy (NCBI): domain Eukaryota; kingdom Metazoa; phylum Chordata; class Mammalia; order Carnivora; family Mustelidae; genus Lutra; species Lutra lutra. Next base: position 135,304,116 of record NC_062280.1, read on the forward strand.
TCCTAGTTCTTCTTATCCTTTAAGCTCCTTCTACCAAATTGGGAAAGTAAGAGAGAGCATACCATAAAGGAAGGGGAAAACATTATTTTTCTCCCCTGCTTCTCTACCCATAACTTCCTACCTCGTTCTCTATAATGAGCCCATCCCCTTGCACTACCTTAAGATTTTGAGGAAATGTACATTTATAGGCACAGAGATTTTGTGGCAGAAAAATGTTCTAAATAAAATGTATAGGGGCCCCTGGGTGGCTCAGTTGGTTAAGCAACTGCTTTTGGCTCGGGTTATGATCTTAGGGTCCTGGAGTTGAGCATAGCAACAGGTTCCCAGGTCTGCGAAGAGTCTGCTTCTCCCTCTCCCTGCTCTTTCTCTCTCTCTCAAATAAATAAACAGGAAATCTTAAAAAAAAAAAAGGTATAGTGATGATTAGTATAAATCTCTCATTCACACCACACAAAGCTGCACTGACTTGATCTCAAACACAGGGTAGAATTGAAGTTATTGATAATTCAGTTATATTAAAGTGAATCCTTAGGATTTTGTTGTATTACAGAATTGGCGATGCTTAGTTCCCAAGATATTATAGCTCTTCTTGTGATCCCTGTGAGTATTAAATTAGGTACTTCAGAAAAGGGGGTGGAGTCTATCCCTGTACTGTCAGTTTATAATCAAGTGGGACTGGAAAGATTAATATTTGGTCCAATTCTTCATCTTTCTCTCATTTTTTTAGTGAAGTGACAGATTACTATGGAAAAAAAATGTGCTCTTGCTGCTTGGAAGTTTTATTTTATGTGCCTGCAGAGCCTAATGAGGGCACTACGCATTTAGGGTTTCATAAACAATTAAATAATACCCTTCCTTTGTGTAAAATTATTCAGAAACACCTCTGCTGGTATCATTTTGGAGGGCGTAAAGGCAGTCACACAAAGCATGGAAAACATAAACAGTGCATAAAAATAGAAACCATGAATCACAGGAAGTAAAAAAGTACCCAAAAGAGGGTATTTGGACCAAACATATCTAGATTGAGATTGTAACTGTGATATCTGCTAACGGTGTCCCTTAGCTCTGTAAACCTCCCTTGTTAAATGATGCAAGGCCCCTTTTATAGGACAGGAATTTCTACAGAAACTATATGATGTCGGTTTTATAGCCAGCTCCTGGATTCTCATCAGAAACACGGAGTGAAAGAAAAATCTGCTTTTCTCAGATCTCCCAAACTGCCAGAATTGTCTGTCACTTTATACCCTAAAGATTAGTACACAGATAGACTTGGGGAAAAGTAACTCCTTACTGGCTGTAAGAGTACTAGCTGGCCAGACACCAAGGACTGGGAGTGCAGCTGGGAAAAGGAGCACCACCAGGCTGACGATAAAAGAGGGTGGCATGCTGGGGGAGTTTTCTCACCACCCAGCTGCTGTGATTGAATACTTTAGTCTGTCTTTTTCTACAACCCTGTTGACGGAAGAGACAGACAGATTCCACAAGCAAAAACCTGTATTGACCAGAAGGTGAGCTTTTGCCTGAGAAATGGAATATTCAACTTTGAAGACCAAAATATTGCAGTGAACCAAAAGCTGAAACCCACAGGGACTAAAATTGGCCCTTCTTAATACCCTCTTGACCCTAAACATGCACTGTTTTTTTCTTTCATATCTGCTATACCCTACTCATTTTTCTAATTCCCAATTTCGTTTATCTGCACTTTCCTTCTTTTTTGAAAAAAATCCATATCACTGGACTTATCCATTTTTCTTTCCAAAGAACCAGTGTTTGCCTTTGTTGATTTTTTTTCCTGCAATACTTTGATTTTCTCTTTTGTTCCTTATTCTTTCTGTTCTCTTTGGGCTTATTCTGTTCTTCTAACTTCTCAAGTGTATGCTTGGCTCATTATTTTAAATCCTTCTTCTCTTGCATAATGCTATGGTTTTCCCTTTAAATGCCACTTTTGTTGGGCCATTTAAGTTCTCATATGTAGGATCTTCACTATAATTCCTTTCCAAGTACTTTCTTATTTCCACAATGATTCTTCTTTGAAGTCCGTTTTTAAATTTACCGTTATAGGGAATTTTATTCATCTTTGTGCTACTGATTTCAAACTTAATTGCATAATTGACAGAGAAAGCAGTATGTGTGATATAGATGATTGGAACATTGAGACTTGAATTGTAGCTAAGTATATAGTTGACCTTGTAAAAGCTCCATTTATCCTTAAAAAGAAATGAGTATTCTCTAACTGTTGTCATTAGATAAAACTTGCTATTTGTATTATCTGTAGTAGACATTTTTTGGATCTCCTTGAGCTCTTAATTGACACAAATGAATTGGTGAATTTTCCTGGAAGCTTTATCAGTTTCTGCTTGATATTTTCTTATATCCTTTTTTGATTGCCACAACAAAACTTCAGGGTCTTTGAAGAGCATAAGACTTGGGAGTAATTGATTTACACTCATTGGATGTATCATTTGGTGGATTTGATTAACTTGAATATCTTCGCCCTCTTTCACTTTTCCAGCCTCTTAAGTCTGAGATTTGTTTAATGCCTTGTTACTTTTATGGTTCCATTAGAACTACAGTGCCCAGGGCAAAGTTTTATTGAAGGAGGAAGGAGCTGCTTCCTGGAAATTTCAAGCTACTTCGAATGTTGATGGTGCCTGTTTGTCTGACAGCTTCCTTTTGAGGTTTACATTTCCATTTAACGGGTGACTTCAGCTCTGTCCACACACCTCTTACACAGTTTATACTGGTCAAAAAAAAAAAAAAAAAAGAGAGAGAGAGAGAGAGAGTCCCTGCCAGCCCATGGGAGTTGAATTTAAAATTCTTCTAGTCATGACCTACTAGTCCTTTTGTCTTTCCTGTTTCACCTTCTTTCTTGATCCCCTTTATCACCACAATGAGGCCACCGGTACCTGTTTCAGCAGTTAATATTTTGGAAATAATTTTAGCTTTAAAAACTTGCAAAAACAGTATTAGAGTTCCCATACACCTGTCACCCCATATTAGCATCTTCCCTAACCACAGGATATTGATCAAAATGAAGAAATTAACCTTGTTACAATACTATTGACTAAAGTTAGTAAAAGTAGAAAGTAGAACATTTCTTGCCTTACGCCAGGTTTCCACTTAGCATCTTTTTTTTATTCCAGGGTCTAATTCAGGACCTTGCACTACATAGACCTGACTCCCTCGTCTCTTCAATCTACAACAGTGCCCCGTTCTTTCTTGTCTCTCATGACCTTGATACTTTCCAAGAGTGGTGTTCTGTTATTTTGTAGAATGTTCCTCACCTTGGGTTTGTTTGACGTTTTTTCATTATTATGCTGAAGTCCTGAATCACTGGGAAGGATACCACAGAAGTGGTGTGACTTCCCAAATGGGGTCTACTAGGGGTTACACGATGTCAATATAGAAGTATCACTCCTGATGTTAGCCATGATCATGGTTGCCAGGAAGTTCCACTGTAAATTTACTATTTTCTGCCAGGAAGTTCCACTGTAAATTTACTATTTTCCCTTTGTAATTATTACATATTTGGGGATAGAGACTCTGAAACTGCAAATATCCTATTTGGACTGGAAATTTTGAACCAGGCTATACATGACCTTATCTTCAATGGGCATGAGACTGAAGCCCCTTAGGTCACTGAAACGCCCACCTTCCTCGAAACAGAGGTCTTCCTGAGTCAATTTACAGGCTTACCTCCCAAGTTTGTAATTTCCTTTTCACTTGGTCCTGCAGGAATTGAGCTGCCTTACAATCTCATTAATACACTTAAAAGAATGCCTGTTATATTTCATCTAGCATTTCATGGTGTTTTGTAAAAAAAAACCTGTTTTTTTCAGGTTAACTGGAATAACATGTTGCTGAAAATGATTGTTGCTTCCACCCATCTGCATACGTTGATATCTCCATACATCCATATTCTGAAGGCCATCTTATGGTGCCTCTATTTTTCTGAGTCCAAACTAGAGATACCTATTCTGAAAAAAAGACTTCTCTTGATTTGTGATTTTTTTTTTTATGTGAAGAGATCTACAACTGTGTAAGAATCAAATTATGTTCTGTTTAGTCAAACTTTGAATCATATATTTTGGAAAGAATAAAAGTACATAAAATTGAGACAAGCACAGAAAATCCCGGACATAGGTTTTCTGCACCTACGACTCATTAATCATGTTGCTCAGCTTCTCCTTTTCTGTTCAAGGCATACGATCTCCTACAACACAGTTGCATCTGTGGAACACTGAGCTCCATTGTTTTTCCTTATTTGATGGTGATGATGATACAAGGAAATAACTACTAATTTCCAAACTATGCATAGATATACAGGTATACTTAACAAAAGAGTTCTTAACATTTTTGAGAAATTGGTTCTATCATCTTGCATTGCCATCTTATCACAGTCCCATGTCCGACTTCAATGCTGATATATTTTCACTAGTGTGTTTCTTTCTATAGTTTTTTTAAAATTTTTTTTGACTGCTGCCGTCTGTCATTATAACTCATCTCTATGCTGAATGACTTTGCATGTGATGATTACCAGTTTCCTAGCCACTTGGACCTCCCAGTTCTCTGTGAAAGAGAAAGAGCTCACGATTTCAATACCTGACTCATCTAAATTTCCTACTGAGATCAAAACCTGACGTGGAATGTCAATTAAGTGGTTTCTGTTGAGACTGGGGTAGAGATTGGGCAGTGCACGTGTGTGTATGTGTGTGTGTATATGCATGTGTGCTCATTTGGAGAGAACAGGCAAAGTCCCATTGTTCAATAAAGCAAGGAACAGATGGCACTGTCAGTTCTAGGCATAGCACAATCACACACCATATGAGCATTCCCAAACTGTGCTGCATATGCAAACTCAAGCTGCCAGCAATCCCTCTGATATTTAAATCCCCAGAGCTCCAAGAGAGCATATTGCACCGCATTCCTTTGAACAATAAAAATTGCTTAACTTTCTGCCTTCCCTCCACATTCCTTCCCATTCACTGCCCCCTGGGGCAAGTTGGAGAGGAGCTTCAAACTTTAGTTTTATGAAATCAAGTCTTTAGTCATTTGTTCTCTAGGGCAAGGAGATAGTGACACATGGTGGTTCTGGAAATAAATGAGTGAGATTCAGCCCAATAAATGTGAAAATTATTTATTCACTGAACAAGTATATGAAAATCTCGCTTTATGGGCAAAAACCTATGTGGAATCGATAATGATACAAAAAAAAAAAAAAAAGAAGGAGAAGAAAAGAAAAAAAGATACAGTCTCTGCCCTAAAGCCAGCTCAAGCTGGTAATAAATCAGAGGAGATAAAATACACAATGTGTCCAAAATACAAGTTGGAACTTAGAGAACAAGAAGTGTAAAGGTATTTAAATGAATGACATCACTGCTAATCTAGCAGATAAACTTGATGAAGTTACTAGTAGCATTTGAGTTGGACTTTGAGAAGGTGAGTTTTAACTTGGAAGATAAGAGGGTTATAATTCACTAGTGATAACAATGAAAATTATATATTAAGTACTCCAGTAATTCCCATTTCCATCACTAATCTTTCAGCCCATCAAAAATTAAAATGAGGAAAAATATCGAGTCTTGGGATTTGGCTATTTTCTTCTTGTTGAAGAATTCCCTTTGCAACAATTTCCCCTCTTGAAAACTTCCAGTTCAGTTGGAACTTGCACGCTGCTTCTTGATGTAAAGTTGTATCACCACTTTGGAAAAGTAAAGCTAACTGTGTTCATATCGTATGATCCAATAATCCATTCCCATATATATTCACCAAAAGGCACTTTTTGGAATATTTATAGCAGCACTATTAAGTTACAAACTGGGAAGTTATCCAAATGCCCATTGACACAAATATTGATAACTATATCATGGAATATTCCTCAATGGAATGCCATACAGTGATACATGCATGATGTATATCTACACATATATGAATGAATCTCTTAGAGATAGAGTTGAGCAAAGAAGCCAGACCTATTTTTCCAGAATAGATACTGAATGATTTTATTTATATAAAGTACATAAACTGGTTAAAGTACTCTGTGCCATTAAAAGATGAGACAGTTGTGGGGTGCCTGGGTGGCTCAGTGGGTTAAGCCGCTGCCTTCGGCTCAGGTCATGATCTCAGGGTCCTGGGATCGAGCCCCGCATCGGGCTCTCTGCTCAGCAGGGAGCCTGCTTCCTCCTCTCTCTCTACCTGCCTCTCTGCCTGCTTGTGATCTCTCTCTGTCAAATAAATAAATAAAAAATCTTTAAAAAGATGAGACAGTTGTTATCGTGGGGGGCTATGACTGGATAGGAGCACAAACAGGGGCTTTTAAGGTGTTGTTAATATACTAATTATTTTCTTCTTAAATGGAAGTGTTCAGTTTATGAGAAGTGATCAAATCTTACTCTTATGACATATACTTTTCTGAAGACATATTTTAATTAGAAGTTTTAAATATTTTCTTAAATTAAGATAGCCTAGATATCTCAAAAATAAAGCATAGAAGAAATAATTTAATTGGACTTTCTTTTTGATCTTCGAAATGGAGTTCTTTATCTTATTATTATGAAAATATGACTTGATCTCTAAGTCTCTTGTGACTCTTCTGTAAAGATAATATGTATCATTCTCCAATAGGAAAGTTTGGACTGGGTCCAGATTTATCTTCTGTTATTTTATTTTATTATTTATTTATTTATTCATTTATTTTTTATTAACATTTAATGTATTATTTGTTTCAGGGGTACAGGTCTGTGAATCATCAGTCTTACACAAGTCACAGCACTCACCATAGCACATTGGGTTCATCGTCTTCTTAATTATTGCTCATGTAAGTTGTGTGTCATTATTTAGCTTCTCTTTGCATTCTGTCCCATCTTTGCATGCTCTTCCATTCACCCCAAAGCTTTGTTTCTACCGCCAAGAGTGATACCCAAATTTCTAGCACTTTCCTTTCTTTAGCTCTAGAGACTCTAACGTTGTCTCCACTTGGATGTATTATAGACCCCTTAAATGGAACATGTGCAGAATAGAGTTTGATACCTCCCCACCAAAAAATCCCTTTCCCTCCTGTTCTCCCCATTATGGTAAATGCCCCTACTATTCACCTAGCAATCCCATTTGCCAGTTGGTCATACTAGACTTTCTTGTCCTTCTTCTTCCTCATTTAGCCCACAGACTCTGTCATTTCTACCCACTAAAGAGCTCTTAAATCTTTATCTTTTTTTTAGTTCCAAGCCCACCCCAAAAAACTTGTGTAATAAATGAATCTTCATGATCACCATACCCCTGTTTCTCACCTAGCCGCTTCCCACCCATCTGTTCCTCCTACAGTCTTTATTTATATAAAGAGTAAGTCTATTTTACCAGTCCTCAGCCCAAAAATCTTACGGTCATCTTTGACTCTTCTCTCACACATCCAATTTGATAGCTGTGTCTTCAGAAGTATATTTAGAATAAAATCCAGGCTATTTCTTACCCCTCTTTCCCATTCTTACCACCTGGATTCAGCAAGCCATTCTCCAACCAACATAAGCCATTCCCACACATGTATCTTTTGCTCCACCCACACTGTTAGGTTTGCTGTACCCAAGCGCATCATCTCATTGTGTGTACACACTCTCTTCTCACTGCTGGAGATGCTCATTCCCCTCTTGCCAACCTGGATAATTCTTTCTCATCTAAGTTGAGCATATACCATCATTTTCTCTAGGTTGTCTTTCCTGGATCTTTCAGATTGAGCCAGTACTCCATGTTTTTATGAATCTTTATATTCTGAGTGCCAAGTCCATTGTCTGGCATGTTGTTGGTTCTCAATAATTCAGAGACACTGATGATGAACTGACCTATTGCAGTGTAATAAAGCCCTGCCATAATGCCTTTTGCAAACACTTATTATAATAATTACCACATCCTACAGCAATTTTTGATTTCCAACCTAGCTTCTTTGCCAGGTTAAAAGCCACTCAAGGTCAGGAAATGTGTGTCTTAATCATATTTGCATCCTTTATAGGCCCTCAGTAGTGTTCAAGAATAATTGCTAAATGAATAAGAGCACACATGAGTTGGGAGGGCATTTATAAGTCTGTGTTTCTTGCTAACTGTTATGGACTGACTGGTGTTCCCCCAAAATTCATATGGTTAAGCCCTAACATTCAATTTGGAGATAAGTCCTTTAGGTATTAATTAGGTTTAGATGAGGGTGGGGCCCTTATCATAGGATTTGTGCCCTTATGAGAAGAGACATCAGGAAGAAGAAGAGGAGGAGGAGGAAGAGCAGGAGGAAGAAGAAGAAGAGGAGACATTAGAGAGTGAGCCCTCTAATTTCTCCTTCTCCATGTGTCCCCTTCCCTTCAATGTGAGGGCATGGCTAGAATGCCATTTCTGCATAGCAGAGAGCTCCCACCAGAATCTGGCCATCCTGGCACCCTGATCTTGGACTTCCAGCCTCCCGAACTATGAGAAAATAAATTTCTATTGTTTAAGCCATCTAGTCTGTGGTATTCTGTTATGGCAGCCCCAACAGAGTAATATATTGCCCCCATCTGAATTAACTACTTCTGGCTATTGTCAAGAGCCATGATTGGGAAACTTCCTGAAAATACACATTACATTCTTCCTACAAATCATTGCTTTGTCTTGACTGTACATTTCAACTGGTTCCAGATGGCACTAATAAGGCCAAGATCAATCAGCTTGTTGTAATACAAAGTCACAAATTACATCCTTAGTCACAACCAGTCATCTCAGGAAAGTGAAACTGAATAACCCCATTGCTGGGAAATCAATCCAAAGCCCATTTCCTTCTAAGCAGTGGTCTCTAAGTGCCGTGCTTATAAATTAAGAGCAAAATATTGTTATGATATACTTTCCATTACTTTCCAGTAATTGACTCTTGGTAACTAATTTTTCCCTCTCTATTTGACTTGTAGGAAAATAAATGGCTCTTCAATTATGTCATCATTGATACTTAATTTTTATGAATTAGATTTTTAAGAATCCAAACCTGTTTACTTATGTGTTTTTAAGAAGAATGGGGAATTCCCATAAGAGTATTTACTTCCTCCACTCATAAATTTCTCTCCAAAGACAATTCAGCTGGATCAGTTGATATTGATGATGGAACAACAGATGACATACCTATTTATAATTAGAGTTTTGGTTTAATATCTTCAAGTCCAGCCTATATCCATGTCAGAATACACTGGGCAGTATAGTCACATGCTTTTCCTGAACTGTTGCCAATAGGTAAGTTGCAGTAAATTTTAAGTTTGAAATGAGAAAGGCCAAGTCAATTTGTAACCTCCTGATTGATTGTCTGATTTCTTAATTTGGAGAGTCAATTTAATATTCAAAAAGGAGGAGAAGATGCTCTGAGGATTGATCTATAACATACCAGGCAGGAAGTAATTGTCTAACACTTCTCCCATCAAGTTGCTCCCAAGAAAACACAATCTAATTCTGTGTGTCTTATCTTCTTAGTGTCTGCATTTGTTTATTCCCACATGAAAACTAAGAAGGAGACCGATAATGTTAGTGATTGTGGCTCATGCTACCAAAACATAGTTGTGGTATGATTCTCCTCAAAAAGAAAAACAAAGCAAAACATAGTAAACAATAACAACAAACCCCAAGAAGGAAAAGGCTGATTCTACAGATTTCAGAATCGAACAGTCTGACACTATTATAATGAAATGGATCCAAATTCACACTAGGGTCTGGGGGTCTGACTCTTGATTTCACTTCAGGTCTTGATCTCAGGGTCGTGAGTTCAAGCCCTGCATTAGGTTCCGGATGCAGTGGAAAAACAAAAAACAAAAAACAAAAAACAACTTCACACCAGAGTATAGGCTCACAAAACCGTACTTTACCCACAAGTTCTCACCATTTCATACCTTCTCTGTGTGCTTTGTTTACTGCTTTCCTGGGATTCTCAGCTCTTGCTTTTATAAACTCTTTTTTATTTGAGGGAGGAAGCTATTTTTCCAGGGCTAGTTGGTGAGGTACCAAGCTGTTCATCACCAGAGCAATAAAATATTTACTGCCTTAAACTGACGATATCACAGATTTTCTCTAAGCAAACTCCCTTCAGGGTCCTCAGCAAGAAAGCCAACTATAAAGTCCAATGCACTGTCTCTGTGGCAGTGCATCATGAATCTGACCCTTCACAATGGTAACCAGGGCATTTCTCGCATGGTCCTGGAAAGTCTGAAGGAAACCCATGGTCTGGTAGTGCTTGGCAAGTGCTTGCTAGGATGTCACACATACTGGCAAGGGAAAGCCAATAGAATCCAAAATTCGTAGCTCAGTGCAGGCAGATGATGGTTCACACCTTGCCATTGCTTCTTTCAGGCAAGTCATCCCACCATGGAGGGACCAGCCAAATGGGGAAGCCAAGTAGGCTGCCTTTCCAGGGAGGCTTTCATTCCCTGAGGATCAGCAGGGGAATCTGCAATTGAGGCTCATCTCTTAGTCAGCCTAGGGCTTTTCAAACTTATTTTCTCCCCTTTTCACTGTACTTGATCCTGAAAACATTAAATTAAAAAATCATGACTGGAGGGGACTATACCCAGTCTTCAAGATCCTCATTTAAGACAACTTGTCTCTCTTTTGACCTGAAGTTAGCATCCATCCATAGTTATGATTTGTTTCTGAACTTTGTGATATGCAACATGTTTTCCAATTAAAATCTACTGATGCTCAACATATTTTGCTCAAAGGAGTAGATATGCATAATTTCAAATTTAAAAAAACGATTAAAATGAAAAAAATTGCTGCATTAAAAAAAGATTTTATTTACTTAATTGACGGTGGGAAACAGAACAAGAGAGGGAACACAAGCAGAGGGAGAGGGAGAAGTAGGCTTCCCACCAAGAAGGGAGCCCGATGTGGGGCTCAAACCCAGGACCCTGGGATCATGATGTGAGCCAAAGGAAAATGCCCAACGACTGAGCCACCCAGGTGCCCCCAAAAATTTTTTTTTTAAAGAGATGGTCAGTGGAACTGGGTATTTACCCTAAAGATACAAATGTAGTGATCCAAAGGGGCAGGTGCACCCGAATATTTAGAGCAACAATGTCCACAATAGCCGAACCATGGAAAGAACCTAGATGTCCATCAATAGATGAATGGATAAAGAAGACATGGTATACACACAGACACACACACACACACACACACACACACACACACACAATGGAATACTATGCAGCCATCAAAAAACCCCCCAAATCTTGCCATTTGCCACAACGTGGATGGAACTAGAGGGTATTATGCTGAGTGAAATAAGTTAATCAGAGAGGACAAGTATCATATGATCTTTTTGAAATAAGGAATTTGAGAGGCAGCAAGGGTGGTTGTGGGGGGTAGGAAAGGAATAAATGAAACAAGATGGTATCAGGAGGGAGATAAACCATGAGAGACTCTTAATCTCACAAAACAAACTGAGGGTTGCTGGGGGGTAGGGGGGTAGGGATAGGGTGGCTGGATTATGGACATTGGGGAGGGTATGTGCTATGGTGAGTGCTGTGAAATATGTAAGCCTGATAATTCACAGACCTGTGCCCCTGGGGCAAATAATATATTATATGTTGATAAAAAAATAATAATAATAAAAAAAGGCGGCCAGTAGAGGTCTGAGGACTGGCTGGTGGTGATATTAGTCGTCAGCAAGAGTTCCATAACAAGCAAATCCTGGCACCACTTTCATTTCCATCTCCTCTCAGAATTGCTCTCTCTCTCTCTTTTTTTTCTCCCCCCAAAAGAGGGTTTTTAAGTGATTAAAACTCATATGCCCAAGTAAAACATAACAGAGAGAGGCTGAGCTCTCATATCTCTACTCAGGCTCTCTATCGTCTTCTCCAAATAAGGGTGCCGTGGAGGAGACTGCTGATCAGTGTTCAGGAGACAACAAGAACCCCAAGCAAAGTCAGGTTCAAGTTGTCCTGATGTAATTACTGATGCATTTAGTGAAATCATGTACAAAGGCATGAAATATTTCAGCGAGGTCTGTTTTAAGTTGTGTTACCTCATGAAAGACACGAACACGGAATGATTGTCTCAGGTAAATGAAATTTAGCTGCATTGGTGAGCAGAACAGACACAGCAGCTGTGGGTTTAATTAAACGTTTGCCTAACCATATAAAAAGACAGTGATCTATCTCCATAGCATCTGGCAGCCTCACCATCCTCCAGTCATTCTTTAATTAGCATGCTGGTGAATTTAATAGAAAATGGCTTTAACTCAGGAGCAGATGGCTCTTCTGACTGACAAGGGGAATGACAATTTCTGTCATGTTTACTTCGTATGTAGCTTTCTAGTCTGGAAGGTCCCTTAGGAATCCAGGCCTGATGAGATCAGAGGTCGGGTTTAATATCTTCTGAAAGCAACCAATTCTGAATCTTGTTCAATTAAAATTGTCCGACTCACAAGCTTCCAGAGATGGTTTTCCTTTGTCTCTCCACGTTCACTTCTCATATTCCATGATGAAACTTGCCCTTCGGCTATTAAAAGCAAGTGTTTTGTTTTTTTTTTTAAGATTTTATTTATTTATTCGACAGAGAGAGATCACAAGTAGGCAGAGAGGCAGGCAGAGAGGCAGGCAGAGAGAGAGAGAGGAGGAAGCAGGCTCCCCGCCGAGCAGAGAGCCCGATGCGGAACTCGATCCCAGGACCCTGAGATCATGACCTGAGCCGAAGGCAGTGGTTTAACCCACTGAGCCACCCAGGCGCCCCAAAAGCAAGGTTTTATAAAAAATTATATAGTTTCTCCGAGGCAGATAAAACTATGTCAGATCCAATGTAGTCTCAAATGACAATCTACATCAGACTTTTCAAGTTCAGGAACCATGAGCCCCACCTCCCTCTTAGCTGGCAATAGGCTTGAAAGAAGAAAAGAGGAGAAGATCTTTAGTTTTCATAGATGGTGTTTTTGAAATGAAAGGAAAAGCTAAGAAAATCCTAAGGAAGAAGAAAGATAAGAATGTTTGAAAGTGATGGTGTACTTTGGTTCTTACAGGGCCTGTTTTAGAACTTTCTTCATATGTAAATGATTTTCCTGTGGGTCTCTGTGTAACTGTCCCTCAGAATAATATATGGCTTAAAATATAACTTTAACTAATGAGGAATTGTACTGGTCAGGCAAGCATGCTTAAAGATGACCTTGAGGAAAACCTATACTAGCAGCAGGCCTCTGGTGGAAAGGATGATACACATCCTTGAAGCTGAGCAGCTGGGTATGCCCTGTGTGCTCAGGGCGGAACACCGCCTACTTCCCTTTTCCGTTGTCTCCCCTAACTCAGAGATAGCCTGCTGTTAAGGTAATTCGTTTAAGTGCTCTTGCTGAATTACAAATTCAAGCTGCTTGACCAGACACACCTTATTCTTCTTGTTTACTTAGAAGACTTGTGACGAACGGCTGACTCACATTCCTTCTTGTTTACCTACAAGACCTATGGCTACTGTATAACCTTCTTCTCCTTTGTTGGTTGTTATCTTGTATCTAATAAATATGAGACTGAGGAGTTGTTTCGGGAGACAAGTCCTTTCAGCTGTCGTTCCCTGTTCCTCTCTTTTACAGCTGATTTGTTTGTGCCTCACTCTCCCGTGCACCATTCATCCCATGCGCCGTTAGGAAGCGGCATCTCTGGTCACGATGCTAGCTCCTGTAGGATGGCCATATTGCACCTGAGAAATTTCTTTTTCTCCCTTCCTTCCTTCCTTCCTTCCTTCCTTCCTTCCTTCCTTCCTTCCTTCCTTCCTTCCTTCCTAAGATTTTATTTACTTATTAGAGAGAGAGTGTGTGAGTGAGCAGGAGTGGAGGGACAGAGAGAGAGAGAGAAGCAGACTGCCCCCTGAGCAGGGAGCTCCACGCAGGGCTCGATTCCAGGATCCCCAGTCATGACTTGAGCTGAAGGCAGATGGTTAACTGATTGAGCCACCTAGGTGCCCTGCACCGGGGAAATTTTAAAGAATGACTTTAGTTCACTTTACATAGTAAGATTGACCGAATCAAACATGGAAAATTTATCTGTTGGGATTAAGAATGTTATTTCTCCGGGGCGCCTGGGTGGCTCAGTGGGTCATGGTCTCAGGGTCTTGGGATCGAGCCCCGCTTCGGGCTCTCTGCTCAGCGGGGAGTCAGTCTGCTTCCTCCTCACTCTCTCTGCCGGCATCTCTGCCTACTTGTGATCTCTGTCTGTCAAATAAATAAATAAAATCTTAAAAAAAAAAAAAGAATGTTATTTCTCCATTTATTTTCAGGTTTTCAGGTATGATTGTGAACAAACTAGTCCAAACCAATCATCTACAGTATGCCTGCGTTCATAGCTGCCAGCTGTAGTATTGGGCACTTTATTTAAATTACCTGATTTAATTCTCACAATAAGCCCATAGGCCTGTAACCTATTTGACAAATGAAGAGATGACCTCAACAGGTTACCTGAGAGAGGATGCCTGGGCCATTTTTGGGTGCTGGTCTGTCAGATGGCAATATTTTTCTGTCTTCCTAATGTGACACTGTGTGACACTCTTAGCAAATTACATGTGTACAACACAGTATTTTTAACTTGAGTCACTATGCTGTATATTACATCTACAGAGCTTGTCCTGCGAAACTAAAACTTTGTACCCTCTGACCAACATCTCCCCATTTCCCTCATCTCCAGACCTTGGCAACCACCATTCTACTCTGATTCTGGATTAGATTTTTTTTTTTTTTATTCTACATATAAGTGATATCACGTAGTATTCACCTTTCTGTGTCTGGCTTATTGCACTTACCATAATGTCCCCCATGTTCATCCATGTCATCACAAATGGTAGGATTTCTTTCTTTTTAAAGCTGAATAATATTCTATTAATATACCACATTTTCTTTATCCACTCATCCATCAATAGACACATAGGTTGTTTCCATATCTTGGCTATTGTGAGTAATGCTAAAATGAACATGAGTGTGGCTGTCCCTTTGAAATGCTTGTTTTATTCCCTTGGAATATACACTGAGAGGTGGGATGGCTGTGTAAGGGCCTAATCAGCCAGAGCAGCCCCACCCCGGTTGAACTGCCATTTTGCTATAAAGCTTAAATTGACCTTGCCCCCCCAGGGGAACTTATTTAAAAGCGAGTCTGGGAAACCAGTCCCAGGTAACAAAGTCCAAGTACAAGGGTGGGTCAGGCCAGGTGGAGGTATTCAATCAGTGGGTGCGCATATTGTCTCCTAGCTACCAAGGAGTATGGGCCCCCATCCTTTGGGAGTCTTTTGGCGCCAATCCTAACCAAGGTGTGATAGGCTGGTTCAAATGTCTACTAGGGTAAATTGTAATTCCATTGGTCACCTAGCATCACTGTGGAGTTTCCTGTGTGTGTTACAATCTTATTGGCCACCTGTGTGTGGCCAGGCCCAACCACATGGCCTTTGCTCTATAAAAGTTAGTCTGGAAAGCAGGAAGGGGTCGTCCTCTCTGGAGGGGCAGCCCCGACCGGTCTGTTTGACGGTCGGTATGATTCCTGATGCTTGGCGCGAAATAAAGCTTTGTTTGACCTTCGCTTTGTATCAGTCTTGCTCCTTTAATCACGGACCCATTATTGGGGTACCCAATTTTGGGGGGACCCAACAGCTGGATCATGTGGAATTCTATTTTTAATTGTTTGAGGAACCTCCTTACTATTCTCCATGATGTCTATATGAATTTACATTCTCACCAATAGTGTACAAGGGTTCTCTTTTCTCTACATCTTTACCAACATTTGTTATCTTTTATCTTTGTGATGATAATCACTTCAACAAGTGTGAAGGGATGTATATCACTGTGGTTTTTTTGTTTATTTGTTTTTAAGATTTTAATTATTTATTTGACAGACAAGAGATCACAAGCAGGGAGAGAGGCAGGCAGGCAGAGAGAGAGGAGGAAGCAGGCTCCCTGCCCAGCAGAAAGCCCGATGTGGGGCTCAATCCCAGGACCCTGAGATCATGACCTGAGCCGAAGGCAGAGGCTTTAACCCGCTGAGCCACCCAGGTGCCCCTATCACTGTGGTTTTGATGTGCCTTCCCCTGATGCTTCATGGTGTTAAATACCATTTAAATACCTGTGGCCATTTCTAGATCTTCTTTTGAGACATGTCTACATGCTTTGCTCATTTTCAAATTGGGTTGTTTGTTTTTTGCTATTGAATTATTTGACTTCCTTATGTATTTTGGATATTAACCACTTCTCAGATGTATGACTTGCAAATTTTTCCTCCCATTCCATAGGTTGTCTATTCACTCAGTTGATTGTTTCTTTTGCTGTGCAGGAGTTTTTTTTACAGAGTCCCACATGTCTATTTTTGCTTTCCTTGCCTGTGTTTTGGGAATCATATCCAAAAAATAATTACGAAGACAAATGTGAGGAAGCTTTTCCCTGACGTTTTCTTCTGGTAGTTTTATAGCTTCTGGACACGTGTTTAAATCTTTCATCTATTTTGAATTGATATCTGTATGCGGTGAGAGAGAAGGGACCAATTTAATTTTTTTTCATGTGGATATCCAGTTTTCCCACCATTTATTGAAGAGACTATGCTTATGTGTTCTCAGCACCCTCACTGAAGATGAGTTGAATGTCAAGGTGTGAGTGTACTTTCAGGCTCTCTTCTTTTCCATTGGTCTCCTTCTATATTTTAATGCCAGGACCATATTGTCTCGATTACTGTAACTTCATAATATAGTTTGAAATAAGGAAGTATGATGTCTCTAGCTTCATTCTTCTTGCTCAAGATTGCTTTGGCTATTCAGGATCATCTTCCATATGGATTATAAGCAGTGAGGAATATTGGTTCAGCATTGCCAGATCTCTCTCTCTCCTTTAAAGGAGTCAGACATTCAGAGTTTTAAAAAAATCTTGCAGTCCCCTTCTGGGAATTTAACATGGACTTACAACTCTGCCATGTGAAGTAACATTTGCATTCATCACAGACATTCATCACAACATGGTTGAAAGAAAGTATTGGAGACAAAGGCAGACCTATTGAAAGAGAAATTGCTCAATACATTTTCTGAGCATCTAAATAAATGCAACTGATTCAAACTTAAAGAAAATAGAACATGTCTGGAAGGTGTGTTCATCTCATAAGCTGCCAGCTTGCAACCGTCAGATGTTGGAGAACTGCTAGCTTTCTACTTGCTACTCCCTTCTATTTCCATTCCTATCAAATGCATTTCCTGCTGGCAGTTTTGGGAAAATGGATTATTATTTAGGGTTGAGCAGTCCACCTTGGAAATTAATATTCACGTTAAGATTTAGTTTTCTTTGGAGTTGGCACCTTGGAGGCAGATTTAACTTGAAATGCATTCACTTGGCACCTTTTGAAAAGCTATTTATACTTGCTTGTGCTAATAAAAGAAAGCATTTGGCTCTGGGAGGGAAAAGGCACAGATCTGTGTTTATTCAATCAGCACAAAGAAAACATAAAACCTGGACAATAGGCAGTAAGTAAAAAGAGGGATAAGAAGAAAGAGAACCCTACTTTAGCTAATAGAAGGATGCCAGGTCAGGAATCCAGGTGCCCGACAAAGCATCTCTTCTACCTTAGAGTTTTCTCAATTCTGTTGTAAAATCCAGAATCTCATTAAGACCCATTTTTACCAAAAAGGATTTCTCAGTATATATTATCTTGGTAATTAAATATGGGTTAATAAAAAAGAAATATAAGTATGATGAAATAAAAGATAGGTGTACTCTGAATTTCACAAAGGAATGGATATTCTTATTTGAAAAATTATTATATTCATCTTGGAGACCTAGTCTCTTTCTAAGAGCAGTTTAGCTTGGTCCACAGCAAGAGATGTTTGCATCATAAAAAATCTTCTCAGGGCATTTCACTGAAGAAAATAAATAAATGGTCCTTTATATAAAAAGATACTCTATTTTACTCCTAATAGGAGAAACACAAATTAAAACTACACTAAGATACTATTTCTTACCAGTCAGTTTGGCAAAAATTCAAGTGCTTAGCAACACCTTGATCATGGGGCTATCGGAAAACAGGTGCTCCTCACACATTACTGGTAGCAATGCAAAATGTGTAACCACCATCTTAGCCTGGGTTCCCCTGGGAAACAGAACCAACAGGATGTTGTGTGTATATGTGTATGTATGTAGATATGTCTGTATGTATTTTAAAGGACTGGCTCATGCAATTATGGAGACTGGCAAGTCCAAAGTCTGCAGGGGGGCCAGCAGGCTGGAGACCCAGGAAAAGCTGATGCTTTAGTTCAAGTCCAAGGACCCTTTGCTGGCAGAAATGCCCTCTTGCTCAGAAGTCAGTCTTTCGCTTTATCTAAGTGTTCAACTTACTGGATGTGGCCCACCCACATTCTGGAAGGCAATCAGCTCTACAAAAAGTCCATCAATTTAAATGTTAATCTCATCCAAGAACACCCTTACAACAACACCCAGAATGATGTTTGACCACGTATATGGGCACCAATTAAGTTGGAATATAAGATTAACTATCACAACTGTGACATAAGGGAATTTAGCTGTATCTAGTAACACTGTATATGCATTTACCTTATGATCCAACAATCCCCCTTCCCAGAAAGTATTGTGAAGGTACGCATTTACGACATGAATCAACATGAAACAACATTTGCACAAGATTACTAATCACAGCATTGTCTGAAATAAGAAAAGATCGGAGAAAAACTAGGCTCATTCGAAGAGAACTGTCTGAATAAACTATGATAATAAGGATTTAGGGACTGCTATGAACCAGGGACTCATGAAACTCTATTACTTTTCACAAATGCTTAATTAAGATCTCAAGTACCTTGAGTTGCCTTGTCATTTTACCCTCATCCAAAATGTGGATGACCTTTTGTATTCTTAAGTTCTATTGATTAACAAGTTTCCAAAAATAGATTCTATTTACCTTTTGGGTTTTTGTTTGTTTTGTTTTGGTCCCAAAAGGACACCACATGTCAAAGGAAAATGTAAAATTATTAGCTAAAGTTTCATTGTTTGGTGTCCAAACTATCTGAGGGTGTTACTCTCTTACCTCTGGTTGATTACAAGCCATCGAAAACGTCTGTATGTCAGTTACCAAAAGAAAACCCAGGAGTTCTAGTCTCACTGGCATTTTTAGGGGCATAGAGAGGGAAGAAATTCAAGGTTGGGAGGTCATTAGAAGGCTAACGCAATAATACGGCAAAGGTTTCTAAGCGCTTAGACTAAGACCATGGCAGCAGAGAAAAAAAGAGAAAAAGTTGGCTAGATTTTAGAGATGCCTAGCTGTCTTGCTCAAGTGGCTAGGTGGATGGTTAAATTATACTTTAGTATCCCCCTTCACAGAAGGTGACCATCTTGATTTATGTATGAAATACTAATGCCAGAAAGAACCACACAATAATAAAGATGCCTTAAAAAAAAAAAAAAAAAAGGAGAGGGAGAGAGAAAGTATGCACCATTTTGATTAACTGGTTCTTTAGAAAGTAATTCACAGGTGAAACAAATTATAGAATTTTCCTTCCATGCTAGGATGAAATATAAAACTTGGCTTCTATGACACAAAGAGGGCGGTTGGGGTAGGATGAATTCTGAGCTCAGCGGTATCAATTTTGATGTCCAAGGATTTGGGAACTCACTGTTCCAGAGCAACAAAGGGAAATGGGGTCCCCATAATCATCATGGCTCCGCTACACAATCATTTTACTTTATTTGGAAATTAAGTAATATATCAGATTTCTTTTCCATGGAAAACACTGATGCTTGGAAAACAGAGCAGTGTTGATAATATCAGGGAGAAAATTACAAGCTTTATATCATTGCTTGTCCGTCCTATAAGAATGATGGGTGCATCCCACTAGAGGAGGCGTGTGATTACTTGCAGACCCACATGAACATAAAAACACACCCTTGCTTTGAAGATTCAAGATATAAAGTAATTGCGGGACACCTGGGTGGCTTAGTCAGGTAAGCAGCTGCCTTCGGCTCAGGTCATGATCTCAGGGCCCTGGGATCGAGCCCGGCATCTGACTCCCTGCTCCCTGGGGAGCCTGCTTCTCCCTCTCTCTCTGCCTGCTGCTCTGTGCACTTTCTCTCTATCTCTGTCAAATAAATAAATAAAATCTTTAAAAAAATATAATGTAATTCCAGTCAGTCAGAAAAAGATGTGGCAGATGTTGAAGTCATCCTGTTCCTTCATCATGTGTACTCAAAATGCTCAAGGTATATTGTGGTGGTAGGTTTTTGTCATTTTTCTAAGTACTTACTGATTCTCTCTGTGGTAGAGGCCTTCCTATATGGCCCCCCTCTCTCTTATGTTGGTCCATGAAAGAGAGTTGGGCATTCCTGCCCTACACAGGTACAGCTGTGTTATTTATTTTGACCAATAAAACGTGAATAAAGTCATGTGTGTTATTTCTGAGCACAAATTTCAAGGGCTGGTACATACAGTCCCCATCTCTTTATCCTCCAGTAGAAGACCAGTAAATCCAGACAAGGGCTCCTCTTTCAGACAGGGTCCCTGAGCGAAAATATGGAACAGAGCTTCAGCTGACCCATGACCGTGTCTAACATAAGGAAGAAATGTAGAGTCTTTTGTTATTGCAGCATAATTTAGCCTAAGCTTAAAAAAGCTCACTGCCACATTTATGTAAACAATTAAAAACCACAAAATCTCAGTTGGTACAAAAATAAGCATTGATTTCTCACTTCTGTCTGTGGGCACAGCTGATCTGGGCTGGGCTTACAAGGGCTTACCTGAGCTTGACTTCAGGCTTAGCTGAGTTCAGATCTACTCTGTGTGTTACTCACTTTTCAAGGGCCAAAAGGCTATGTTGGACATATTGTTCTCATGACAAAAGGAAAGAGCACAAAAGGCAAAACAGCAGCCCAGAGGCATATATTTTTTTTTTAAGATTTCATTTATTTATTTGACAGAGAGAAATCACAAGTAGGCAGAGAGGCAGGCAGAGAGAGAGGAGGAAGCAGGCTCCCCGCTGAGCAGAAAGCCCGATGTGGGGCTCGAACCCAGGACCTGGGATCATGACCTGAGCCGAAGGCAGCGGCCCAACCCACTGAGCTACCCAGGTGCCCCGCCAGAGGCATATTTTAAAATCTATATTCTTCACATGTCCAGAACATTCCATTGGCCAAAGCCAGTTCTATAGTTGAAGCTAACATCAGTGAGGCAATGAAATAAATTCTGCCTCCTGTAGGATGAACTGCAAAATCCCATGACTATGGTGGTGAAGAAAGGCAGGGGTGAAGAGTGGAGAACAAAGATGCAATCCACCACTGCCTTAGAGATGGCAGATAATTATCTAGCAGCAGGTCTGAGTGGGCATCCTGGGAGTTCTGTATGCTCCTAGCATGATCCACACCACTACCCACCTCCCCACTTAGTGTGTACAACAAGGGCAGATTCAAATTTTGTGGGACCTGAAATTCATACATGATGGGATACCCTTTTCAAGTAAAAGAACACAAAGTACCATGAGAACTCACTGAGACCTCCTCTTGGGGTTCTCCAAAGGGTATATGCTTATGAGGGTCTTTGAAATTTAGGCTTCCTAACCTCACTTTTTTTTTTTTTTTTGAGAGAGAGAGAGAGAGATGGGGGATGAGGAGCACATGTGCTCAAGTGGGGGTGGGTGGGTGAGGGGGGTAGAAGGATGGGGGGTGGGGTGACAGGCAGAGGAGGAAGGAGAGGGACACACAGACTCTGCTGAGAGTGGAGCCCATCTCAGGGCTCGATCTCACCACCCTGAGATCATGACCTGACCCAAAATCAAGAGTCAGATGCTTAACAGACTAAACCACCCAAGTGTACCCCTTCCCTCACATTAAATTAGACCCTGCTCCAGGCTCACCGCCATTATCTTTCTTGAGATCAGTAGCTTTAGTCTCATTCTCATAGCTGCTGATTCATGTCAGTCAGTCCTCAACAAGCTAAGAATGTCCAGGTAATCCCACAATAGCCATACTCCCATCTGTATGGTATGAATGTTACTTCCTCAGGAAGGTCTTCTCTAACAGGCCTGTTTAAAATTGGCCCTGCCCCACTCCTTTCATGCTTTCCTTTTCTCCATAGAACTTATCACTGCCTCATATGCTAAATATTTTATGTACTTATTTATTTGTCTATGTCTGCCCACTAAAATAGAAGCTCCATGAAGTAGGGATTTTTAAAAATCAGTTTCCAACATCACTATATTCTTAGTGCTTAGAACAGTGCCTGGCACTTGGTAGGTTTTTTTTTTTTTTTTTTTAATTTATTTGAAAGAGAGAGAGAGCACGAGTGAGAGAGGGTAAGCAGTGGGAGCAGCAGAGGGAGAGGGAGAAGCAGACTTCCCCACTGAACAGGGAGCCTGATGCAGGGCTCCATCTCAGGGACCTGAGATCATGACCTGAGCTGAAAGCAGCCGCTTAACCAAGTAAGCCACCCATAAGCCCCACTTGGTATGTTTTTAATAAGTATTTATTGAACACATGAATAAAGGAACAATTCATGCGTTCTGACATTTTCATTCTAAATGCATATTGGGAGAGAAAACAATTTGAAATGGCGTGTGCATGAACCATACTTACTAGAGCAGAACTGGAAAGTACCTTGGAGATCCATAGACCAAACTTTTCTCTTTAAAAATTGGGGAACCAGGGTCCAGGGACTTAAGGGATTTTCTTGAGGTTGCCTGTGGAATCAAAACTCAAATATGTCAGTTAGGATGTTTTCAGTTGTAACACTAAGCCCAGCATAAGTGATAATTATTGTAGATAATAGTGTGTTCTTGCTTTGTTCTGTTCTAAGGAATTTCCCAGTATTAACTCACTTAGTGCTCATGGAAACTTTATGATGAAAGTGTTAGTAGCCCTGTCTTACACGTGGGGACACTGAGGCAGAGCACCTGTGAGTAACTGCCAAGATGACACAGTGAGTTGTAAAACTGAACTTTAGACTCTGTCAACCTGATCCTGAAGCCCATGGTCTTATATGGCTCAGATTGCCTGACTAAAGGGAATTTATTGGCTTAAGTAAGTGACGCATCTGATGAGACCTGATCCTTTGGTGTAAGCCCGTTACCACATTTCCTTTGCTTTCTGCACTCTGTATTCCAGTGTTGGCTTCATCCAAAGATTGGCTTCCCTTGAGTTCTCACAACAGTGACCAGCAGCAACCCAGGTTATATGTGTCCATCTTTATATCCAGTAGAGAGAAAACATGCTGGCAATAATCCTAAAGTTATCTTGTTTCTAGCCTTAAGTCACATACCCTATCCTCAAATCCAGTCTTGGCTATTTTATTTAGCTCGGGTCATGGACTTCAGTAGGTTTGCTGGGAAGGGAAAAGGGGAGTGGGGAAGGCATTTTTGTGAACTTATCTAAGTCAGTTCGACTGTGTGCCAAATGCTGTGCTCTTTGGTAAATATTGGAAACCTCCAGTATTTAAGGGTAGGAGTATTGATCTAATCCTCCAACACTGCTTCCAGGAAGAATGCTATAACGACAGAGAGTCTCTAACAAAATCTCATCCAACATATATTTAGCAAGCAAGCACAAAGAAACTGTCACACTACCATGTAGTAGCTGGAAGAAGAGAAATCCCAATTTTGGTCACATGCCGGTGGTTTCTGTCCTGGCTACATATTAGAATTATCCCAGAAACAGAGATGGTTTGACTGACCATATAATGCTGGACCATTTATATCCGAATCCCTGGAGGGGGATCAACCAACACTCAACCAATGTTTTCATGTTTTAATTTTGTTATTTGAGTGTTAGGTGTTTCAGGTGTACAACATAGCAATTCAACAAATTTATGCATAATGCTATGCTCACTACAACTGAAGCTGCCATCTGTCACCCTACAATGTTACTACTGTGTCATTGCCTATGTTCCTTATGCTGTGCTTTTTATTCTCGTAATTTGTTCATCCCATTAACCATCAGTATTATTAAAAGGCCCAAAGGTAATTCTACAGGGTGGCCAGAATTAAACACCACTCCCCTGGGCACTTACAATTATGACATGTATTAAAGTCCCAACAGTATTCTGAAGGTAAGAAGAGTCAGCCTGGCAGAGCAAGGCATGGAGTCTTCCATGTTGTGCTGCTCCCAGGCCCCTGAACAGAAGTCTTCAGTGTCTTTATAATACTCAACTGTATCAATTTAAAAAAAATGAAACTTCCACATTTGAAAAATGATATGTACAATTTTTTTTCATCATTTCTAAGTCATTGCTTAGTCATTGCTAAGGACTTAATTTTTGGGATTTTGAAAATACTGGCATTTAAAAATAAATAGTTACATTATTTTTCAAAACATAGCCTATGGAATGTAAATACCATGAATTTATAGCAGCATCAGCCATTTAAAAAATACAGGAATAACTTCTTTAATAGTATGAAATTTTATATTATTCATCCTTCTCTTGGAATTTGCATTTATACTCCACTTCTTATAGACTTTCATTTTAATTTATTATGTTTTATGCTTGAATGGGTTTTAGTGATCAACATATCATAATAAAAATAGGTACAATTAAATTTTAATACACAAAAGTTTCTATGACCTCAAAGCTCAAGAATTTTTTTTTCTTTCTGGACTAAGTTGTCATTGTAACTATTACATTAAAATTAATAGAATATCATAACACATTACATATATTTTGTCAGAAAATTATCAAACAGAAAATAAAATTTTATTACAATTATATCTTTTAATAAGATAGCTGGATATTTAAAACAAAATTTTTCATATATATCTACATATGTTCCTGTGTATTTATTGACTGAAATGGGACAGGATTCAGCACTGATTTTATGCCTGTTATCATTTTTACAGACAAAATTTCAAAGAACACCTATTTATATAAATGAATCAATGGGCATCAAAGAAGGTTTATTATAGGAATGTCATTCACTTCTTTGAACTCCTTCTCAGTTATATGTCAAAAATCACATAGTGATCTATCATCAAAATTAATTTTGATCATCTTTCATCTGACCTATAAAATCTCTTTACTTACTTGCTCCATACCAATTTCAATATGTGGAATTTTTTTGGTCATCTGTTGCCCAGAACCTTCACACTGTCACACCCCACCAATGACTATGCCATAATAATGTGTGATAAGGCTGAGAGGAGGTGGGTGTCATGGGTGTTGGCATAGGACACCAAGCTCAGAAGGGTTCCACAGCAGGTTTAATGCTCTGCTGTCAACCTCTTGATAGTCTTAATAATTTTGGAACAAGCGACCCCACATTTTTTTTTTTTTTTTTTTTTTTTTTTTTTGCACTGAGCCCCACAGTTTGTGTCCCCGGTCCTGGGTGAGAAGTCTGCTTTTCTTTTTTTTTTTTTTTTAAGATTTTATTTATTTATTTGACAGAGAGAGAGACAACAAGCAGACGGGGCGGTGGGGAGCAGGCTCCCCTCCAAGCAGAGAGCCCGATGCGGGGTCCAATCCCAGGAGTCTGAGATCATGACCGGAGTTGAAGGCAGAGGCTGGACCCATTGAGCCACCCAGGCGCTTCTGCTTTTCTTTTGAATAGAAGAGCATTGCAGGAATGGTGATGGAAAGGAGTGGTGGCCTGCGGCAGGCACATTCCCAGAAAAACCAGTTTTAGAAGAGTACACTGGAAATGTAAGGATCTGGAAGTCTTCTTTGAAAATCTTGAAAATCTTTGAAAAATTTTCTCACACCCCCAGGGGTGCATGTGGCCAATTTGAAGACCACTGCTCCAAGACTACACATCTTCCAAGAGACGTGTAGCATGGCCGCTGGGCCTGCTAGATGTTAACACTTCACTCCTGAAAGAGACTGCAATATTCCCAGTCCACAGCACCCAATTTGAACATGACTCACTTTACTGTTAACAATTAGTAATGTCCTATATGCTAGTCAGTAGACCCCCTAGTGTATTATTTTGGTAGGGATATTTTTAAGTGAATAACTACCTCTAAAAGTGAGGTGTGGAGTCTTGCTTGATTAAGGAACTTCCAAATGTTTAGCAACTATACCGTAGATGAAGATGAATTTGTACCCAATCATCTCACTGTTTTCATACTATTTTTTTTTTAAGATTTTATTCATTTATTTGACAGACAGAGATCACAAGTAGGCAGAGAGAGGCAGGCAGAGAGAGAGAGGAGGAAGCAGGCTTCCTGCTGAGTGGAGAGCCCGATGCGGGGCTCGATCCCAGGACCCTGGGATCATGACCTGAGCCGAAGGCAGAGGCTTTAACCCACTGAGCCACCCTGGTGCCCCTTCATACTATTTTAAATTGTCACACACACAATATTAGAGCAGTCGACAGGGGCCTGCTATATCAGACCCAGGCTTTCTGGTTTCAAATATAATGCTATTTTTTATATACTGTGCTTGCGATCCAGAGAGAGCATGGCTCCCCAGGGGAGCATAAAGGAGGAGGGGCTGCATCACAGTTCCAGACTGAACTATCTAACAGAGATGGGGGAGGTCTGCCCAGTTCTAAGAAACTTCTTGATCCATAGTACCCTGGTTTTGATTCCAGGATTTGTATATTGTTTGTATCATTTCAAAAATAAGTTATTTAGTTGATTAATTCTGCTCTAGATAAAAATATCATGTACTCAAGTATTTTTTTTCTTTCAGTACATCTGAACAAATACCTAAAAACATTTCAGGACAAGTGTTCAGGACATTAGAGACGAAATGAAGAAATGGAGCTCTAGGCAGTAGAAGAGAAAAAGAAGTAATGCTCCTGGTAGTGGTGAGGAAAAGTGAAACAACTGGGTTACACTGGCTGTCAGTGACAGGAAGATAATCAAAGAGAAAGCTATTGACATTTTAGCAGGAAGGGAAATTAACACCACCTGTTCTCTCATGCACCTAATGCTTACAGAAGATGACTATACTTGAAATAAGATGAGTTGGGTTTTAATCTTAGATCTACAATTTTCTGAATCATTGAACTTCTTCTAAGACATAATTTTTGCTTCTATCAAATAGTTCTTTTTTTTTTTTTAAAGATTTTGTTTATTTATTTGTCAGAGAGAGAGAGAGAGCAAGCACAGGCAGACAGAGTGGCAGGCAGAGGCAGAGGGAGAAGCAGGCTCCCTGCCGAGCAAGGAGCCCGATGCGGGACTCGATCCCAGGACGCTGAGATCATGACCTGAGCCGAAGGCAGCTGCTTAACCAACTGAGCCACCCAGGCGTCCCTCTATCAAATAGTTCTGAATACTACCTTCCTGGTGCCACTCAAAGGAATGTTGTAAATTCACAAGAGAAAACAATATTCCACTATTTTGCTACTAAACATGCAAATGGTATGACTTTCTCAGGATACTAGCACAAAAATACCATATGTACATAAAAAATACATAAATGAATATATAATTTTATATAATTATTATAGTTGTTAATAATAAATATGTATAAATGATTTCAAGCCCATACTGTGTATAGGGAAATTTAATCTAGTTAATTGTAAGCAAATACCATCCTTTTAAGGATTAAATTCAGTCAATAAAAAAAATCCTGTCCCCCTTCATCTTCTTTGCAGAATAGCATGAAATATCCTAGAGGCTTTTATTTTATTTAAAAATTTTATTTTGACTATCCATACTGTCTTTTATTAAAAGATTTTATTTATTTAAGAGAGGGAGAGAGACAGCAAGCACCTGGGGTGGGAGGGAAGGGCAGAGGGAGAGAGAGAGAGAATCTTTTTTTTTTTTTTTAAGATTTTATTTATTTATTTGACAGAGAGAGAAATTACAAGTAGACAGGCAGGCAGAGAGAAGGGGAAGCAGGCCCCCTGCTGAGCAGAGAGCCCGACGCGGGACCCGATCCCAGGGCCCCGAGACCGTGACCTGAGCCGAAGGCAGAGGCTCAACCTAATGAGCCACCCAGGTGCCCCAAGAGAGAGAATATTGAGCAGACTCCATGCTGAGTGTGGAGCCTGATGTGGGGCTCCATCTCAGGACCCTGAAAATGACCCAAGTTGAAATCAAGAGTCAGTCCCTTAACAGACTAAGCCACCCAGGTGCCTCTGGCCATTATTTCTTTGAGTGCTTTTTCAGCCCCATCTTCTTTTCTCTTCTCATCCAGGAAGGCTGATGATGCAAACATTAGCTCTTGCATTACAGCTCCATAGGTCCTTGAGCCTCTGTAATTCTTATTCTTTTAAAATCTTTTTTTTCTGTTTTGCTCAGATTGGGTAATATCTATTTTTCAATTTTTCAATCTTACTTATTCTTTCCTTTGTCTTTTTCTTTTAACAGTTGAGCCCATACATTTTTTTTTTATATCTTGATTACTTTGTTTTTACAGTTCTAAAATTTTGGTTCTTCCTTATATGTTCCATTGCTTTCTTGAGACTTTCCATTGTTTTCATTTGTTTTAAGACTGCTTATAATTGCTAGCTGAAGTATTTTTACGACAGTTGCTTTAAAATCATTGTAAGACAACTCTAATCTTTCTGTCATCTAGATACTGGGATCTTTTCTTTCTTTCTTTCTTTTTTTTTTTTTTCCCATTTCGTCTGAGGAATATATATTTCATCCCAGGTTCTTGCTGTGACAAGTGATTTTCTATTGACACCTAGACATTTTGGATTTTATGTTATGAGACTCTGGATCTTATTTAAACTTCCTGTTTTAAATGATTTTCCCTGACAGTGCTCCTGCGGGGGAAGGAGAAGAGATGCCACCTCGTTATTGCCGACAGGTGTAGAAGTCTAGGTTCCCCAGACGGTCTCCATTGATGCCAGAAAAATCCCTGATGACTGCTGGCTGCGGTTGGGTGTTCTGGCTCCCCACCAAGCTTCCAATGATGCTTCTGTGGCCAGAAATGGTAGAAGTTCTCTCTATCGCTCCACCAACACCACCACGTGGGGGGAGGTGGCCTCACTACCACTCGATATTGGTCAAAGTCCAACAAGTTCACTTGTTCTGTTCTGAAAGCACCCCAGTGGAGACAGGTAGGGCATCTCATTACTGCTGGTGGGGGTGGCAGTCCCAGGCCACTAGCAGGCTTTCTCTGACATCATTTGGATGACTGTGTGAGGGGTATTGGAGCCCTTAATACAACCTGGTGTGATGGGGGAAGATCTAGCCTTCCCACTCTGCTTTTGCTGGCACGGGTGGGGGTAGGGCCACAGTTTTGTCTGTGGTGTTTGGCTGGAGTGGAACAACTATTGTCTACAAATGTTGTCTTAGTGGTGCATAAACAATGAATCTTGGAACACTGAAAAAAAAAATTAAATTAAAAAAAATTTATCTTACTAGTCTGCCCCTTGCCTGGGTCTTTAGCTAGTCAGAGTAGGTTTTGTTGTTGTTTTGACTAAGCCCATGGGCATTTTTGAGTTGCCAGTTTCTCCAAGCACCCAGTCTGGGATATAGGTGAGGCAGAAAAGAATCTCAAAGAACTCACCACCATGCCATTTCCCAGGTCTGAAAGCCCCCAGTCAATCTGCCTTTTTCTCCCTAACTTTCAGATTCTGCTTATCTTTCTTTATCTATAATTTCCAGGGATTTTAGCTTATGTAGAAGGAAAAATAAGAAAAAATATTTCTACCCCATCTTCCTGGACCCTTTCTTTATAGGAGCTTCTGTGAATCTGCACCATGAAATGCTTGCTGTCTCTGTTTGACTTCTTCAGTAAGGGATAGCTTCATCCTCTCTCATGGTTCTGTGGCTTTTTAGCCCATCTCTTATATTATCTGTAATTTTCCTCCAACAGTTCTTGTAAAACATGTGATTTATATTTTTGACTCTACACAGAGGGGCAATGGTTTTACCGTAGATGTGCTCTAATCCGGAGTGTAGATCCCATGAGAGATCCATGAACATTTGAAAGATTCTTAATCAAAGGTCTCCATTAGAGAGGCAGTCATGAGAACCTCAGCTATCTTCAATGGACATCAAAGACTTAACTGTAGTCAATATTAGCATCATGGATGTTAGAAATAATTGTTCATTGGAGAAATGAGTGGCATCGAAGGTGTGTGGATTGCCCAGCAGTGTCTGACAAGGTACCATGATAATCCAGCAAGTTTGGGAGCCCAAACTTTTCACAAAGGCAACCTTGGTTTGGATTCCAACATGTCTCATGTGTGGCTATTGAGACAGGATTATATCTCTTGGATTTCTGCCCTGAGTGAGTCTTTCAGTCATGGTATTTATCGGAGTGCCTAGAAAGATAGAGAGCTGCTACTTCACTGAGTTTACAGAATAGGCTGTGATTGCTTTTGTGCCTGTTTGCCAAGATTTGTCTCCACCTGGGTTGGAGATACGCTCTCAGTATCCCATTCTTTAGTGTAGTCACCTTTCCTACCTCTAACTAGTGAAGACGAATCGAACTCCAAATAGAACTAGAAATTGTGAACTACTAAATAGCCTTGAGTCAACTGCAACCTTGGAGCCCTGAGCATTGTGTGTGTCTTCCTCTCATGCTGCACTGGAGAAGTTCGGGCTTGCTTCTTGGTACACCGAGGGCCATGATGAGATTCTGCTCTCTCTGACTACAAAAGTTAGTCTCTGATTGGTCTCTGAAGGGAAACTGGGAGGCTCGGGAGCAG
This sequence comes from Lutra lutra, assembly GCF_902655055.1. Classification (NCBI taxonomy): domain Eukaryota; kingdom Metazoa; phylum Chordata; class Mammalia; order Carnivora; family Mustelidae; genus Lutra; species Lutra lutra. The sequence continues at coordinate 135,334,638 of NC_062280.1, forward strand.
CCCATGCTGTTTCTTGTACAAGCCCAAGAAACAAGAGCCTCAACAGGAGCCTTGAGGGACTTTACCTCATTTATACCCATTATCTTGTAGGCCACCTTCTTTCTAACACCTAGAAACACCTGATCTTCTATAGTGCACAGTGAAAGACAAGGTAAACGTTTGAAGAAGACGCATCTATGAAAGTAAATGGTTTTTTAAGTGTTACCCCAAATAATTTCAATATATGTGCATCTAAAAATGCCTAGAAAATAAAGTATAAATGATCTTTTCCATAATTTTCAAGAAAAAATATGACATACATAAAATTCCTTTTTTCTTCTTAGCCAGACATTACTCTTCAAACCAGTAGCAGACCCTATTCGGGATCTAATCTGGTAAACTGAGCAAGGGATACTCTTATTCTAAACAGAGCAGACAATATTGGGCTGAAAATTTTTTTAACAGTTGAAAAATCCCCCCCACCCCCACCCACCAATGATTCTAATGTGAAAAATGGATGTGAGTAATGACCAGGTTCTTCAGTCATTATAAATATGCATTATTGTTTCCAGAACGTCAAAACTCCTTTAAGAAGCCACCATTTGAAGACAGACATTCACAGGTGGTCCCTTTCCTGCCACAGGTTAAAACAGCTTTTCAAGGCTCTTCGAATTCAGGAGCTTGTGTCAAAAATAGTTCTGTGGGAGTTCTTCTCCCTGCTGTCAGAACAACACTGTCTGTAAGCCAGAGTGGGCGAGGCCAGCTGGAGGCACGGTAGGGCATCAGATATTCTGAATTCTACAGTCCATTCATGCCATATTAGCAGCTGAAATTGGAAAGCTTGGTATAAACTGGATCAGCATTTTATCAATTTGGGCAATGACAGACAAAATAGCTATACTCTGTCTTGTAGAACTGTGTCCCAGGCAGGCCCTAATACATACCATGGAATCCATGAATAAAGACTTCTTGCTTTCGCTGAAATTGACAGTGAGAAAGCAGAACTGCCTCACTGGAGTCTCAGCCAGGGGCTGGCCTAACATAGGAATAGCTTTTCTTCCCGTGTGATTGAAGCAGTACCAGCAAGTCTCATCTGCTCCCAAATATTCAACCAGTCAAGTGCCTGAAATTCCACCATTGGAGATTAGCTTATCTAGAGTTAGGGATGAAGCCAGTAGTGCTGGGCTGAGAATCTAGCAGGCCCTTCACAGCATCAGTGCAGCTGTCCTTACTATTATAAGCATGATCATCTCTGGTGGTGGATCTTAATCCACAGAGTTTGGAGATATGTGAGGACACTTTGGGCTCATCACAGTGCAGTAGGAATAGGAGACCTGAGGCAGGCAGGTTTACAATTATACTGCAAAGGGAAGGACTGTCTTATATAAGGAAGAATTATTTTGTCCCAAACAAAGGAAGAAAAAAAATCAGATTTATCATTATCTCCTTGGTGTGCATTTATCTGATTTGTTTTATTTCCAACCTAAGAAACTTACAGACCTTGCAAAATCTGTGTGCCCATGATGGTTGGAGAAACACCAAAACCTAAGCTGGACTAAGCCCCCAGGTTGGGGGCAGGTGGGGACTAGGTGAGAATTGAATTAAATCAGTGAGGCTTTGGAAAGTCAGCCTGTTCTTTTCTGCACCCCTGGCCCCTCACACTTTTCTGTATAAGTATAACTTCAGAATCCTGGAAAAAAAAAAAAACAGAATTGTAGAAGCTGGGTGATCCTTAAAACAGGATAGTATAAGCAAGAGTGTTTTGATTTGGACGGGGGAATGGGAAAGGTGGCAGGTGGGCCCCTTGATCCTACAGGCATTTCAGGGTATGGGAACCAGATGGAGTTTATCCTGCTTGGTCACTGAAGTCATTACTACAGCCACAATAGTGTGCATTGAGCCCATCCCAGACAATGGCATTGATCTCGTTCTGCCTAGTGGGCTGTGATGAGCCCACATGCTTCATGGATAAAGCTTCACTTCCTCCAGGTGGCATATTTTGAGGAGTGCAGAGAATGGTTCCTTGTTCTTCTCCAGGTTTTTTATTAGCACCTGCCTGGGTCTATGTGTCTTGCTGCACCTGCTGAGTTAGCAATCCTGCAGTGTAAGTCAGGTCTGCTGAGGACAGTGCTGTGACAAGAGAGCTCCAGGGATCCACAGCCTTTCCCTGGAATTCTGGCAAGAACAGATCTTGAGAATGGACCTGTGCCATGCTCTTCTCAAAGACCACTTGGTAATGGTTGGTACATAAATGGATGTATTTTTTTTAATATATGGAAAAAATAATATCCCTAAAAAAGAGCTGGTGTGTTTGGGAAGAAGTTTAGTAGCCTCATAAAGAACATGCTAAAATCAGCTTTAAGCAAATGCAAGGGTGTGTTACCAGGAATGTGAAGATACTTAAAATAGGTCTTAGAGTCTAAGACATTCAACATTGTGGGGATTCAATAAATGTTTTTAAAACTGGTACGAGTAAGTTTTATTTCAATGTGACATTTTCTGAGCTTAGATCTAGAATGGGCCTCTCTGTAGATTAATGTGATAATTGCCTAATCATTTCCGATTGTAATTGCTAGCCAGTATGTGCTGATAACACTAGGATGAGCTATGAATTACAGCCTCACCTAAGAGATAAAAGAATCAACTGAGGACACTAGATGTAAGACTTGCCCTATCTTTCTCACTGTCCTCATCCACACGCATGGGGTATAACAAGGGATTGGTGGGGGCACTGACCTTTGCAGTGACTGTTCCAGGTCAAGACCCTGGGAGAAGGGAGAAAAGAGACAGCAGGACACAGATTTACCTGGGTGGGGGTTGTGCTCCTGACCAACAGGTCTCCTATGGTTGAGGTCTCTCTAGCAGGAAAGTGAAGCCCTCCGTAGTAACAACTCGAGTCTGGCCCCAGTTCTGTCCCCATGACCCCCACTGCAGACCACTGGAAGGGCAGTGTCCTTCTTCAAGAGCAGGGAGGGAATGGCAGTTACTCTTATAGCTAAATGAGATGCACTCTTCACCCCTCACCCTTCTTTCTTTCTCTTACTAAGCATTTAGCATGAGATTCTAGAAATGCAAGACCGAGCAAGACACAATTTCAGGTAAGAGGACGTGTCTCAGAAACTGTGAACATCGACAGAAATAACTGTACTGTGGGGAGATCTGGGGTGAGCGACAGCCAGGAAGTCATTTGTATCCATAATTGTTGACATCAGAAAAAGGTCACCTGAAAAGAATAAAGAATTTAAAAGATGCCTAACATTTCAGGATAAATAGTGGGACAAAGGTTGGTTGAGGACTTTATCTACAACAATGGGGAAAAAACGTTTGTTTGTTTGTTTTTGAGCGGGGAGAAAGATAGAAGGAGAGGGAGAAAGAGAATCCAAAGCAGGTTCCACACCTTGGGGGGAGCCTGCCACAGGGCTCAATCCCTTGGCCCTGAGATCATGACCTGAGCTGAAATCAGGAGTCAGACTAAGCCACCCAGATGCCCCAAAGAAGTAAAAATTGTTCCTACACATGAATTCACATAACAAGCAGAGCTAAAACAAGAGTTCATTTTGGAAGTGGTATGAAAATTCTGTCAGATTGCACGACGACCCTCTATGTTGTCGTTCACTAACTACATGTTTGACCTTCTCATCTCAGCCATTTGCTGAGTCACCTTGCGGAAATGCAGGAGAGCTTTGTCAGTTTTCTTAAGAGCCTTTCTTAATCTTGTGGTATTGAAGGCATTCTCTTTTGGAATGTCACTGAAATGTTTATGTGGAAGAATGAACTTCAACATCCCCAGAAGCCCAGCCAGTGTAGAAGCAGCCTTCAATCAGTTCTTGATTCGTTAACCATGCCCTTCACTGTCCCTTCGGTTTCACGCTGCGCGTTCTGAGTCCCAGAGGTCGAAGGAGGATAAATCAGACAGACGCTTCTGTTCTCCTACAGGTGCTTGAGCTCTCCTCTCTAGGTCTTGCCACTCTTCCTTTGCCTTCCTTCTTCCGAAAATGGGTTGTTTCTCACCCACCGACGACTCTGATTATTTTGATTTACACTTACCTTTTTGTGTTTACCTATACTTAAATGGAGTCTCATGAAGGATGAGAGAACATTCCACGAGGCTGGTCTACCACGTTGAATTAGGAGCCTGTGCAATTTGGTTGTTGGCAAGACCACACTCATGGCAGTGGGAAGTGGACGTCCAGAAGTGCAGGGACAAGGCAGGAGGAGCAGCTGGGAGGTGGTCTCTTCTTATATTCACAGGGAGCTTCTAGAAAGCACAGTCTGCATTTATTGCCTCTACTTTTTCCCCTGTGGTCATTCTTTAATCCACTTCATTCTGGCTTCCATTACCGTCACCCCAGTTGAATCTCCTTTTTGCAAAGTTTTCCAGTACCTTCTTGGTTGCTAAATCTAGTAGATGCCCATTAACCTTTATCTTAATTGGCTCACTGCAACCTTTACTTTAAATTCTCTCCTCTTTTGGTTTCTGTGCTTTCTCTCCAGGTTTTTGGTGGTTATTGTTATTTGATCTCTCGCAACCGTGCCCATCTCCTCTTCTATCATTGAATGTAGAAGTGATCCAATGTTCTATTGTTGGACAACTTCTATTATCACATCCCTACTTAATTATTCTGTCAGCTACCTAATTTATTTAACTGCTTCTGTTCTATCTCCTCTCCTATAAATTCCTCATGGTTCAGAATACAATTACATTTTTGTTATAAAATAGAAGTCTGATCACCTCACTGCTCTTTTGTCTTAGTTCTTTCTCACTGCATAACAAACCATCTTAAAATATGGTGGCCTGAAACAAAGATAACCAGAAGGAAGTGGTGAGCTTTATAGCTCCTGTGTCCCCAAGCTCAGGAGTGGTGGTAACAACCCCTAGAGCCATCCACCAACTCAGCATTGTGCCCCGTGTCCCTGGGTTTGGTGGTAATGAGCTGCCAGGATGGGGTAGGAGGGGCCTCCAGGTGAGGGTCTGGAGCCTGGAGGAAACCAGACCCGACTCATGTTGCATTTAGAACGATGAGCTGAGCAACTTCGTTTCTCCAAAAAGGACAATGGCATTGGTCAACTTCAGAATGAAGCTAATTACTACTTAAGAAACAAACATGTGTCTCCCCTTCTCCAAGGAACTGGAGCAGGTGTGCAGACCTTAGGTCAGAGGTGCCTTCTTATCCCATCTGACAACACTTCTTCACTCTGGCTCCACGAGACCGGAAGTTGAACATCAGAGTCTGAGTTGGTCATGCAGCTTGTCACAGGACGTCAGTGTTCTGAGAAATCAGCAGGTATGTTGAACACAATGTCACATTCATGTCAGGATGGGAGGTAAAACTTCTCTTTAACCCCAAACCTCCTGGGCTTTTCTCTTGTCTCTAGTGGACCCACAAAGTCACACTGAAGCAGCTGTCAGCAATCTAGAGTGGGTGCCAGAGTTCCTGAGTTTCCCTGGAGGAAGAACATGGTAGGGGATCCCATTTTCTCTGTTCATTTCTGGTTTATGAAGGTATGTGGAACATCTCTTTACTAGGCAATCACTTTGATTGGGAAGGGAAGATGCTATTTACTCTGCGGGTGTTTTTAACGTAGAATTTGTTCCTTCATCTAGCAGTGTTTATTCCATTGGACCTAGGCTGTGGTGGAGTAGCCAGCATCTAGAGTTAGGTGACATTTTTGCAGTCAGAGACTTGGACGATGTCTTGTCATTTGTCAAAAGTGATGTTTCCTAATTGATTAGTTTTTTCATCCAAAGACTTACAATGAGGGCAGAAGGAAAATTCAAAATGATTCCAAGGAGACTTTGATGATTTAAAAGTGAAGTGTGACTTTCTAGTTTCATAAATGGATTATCTAGATAGTTGGATACACCGTATTATCTCTGTAGTTTCATCGGTGGTGAAGTCAGAAGGAAAGTCTTTGGGAATTCCCCTGGATAAAGGCATGTTGGTGGTTTCAACGGATTTGGCGTCAGGAACCCTGGGGTGAATTTCTGTAGCTGCTTGCCTGATGCTGGTTAAGTTATCCCACAGGTTTTCTGTTTCCTCCTTAGGAAATTGCCAGCAGGTAATGCTCTGCCTAAAGCGGAACACTCCTGCACTGTTGGTGGGCATGTGGGCTGCTGCAGAGTATGGTGGTTCTTCCAAAAGCTAAGAATTGAACAACCCTAGGATCCAGCAATTGCACTCCTAGGTATTCACCCAAAGGACACAAAAATGCACATCAGTGGGGTCCAAGCACCGTGATGTTTATAACAGCATTATCAACAGTAGTGAAACTATGGAGGGAGTCCCAGTGTCCACTCACTGATGAATGAAGAAAGAAGATGTGGGAGATAGATATACAATGGAATAGGACCCAGCTTCACAAAGAATGAAATCTTACCATCTGCAAGGATGCGGATGGATCTAGAGTGGATTAAGCTAAGCAAAACCTGTAAGGAAAGACCAATACCCACTAACTTCACTCCTGTGGAATTTCAGAAAGAACATGGATGAACATAGTGGGGGAGGAAGATAGACCGATGAGGAAACAGACTCAACCTTAGAGCACAAACTGAGGGTTGCTGGAGGACAGGTGTGTATGGGGATGGGTTAATGGGTGATGGCTATTTGGGGGGTGCTTGTTGTGATGAGCTCTGACTATTCTATGCAGGTGAGGAATCACGAAATCCTACCCTTGAAGCAAAGGAATTAACATTGCACGGAAACTAACTGGAATTTAACTCAATGAAGAAAAGAAAAAGACCATGTTCTGCTTCATGAACAGTGAGGCTAAAATGGAGGGATTTTTGCTCTCCTATTCTGTAGATGATAGTTTTCAAACATGCTGTGGTAGGGTATGCTAGTTTCTAATTGCATAAGGAGTCCTCGGAAAGCTGCAATGAAAGATTCAGATCCCAGAGCATGTTCATGTTCCATTGATATGTTACTTACTGTTTGCTCAGGTAGAAAGGTAAGTGGAGAGAAATATGACAGAAGAGGAAAGGAGGTGTTAACCATTCATGAAGTAGCCTTCTCCCTTTCTCATGAAAGCCTTGGGCCAGTGTCATTTAGGAAGGAGGCGGGGCGGGGGTGGGATCTTGGAGCTTTGAGGCAGACAGGGGAGTTCCAGGGCTGGGTGGAGCTGACAGGGATCCCAGAGGAGAGCATAGTGCATTCTGCAAGAGGTTGTGAGCAGAGCTAGAGCCACATGTGGCTGTGTGTCCCCTGTGTGACAATTGTGAAAAGTCAGGTTGGTGAGCAGATTCCTGGCTGAGGACAGGTGGGGCACAGGTGGAGAGATGGCAAAGCACCTTCTTCTGTGCCACCAGCCAGCCTCAGCCAACACACACGAGCTCTTCATCTGTCCCTGTCACTCCAGTGCAGACTTCTCTGCATTACCAGGCCAAGACATTGGTTTGTGCTTCTTCCCTTGCGTGTGGGTGAAGTTTCGAAAGTTAGATGGTAGAAATGATGGGTCACCAGAACATCTGTTCCCCTTCTGTTTCCTTCTCTCCTTTCAATCACTGAAGTGGATCAGATCTGCTGGTGGAAGGGGCAATCTGTGTGTTTTTCTTTCCTGTTTTAAACAAACAATGGGAAAACAGGCATCTGAAATAGTCAAAGAATCCTTTGTGGGGCGTTCATGTTTTTCTCGTCTGTGAACCACTTTCTGATATTCAGAATTATTTTTGAGGGGTGCCTGGGTGGTTCAGTCATTCAGCATCTGCCTTCAGCTCAGATCATGATCCAAGGATCCCTGGATCGAGCCATGCGTCAGGCTTCCTGCTCAGCAGGAAGCCTGTTTCTCCCTCTCCTACCCACCCCTGCTTGTGTTCCCTCCTTTGCTGTGCCTCCCTCTGTCAAATAAATAAAATCTTTTAAAAACAGATTAATTTTTAAAGTAAAGCACAACCTCAGAGCTGTAACAGGGTGCGGTGCCCTCTGTGATGGGGAGAAATGGAGGAGGAGTGTGGGTTGTTTAGGAGACTAGGGAGTGGCTCACTGTACTCACTGTGCTCCAATGGAACACAAGCCCCTGTTAGCCTTCCCTGGAAGCAGGGGGGGGTGGGTAGGGTGCGGGTGGGGATGGGGGGTGGCGGACAGGTGGCTTCTCACCTGGTGGTTCATCCTGGCCTCTGAAACCTGACCTGGTGAATGACTTGCAACTTGAACTGGGGAATTGATGAAGAAAACAGAATGAACCCTGGAGGGTGCCTGTATCCTTTGCACTCAGACAGCTCCATGGAGCAAAGGAGCTCATCACCCGTGAGGCAGTCAGGATCCCTGAGGGTGTGGGCTTTGCTTCATGGGAAGGTGTTGTGTCTTCATCTTATCTGAACCAGAGCCATGTTGTCTGGTTATGGAGATCCAGACTTTTACGTGACCATGTCATTATTATTCTTGTTATTTTGAGAAACCAGTTGAGACATTGACTTTGAGATCCAAATACCAAAAGGAAAAACACAAGGTCAACTATATATATGAGGACCGAACTTGTGGTGCTTCTCATTAGTATGGGCAATGTTGGGCTGCCCATATGAAAAAGAACAAGGAATTCTATTTGGATAGAAGTATGCTGTGCACACGTAGTGTTTGATTCTATCCTTTTCCTTACTTCTCTGAAGCGAAAATAGAGGGTGACCGGAACTTAGTTTCTGGCTTGAAGGAATGGGAGACAAGAAATTTGAAAGAGCATTGTTCATGCTGACATGGTGCTGCATGCCCAGTGAGTGAGTGTTTGAAGCTTGGACTTGGAAGCGTTGGTGTTCAGGGAGGATGTGGTCTGAGTTTCCCGCACACAGAGTGACATGGCTGGTCTGCCTCATGGGACCAGTTCCTGCTTTTTGGAGGGCAGCTTGAAGGTAGCTCAAAAACCCTAGGGCTCTGGACGAATGATCTGGAAGGAACACCTGGGTGGGCCAGTGTAGACAAACCCAGGGAATTCCAGAGCTAACGATGAACATGTTTCTGAGACTGGAGTTTGCTTCTCTGTGAGCAGCAGTGAGCTGGGGTGGAAAGCAGTCTCTGGGTCTTAGGAGTCATCATGTCAGCAGGTGTGAGCCTGGCAGGGGAGTCCAATCAGATAGCTGGGAGATTGTGAGTCGTGGTGGTAGGCTTTCACTCTTGATGGGCAGGCCAGCTTGCTCCAGGGACAGGGCTCTGCTCCCCGGCCAGCCCTCCTGCTGCAGATGTGATAGGGAACTTACTTCCTGTTTGGTTCTCCAGCCCTCATCTCAGCAGGGGGCTTGGTGGGAAGCAGCCCACAGGAGGCATTATGGATTCTTGCCCAGTGTGCCCCTTGCTTCCTTGAATGAGGCTCTGCCGGTGTCCTCTGCCTGGTGTCTGTGAATTCAGCCAACAGAAGCACTTCTTCCAGAGCCACAGCCCTGAGAAATCCTCCACTTTCCTGTGCTGTGTGGAAGAAGCCAGTTTTTGTTTGGAACTGAAATCTCAGCTCCTGCCATTAGGTTCCAAGGCCACACAACACACCAGTCTCCTTGAAGCTCTGGTTCCACATGGGGCCTGACGTGCAAGACTGAGACCAGACCTGGGCGACCTGTTGCTTTTGCTGCTGCAGGTTCATTCCTGAAAAGTGTGCAGCAAAGCCTGGTTTGTGATGACATCCCAGGAAAGGCGGACAGGTGCACCATTCTTCCCCAGCACAGGAGGATGTGAGATGTCAATCACAGCTGGCTGGTGCAGGGAGGAGAGGTGTCTGTTTCCCAGGACCTTGGCCAGAGGGAGATTTGGAGCCTGGGATGCTTCTCTGCTCAGCTTTCTCAGATGAGCACATCAGGCAATGGGAGGAAGTGTGTGTGCTCATCTGGGGTCAAGGAAGTTGTCTGGTTTCAGATTTCATGTGCAAGTGAACTCCTCTTATGGCTCATTTTCCTGATGGTCTTCAGGGTGCTGTAGGGGGACCCATTGTCCCAGGCACCCTAGCTGTGCAAGAGCTCTGGTCACCTTTTCCCCTAGGGGTCTGGACTAGGAAATCAAAGGGAGTCAGTGGTGAAACCATCTGAGTAGGTCTCCATTTCTCCCTTTCCAAGAGGGACTGGTGACTGTGATAACTGCTCTGAAAATAGAAAGCAGGAGACAGGGCTGAGATGCTGAAAGGGAGGTGGCGGTGGTGCTTGCTATTCACATAGGGGCCAGGTGGGACTTCATTAGGTAGGTGATGCTTAAGTCAAGTTTGAAAGAAGGTGAGTGATCTCACATCAAGAGCCTTCTAAAGGAAAGGAAAGCATATGCAAAGGTCCTGGGGCAGAAGCATACCAAGTATGTCCAGGAGCATCAAGAAGTCCCTGTGGCCACAGGAGACAGCTTAGAACATGATCTTAGGGAGGTGACAGTAGAGTGACAGAAAACCATTATAGGGCCATGACCCCATGGAAGCCTGTTTCACTGCGTCATCCTGGCTACAATGTTGAGGACAGATGACACAGGGTTGAGGATGGACAAGGGAGGTCAATGATGAAGCTTTTCTAGGAACTCGGGCAAAATATGGGCTCTAATGTGAACCAGACAGGTGGCCTTGGAAGGAGGGGTCAGTGCTATTCTGGGTACCTATTGAAGATGGAGCTCACGGATTTGCCAATGGGTTCGATATTGGGAATGGGAGAAAGGAGGAACTGAGGTAACTCCTAGCTCTTGTGGGTTGTCCCAAGCAAGGCGAAGGAGGAGGTTTCTGGGCGTAGGAGGCAGTCCATGTTCCACCTGCTGAGGAAGGTGCCTTTCACAGTGGATCTACTGATATTTGTGTCTGGGAGAACTCTGAACATCTACCCCCTCAGCAACTTTCAAATACAAGTCTTCCCCACTTTTCTCAAAGTTCATGGTAAGACACTTGACTTTTTGGAAAGATCTGTGTTGTGACCTAGCCCTAGTAGCAGGAAGAAACCTGAAGAGGATTTCTCTCTTACGAAAAAAGTCAAGAAGTTCACATCGTGTTCAGCATCTGTTTTGTGGGGAACCACTACAGAGGCAGCGTGCACCACAACCAGCTCCTTCCTGAACACTGCTCTCTGTGTCCAGCCACCAGTGCTTTGAATTGCATCTGTGAGTATCTGCTGTGCTTTATCTCCATTTATTTCGGGCATCTCTTAGGATGTTGTGCCCTGAGGCCTAAGAAGAGCCAAAGAGAGGGAGCTTTTGGTGTCTGAGCATGCTCACTCATTTTTCGGTAGAAATGAATGGTAATTCCTTTTTCTATTTACACCATTTCTGCTGTGAAAGGTTTCCTAGGAACACTGTACTTTCAAGTAGCGAGGGAGCCTGTACCCCATCCTGCAGGGTTATCTTTTGTCTCCATGCTGCACAAAACATTCCATGACTTGAGGATTTTATCACTCAAACTTGGCACCTTTGACAACATTTACCCCTTTACCCCCACCATCACTGGATCTGGCAACCACCAATCTGTTCTCATTATTTATGTGTTCGGTATTTTTTTCTGTGTGGAATGTCCATGAGAGCCTCTGGTGTTTGTCTTTCTGTGTCTGAGTTACTTAGCATAGGGCTCTGAAGGTCTATGTTTCCATGTCTGATCATTGTGAATAATGCTGCAGTGAACATGGGAGTGCATCTCTCTTTTGAAGGGAGTATTTTTGTGTTCTCCAAAGAAATACTCAGTAGAGCACTGGCTGGGTCATGTGGTAGTTGTATTCATTTTTTTCCAGAACCTTCATAGCATTTGTCACAGTGGCTGCACCAATTACCATTCCCACCAACAGTGCACAGGGTCCCCTTGTCTATACACTCTTGACTGCACTCGGTGTCTGTCTCTGGAACGATTGCCGCTCCAAGCATTTTGAGATACTAGATGATGGCGGTTTTGACTTCTGTTTCCCTGACAACAATTAATGATGTTGAACAACTTTTTCTGTGTCTGTTGGCCACCTGTATGCCATCTTTGGAAAGTATCTATTCACGTATTCTCCCAGTTTTTATTCAGTTTTTGTTTGGATTTGAAGGAGTGTTTGTGTATTTTGGATATTAGCCTCTTCTCACAGATACGATGTGCAGATATGTTTTTCTCATTGAGACGGTTGGTTTTTAAGGATTTGATGGTTTCTTTTGACATGCAGAAATTTCAATTTGATGTCCTTCCACTTATTTTTGCTTTTGTTGCTTTTTCTTTTGGTGTCTGATGTAAAAGACTCTTCACCAAAACCAATATCGAGAAACTTACTGCCTGTGTTTTCTTCTTGGAGGTTTATGGATTCAGTTCTTATGTTCAAGTCATTCATCCATTCATAATAAGTGATCCATAAGAAAGTGATCCAGTCACATTCTTCTGCATTTAGTGTCCAGTTTTCTGAGTACCGTCCACTGAAGAGAAAGTCCTTTCTCCATTGTATATTTTCTGCTGCTGTGTCATAAGTTAAGACCATATATGTGTGGGTTGATTTCTGAGCTTTCTCCTTTCTTTTCTTTCTTTCTTTCTTTGCTTCCTTCCTTCCTTTATTTCTTTCTGGTCTTACCATTTATTTGTTGGGAAAATATTTTTCCTGTTGGAATATATGCAGTGTGGACTTCATTGATGATGTTTTCATACTCTTTGTTAGGACTTTTCTCTGACATCTGTGGTTTTATAAATGAGTAGCTGGATCTATAGCTTTCAACAGGTTGAACATTTGGGCAGAAGTACTTAAAAAGTATTCTATTCTTCCATCAGATACCAGATTGTGTCTGATTGTCTTCTTTTGTGATGTTCTCAGTTGTGATGATGGATATCTATATTTCCTTTTCTGTGGTAGGTTTATTAAAGTGAATTTAATTTTTCTTAAAGGCGTGGATTCTAAATCATCCTTGTTTTATAATATATATTTATCTAAAAGAGCATATTTAAAGAAATGCATTTATTGAAAGCAACTGTTGGAACAGGACATCAATATTATTAATTCCCATTCAGAGTTAATAATTCTGTCAGAGCTAAGTTTAAATATACCTTTAATATGTGAATGGATAAACTTTTCCAGAAGTACTATGATTACAATTTTCCGAGCTTTCCATTGTGTTCCATTGACCTGTGTGTCTGTTTTTATGGCAGTACCATACTGTTTTGATGACAACAGCTTTGTAATCTAGCTTGATATCGAAGTGTGGTGACTCCAGGTCCATTAGTTGCTTGTTTCCTTGCTTGCTTGCTTTCTTATCAGTGAGATTATTTATTTCTATATTTTTACTTAGTTTACATTTGCATTCTAAATGTTTTTCTTTCACTTCCTTTTTATTATGATCATGTAATGTGTTATTTGTTTCAGGGGTACAGGTTTGTGATCCTCCTGTTTTACACAACACACAGTGCTCACTACAGCACATACCCCCCCATACCCATCACCCAGCCACACCATTCTCAAACCCCCTCCCCTTCAGAAACCCTCAGTTTGTTTCCTGAGTTTAAGTATCTCTTATGCTTTGTCACCCTCTCTGGTTTTATCTTGCTTCCTTTTTTCCTCTCTTCCCCTATGATCCTCTGTCTTGTTTCTTAAATTCTGCATATCATCCATGAAATAAGTCAATCAGGGAAGGACAATGCTAGTTACCCTTCTCTGACTGACTTATATTTCTTAGCATAATACACTCTCGTTCCATCCATGTCATTACAAATGGCAAGATTTCATTTTTGGATGGCTGCATCATATTCAATTCATTGTCCTCTCCATTCATCTGTCGATGGACATCTGAGCTCTTTGCATACTTTAGCTCTTGTGGACATTGCTACCATAGACATTGGGGAGCAGGTGCCCTTTCAGATCACTACATTTGTATCTTTAGGGTAAATACCTAGTAATGCAATAGCAGGGATATAGGATAGCTCTATTTTCAACTTCTTGAAGAACCTCCACACTGTTTTCCAGAGTGGCTTCACCAACAGCATAAAAGGGTTCCCCTTTCTCACGTCCTCTCCAAAACCTGTCATTTCCTGAGTTCTTCATTTTAGCCATTCTAACTGGTGTAAGGTGGTATCTCATTATGGTTTTGATTTGTATTTCCCTAATGTCGAGGGATGTTGAGCACTTTTTTATGTGTCTGTTGGCCATTTGGATGTCTTCTTTGGAGAAATGTCTGTTCATGTCTTTGGCCTATCTCTTGTTTGGAATATTTGTTCTGTGGGTGTTGAGTTTGGTAAGTTCTTTCTAGATTTTGGATACTAGCCCTTTATCTGATATGTCATTTGAAAGTATCTTCTCTCATTCATGTTCCTTTGTTGTGCAAAATTTTCTATCTTGATGAAATCCCAATGGTTCATTTTTGCCTTTTGCCATTTGCCCAATGGTGCATTTGTTTCCCTCACCTTTGGAGAAGAGTCTAGCAAGAAGTTGCTCTGGCTGAGATCAAAGAGGTTGCTGCCTCTGTTCTCAAGGACTTGGATGAATTCCTGTCTCCCATTGAGGTCTTTCATCCATTTGGAGTCTATTTTTGTGTATGATATAAGGAAATGGTTCAGTTTTATTCTTCTGCATGTGGCTGTCCCATGTTCCCAGCATGATTTATCAAAGAGACTTTTTTCCCCATTGGATATTCTTTCCTGCTTTGAGGAAGATTATTTGACCCTAGAGTTGAGGGTCCATTTCTGGTTTTTCTATTCTGTTCCATGGATCCATGGGTCTGTTTTTGTGAAAGTACCATAGTGTCTTGATGACTCCAGCTTTGTCATAGAGCTTGAAGTCTGCATTTGGGTTGCCACTAGCTTTGGTTTTCTTTTCTTTCTTCTCTTTGGCTATTTCTTTCTTCTCTTTGGCTTCTTCCATGCAAATTTGGGGATTATTTATTCCAGTTCTGTGAAAAATGTGGATGGCATTTTGATAGGGATTATATTGAATCTGTGGATTGTTCTAGGTAACATATACATTTTCACAATATTTGTTCTTCCAATGCATGAGCATGGAACATTTTTCCATTTCCTTGAGTCTTCCTCCATTTCTTTCATGATGACTCTATAGTTTTCTGAGGACAGATCCTTTGCCACTTTGGTTAGATGGAATCCTAAGTATCTTATGGTTTTGTGTGCAATTATACATGGGATGGAATCCTTAATTTCTCTTTCTTCTTCGCATTGTTGCTGTAGAAAAATGCAACTGATTTCTGTGCATTGATTTTATATCCTGCCACTTTACAAAATTCCTGGATGAGTTCTAGCAATTTTGAGGTGGAGTCTTTTGGATTTTCCACAGAAAGTATTTTATTGTCTGCAAAGAGTGAAAGTTTGACTTATTTGCTGATTTGGACACTTTTTTGTTGTTGTCATTGTCTGATGGCTGATGCTAGGAATTCTAGTTGTATGTTGAACAATAGTAATGAGAATGGGCATCACTGTTGTGTTCCTGACCTGTAGGGAAAAGCTCTGTTTTTCCCCATTGAGAATGATATTCTCTGTGGATTTCTCCTAGATGGCCTTTATGATGTGAAGTTATCTAAGGTATCTCTATCCCTCCATGGTGAAGAGATTTGATCAAGAAAGGATGCTTTCATTTGTCAAATGCTTTTTCTGCATCTATTGAGACAATCTTATGGTTCTCGTTCCTTCTTCTATTAAGGTAGTGTAGTCCTTGGATTTATTTGTTGTTGTCTAACCAGCCTTGCAGCCCAGGAATAAATTTGATTTGGTCATGGTGAATCACCCTTTCAATGCACTGTTGTGTCCTATTGGCAAGTATGCTGGTGAGAATTTTTGCATCCATATTCATTAGGGATAATGGTCCGTAATTCTCCTTTTGGGTAGGGTCTTTGTCTGATTTTAGGATCAAAATAATGCTGGCCTCTACCAAAGGGTTTGGAGGTTTTCCTTCCAGTTCTATTTTTTGGAAACATTTCAGAATAAGAGGGCTTGGGTGCCAGACCTATGGCACAGAAGCCAGGAAACCCAAACTAGTGTTACCGGGTAGGCCCTAGGGACATTGGGACCTGATCTACTGCCATTGAGGTGAGCTCCTGAGAGGGCAGAGTTGACAGTGTGGGTCAGGCTGAGGGTCAGGCTCCTGGTTTGAGTCCATGGGGCCAATGAAGGTGGGGGTGGCCACAGGTGGGCATGCAGATGTCTCCTGCTCTGAATCCTTCGCAGAGTTCCAAATGGGACTGTTTCCTTCTGGGCAGAAGGCAGAGTCTTGGGGGATGGCCCAGGTGTCCCCAGTATGAAGGGCATGGGGGGTCATGTCTCAGGGGACTGAAGCCAGAAAACCAAACCTAGGGTTAGAGTTAAGGTCTGCAAGCATGGCAGGCCCATTTTGCAGATGCTGATGGGAGGACCACAGGGCTGAGTTGAGGGTGTGGGTCAGGCTGAGTTTCAGGCTCCAGGATTATTTCCAGGGGGCCTCAGAAAGTGGGGGGTGGCCTCAGGTGGGCATGAAGATTTCTCCAGGTCTGAATCCCTTGTGGATTTCTAAATGGCACGGTTTCCTTCTGGGAGGCAGGCAGAGTCCTGTGTGTCCCAGGGGTCATCAGTTCAGAGCTCTGGGGCACCAGGCCTTGGGGGAAGGAAGACTGAAAACCCACCCTAGGGTTAGGTTTATGGCTGAGGGGTGTGGCAGTTCCAATCTGCTAGCGCTGACATGGGCTCCCTATGTGGCTTAGAAGAGGCCATGGGTTGTTGGTGTTCTGGGGTGATTTGTGCCTCGTGTGTGCCTGGTGTTTTGAGTGCTTTGTCATGAGGTTCAGGCCATGACTGCTCAGGACCAGGGGCCAGGCCCAGGCGACTTCCCTGAGGGCCGCAATTGCCAGAAGTGAGTTCAACAGGGGTTTCCAGCAAATTCTCATGAGCTTTCTGCCGAAATTGATATCGATTTGGGCAGAAAGCTCGTCAGAATTGGCTGACATTGTGCAGCGATTTGGGGTGCATACTAGCCTGGTGTTTGGATTGCTTTCTCACTAGGTGCATTTTGTGACCATCTGGACCCATGCGCTCCCCTGAGTGCCCTGCTAAGGCGAGCTCCCAGGGGCCAGAACTGAGGCTGGGGTTCAAGCTGAGCATCAGGTTCCTGGTTTGTGGCCCCAGTGAGCGCCAAAGGTGGGGGTGGCCTCATGGGTGCATGCAGGTTTCTCCCCTTCAGAAGGTTTTGCACAGCTCCAAATGGCACAGTTTCCTCCTGGTTGGCAGGCGGAGTCCTGGGGTGTCACTCAGGGGTCCCTTTTCTGGAGGGCTTCAGTGCCAGACCTTTGGGGACAGAAGCCTGAAAACACACACTAGGGTTAGACTTAGGGCCTAGGAGCATGGCAGGCCCAATCTGCCAGCACTGAGGTGGGCTCCTCAGTAGGCTTAGTAGAGTGCATGAGTTGCTGGTGTTCCAGGGCAATACAGGCCATGTGCACACCTGGCGTATAGAGCGCCTCCTCCCGAGGTTCAGGCCATGACCACTTGGGACCACAGCCCAGGCCCAGGCGGCTCCCTTGAGGGTCCCCGCTGCCGGAAGCGAGGTCGCCAGTGGTTTACAGCCTATTCTTATGAGCTTTCTGCCCAAATCGATGTTGATTTGGGCAAAAAGCTCATGAGAATTGGCTGGCGTTGTGTGGCAATTTGGACCGGCATTGTGTGGCAATTTGGGCCACAAGTGTTTGGAGCACTTTCTTACCAGGTGCACGTTATGACCATCCAGTTCCATGCTCCAGGCCCACGTGGCTCACATGAGGGCCCCGCTGAGGTGAGCTCCCTGGGGGCAGATTTGTGGGTCTGGGTCAGGCTGAGTGTCAGGCTCCAGGTTTGTGGCCGGGGGGGCCACCAAATGTGAGAGGTGGCCTCAGTGGGGCATGCTGGTTTCTCCCACTCTGAGGGTTTTGTGCAGCTCCAAATGGCAGTTTCCTCCTGGGTGGCAGGCAGAGTCCTGGGGTGTGGCTCAGGGGTCTCCAGTGTGAAGGGCTGGGGGGCCAGGCCTCTAAGGACAGAAGCCTAAAAATCCAACCTAGGTTTAGGTTGCCTAGGAGCATTGCAGGTCCAATCTGCCAGTGCTGAGGCTGGCTCCCCAGGGAGCTGAGTAGAGGGCGTGGGTTGCCAGCGTTCTGCAGTGATTCAGGCTGTGTGCGCGCCTTGCGTTTGGAATGTGTTCTCGCACTGCAGCTCACCACTTCCTCCTGTGGCATGAGCCTGCACTGCCAAGACTTTCTGTTTCTCACAATGCAGAACACAACTGCCTTCACTGGTCTCAAGCCACACTGGCACATCTTCCACCTTCCCTCAGACTGTAACTCAGCACTGCCTCCAGTGGAGGGGATTCTCACTGCCTCGCCTTCCCACACCTTGCACTCTGTCTATGCATTGTATCCATTGTTGGGAAGCCCCAGCGGCACGGTTTCCAGAGTTTTGCCCACTGCAGCTCAACACTGCTTCCCTTAGCGGCAAGCTGAACTGCCTCATCTTTCAGCATCTGTTGCATTGGAGCTCAGCACCGCCTCCAGTGGTGGAAAGATGAATGATGACAGCTGCTTGATGGCATGGCAGTGCAGAAGTCTGTTACTAGAGACAGTGCTGATCTGCATTGGGAGAGCTGCTGGGAGACATGCCAGTGCAGCTTGCAGGCACTGAAGGCAGTGGTGATTCGCACTGAGAGACCCTGGAAGAAATGGAAATGTTGGTTCATGCCCCTGCTGGCAGTGGTCAGCTGCAGGGCAAGGGATGCCAGAAGGATTTGCAGTGCTCCTGACGGCCACCAGAGACAGTATTGAGATGCAGTACGAGACCATGGATGGCGTGGACGTGCAGCTTGTTGCCACTGAAGGCAGTGCTAAGCTGCCATGGGAGATGCTGGAAGGAAGTGACAGTGAAGTATCCCACCACTGCAGGCACTGGTGAGCTGCAGTTTAGGATGCTGCAAGGAGTGGCAGTGCAGTTTCCTACCACTGGAGGGAGTGTTGAGCTCCAGTGTGAGATGCTGGAAAATGCTGCAATGCCCTTTCATGCCAGTGGATGTAGGGGTGAGCTGCAGTGTGAGATCCTGGAAGAAGGGGCAGTGTTGGTTCCCACCACTGGAGGCAGAGGTCAGCTGCAGTGCAAGAGACAATGGAAGGCTTTGCAGTGATTCTTATGGCCACTAGAGGCAGTGATGCGATGCAGTGCGGGACGAGTAATTGCGAGACTGTACAGCTTGTTGCCACTGTAGGCAGTGGTGAGTTGTAGTGCGTGACTCTGGACAGAGTGGCAGTGTCGGTTCTCACCACGGAAGGTATGAGATTTCAGTCTAAATCTCATGAGAACTCAGGCAGTACTTATATTTTTACCCAAATATTGTGAGAACTCATTCCAAATATGAGATGAGAACTTATTCCAAGCTGGAGAGATCTTATTTAAAATCTTCTGAGGAAAAAATCTCTTGAGAGCCCATTTCAAATATCATAAGAACTCAGGGACATCACGTGATACCAGTCCAAATCTCGTGAGAACTTATTCCAAAGCTAGAGAGATCACAGTCCAAATCTCCTGAGACCTCGGGCAATTCTCGTAAGAATTCTACCCAAATCTAGATTTGGGTAGAATCTAGAGAAATCTAGATTTCTCATGAAACTTGGTTAGAAACCTTGTGAGAAGTCATTTCATTATGGTGAGAACTCAGACATAGCTTGACCTCAGTCCAAGTCCTGTGAGACCTAGTTCAAATCTCGTGAGAACTTATTCCAGAGCTCCAGAGATATCAGCCCAAAGCGATTTGGGCAGAAAGCTCATGGGAATTTGCCAGAAACCCCCGAAAACTTGCTCCAGTGGTGGAGGCCCTCAGAGGAGCCATATAGGCCTGGCCGGTGGTCCAGGGGATCACAACATGAAGATAGAGAGTATTCCAAATGCAGTGCATGCGTGCAGCCCAAATTGGCACAGAATGCCAGCCAATTCTCAGGAGCTTTGTGCCCAAATCAATACCCATTTGGGCAGAAAGCTCATGAGAGTTGGCGGGACACCCCTGGAGAACTCGATTATGGCGGTGGGGGCCCTTATGGGGGTCACCTGGGCCTGGCATGAGGTCTGCATGCTCAGGGCCAGCACCATGTGAGAAAGCACTCTAAACGCAGTTGCCCACATGGCTGGAATCACCGCAAAATGCCAGCAAGCCCTGCCCTCTACTCAGCCCCCTGGGGAGCCTGCCTCAGTGCTGGCAGGTTGGACCAGACATGCCCCTAGGCCCTAACCCTAACCCTAGGTTGGGTTTGCAGGCTTCTGACCCCAGAGGCCTGCCCCCAAACCCTCCAGATTGGGGACTCCTGAGCCACACTGCAGGACTCCACCTGCCACCCAGGAGGAAACCATGACATTTGGAGCTGTGCAGAACCCTCAGAGTGGGAGAAACCTGCATACCCTCCTGAGGCCACCCCCAGCCTGGTGCCCACCCCCCAAACCCGGAGCCTCACACTCAGCCCGACTCCTGCCCTCAACTCTGTCCCCAGGGAGCTCACCTCAGTGGGAGCCCTCAGGGGAGCTGCCCTGCCTGTGATTCAGCTCCGTCATGGCCCAGACCTTGCAGGAATGCATCCTTCATCACATTCTATTCATTAGAAGAAAAGGGAAGGGAATTAGCCCCCATCTTTTTGGGGGACAACTAAGAACAAATTCGTAGACCTATGTTAAGACCATTATACCTCCTGAAAAATCTTTCAGTGCCTTTTATGACATTCATACCACTTTCTTTATACCATAATCCCTCAGCTTTGCTAAACTAGTGGCAGCTGAATGAACTCATGGTAACTTCTCTATGTGCATGTCTTTGTACATGTCATTTCTTTTCATCTGTAATACCCATCCTACTTGCTTATCTCTCTCATATCAATTTATCCTTCAAAATCCTCATTAGATGCCAACATTATCAAACTCTTCTTCCTGTGGCTATACCCCCTACCACTTGCCTTTTACCAGGTAGATTTAATACAGGTACATTATTTGCCCCTCCCCAACCCCCACCTTTGTTTAACTCTTTCTCCATATCTGTAAGTTCAGGCTAGTATCTTTTATCTCTGAATCTTCATTGCTTAGCACAATTCCTGCCATCCTTGTTGCAATACCTGCTAACTAAGAGTTTATAAAATTAAGGTGTGAACCCATTGTTAGTAGTGCCTGACCCCCATAAAAGCTCATTAAAAAAAAAAACACCCAGGGCGCCTGGGTGGCTCAGTGGTTTAAGCCGCTGCCTTCGGCTCAGGTCATGATCCCAGGGTCCTGGGATCGAGTCCCACATCAGGCTCTCTGCTCAGCAGGGAGCCTGCTTCCCTCCGTCTCTCTGCCTGCCTCTCTGTCTACTTGTGATCTCTCTCTGTCAAATAAATAAATAAAATCTTTGAAAAAAAAAAAAACACCCAAAGGAACAAAATAAATTGGTAAGGAATTTAACGATGTCATTGGCAGTAGGTAAGTGGCAGGGGAAAGATCTGAGAAAAATGCAGTGACTGTATATAAGAAAGAGAGAAGGAAGAGTGAGGACGATTTAGGAGTGTCTAATTAAGCTGTTGGGTAAAAAGAAAATAAGAGTGAGTGAGCAGGGAGGGAGGAGAATGAGCTTAGTTCTGAAGATGCAGGTTTTAGGATGTCTGAGTTCTTCTGCAGACTTGCCTCATAGGGCTTAGGAAAAAAGTTCTGAACGTCAGTAGAGGGATTATACCAGAGGTAGATGGGAGAGATGTTATCTGTACCACAAGTTACTTCATTCATAAACAGTGGGAAAAAATATTGTCAAGTAGGAAGAGAGCCAGAAGAGTTGTTACTTTCACTAAGGTCATGAGGGTAGAGACAAAGCTGCCATGGTTTCCTGCCCATCATTTCCTAGGTGTCACTCACACTCTATATTCTGGCCAACCCTGGGCTCTATCCTCTTGGCCATGTTTCATAAACTACTGTGGGTGAAGCATTGGCCGCTCCCTGTGCTAATAACAGTGGTTTAGAGACTTTTACAATGTCTCTAAACATTCATACACCAAGTGTACCAAGGCTCAGTTGAACTTAATTCAGAACTGTAAAGCCTCACTTAGAACTGTTGTTGATAAGTCAATCAGTAGGATTCTAAGTGCCTCTTATTGGTTACTATGGATCTAAAAATTAAAATGTCATTTCTCTTCTTGGAACATAAAAAATAAAACTATTCACCAGAAGTGATTGAAGTTAGTTTGTAAGTGATACCTTCGTCAATTGGCATAAGGATAATTATGAGACAAAATTGGGCATTGTTGAAAACTTGGCTAATTTGGTCACCATCCCATGGAAACTTTGAGTCATGTATAAACCAGTTTGGGGAGAAAATTGGATTTTGGGACAACTCTTTTTTCCTATATTTTATTTATTTATTTGACAGAGAAAGAGAGAGTGAGAAAGGGAACACAGGCAGGGGGAGTAAAAGAGGGAGAAGCAGGAAGCAGCTTCCCTGCTCAGCAGGCTTGATCCCAGTACCTTGGGATCATGACCTGAGCCAAAGGCAATCGCTAAACAACTGAGCCACCCAGGTGCTCCAACCCTATTTTTTTTTCCCAGTCAATATATATATTTTTCCAAACCTTGTTTATTTTTAAAGCTTGGGATAATTTTAGAAAGTTTTCAGAGTCTATTTCCCTTTGGAGAACCTCTCTCTAAAAGAGATCTGGCTTCTAATCATCTTGACAACTGTAAAAGAAGTCATCCGTGTAAGCCCAAACGAGATATATCAAAGCCCCCTTGATCATTTTATGAGCCCGCTTCACTCTTTCAAAACCTGGGACAAGAGGTTACTTGATCGTGTTACTTTCAGCGTGTCTTCCTCTTACCTCATTCCAGCTCAGCAGATGGCCAGGAGGAGCAAAGTTCTCTTCTTCCTTTTTGAGTGTTTCAAGTGCACACACATGGGATTTACGCAAATAGGGTGTTTATGTTTCAGGAAGTCTCTGTCTGACCTCAGGCAGCTCTGCGGTGCACATTCCTGTGAGTTACGTGTGCTGGTAAAAACATCCTGCAATTCACAAAGCCATCGCCTCTTAGTCATGAAGCCAACACACCTGTCAAGAGAGTTTTATTTTAACTTGTTAATGACACCACAAATAGACAGAGGACAATGCTGTCATTCCAGGGGACAGTTTTGCACAGCGGGCCTCTTCCAAGGCCTGCAGAATACTGCAGCCTGGCTCTGATTCCTAATTAGAGAAGCCCCTCCACGGACCCCATAAATCAGTTGTCATCTGAGAACTGTGCTCCTGTGTGAGCTGGGAAGCTCTGCATCTGTCAGCACCGAGGCCAAACCCCATGGCAATTACCGCTGCCCAAGAGTTCCTGGATACGGCTCATTACTCAGCAGATAACTATATTTTTTCTCGTCGCTCTGAGATGACAAAGTGGCTTGGTAGGCACTGTTCTGCCTATTGTGTTTGTAGACGTGACCTCTGGGGCTCAGGGCTCTCAGTGAAGTTTGGAGAACAGTTCACAGAAGAACATGATCCGTCACTGCCCTGAATTCCCGAATTCCTTTTGAGAGGCACAGACCTGGATTTGGAGGTTTCGTCTAAATGTCATCTCACTTAGCAAGGTTCGGCCAGGCTGACAGCAGGATGCTTGGTGCCCCAGGAGCAGTGTTGGGCCTGGCCTGCTGGGTGGAGACATTCAGCCCTCTTTAGAGATCCTCCAGAAAGACCGTCAGCAAGGGACATGATATAAAGTCCACTATGTGTTGAACTGTGTCTCTTGCAAAATCCATCTGTTGAAGTCCTTAAATACCCATATCTCAGAGCATAACCATGTTTGGAGACAGGGATTTTGCAGAAGGGATTAAGTGTAAATGAGATCATTAGGATGGTCCCTAGTCCACTATGATTCACGTTCTTATAAGAAGAGGAAATTAGGGGCGCATGGATGGCTCAGTCTCTTATGTGTCCAACTCCTGATTTTTGGCTCAGGTCATGATCTCGGGATTATGACCAGGAGTCCTGTATCTGGCTCCCCACTGAGTGTGGAATCTGCTTGAGATTCTGTCTGCCCCTCTCCCACCTCACCTCCACCCCCTGAGACTGCCCCTCCCCACTCACTCGTACTCTCTTTCTGTCTCTCAAATAAATAAATCTTAAAAAAAAAAAAAAAAGAGGAAATTAGGACACAGACCTAATTAGGATACAGATGGAAAAGCATATGAAGACAGAGGTAGAAGACCGCTATCGGCAAGCCAAGGAGAGAGGTCTCAGGAGACACCAACCTTGCCAGCACCTTGATCTTGGACTCCAGCTTCCAGAACTGTAAGTAAGTTTCAGTTGTTTAAGGCACCAGTTTGTGGTCCTTTGTGATGGTCACCCTAACAAATGAATACAAGCATTTTCTAAAATCTCTCATAAAAACACGTTATTTAAATAGATTGTGACTGGGGCGCCTGGGTGGTGGCTCAGTGGATTAAGCCTCTGCCTTTGGCTCAGGTCATGATCTCAGGGTCCTGGGATCAAGTCCCGCATTGGGCTCTCTGCTTGGTAGGGAGCCTGCTTCCTCCTCTCTCTCTCTGCCTGCCTCTGACAACTTGTGATCTCTCTCTGTCAAATAAATAAATAAAATCTTTAAAAAAAAATAGATTGTGACCAAGCAATGATCAGCATATTTCACTGAGGATTTGAAAGAGACAAGAAGAGAGGTTTCAGGGGGCGCCTGGGTGGCTCAGTGGATTAAGCCTCTGCCTTTGGCTCAGGTCATGATCTCAGGGTCCTGGGATGGAGGCCCACATTGGGCTCTCTGCTCAGCAGGGAGCCTGCTTCCCCTCCTCTCTCTGCCTGCCTCTTTGCCTACTTGTGATCTCTCTCCCTCTGTCAAATGAATAAATAAAATCTTAAAAAAAAAAAAAGAATAGAGGTTTAGGCCATGCACAAAGTTCAGCAATTTTAATTGAACTAGCTGCCCAGAAGTTTAGTAACAATTCAATATAACAGATGAGTAGATTTACTTAAGTTTACATAAAGTAGTAAAAGTAACTTTAAAAAAAGAGAGGAATACTATTTTAAGAATTTAGGAAAAAGTGTTTTCTAGCATTTTTTTTTTAAAGTTAAATGACCCAAACTAATTCTTTGGGGTACTATAGGCAGGATTTTTGAAGTAAAGAGTAGGTTATGTCCTCAGGGTTCTGGTAGCTGTTTCTTAGTTCTTTCATTCTCACTCTAGATATTCGTGTTTATCTACTCTTTGCTCAGCACTGAACATGGAGAATAAACAAGACCCTTCCTACCCTCTAAGAGCTCACTCCCTCAGAGGGAAGGAACTTAATCCCCTCTACAATGCTATACAAAGCATTCGGGGATGTAGAGAAAGGAGCCATCAAGAAATCCACCTGAAAAAGTTAAGGAATACTTTACCAAAACAGAAAAGAAAAGAGTATCACTGGGGAGAACATTGTATGACCGAGTGAGAATTATTAAACTTTCAGCTTCTGGTGCCTCTTCTGTAAAATTGGGGGGGGGGGGTGGGAATCATTCTGTATCAAGGTGTTAGGAAGAGTTGTTATCTTAAGAATATCTACCAACATAATTTACACCCAATAGATTTTCATCCTTCTCTGTAATTTTGCTTCTCCTCTTTCTCCTTCTTTGCCTGATCTCATAGTCTTCCTCCTGTTTTATCCTGTATCAGGCATCATTCCAGCAAAAAGCACCCTAAGTACCTGCCAGTGCACCAGGGAATCAAGCCATTTAGGTACTTGCCCAAACTAGAGTCATGCCTTCTGTTGATTACCTAAAGTGACTTGTACCTATCAAAAAAAAAAAAAAAGGTAAAAAAAAGTAAATGATGCAGGTTCTGAACACCAATAGACCTGGCCACCAGTCAGAGGGCTATTATTCACATCATTCAGTTTTTACTCCAAACACAGTTCCATGGTCTTGGGCCCAGCATGTGCATGGTACCACATCGGTTTCAGCCCTTCACTGGTGGGATTTCCTTTTAGTTTCCAATGTTCAAGGAAGAATGTACCTCTGAATGTTTAGGATGCATATGCAAGTGATTTGACTTAGGATAAACATTTGTTCCTGGGTGGAGAAGATATTTGGACCCATCTTAGAACTTCTCTTGGAGTAGACGTGGTGGGATAGGCAAAGTCTGATGAACACTTCATTACCTCTTTTAAGGCCAGAACAGCCCGGAGATCCCTCTCTGGACTTTTTTCTTTTTCAAAGCATTATTAAACAGCAAGCCAGCCTGATTTTTTGCAGTGCTTTCTCACAGGAACTTTGCGAGCATGGTCTAATCCATTGTTGCAATAAGAACTTTATCTTTTGTAAGGAAATTATTGTGTGATTTATTTCAGTACAGCAGGCACTGGGCTCCACTTCCTAATCTCTCTTATTTCCCTTAAGAAGAGAAAATTTATTGCCAGTCTGGTAAATGTTAAAGGGCTTTAGGTCTGTAAAGGGAAATTTGGCTAAGGATTTCCCAGAAGATATGTGTATCAAAAATGAGACAATTTATGTTTGAAAAACTTGCTACATGATATTTCAGAATACCACCAAAATGCTCATGATGCAGAAAAAAAAAGAATCTTTTGGACTTTGTTATATGAGTTTTATGTTGTAATATGCTTTTCATTTTGAATGATTGCAGGGGAGGGTCCCACAATCAGAGATTGGTAAAGGTCTTAATCTGACCATGACTTGAGTCATTATCAAATAGGTAACCCCAAAGCTACCTAAAATAATAGTTTTACTTATAGAAGAAAGGGATATACTTAAAATACACAGGGAATATGGGAAGAGCAAAGTGGCACCTTGAGACTGGCTATCTCAGGCTGGAGTTGGGTGTGAGAGAGAAAAACACAAAACAGTGGGCACGTAAGAACAGACACTTCAGAGAAAAAGATGAGAAGCTTAGCTTTAACTACCATGTGCTTTAGTTGAAGACTGCCCCAAGACTGCCCCATGGCCGCACAAAAATAATAAACAAATAAATAAGAATTGAATTTAGATAGAAATGAATTTTTCAAGATAAGGATAGAATCATGAATGGAAAAGGTCAACAGGGGAGCACAAATATTTCCAAAATAGAGACCATCCGTGGAGAGCCCTGTCACTGGGCTCTGCTTGTACGGCCCACGCTTTGAAAGTTCTTTCACCAGCATGTAGCTCTTGACTGCTTTAAGACTGAAAACTGGAGTCCCTCCATTAATACCACCATCAGGCCTTGAAACATAAAGAAGGCTATTATTATTATTATTATTTTTTAAGATTTTATTTCTTTATTTGACAGAGAGATCACAAGCAGGCAGAGAGGCAGGCAGAGAGAGAGGAGGAAGCAGGCTCCCCGCTGAGCAGAGAGCCCGATGCGGGGCTCGATCCCAGGACTCCGAGATCATGACCTGAGCCGAAGGCAGCGGCTTAACCCACTGAGCCACCCAGGCGCCCTGAGAAGGCCATTATTTTACAGTGCTTATCATGTATAGGCCCCCTTCCAAACACTTTATGTTAATTCATTTAATGTTACCCATAGGAGGCAGATACCAACTTGTATTATCCTATTATACAAATGTGGACATTATGGTACAAAGAACAAAAGTCATGTCTTCCAAGACACAAGACCAGTAAGAAAGAATTTGTAATGAGACCCAAGCAATCTGAATTCAGAGTCCGATTGCTTAACTCCTTAGGTATCCCACCTCAGTCGGTGAAGGACATGTGTGGTATTTGGCGATCCTGGTGGTACACCCTAGATCTTCCAGGCCAGCCTGTTTTCAAGCATTCTGCTCATTGCACCCAAATAAATTCCCGTATTCCAGATATTTTCTGTCACAGACAATAAATGTTTGTATATGTGTGTATATGAATGTGGAAGTTCCAGTCACCAAATATTTCAATTTTAAAGTCCTAGTAAAAGCTATTCTATACTTTAGATTATCTAGCTTTATGCAACTAAAGGACTTATAATTCATTGGCATGAAAAAACCCAACCTCTGTGGACCTCAGTCTCTTCATCTTTAAATTGAGTGTTGGACCGGATGAACCCCCATTGGTCAAGATTTTATATTTTATGTCTATCACTCACATCCAGGTTCAGTCCCATTTCTGCTGAAATAGCATGTTGTAATCAGCCTTCCAGGAAAGGATTGTGAAAATTCATTCATATGCTCTATCGTCCAATGGAGCACATTCCTAGAGGTAATTGAGTCTGCTCAAATCAATGAGTCATTAACCATCTGTAACTCTCCACAGATTAATTACCAATACCATTGTTAGGACCGTAACCTGTTTTGTTTGTACCTAGAGAAATGTTTTCGTACTTTCATTCTTAATTAGGCAGCAGCTGATAGTAATTCAGGCCATACATCATACTCATTGGTCTTTCATGACTGCCATTTCCCACAGGCAACCTGATTATCCGACTCACAAAAACAGCAGAGAGCACCTAGCTTGTAACATAGCAGATGAACAATACTCAGCGAATGAGCTTTCTGTACTAAATGGGGCATGAGGTTCATTGCCCTCCCTATCACAGTCCAGAGGACTTGCAACAGAGAGGAAATAACTCATTTAAATAAACTGGAAGAGATCAAAGAAGAGCTCCAAGCCAGTCAGCCAGTTAAAACCCATTTAACACCTCCATAGAATTTAGCACCTTTCTGCTTAAAGTCCTTTGGGGGATTAAATATCCAGAGGACTGGTAGAGAGAAAGGAACCAACATTTCTGGACATTTGATACATGCCAGTCACTGTGTCCAGGCTAATGATGGTACCGATAGCAACAAACCTTTGTTCCATGGGCACAGTTCCAACTGCTCTCTGCCTATCCATCCTTCTCATCCTCACATTAACCCCCAAAAGCAAGCACAGTTTTTAGCCCTATGTTCTTGCTTTCAAAATTACAACCAATTTAAGAAAGAGCCAATATTACACCTGTTGTTCAGATGAGACACCGTGTTTCAGATGACTGTATAATTTGGCTGGGTTCCCACAGCAAACGGATGACTTAGTCAGAATTTACAATCCTGTCCGTCTCACTCCAAAGTTGTGTTTTTTCTTGCTTCACCATGAATCCCAATACTTTTTGAAAAGCTCTGCATTCTATCTTGTATCTGACAGTTTCTAAGTTGGAAGGGACCTTAATGATTTTAAGCTCGTGCTTTCATTCTGTAGAAAAACATTGCTTCCTTCAAAGGGTTAGTTGGTCTGAAACCCAAGCCTTTGCCTTCTTGGTCTGAGTCATCTCTACTTGTGTCACTGCTCCTCAGTAGGGCTCACACAATTCTATCACAATGATCCTTAAGTCTGAGAGCTCACCTGTGGAGTTAAAAAAAAAAAAAAAGAAAAGAAAAAAAAAAAGAAAAGAAAAAAAAAAAAGAAGAAACAGACTGGTCAGCATGATCATAGACCTACTGAATCCAGGTTATCTAGTTAGCAAATGTGTGACACTGATGTTACTCTAACTTTATGCTATATTAGTATAAACTCCTAGAAAAAACGTTGGGTCACCTTACTGCTGTCAGAATTACAATGGACTTCAAGACATACCAGGACTTCAGCAGACTCAGCAAGTAGAGAACCAGGAATTTAGACTATGGCTTCTCATTTAGCAGTAGATTTGGCTATAGATTTGGCCCTTGAAAGAAGGGAAAGAAAGTTTACAGGTGCATGGTGAACTAAGCAGGTCGTCTCCGGCTGTCCCAGAGGTCTTTAGGCAGTGGAGATGCTTGAAGTAAGGCAGGAAGTAACCCTGTAGCTTTGCATGACCTGGGTTGGAATGGGTCCATTACCAGAGTGGTGATCAAAGGAGGAGTCTACACTCTGGGAAGCGAGGCTGGCAAGGTAGAGAGTAGTTGGCAAGGCTTCAGTCACATAACTTAGGCTTTGGAGAAGACTCTCAGCCCCACAAAGAATTTTTAGTACTAAAAAGGAACCAAACCAGAGGCTCATTGTTGGTTTCTTCAGTAAGCATCCATTTCTTTATTTAAGTATTGATTGCCTCTTAGACCAGGCATTAGGGTAGGGGGCTTACATGTTTTAACATGGCAGTGCAGATTATTTGTTCTTTCTTGGCCATCCAGCACATTTGAACATGCTTCCCATTTTTAAAAATTCCTCCCTTATGATTCTGAGGACTCACAGAAGCTAGAGATTCTATTTTTTAGCTTCCCTGGCTAACCCAGCTGCCAGGTTACAGGTTGTGATCTACCGCCTGTCCATCAAAGACCAACCAGGGCCCCAGGCCCTGTGCTAGGCACTAGAGATTCAAAGCGCAAGAAGAACTCATATATTGGACTTAGTCCACACCCACCTCCGAGGAATGGTGCCTGTGGATACATGGACCACCTTGATCAGAAGTGGCTGGGAAGCTATGCAAGGTTGAGTCTGTGTGTGTTTAGGGCTGGTGTCTACAGCTGCCCAGGGAAGGGAGGCCCTGACCATAGTGAAGAACCCTAGATGTGGCCTATCTCATGTATCCACCCCCAATGTAGTCGTTTACCATCAGTAAAATACACCCAATGACTGGAAGATGGAAAAAGGGAGAGTGAAGGGAGGCACCTTTTAATACACAAACTAGAAGCTCCACATACCACTTCCAGGCACTACCCACTGAGCTGGACACAGTCACACCTCACTGTGAGGGTGCCCGTAAGCTTGGCCTTTAGCTGGGCAGCTACCTGTGTGTTCGTTGTGACATTGTGCTACTTAGTGAAAAATAAAATTCCAAAATTGATAAGGAACTGAGGCGTTAAAGCTGGTTTTCCAAAAACAATTTAGTTTGACAAAATTTATGGCATGCTTCTAACAGAAGTCTATAGGTTCTTACGTTTTATATCTTGTATATTAATTATACCAGACACTGACCATTTTTTTGGTGATCAGCATCTGAACCTCATTATATTTTAGGAATCCTTTACCTCTTTTCTGATTGGATCTAAGTGAGCAAGAGGCAGCAATTTTTCTTGACATGTTAGTAGGACATTTGCATGTCCAATAGTGGGAAATAAATCTGACAAGAATTCAGGGGACTGCCACCCTAGTGAAATTTCTAAGGGACCCAGCGATGTAGAGCATGTCCAGATATCCCTTCTAAGGTAAAGGATAATTTGTTGCATCT
Source organism: Lutra lutra (assembly GCF_902655055.1). Taxonomy (NCBI): domain Eukaryota; kingdom Metazoa; phylum Chordata; class Mammalia; order Carnivora; family Mustelidae; genus Lutra; species Lutra lutra. Next base: position 135,365,550 of record NC_062280.1, read on the forward strand.
GGCTCTTAAAAGATATTAGACCCGAATACCTGGAATCTGTGAGTTTTACCTTATAAGGTCATGTTTTTGCAGTGGTAACACAATTAAGAATCCCCAGGTAAAGTGATTACCCTGAATCATTGAGGTGGGCCTTATCTGCCATTGCATGTTACTGGGGGGAGGTGGAGGGGTGTTTGACAACACACACACACAGAAGGCAGTGTGAAGACAGGGGCAGAGAGGTTGGAGTTATGTAGCTGCAAGGCAAAGAATGCCAGCAGCCACCAGATGCTGGGATGGCGAAGATGGGATCTACTCCCGAGAGAGGAGAGCGCAGAGCCCTGCTGACGCCTCGATTTTGGACTTTGGCCTCCATCACAGAGAAACAATAAAATCCTGTTGCTTTAGGTCACCAAGTCTGTGGTTATTACAACCACCACAGAAAACAAATACAGATTTTTATATTAGTATCTGGAAGGAACAGACACCAGCGGCTCCCTTTCCCAGTCTCCCTTATCTGGAGTCAGGCGCATCCTGGAACTTGAGTTAGGAATTTCTGATACAAAATGCTGGGACTACGGGTGCCTAGGTGGCTCAGTCAGTTAAGCGTCTGCCTTCAGTTCAGGTTATTGCCCTATGGTCCTGGGATGGAGTCCCTCATTGGGCTCCCTGCTCATCGGGGAGCCTTCTTCTCCCTCTCCCTCTGCTCCTTGCCCCTGCTCATGCTCCTTCTCTCTCTCACACACAAAAGTAAATAAATAAAAATACAAAAAAATTTTAAAAATCCCCCAAACCCAAAATGCTGGGACTGTAGAAAACTCTCTCCAGCAGCAATGTGAGGTACAGGAAGGTGGCTTTTCTGGAGTGGGAGTGCTCGGCCAGTGCAGTGAGGGAGATCTTGGCACCGCTTTGGGCTGTATTGCTTCTGTCCAGCCCAGTTCACCTGACTGTCCAGTGATTCTGTAGGCTGTTGATGTTCTTTCAATATGTCATCTTTCTGTTTATACTGAACCAAGTTGGTTCGCACAAACTAAAACCCTGACTCATACATGGCTTTGCCATTCGTGTGGGTGGTTTCCTAAAACTCTCTCTTTCTTCCTCCCTTGCTGGAGGGCTCAGTAGAGAGAAAGCAGTATGAGATAGAGCTGTCCATATACGTATACATTTGAGTCTTTCACCTTTGAAGAAGACTTGTGAACGACATACCAAGTATGTCTTGTTGTGAGTAAGTGCACGAAAGACTGTGTTTTGGGGCACTCCAAGAAACTGTTTATAAGATTTTTTTTTTTAAAGATTTTATTTATTTATTTGTCAGAGAGAGAGAGGGAGAGAGAGCAAGCACGGGCAGACAGAATGGCAGGCAGAGGCAGAGGGAGAAGCAGGCTCCCCGATGAGCAAGGAGCCCGATGTGGGACTCGATCCCAGGACGCTGGGATCATGACCTGAGCCGAAGGCAGCTGCTTAACCAACTGAGCCACCCAGGCGTCCCTGTTTATAAGATTTTTTTGATGTTTACCAAAGACGGTAGATTTGAGGCAAAAGCATAGCCATGGCTTCTCAGAAAGAGGTAGAGCCTCAGGAGGACACAGCCAATGAGGAAGAGGTGTCCCATATCATTAGCCAGCCTTGGGGTTCAGATGCAGCAGCTGTGGCTGGTCCTGGCTAGATGGCCAGCCCCAGGGAAGGATGGAGTGCTGTCTACAAGCTGAGCCCCAGGCTCAAAGAGAAGTTGTTCGAGGATGTGTCTATCCTGAATGTAAAAGGGAGACCCAGAGTCTCAATTTATCCTGTGGCTTTCCCTTGGCTGGCACCTTCTCAGGGACACAGCACAGGGAAGTCACAAGACAGGAGAGGTCGCAAAACAGAATCTAGAGAAAGAGAACTCATTTGTATTAAATGTTTGCCATAGTCTGGGCTTTTCATTTACAACCTAGCTTAATTCTTAAAACGGCCTAATGAGGGGCACCTGGGTGGCTCAGTGGGTTAAAGCCTCTGCCTTCAGCTCCGGTCATGATCCTGGGGTCCTGGGATCGAGCCCCGCATCGGGCTCTCTGCTAAGCAGGGAGCCTGCTTCCTCCTCTCTCTCTCTCTCTCTCTCTGCCTGCCTCTCTGCCTACTTGTGATCTCTCTCTGTCAAATAAATAAATAAAATCTTTGAAAAAAAAAAAAAAACGGCCTAATGATGCAGGTATTGTCATTAATTTTCTGAAGCTGAGATAATATTCTGGGTGCACAAACACCTTCCTGGAGGTCAAAGGGTAAAAGGGGTTTCCATACCCAGGACTGCCCTTCTCCAAACCCACGTTCTCCTCTCTATGCCAAGCTCATCTTCTGCCTTGCAACTAAGGGACACAATGGGAGCCAGGTAACCTCACAGTTTTTAATCTAGAAAGAACTTTAGGATAAAGATTTTTTGAATCTTTAAAAATATGACCAAAAAGTTCTCTTTATTTGTCCAAGATAACATCCACCCCCGCAAGTAGAGAAAAAAATTAAGGCATGATTTCTTTGTTAAAATTTCAGTTAGTAAATAAGAATATCTAGAACATACCTGTAGCCTAATAAATTAATTTAAATATCAATTGATCTATCTGTTCTAACATAGTTGGCAAAAATAACCTCCGAATATCCATAAGCATGTATCTCCAGAATAGATTCTTCTAGGTGGCAGACAAAACTATAAATGTGGTCCCCAGGGTCTCGGTCTCCTGGTTATCTAATCAAACAATAAGGTAGTGTTGCTGTGAAGGCATTTTGCATATGTAATCAAAACACCAAGTCAGTTGATCTTAAGATACGTGATTATCCGCTGGTCTTGACTCAACCAAGTCAGCCCTTAAAATGCCCAGAGTTTCCTTCGGCCAGTGAGAGAAAGAAAGTCCCAAAGAGTCAAAGCATTAGAAGGACTCCCTCTGCCCTTGCTGGTTTGAAGGAACACAGACAGCTTCTAGGAGCTGAGAGAAGCTCTGTCTAAGGTGACCACCAGCCAGGAGACGGTGACCTCAGAACTTCACCCACAAGGAACAAGATTCTCCTAACAACCTACATGGGCTTGGAAACAAATTCTTCCCAGCGCTTCTAGGTTAGAGCCCAGCCTGGCCAGCACCCAGCATTGTGGGACCCCACACAGAGAACCCTGCAGAGTCCACCTGGTCTTTGCACCTGTAGGACCGTGAGCCAATAATTGGGTGTGCTTTAAGCTACTCAGTTTACAGTAATTTGTGAACCAGCAGTAGAAAACTAACACATTCTCTTAAGCTCTAGATTTACACACAGGACTTCTTGTCCTTCCTACAAATATTTATTGAACCCAGGCTCGTGTTTTGCCACTTAGGATAAATCCTTAAACAAAGAAGACACATCCCTGCCCTGTGGACCTTCTATTCTGTTAGGAAAGATAGCGTGACTTCCAACTCAACCCTATCTCCCTTTCCTCTTCTTTCTGTGAGTCCTTTCTCCATGGACACCATGGCGGCTTCTATTCAGATGTCAAGTCAGAAACCTTAGTGTCGTCTTTTGTCTTCGTCCACCACCATGCCCAATCAGCCAACTGGTCCTATTTATTTTATTTACCTAATATCTTTCAAATATGCTCTCGTAGTTCCAAACACAGGTCCTCCCTTAGTTGAAGCCACACTTGAATGACTCAGGTTACTGCAGCACCATCTTCAGTGGCCCCTCCAACGCTGACTTCATTCCTGACCCATGGTTTGTTCACACTGAAGCCAGAGTAATACCCTTTTAGCACAGATCTATCCATGCTACTCCCCAAATCCCTCTGCCTTCAACTACAACCTCGCCTTAGCCCCATGAGTTACAGGACACTAATTGCACAATCACCTTATAGTTCCTTTTCTCCTTATCTTTCCAATACCTTGTGCCTTATTTATACACACCTTCCCCTTGCAGCTACTGTACTCTCCAGCCATACTGAACCACCTGGACACCATGTCCTCTCGCTTTCCAGCGCTTTTCCCTCCACATGAGACAGATCTCCACCCCCCACCTCCAACTTTTTTTTTTTTTTTTTTTTTTACCTTACTCCTTGTCCTTATTTTCACTTCTGGGAAGACTTAATGCTCTTCCACGGGCTGCCTTGTATGGTATACCTGACCCTTTTTAGTACTTACCACTCAGCATCTGTTGAATGGATAGTTGATTGTAGTAAGCAACATTCTGAATGGTAAAATTGATTAACTCAAGCATTGCTGACAGTTGCTTTAAATCATGAGCAAAAGTGATTCGATTTGTCTCAAAACCACCTCATTTTTGAGTGTATTTGTTGAATCCATTAAATTGATCATAAAAGACTTTCTGCGAAAAATCCTTTCTTTCCGTGCTATATTCTGTATGCCTGTTCATTATAAGGCTTAGATTGAAATAAAGCTGTACTGAAGTGCTTTAAAAATATCAGTGTATGAATAATCTGTCTGAGAGAGAATTTCTGAGTCTGTTTGCAAAGCTGCCATCAATCTGTCACCTTAAAATATTTTCACTAGCTGTTCCCACATTTACCAATGTTATTGCCATAAAACACATACAGAGATTTTTTTGAATGAATGAATGTTGATAAGCATATGAGTATGCTTATCAGAAACCTAAAGATCCACTGGGAAGAAGGGAGAACTGAAGGAATCAAGGTGAATGGGTCTCATGAAGACTTCCAAATTGGGACCCATTGACAATACACTACAGGCAGGGATGTGGCAGAATAAGGACATTGCAAGGAGGTGGGGTAGGGAAACACTGAGAAATGAAGAAGGAAACCAAACTTCTGCACAAGATGGGTAGATAGCAAGAATGAGAATGGCAAATTTACTTGTCATTTTTCTGGTTATTTTACCTCCCTCATTGAAGTCATTACACTTGAGCTTTTGCAGAGAATAGGGCAAGGGAACATCAAGCAGAAGGATGGCTTATAATGCAAAACAGTCTTCTATTGACCATGTTGGCCAGAGTTCTTTGTTACAAGCAAACGATATCTACTCTGATTGATTCACATGTAAATGACATTTATTAAAAAGACACTGAATAGTTCAGAGAATAGCAACAAGGCTAGAGAGTGTGGCTTGGAGTTTACTTGGCCACATATACACAGCCCCCAAAACATACATCTAAGCTTGTTGCTAGCTGATGCAGCTTAAACACCCAATGTTGTTGGCTCTGAAACTCGGCCAGTGGCCAAAGGACACCATTATTGAGTACTTCTCTCCTGCCACCCTGCAAACTTCATGCTAATTGTTACTACTGTGTGAGACAGAACTCTTTGCTTCTCTGAATTTTTCCTTCCCAAGTTAAAGTCAAGGGCCGTTGTGTTAGATGCTAACAGCTAAAAATACTGACAAATAACAGCCAAAACCAAACACATGAATTGATGGAATATATCGGATACATTCAACCTCATCATAATTAGGGATTCTGTTCATCAAAAGACATCACCAAGAGATTTCAAAACAAGTCATAAACGAAAAGAAGATGTTTACTTCATGTTACTTCATGTATATTCAACAGAGGGCCATTATTTGGAATACATAATAAATTCCTATGAATCAGAAAGAAAAAAATAGAAAAATGAGCAAACACATGAGCAAGAATTTCACAGAAACATAAAAAGCTTATAAATATGACAATATCTTTAATGTTATATGCATTCAGTAACATGGAAATTTTAAAAAATTAGATATGATTTAGTATTCACCTAATTAGCAAAAATTAGAGTCTGACATGAGCAAGTGTTCATAAGAATATAGAAACAAAGATTTTTCACACATGTTGGTGTCAGTCTCAGTGAAAATAAATCTTTTGGAAAACAGGTTGGCATTGGCTGGTAAAATTCAACAAATACATATATTCTGAGCTAGACATTTTATTCCTAGGACTATAACACAAGGAAACTCTTCTTTATGAGGATAAAACCTAGTAAGTACACAGTCACCTTGTGATATAAATTGGACATATCCAAATGTTTATCAAATAGAAGAGAAAAATACTTTTGTTTATATTTATTTATTGGAATATTCTATATTAGTGAAAAAAATCAGTGAACAACCATTACACATACCATCATTCATGGCCCTCAAAAGCATGACGTTGGATAAAAGTAGTAATTCTAGAAGAAAACTTACAATATACTTCATTTATATAAAGTTTAAAAATGCAGCAATATATTGTTGAAGGATAATTAGAGTAATTAAACTGCAAAGAACAAGAGCACAGTAATTAACTAAACATCAGAACACTGAGGGGAGGGTTGGTGAGGGAGGGAACTCATGAGGGCCACAGCAATGGCAGCCAAAGTACTGGCTATGTTTTGTTTTTTTAAGTTGGCTAGAGATTACATGGATATTCATTCTACTATTACTCTTTAACATATACCTACACATTTATTCATTCTTTGGAATATATCCTAAGTTTCACAATTAAAAAACATTAAGTTTTATTTAGACAATGGGAGTGGGGGTGGTGGTATTGGAAAGGAGGGCTGTGGTTTTGAGCCAGTTGGTAGCTCTCCTTATCTGAGTCCCACAGGGAGTATTTGCAGATGCCCTTGTGGAGTTGTTGTGTTGGGAACAGCTTAGCTTCTCACATGCCTTTCCCTGAGAGAATACCAGTGACCTTCACAAGGGTTTACTGGCTCTTTATTGGAAGGGTTGGAGGAGGGGTAAATGAGTGGTGGGTCCATGTAGAGAGAATATGGGTTTTGTGTCCCTGGTCTGGTTTACCAGTTGTTTGTGACACAGCTACAGTGTTTATTTTCTAGGCTTTTGCCAAGAGTCCCATGAAAATGCTCCCAGATCTCCTGCCTGCCCTTTCCCCCATGGACTTCTCTCATTTCCTACTCCTTGATCCTTTACTCTCTTGATCCTTACTCTCTGATTCCTTACCTTCTCCTGACTTTCATTCTCATCTTGTAAAACTCCTTTTAACTCTGTTTCCCACCTACGTCACTATTTTGTCCACCTCTGCGTTCCCACCCTCTAAAGGCAGGGTCTCTCTGATTCAACTCTCACTTCTATATTTAACACAATTTGCCACCTATGGTGTTAGATTACAGTTATATTTCCTTCCATCCAATGGCTGTTTCTCCAGGAAGAGGTGTGGGTAGTTTCTGGCTGGATGTACCTTCTCACACCTGGGAAAAATAGGAAAATGAGTTTTAGTCTTCTGGGGGGTAGGGAGCCTAGGGGTTCCAAGAAGAAGGTTTTCCCTCAGGCTGCAGCTGTTCCTTTCCCACAGTATTCAACTCAAATGCATCTCACCACAGTGCAAATTGATTTCCTCCTAAAATTTTAATCCAGTGTGCAGAAAAATGCATATTCTGTCTGTAACATAACTTTGACCCCCCCCTCTTTTTTTTTTGCTAACCAATACTGAATACTCTGGACTTTGTACACTAATAAATGTCTGCCCTGTTTTTGCAGCGAGTTGCATCAAAAAATGCTCCCTATGAACTGACACTGGATGGTAAGAAGTAGGATAGTAAGGGGTGACTGTCATTTCAGAATTAGGTTGTCTGGGTTTGAAGGCCAGCTTTACCCTTTCCTGGTTGGCTAACCTTAGACATGTGACCTAACCACCCTGGATCAACTTTCTTCATCATATGGAAATAGCAACAGTTCTACCCCCATCAGTTAAATAAAATAGTCTATGTAAAGTATGTGGCAGACAGCCAACGTTCAATGTTAGTTATTATTATGTCAAACACAAACCACATCTGTCTAATTATAGGGTTTTCCTTTGTGAATGATGAGGTGGGTGGGTGGGGGGTAGGGCATAGCAAGGCAAGGGAGAGAAAAGTCATTGCATTAGCACTGGGTGCTTTTATCCCAAGTGGTACGTACTTTAGAAACAGCATTCATTTCTCTGGTGGGACAGATTGGTGGATGTAAAAACAGCACGGGACAATGACCAGTATAAAATTAAGAATATATCTTGGACTTCAACAGAATACTTTCTTTTTTTTTTTTTTTTTTTTTTTTTTTTTTGAGAGAGAGAGTGTGTGCGTGTGAGGGTGAGGGGGACGGTGCAAAGTGGGGCAGAGAGAGAATTTTAAGCAGCTCCACACCCAGCGTGGAGTCTGAGGCGGGGCTCGAACTCACAATTCTGAGATCATGATCTGAGCCAAAGTCAAGATTCAGTCGCCCAACTAACTGAGCCAGCCAGGTACCCCCCTAAACAGAACACTTTAAAAAAATAAACCTTTTACTTGCTTTTTTCAAATGTATGCCAGAAAGCCATCTGAACATGCCCGCTTTTAGGAACAAGCCTATAAATCTGTCTTCATTCTAAATTTTCCTCTGAGGAGGAGAAACATGGCAAATACATATAAATAGTTAAGTGTTTCTTTCTTTCTTTCTTTTTTTTTTTTCCCTGTCAGATTACAAGGCTGACACTTGCTAAATTTCCAACTGGATTTGGAACACAGACTTCGGAAGAAATGTACTTTGGATTCTGTCAGCTCTCGGGACTTTAAGAGAACACTGAAAGAAAAATGTGTGTTAGATGAAAGGGCATGCCAGTGCTGGCCAGGCCAACCAACGGCTGCAGATTTGACTTTCCTCTGCCCTGCCAACATTTGGGGAAAAGGAGCTGGCTGTTTTTTCAAGCAGAAATAAACTCTAGGGCGCCTGGGTGGCTCAGTGGGTTAAGCCGCTGCCTTCGGCTCAGGTCATGATCTCGGAGTCCTGGGATCGAGTCCCGCATCGGGCTCTCTGCTCAGCAGGGAGCCTGCTTCCTCCTGTCTCTCTGCCTGCCTCTCTGCCTGCTTGTGATCTCTCTCTGTCAAATAAATAAATAAAATCTTAAAAAAAAAAAAAAGAAAGAAAGAAATAAACTCTAGAAGCTGACAGGAAGCTAGAGAAAGGCAAAACCTGTGTGTCTAATGAGGGAGCAGTGGGATATAATGCTCCATTCTAGAATTAGAAGGCTAGACCTCCCAGCTCCTTCTAGAGCTTCAAATCTTAAAAAGATATTTTAATATATTGTTTGGAAAATAATTCTCAAGCCAGTGCTCATATGCTACAGCTCAGCAGTGATTTTATCTATCAGTAGTAGTTTGAGAATTGCAGGGTGATTTTAAGCCTATTTTATTAATAAGCAGGGATCAGTAATGCATGACGGACATGGGCGAACACAGCTCCCAGAAGAGAATATCCACACCTTCTAGGTTTAGGAAAAGATGCACACCTTCTTCAGTACGCAGGGGAATGCAGAGAGATCTCTGCACAAACATCGGAATGGCAACAATTTAAAAGTCTAACAGTTCCAAGTATGAGCAGGAATGTGAGGCAATGGGAACTCTCATATACTACCAGCTAGAATGTCCAAAACACAGGCACTGTGGAAAACTGACAATTCCTGCTAACGCTGACAAGGCCGAGCCTATGGCCCAGCGATTCACACCATGAGCAAGGAATATGTATGTCCACAGAAAATAGGTGCATGACAATATTTGGGGCAGTTTTATAATAGCCTCAAACATTTGGACACAACAAACATCCTATATGATTCCAGTGATGATAAAGTTCAGAAGAGCGGTTCTCTGTGGATGTGGGTGATAGATATAGATTGGGAAGGACACAAGGGACACTTATGGGGTGCCGGAAAGGATCTATATCTTGATCTGCTTGGTGATTAGGGGAATATATGCATGGTTAAAAAATCATCAAATTGTATACTTTTTATTAGTTCACCAAATGTACTGTTTATCCTTCAGTAAAAAAAATTCATAGATGTGAGCAAAACAAACCAAAAAGATATGGAATGGGAAGACCAGGTTGGGTATGGAAATGAAGATGGGGAGGGCCATGTGCCTTGGAACAGGCAAGGAACTGTTGGGGGGGTGGAGGGGAGGCTGCAGATAGTACATTGAACTAAACAAAACCACGCTGCAGTCTGCAAACAACACAGCAAACTCATTTATTTCTCTCTAGCATTTCATTCCGATTGAGGGGCAAAGTTTAGCGTTATCATCAATAACGTTCCTTGGAAAACAGGCTCTGAGGTAGAGATTTCTGTGCAGGAGTTTTATTAGGGACTGTGCTTATAGGAACATCACCGCTAAGAAAGTGAGGGAAGCAGGACTGTGCAGACAGAGGAGTTCAAGGTGATGCTATGTTACCAGACTGGGCCAGTTCTGCGGGGAGCTCGTGCACTCAGAGGGTCCTTCAGCATTGTTATACATTGTGACAACGAGGCCAAGACTTTGCACCCTGCAGCAATCACTCATTAGTGTGGCTGCCCTGGTGAGGAGGCATAACCTTGGGTAAGGTACTCCCTTTGGTGGGTAACAACCCCCAGAGAGGGATGCAACTATGAAGCATTAGCCCTCCTGGCAGCTGGAAGGACAATCGTGTTGGTCTGAAGGGCGCAAGCTGGACAATGCACCACCTTATCTATCCCTTGTGCCATTTGCCTCTTACGGTAAGATCACTCCTGCCTGGGACCAGCTTCCCTAGGATTCTGACTGGTCTCATTTCGTAGGTGAAGACTCAAGAGGAGGGTAAGTGGGATGAGGTACAAACCCCATCAGTCTAAGTGGCTTTGAGGTCACACCTGATTCTCCTCATCTCTTTTTCTACTACCCCTTCTGTAGTCTTTTCACCCACGATGAGCAGCTCTGTTGGTCTGGGTGGCTTTTTTTATGGTGTGATATTTACCTTAATCTCTGAGGAATTTGGACTCCTAGTCACTGTGCCTTTCTCATACTGTGATGGCTGAACTTGTCCATTTACTATTAAAATTGGGAGGACTGTTTAAAGACATGCCCTTGAGAGCAAAACTATCCTTCCCTGATGGTCTGGAATATTGGAAATAACCAGTCCCAGAGTAGGCATGTTGCTAAGCAAGGCCACTACTTCGTCAATCCCCTTGGATCTTGTACCTGTGTATTATACCTATTGAAGTACCAGCACCATATAATGGTCTTTTAACTTTATGTATAATCATCTTCCTGAAGGCTGACACCCTATTCTTGTAGAGTTTTTGCTTCAAGTTGGTGCTTTAACTTTATCTTTAAAAGGGCATTCCATCCTTCTCATCCACTTAGCAGATCCAGGATGGTATGGTATGCGTTGGGATCAGTGGATCTCATGTGCCCATAAACTAGGTGTCTTGGTCTGAAATGCAGATATGCATTGAGAGCGCATACTACTGGAACCATATATAGTCTTCTTCTCTGACATCTTGGCTATGTTGGGCCAGAACTGGGAATGCTGATGATAGGCACTGACTGACACCAACCAACTAAGCCATTCCATCTACTTGGTTGTCTGGTTCTTTCTTCCATGGTGGATCCTCTCACTTGGATGTTAAAACTTGGGATGCACAGTGTTGGTTCACGACCCTTTGGGGAGCTTCCTGGGTATAATCTGAAGTTGGGCCCCCACACGTGAAGGGTAGGGAGAGACCAAAGAAAGAGTCAGGTCACTCCCAGTTGGGAGGTGGCAGTTTGAATAAGCAAAGGGAACTTACATACGAGGCTGTCTTGGGCAGCAAGACAAGTGGATCCCCACAACCACCCTCCAAATCTTGAAAGCTTATAAAAAATCCCTAACTGGGCTAGGTCACTTATACCACTTACGTGTTCTCAATACCACATCACTGTGGCTGAAGGCTATGTCTTTGGAGCAGCCTTTGAGAGTGGGAAAGGTAAGTGGAATCCACATTCCTAAAGTAGGGGAGGGAGTGAGGTATCTCAGAGTGCCTTGGTCCAGCTTCCAAGTCAACTGGCAATCACGTCTTTTGGATGACCTTCCCCAACACACAGTTCTTCACACTTCATGCCTGCTTCCACAGGTACATCCACATGCTTTTCCCCAGGCTTCTTTCTATCTGTCTGTCCCCTTCCAGACTCCTGAACAAAAGCCAAACCATTCACTATTTTTTTAGGATTTTATTTATTTGACAGAGAGAGAAAGAGAGAGAGAGAGAGAGAGAGGGAGGGAGAGAAGGAGTGAGTGGACAAGCAAGGCGAGCAGCAGGCAGAAGGAGAGGGAGAAGCAGGTTCCCTGCTGAGCAGAGAGCCTGATGCAGGACTCAATCCCAGCACCCTGGGATCATGACCTGAGCCAAAGGCAGACACTGAACAGACTGAGCCACCCAGGCCCCCAAATCATTACACTATTGTATATATTCTTCTATTTATATTTATGGCAGACTACTTCTCTTTCTTCAGAAAGTCGGTGATCAGGGATACTCCCCATATATCTGGTAATTGGAAGGATTTTCCTTCACCTGTGTCTTTCAATGCCACCCAGGAGTGGAATTGTAGGAGAACAACAGTTTATTTCTTGCTTGTACTTGCACACCAAGACAACTCATTCTTAAACCAAGCTTGGCCTTTTCCTTCTCTGTCAGCTGGGGACCCACATACGCAGCAAGAGATATGAGTTGAAAGAGAGGTGCTGATATAGTAATCAGAGCCACAGGGGTCGGGGATACCTTACTTCTCTCTGGCTATGGCTCAAGTCCAGAAACTAAGCAAAGGATCAGGACGTTTTACGAGGCAGCTGCCTGCACCTCCTGATCTTTCTCCTTGGTTTCTCTTGGTCTTATGGCTTGACCTCTATGACTGTTGGTTGGTTGTCTGTCTATCTTGTCCTTAGGGATTCTGTAATGCTTTAACCATCTCCATAGTGCTTCAGGGGTCAGTCCCCAGCTAGTTACCACTTGACCTTGACACTTACTATGACAATTCTATGCACTTATTTTTGGTTGTTAACACTATCAGCTGGTTTCCATTGTTTCAATATCTTATCATCCTCCTTACTAGGAGAGACACAGCTCTGTAACCACATCTCTTACCATTAGCCTGCCCTACGAAAGACAGACACCACAGAGTTTCTCAGTGAGGCCTGTTTCCTCCGATCCTCCCACTGTACAGAGTTAATGGGTTTTGCTTTTATATGGTATATTCTCTCTAGCTTATGGCTGCTTCTCTGAGCCTTTTGAGCTTACTACTGTTTGCCAAAACCATTCTGGCATTTCAACTTCATTTAGTATAGGCTGTCATGTTTCCTCGGCTTTCAAGTGCCCTACTCCTTGCATATGAGCGTTGTCTCCTGAGGTCTCTGCCAGCGTCTTACATTCTGTCTCAGGAGAGTACTTTTATACTGATCAACTCTCTCTTCCATAGTTTGTTATTCAGCCTTCCTTGGTTCAGCACTGTCTGGATTCAGTCCCACAATCCTCTTTGAGCTTCTGTGGTCTGTGTTTGCTAGCTCTTACAGCTTCTTCAGGCTATAGTCTGTTTCCTCCCTTATGAGAGTCATTACTTACCTAGCTGGGTCCATTCTACAAGACAGATGTCTCTGCATTGTCTTCAAAGGGTGCAGAGGAGTGCTTGCCTTTAATAAGAGAGAGTGGGCCACTTTTGCAGACCTGGAGAGTTCAGAATGACCTGAGGTTTCAAGGTTCTTGAGTGCATTGACCCTGATGTCTCCATTCCAAATCTCAATTTCTTCGTCCTTCCTAATCAAGGCTCTGACCTTGGCACCTTAGGCTTGCTGATGTTGAGGATTTAATAATCTCTGGAGTCCTAAAACTGATCCTTAGTTTTTTCTGTATTCTAGCAGTGGAGGATGAGCGTCTTTTTATATGCAATAAATGAGGACTTTTGACTTCTACAATTCACCTCATATTAGTGATTAATCACTCCGGTGGTTTTAAACATATCAGCAAATTTTGACATACCTACTAGACAGCCTTTGTGACTCACATCTAACACATAGAATGCTGTCAAATTGACACTGCATGACCTCTGAGGCCAAACCATAAAAAGCAATCTGGCTTTGGGGTGCCAGGTTGTCTCAGCCGGTCAAGCATCTGATTCTTGGTTTTGGATCAGGTTGTGATCTCAGGGTCAAGCCCTGCATCAGCTCTGCACTCAGTGTGGAGTCTGCTTGGGATTCTCTCTCCCTTTGCCCACTGTCCCCCCAAAAATAAATCTTTAAGAAAAAGAAAAGCAATATGGCTTTCACTTGACTCTCTTCCCCTTCTTGGAGCTTTTCTCTTGAGAATCCAGCTACCCTGCTCTGAAAAAAACAAGCAGCTGCATGGAAAGGTCATGTGTAAGTGTTTCAGTCGGTAGGTAGTATCAACCGCCTGATCTATGATTGATCATATCCACTGGGTAATTCCAGCTTCTAGTGTTTCAGCCACTCCATCTGATGCTAAGGGGAGGAGAGATGAGGTATTTTCCCTGAGCCCTACCCAATTACAGATTTGTGAAGGGAATAGGTGTTTTCTTTGTTGCCACCAAGTTTTAGATTGGTTTGTTACAGAGCAGTAGATACAAGGACGATGACTCTCAAACTTCCATTATCTTTCTGTAGGGCACAGTGGCACTTAGTAACGGGGTCCAGTTTCCTAGTCTTTTATAATTACTTCTTCCCTTATACCTTTCAAACACTTGAGATAGGGATGCCTGGGTGGCTCAGTTAGTTGAGTGTCTGCCTTTGGCTTGGGTCATGATCCCAGGTCCTGGGATCAAGTCCCACATTGGACTCCTTGCTCAGCAGGGAGCCTGCTTCTCCCTCTGCCTCTGCTTCTCCCCCTGCCTGTGCTCTCTCTCACACAAATAAGTACAATCTTAAAACAAACTAACCAACACTTGAGATAGTATACGAGCTGGCATCTTTACTTCTACTGGTATTTCTTTCCACTTCTGCATGGATGAAAGCCATAACAAACTGCACAGCTGTAACACGTAGCAAGCCAAGGGCTGCAAGGACTTCTCCACCAGTAAAGGGGTCCTCTTTGTCATCTCACCAGGGGTGAGGTAGCTCTAAAACTTTACTTTAAATTCTGCTTTCTAGGACCACTTCACTGCCTTTTGTCACAAGTTCCTGGAAATGGGTTCTGTCTGAGAAGAAAATCCGTGTACATAAAGTTGACTTGGGATTGCGCTCAGAAATCACACATAAAAATGAGGGAATCAAAATTGGGTGGAGGTAGAAGCTGAACTGTAATACAGATTCGAATTAGACTCAGGCAAAGAACATGGGGGCACTCAGCTGAGATCTCCACGTTTAACTGTCCCAAATTCAGGGTGCGGAGCTAGGCCTCTGACTTCGGCATCAGCACAAGCAGGGGGCATAACTTTGGGTGAAGCATCTCCCCGAAGGCAATCCCCAGAGGGATGAGAAGTCAACCCTCTTTGAAGCTGGGGAAATGCATCCCAGAACGACTGACTCTGTTTCTAGAGGAATAGGGAGGATCTGGGTGGCGCACCACAATTTCTATTACAAAGTCTGGATAGCTCTGGGTCGAGGAAGGTAATGGGGACTGACATCATGACAATGGGAAGCTAAGGAATTTTCAGGATAGGGTGAAAGGAGGCAGTGAGGTCATGTATTCTTACATGATCAGGTCATTGCAGATCATGAGAACTCATGTAATAAATCAAAAAGAGATCAGGCAAATGTGATTTATTTTCTGCCAGCCAGTGAATGCTCTCACACACATTTATATGTAATCATTGCTTTAAATTACTCAGTCTCATGCCCTGGTAGCATATTGTTGCTCTCTGAGCATGTTCCATCGCTTATCGCATCACTTTTAGAATCAGCTCTGTAAGAATCTTTCTTTTAATGTCTTTACTGACTTTCCCTTAGTTCATCAACATTCCATTAATTCCTTTTTATCCTATCACAAATGTCCTAAATATTTTGATGTTGCCTTAAAATATTTATCTTGGACCAGTTTCCAATCTTGCTTGATTCTTCTCATCTTGCTTCAAGGAGAAATTTTCTTTGATGTTAATAGTAAACTGCTTTCTTGAAAGGCTACACGTGGTTATTTAAGAGGATAAGAAAGAAACTTGGTCAGATCACTCAGTCAGGCTGTCATCTTTCATTCTTTAAAACTTACCTCCAGTGAATTCTTTTAGATCTTCTAATATGGATATGTTTTCCATTTTGGAGGGGGGGCAGTTTTCTGGGTTTTTTTTTGGTTCTTTTAAAAAAAAAATGTTCTCATCATGGAATGGTACCATGGTCCCAAATAGCTGCACTAAAAATATTTATCCAAGAGAATCTTCTGCATTGTTTCTTTTTCAGTGAAAAAGCAAGTAGTAGATTCTGACTTTGGGCTATATTTGAAAAGTCTTTATCTTTTTGTTTTGTTTTGTTTTTAACACATTTCTACTCCTGCTTCAATAGCTTCTGCAAATATCACCTTCTCTTGTAAAACCTTTCTTTATTTCTCCAGGCAGAGTTAGTCACATATCTTCTGGATACTTACACTAGCTTGCTCTTTTCTTTCTTTCTTTTTTTTTTTTTAAAGATTTTATTTACTTATTAGACAGAAAGAGAGAGAGAGATCACAAGTAAGCAGAGAATCAGGCAGAGAGAAAGGGGGAAGCACGCTGCCCGCTGAGCAAAGAGCCTGATGCAGGGCTTGATCCCAGGACCCTGAGACATGACCTGAGCTGAAGGCAGAGGCTTAAGCCACTGAGCCACTGAGGCGCCCTTGTTTTTTTCCTTCCTTCCATCCTTCATTCCTTCCTTCCTTCCTTCCTTCCTTCCCTCCTTCCTTCTTTCTTTTTTCTTTCTGCAATTGCTTGTTGAAGTCTACTGTATGTCATGCCCTGTAGATATAAGAACATGTCCTGCTTTCTTAGATCGGTGGAAAAGAGAAAGAAATAAGCAGTGATTATAATACAGTGCTGTAACTTCTCTACTTCAAAGGAAGCAGAGGATGCTGCAGAAAGAGAATGCTACATTCAATTTGAACCAAGTCTTAAAGAATGAATGAGGGTTTCCCAGCTTGGGGGATCGGCGGACTTTTTTTTTTTTGGCAGAGAGCACTCAGTTTGATTGGAGGCAAACCACTTTAAGAGAATTACACATAGTTAGGAGAGGCTAAATAACCACACATAGAGAAGGAAGGGCTATGGAGAGGACTGGAAAGGAAGACACCATCATACTGAGTAACTCGGGAAGACACTGAAGGTTTATCTCTAAGGGAGTAATTATTTTCGTATGAAAGAGTTAAGTTTAAAATTAATAACAAAGTACCTGAAGGAAAAGATTAAAATATTGGATAAGCAAGTAAAAACCAAGACAAATACTTGCAACAAATAAAATACATGGATTAATACTCTTAATATATAAGTAATGCCTACAATCAGTTCAGAAAACCACTAGCAGAGGACACATATTAACAATTAACAAAAGAAAACCTTAATGATCTTTTGTCTATATGATGTAATAAATGGTTTACTTTTAATTTCTCTGTATCTATATTTGCTCTGATCAAATTACCTAAAATGATTAAAAATTTTTAATGTTAAAGAAGGTAATGTAAGAGATCATTTTATTAAAAAATGTGGATAAATTTGGGGAGAGCTAGATGAAGGAAAGTCTGAGTCAATTCAGGCTGCTCTAACAGAGACTAGGTGGCTTAACTAACAGAAATTTGTTTCTTACAACTCTTGTGCCTAGAGGTCTGAGTTCAGAATTCTAGCATGGCTGGGTTCTAGGTAAGGTCCCCCTTCCCAGTCTGCAGATGGCCACCTTCTTGCTGCATCCTCACTTGGTGGAAAGAGAGAGATTATATCTGTAGTGTCTTCCCTTATAAGGGCAGTAACCCCATTCACGAGGAAGCCCCCATCCTCATGACTTAATTGCCTCCCAAAGGCCCCACCCCCTAATAACACTGGGGATTAAGGCATTAACATATAAGTCCTGGAGGGACTTATAAGAATAAGCCTTTATTCCACAGCATAGAATGGGTTATGTTGTAGAGTAATGAGAGTGTAAAACAAGGCAGTAGCTATGGAGTGAAGAAGAACCAAACTTAAGAAATATTTAGAAAAAAAAAAAACAAATAAGACATGGTGATGAATAATATTCAGAATAATAATATTCTGAAATTGGGCATATGGATTTGGAGTTTGGAAGAAATGTTAGAGATTTTTCAGGACTGTTGCTTCCTAATTTATTCTATAATGATCTATCTATATACAGACACATCAAAATTCTAGAATATCATTTCTAGAACTCAGACTGGGAGTTAAGTGATTAGGGAAATCACAACAGATATGATTAGTGTTTCCTGTGAGATATTCATTGATGCTACAAGACAAAAGATTTCCCTGGACAGGAAGTTTGGGTAACATTATGTTAACAAACTTATATGGGTGTACTTATGGGATAGAGTTTGTCAGAGCCTGCTCTATGTTGAAGTGCACTAATCATAGCACAGAGTACACAGGATTTCCCAAGCCTCTTTGACAGTGGGACCACTTTTTTCAGAGTATTTCTGGGACAGATGTTCTGTGATAGCAACTGGAAACCACAGATTAAACATTTGCAGAAGCATTTTAAGTACAAAATATACATTGGGACTAAAAACAAGGGAAAACAGACAGAAAGAAAAAGACTTGTACAGCCACTCTGGAAAACAGCATGGAAGTTCCTCAAGAAGGTAAAAATAGAGCTACCCTATGACTCAGCAATTGCACTACTAGATATTTATCCCAAGGATACAAATGTAGTAATCAGAAGGGGCACCTGTACCCCAATGTTTATAGCAGCAGTGTCCGCTATAGCCAAACTGTGGAAAGAGCTGACACGTCCATTGACGGATGAGCAGATAAAGAAGATGTGGTATGTATATACAATGGAATACTACTCAGCCATCAGAAAGGATGAAAACTTACCATTTACATCAACATGGATGAAACTGGAGGGTATTATGCTGAGCGAAATAAGTCAATCAAAGAAAGATAATTATCATATGGTTTCACTCATACGTGGAATGTAAGAAACAGCCAGAGGGTCATAGGGGAAGGGAGGGAAAAATGGAATGGGAACAAATCAGAGAGGGAGAAAAACCATGAGAGGCTCTTAACTATAGGAAAAAAACTGAGGATTGCTAGAGGGGAGTTGGGTGAGGGGATGGGGTAACTGGGTAATGGGCATTAAGGAGGGCACATGATGTGATGGGCACTGGGTGTTACATATAACTGATGAATTACAGAACTCTACATCTGAAACTAATGATGTTCTATATGTTGTCTAATTGAATTTAAATTTAAAAAATTGAAAAAAAGAAAGAAAAAGACTTAAGGAACATCTACCCTGTGTACATGGCAGTAAAAAATACAAAGAAGATTTATATCAAGAAAAACAAATTGACCAGCAATAAAACATACAAGCTTGAAAGAAGAAAAATGGTTAATAATCCTATTAGGAAAGAAGAACAGAGTACTCTCCCCCATGGACTTGCCCTATCTGATCTCTAGAATAAATATCCCTGTTTTAGGAGGGAATGCATCATTAGGCTATCCCATTAATTAAACTTTGGAGTCAGCCTTTAGCAGTATTTTCTTTATAAATTAAAATATTAGCATTCTGCTTATATTGCAGCATGAAGTATCCTACATGATTAAGTCAACCTAAGCCTGATGAACTCTGGGGAACTGAAAATTGAGTTTCTGGATTTATACAACTGAAGGTCAAGTCATAGAGCATGGTCAATACCCCAAGGTAATTCAGCTCCCTTTTTATGCCAACACCCTCTACTTCCCCACAGACTTTATTTAAGCTTCAATACTTCGGCAGCGGTGAGGTCAAGCATTTTCATTTTGATATCACCATTTTATAGAAAAGTGACAGACTCATAATTGGTGCCAGAAGAACATAGCACTTCATTTTTCATGGAAAATTGTAACAAGAATAATTGTACTTTTGTTTTTTGAACATTGTGATAAAGAGCCAGTGATAGAGAAATTAAACTGTGAAGTAGATGGGTCAACAATTCCTTTCAGTCATGGTATTTCTTGGCTAGCTCCACGAAGGCTCTTATTCCTGGCTCATACCTGAGTCACAGCATGGGTTCTATATAAATAATAAAGCTTTGATGTTGAATTTGTCTTTGATTTCCCTTCTGATATTTTGCACTTTGTCCACAGACATACGCGCCAACTGCAGGAAGAAGGAAGTTGCTTTGGCTCTCGGGTTAACCATTGCCTCAAGAATAGATGATAAATGTATCAGTTTCTGTTCATGCTGTGTTCCCTGTAATAAGAGCTGATTCATGTTTTCTAGTTTGCATTCTCCTTGTTTTCTCTGTCATGAGGGGAAATGGTGATTTGTTCTTTTCAAAATAGAACATGAAATGTCTATACACTTTTAATAGGCTTATAAACAAGTGTATTCCACTTGGTAAATGTTTCTTTCTTTGACTGACTACCATTCTACCTCATCCCCACTCAAGTAGCATGAGGGAAGGAGGCAGCAAGGTGGGGTAGGGAATGGGCAATGCATCAAATATTAAGAAGCTGAGGTCAAAGCATTACAGTTTATTACCGTCATGTTTCACAGAATATATGAGCCATTAAAATTCCAATACTGCACCATATTATTGTGATAAAGGTTGTAATGGGAACGAGGAATGACACCACATGAATCTGTTCTAATAGCACTGGTGATAACACGAGCAAGAAAAAGGCACAAACAAAGCCCATTCCTATTATAACATTCAAATAAGAATCTGGTGCTTCTGCTCTGAAACCCAAGACTCAAGCCATATATCAAGATGGGTAAAAGTAACATCAGGATGATTAATAATGGCGCATTATAGTGGTCAGCTTGGGGGGATGGGTGATGAATCATTCCAAACCCTACAACGTGATAACCATACTGAACCTGTTGTTGCTCAATTTTAAATGTGCTTCTGACATTTCTTGTCCTCATGATCAGCAGTAGTAAGAACTATGTTTATGCTATAGCGGTTAGATTACAAGCCCAGTTCTACATGCATTAGTAGTGAAAGCTTTGTATTGCTTACCCTTCTTGCATCTCACTTTCCTGATGTGTAGAACGAGACAGAATATACCTACCTCAAAGGGTTGTTGTAAGACCAGATGAAATTTAGTTCTCCTACACCTCCACCATCTTTCTCCTCCCCAAAAGGGTTGCTGTGAAATTAAATATAGAAGATGAGGCATATCACTCAAAAAAATCAGCAGTTACCATTAGTAATAGCAGTCATAATGTGAAACAGGACATGTTTTTACCACCTTTCCTGCTCTGTAAACAATTTCAAGACAGTTTTATATAGTTACACCTAACTCAAAGGCAAGATTTATCCTTCACACCAACATCATCCAATGAGACGTCTTGTTTTCCTAACCTCATTTAAGAAGATGGAGTCTCTAAGTTTTCCGACATGTCTGCCAAAGATTGTCCATGTGGGACGGGTCACAGGGGTTACTGGGAAAGTTTGCAAACCTCAGTTAAGGATAATTCCCAAAAGGTGACAGATAGGCAGTCAATGCTCATCCTTGGAGTTTGGTGGTCTTAAGTGGACAATAAGACCATCGTACTGCTCCACCTGCCCCTGTAATGCTGCTGGTAAGGGGGCTTCCAGCCCCGGCTTGCCCTCCTGAACACACGGTGTCTCCTTCATTTATACTTCTTTCTTCAAGCCACTGTGAAAGTCATTTACCTTCTTGGTATGAGAAAACATCACTATTCAAGTAAACAACCACATATTTCTTTCCTTTAGATCAGAAAGTTGTTTAGTTGTGTTTTTTTCCTATCTTTTTCTTCTGTTTGTAGCCTATTTTTAGTTTTTCTCTACTGACTTGAACAGATTAGGAGGAATGGAACATTTTTAGTGGTCTCAGAGATGTGGAAACAATATCCATATTCATACTTTCAAATATGATCCCACTTTAGGAGATAAAGATTTATACCTTTAGTTCAAATCAAAAAACAAATAACAATATCCTCTAAGCAGATATTTGGTATTTTTTAAAAATTGACAACTCTTTGTAACAAGATTTTGAAAGAATGTTCTGCCCTAATTACAAGAGTAATGCATGTCCATTGTTTTCTCAATTTGAATGCTTCCAAAAGTTGAACTTGATGCAAGATTGGGATGCAGTTATTAATTTGGGAAGTGGGAATGACCCCATGAGAGTAGGTGACGTAAGCCAAGGAAGGGAGGGAAGCCAAAAAAAGAATGTGTTAATCAAGCTGAAACCACTCTAAGCATTTTATATGGAAAGGGATCTGAACATGGGATATAGGTGCTTACAAAATTATTAGAAGCAAGCAAAGAGTAGGCTCTAAGCGGGGCCTCCAGGAACAACTCCTAGAAAATCATCACTGAACTGGTCCACAGGTGCAGTTGTGACTTCCACCCCAATCAAGAAGATGGGAAATTTGGAAGGTACCACTAGAACTTCAGAAATACACCTTGCTAGCAGCAATTCAGGGATCATCCATTAGTAGAAGTGCAAAGTGGAACAATCCATATAGGGGAACCTGGCATACTTAACAACTAGGCATGCATTTCACTCATTTGGCAATGCCACTTCCAGGAATTTATTCTACAAATGCACAGATATGAAAAGATGTATGTGCCAGGTTTTGCACCATGATGTTGTTTGGAAATAACTGCATGTCCAGCAAGAGGACTGATTTAGTAAACAGTCTACAGAATAAAAGATAATGCAGACAATGCACAAGTTTTTTTTTTTATTTTTTCAGCATAACAGTATTCATTACTTTTGCACCACACCCAGTGCTCCATGCAATCCGTGCCCTCTACAATACCCACCACCTGGTGCCCCCAACCCCCCACCCCCCACCCCTTCAAAATTCTCAGATCGTTTTTCAGAGTCCATATCTCTCATGGTTCACCTCCCCTTCCAATTTCCCTCAACTCCCTTCTCCTCTCCATCTCCCCTTGTCCTCCATGCTATTTGTTATGCTCCACAAATAAGTGAAACCATATGATAATTGACTCTCTCTGCTTGACTTATTTCACTCAGCATAATCTCTTCCAGTCCCGTCCATGTTGCTACAAAACTTGGGTATTCATCCTTTCTTTTTTCTTTTTTTTTTTTTTTTTTTTTACAGCTTTATAAACATATATTTTTATCCCCAGGGGTACAGGTCTGCGAATCGCCAGGTTTACACACTTCACAGCACTCACCATAGCACATACCCTCCCCAATATCCATAACCCCACCCCCCTCTCCAAACCCCCTCCCCCCATCAACCCTCAGTTTGTTTTGTGAGATTAAGAGTCACTTATGGTTTGTCTCCCTCCCAATCCCATCTTGTTTCATTTACTCTTCTCCTACCCCCTCAACCCCCCATGTTGCATCTCCTCTCCCTCATATCAGGGAGATCATATGATAGTTGTCTTTCTCCGATTGACTTATTTCGCTAAGCATGATACCCTCTAGTTCCATCCACGTCGTCGCAAATGGCAAGATTTCATTTCTTTTGATGGCTGCATAGTATTCCATTGTGTATATATACCACCTCTTCTTTATCCATTCGTCTGTAGATGGACATCTAGGTTCTTTCCATAGTTTGGCTATTGTAGACATTGCTGCTATAAACATTCGGGTGCACGTGCCCCTTCAGATCACTACGTTTGTATCGTTAGGGTAAATACCCAGCAGTGCAATTGCTGGGTCATAGGGTAGTTCTATTTTCAACATTTTGAGGAACCTCCATACTGTTTTCCAGAGTGGTTGCACCAGCTTGCATTCCCACCAACAGTGTAGGAGGGTTCCCCTTTCTCCGCATCCTCGCCAGCATCTGTCATTTCCTGACTTGTTCATTTTAGCCATTCTGACTGGTGTGAGGTGATATCTCATGGTGGTTTTGATTTGTATTTCCCTGATGCCGAGTGATATGGAGCACTTTTTCATGTGTCTGTTGGCCATCTGGATGTCTTCTTTGCAGAAATGTCTGTTCATGTCCTCTGCCCATTTCTTGATTGGATTATTTGTTCTTTGGGGGTTGAGTTTGCTAAGTTCTTTATAGATTTTGGACACTAGCCCTTTATCTGATATGTCATTTGCAAATATCTTCTCCCATTCTGTCAGTTGTCTTTTGGTTTTTTTAACTGTTTCCTTTGCTGTGCAAAAGCTTTTGATCTTGATAAAATCCCAAAAGTTCATTTTTGACTTTGCTTCCCTTGCCTTTGGTGATGTTCCTAGGAAGATGTTGCTGCAGCTGAGGTCGAAGAGGTTGCTGCCTGTGTTCTCCTCGAGGATTTTGATGGATTCCTTTCTCACATTGAGATCCTTCATCCATTTTGAGTCTATTTTCGTGTGTGGTGTAAGGAAATGATCCAGTTTCATTTTTCTGCATGTGGCTGTCCAATTTTCCCAACACCATTTATTGAAGAGGCTGTCTTTTTTCCAATGGACATTCTTTCTTGCTTTGTCGAAGATGAGTTGACCATAGAGTTGAGGGTCCATTTCTGGGCTCTCTATTCTGTTCCATTGATCTATGTGTCTGTTTTTGTGCCAGTACCATGCTGTCTTGATGATGACAGCTTTGTAATAGAGCTTGAAGTCCGGAATTGTGATGCCACCAACTTTGGCTTTCTTTTTCAATATTCCTTTGGCTATTCGAGGTCTTTTCTGGTTCCATATAAATTTTAGGATTATTTGTTCCATTTCTTTGAAAAAAATGGATGGTATTTTGATAGGAATTGCATTAAATGTGTAGATTGCTTTAGGTAGCATAGACATTTTCACAATATTTATTCTTCCAATCCAGGAGCATGGAACATTTTTCCATTTCTTTGTGTCTTCCTCAATTTCTTTCATGAGTACTTTATAGTTTTCTGTGTATAGATTCTTAGTCTCTTTGGTTGGGTTTATTCCTAGGTATCTTATAGTTTTGGGTGCAATTGTAAATGGGATGGACTCCTGAATTTCTCTTTCTTCTGTCTTGTTGTTGGTGTAGAGAAATGCAACTGATTTCTGTGCATTGATTTTATATCCTGACACTTTACTGAATTCCTGTACAAGTTCTAGCAGTTTTGGAGTGGAGTCTTTTGGGTTTTCCACATAGAGTATCATATCATCTGCAAAGAGTGATAGTTTGACTTCTTCTTTGCCGATTTGGATGCCTTTAATTTCCTTTTGTTGTCTGATTGCTGAGGTAGGACTTCTAGTACTATGTTGAATAGCAGTGGTGATAACGGACATCCCTGCCGTGTTCCTGACCTTAGCGGAAAAGCTTTCAGTTTTTCTCCATTGAGAATGATATTTGCGGTGGGTTTTTCATAGATGGCTTTGATAATATTGAGGTATGTGCCGTCTATCCCTACACTTTCAAGAGTTTTGATCAGGAAGGGATGCTGTACTTTGTCAAATGCTTTTTCAGCATCTATGGAGAGTATCGTATGGTTCTTGTTCTTTCTTTTATTAATGTGTTGTATCACATCGATTGATTTGCGGATGTTGAACCAACCTTGCAGCCCTGGAATAAATCCCACTTGGTCGTGGTGAATAATCCTTTTAATGTACTGTTGAATCCTATTGGCTAGTATTTTGGCGAGAATTTTTGCATCTGTGTTCATCAAGGATATTGGTCTGTAGTTCTCTTTTTGGTTGGGATCCTTGTCTGGTTTTGGGATCAAGGTGATGCTGGCCTCATAAAATGAGTTTGGAAGTTTTCCTTCTATTTCTATTTTTTGGAACAGTTTCAGGAGAATAGGAATGAGTTCTTCTTTAAATGTTTGGTAGAATTCCCCCGGGAAGCCGTCTGGCCCTGGGCTTTTGTTTGTTTGGAGATTTTTGATGACTGTTTCAATCTCCTTACTGGTTATGGGTCTGTTCAGGCTTTCTATTTCTTCCTGGTTCGGTTGTGGTAGTTTATATGTCTCTAGGAATGCATCCATTTCTTCCAGATTGTCAAATTTGTTGGCGTAGAGTTGCTCATAGTATGTTCTTATAATTGTCTGTATTTCTTTGGTGTTCGTTGTGATCTCTCCTCTTTCATTCATGATTTTATTTATTTGGGTCCTTTCTCTTTTCTTTTTGATAAGTCTGGCCAGGGGTTTATCGATCTTATTCTTTCAAAGAACCAGCTCCTAGTTTCGTTGATTTGTTCTATTTTTTTTTTTTTTTGGTTTCTATTTCATTGATTTCTGCTCTGATCTTTATGATTTCTCTTCTCCTGCTGGGTTTAGGGTTTCTTTCTTGTTCTTTCTCCAGCTCCTTTAGGTGTAGGGTTAGGTTGTGTACCTGAGACCTTTCTTGTTTCTTGAGAAAGGCTTGTACCGCTATATATTTTCCTCTCAGGACTGCCTTTGTTGTGTCCCACAGATTCTGAACCATTGTGTTTTCATTATCATTTGTTTCCATAAATTTTTTCAATTCTTCTTTAATTTCCTGGTTGACCCATTCATTCTTTAGAAGGATGCTGTTTAGTCTCCATGTATTTGGGTTCTTTCCAAATTTCCTCTTGTTATTGAGTTCTAGCTTTAGAGCATTGTGGTCTGAAAATATGCAGGGAATGATCCCAATCTTTTGATACCAGTTGAGACTTGATTTAGGACCAAGAATGTGATCTATTCTGGAGAATGTTCCATGTGCACTAGAGAAGAATGTGTATTCTGTTGCTTTGGGATGAAATGTTCTGAATATATCTGTGATGTCCATGTGGTCCAGTGTGTCATTTAAGGCCTTGATTTCCTTGTTGATCTTTTGCTTGGATGATCTGTCCATTTCAGTGAGGGGAGTGTTAAAATCCCCTACTATTATTGTATTCTTGTCGATGTGTTTCTTTGATTTTGTTATTAATTGGTTTATATAGTTGGCTGCTCCCACGTTAGGGGCATAGATATTTAAAATTGTTAGATCTTCTTGTTGGACAGTTCCTTTGAGTATGATATAGTGTCCTCCCTCATCTCTTATTATAGTCTTTGGCTTAAAATCTAATTGATCTGATATAAGGATTGCCACTCCTGCTTTCTTCTGATGTCCATTAGCATGGTAAATTCTTTTCCACCCCCTCACTTTCAACCTGGAGTTGTCTTCGGGTTTAAGATGAGTTTCTTGTAGGCAACATATAGATGGGTTTTGTTTTTTTATCCATTCTGATACCCCGTGTCTTTTGATTGGGGCATTTAGCCCATTAACATTCAGGGTAAGTATTGAGAGATATGAATTTAGTGCCATTGTATTGCCTGTAAGGTGACTGTTATTGTATATTGTCTCTGTTTCTTTCTGATCTACTACTTTTAGCGTCTCTCTTTGCTTAGAGGACCCCTTTCAATATTTCCTGTAGAGCTGGTTTGGTGTTTGCAAATTCTTTCAGTTTTTTTTTTGTCCTGGAAGCTTTTAATCTCTCCTTCTATTTTCAATGATAGCCTAGCTGGATATAGTATTCTTGGCTGCATGTTTTTCTCATTTAGTACTCTGAATATATCATGCCAGCTCTTTCTGGCCTGCTAGGTCTCTGTAGATAAATCTGCTGCCAATCTAATATTTTTACCATTGTACGTTACAGACTTCTTTTCCCGGGCTGCTTTCAGGAACTTTTCTTTGTCACTAAGACTTGTAAATTTTACTATTAGGTGACGGGGTGTGGACCTATTCTTATTGATTTTGAGGGGGGTTCTCTGAACCTCTTGAATTTTGATGTTTTTTGCCTTTGCCATATTGGGGAAATTCTCTCCAATAATTCTCTCCAATATACCTTCTGCTCCCCTCTCTGTTTCCTCTTCTTCTGGAATCCCAATTATTCTAATGTTGTTTCGTCTTATGGTGTCACTTATCTCTCGAATTCTCCCCTCGTGGTCCAGTAGCTGTTTGTCCCTCTTTTGCTCAGCTTCTTTATTCTCTGTCATTTGGTCTTCTATATCGCTAATTCTTTCTTCTGCCTCATTTATCCTAGCAGTGAGAGCCTCCATTTTTGATTGCACCTCATTAGTAGCTTTTTTGATTTCAACTTGGTTAGATTTTAGTTCTTTTATTTCTCCAGAAAGGGCTTTTATATCTCCCGAGAGGGTTGCTTTAATATCTTCCATGCCTTTTTCAAGCCCGGCTAGAACCTTGAGAATCGTCATTCTGAACTCTTTATCTGACATATTACCAATGTCTGTATTGATTAGGTCCCTAGCCTTTGGTACTGCCTCTTGTTCTTTTTTTTGTTGTGAATTTTTCGGCCTTGTCATTTTGTCCAGATAAGAGTATATGAAGGAGCAAGTCAAATACTAAAAGGGTGGCAACAACCCCAGGAAAATATGCTTTACCCAAATCAGAAGAGATCCCAAATTGTGAGGGGGGAAAAAGGGGATAAAAAGGGGTTCAAAAAGAAAAAAAAAAAAGAAACTATTTAAAAAAAGAAAGCCGATAAAGAAAAAATATAAAAAGAGGAAAAAAATATATATATATTAGATAAACTATTTAAAAAACGTTAAAAAAGAAAATGGTAAAAGTTAAAAAAAATTTAACAGAAGAAGAGAAAAAGAAAAAAAAATTGAAAAAGAAAAAAAAATTTAATTAACTGCAAGGCTAAAAAATCATGGGGAGAAAGCCATGAGTTCTGTGCTTTGCTTTCTTCTCCTCTGGAATTCCGCCGCTCTCCTTGGTATTGAAACTGCACTCCTCGGTAGGTGAACTTAGTCCTGGCTGGGTTTCCCGTTGATCTTCTGGGGGAGGGGCCTGTTGTAGTGATTCTCAAGCGTCTTTGCCCCAGGCGGAGTTGCACCGCCCTTACCCGGGGCTGCACTGAGTAATCCGCTCGGGTTTGCTTTCGGGAGCTTTTGTTCCCTGAGAGCTTTCTGTAGAGTTCCGGAGGACGGGAATGAAGATGGCGGCCTCCCAGTCTCCGGCCCGGAGGAGCCGAGAGCCCGGGGCCCCACTCCTCAGTGCGCCCTCAGAGAACAGCGCCCAATGACTCCCGTCACCCTGGCCTCCGGCCGCGCTCCGAGCTGACCGAGCCTGCGACCGGCTCAAGGCAACCCTGAGCTGAGAGTCACTCCTCGGCTCTGTCTCTGTAGCCGGCTTCCCGGCTCCAATACCGGTAAGCCCTGGGACACTCAGACACCCCCGATCCTTCTGCGACCCTGCGGGACCTGAGGCTGTGCTGACCCCGCCTGGGCTTCACCCCAGTTAAGCCTCTGGAGCGATGTCCCTCAGCGGAACAGACTTTTAAAAGTCCCGATTTTGCTCTGTTGCTCCGCCGCTCGCCGGGAGCCGGCCCCTCCCCCCGCGGTCTATCTTCCCGTCGCTTTGGATTCACTTCTCCGCCAGTCCTACCTTTCAGATAGTGGTTGATTTTCTGTTTCTAAAATTGCTGTTCTTCTTCTCTTCAATCTCCTGTTGGATTTGTAGGTGTTTGCAATCTTTAGATAAGCTATTTAGCTGATCTCCCGCTACCCGAAGTAGTCTCAGCCTGCTACTTCTCCGCCATCTTGACTCCTCCCATTTTTTTGGTTGTTTTAATGAGGACATTCTCAGTACACTGATTTGGGAAATCTCCAGGATACATATTTTTAAAATATTTTATTTTATTTTTTCAGTGTTCCAAGATTTATTGTTTATGCACCAGACCCAGTGTTCCATGTAATATATGCTCTCCTTAACGCCCACCACCAGGCTCACCCCACCCCCACCAAAACCCTCAGTTTGACTCTCAGAGTCCACAGTCTCTCATGGTTTGTCTCCCCTCCGATTTCCCCCAACTCACTTCTCTTCGCCATCTCCCAATGTCCTCTGTGTTATTCCTTATGCTCTGCAACTAAGTGAAACCACATGATAATTGGCTCTCTGCTTGACTCACTTCACTCAGCATAATCTCTTCCAGTCCTGTCCAAGTTGATACAAAAGTTGGGTATTCATCCTTTCTAATGGAGGCATAATACTCCATGGTGTACATGAACCATATCTTCTTTATCCATACGTCTGTTGAAGGGCATCTTGGCTCTTTCCACAGTGTGGCAGCTCTGGTCATTGTTGCTATGAACATTGGGGTGCCTATGGCCCTTCTTTTCACTACATCTGTATCTTTGGGGTAAATACCCAGTAGTGTAATTGCAGGGTTATAGGGTAGCTCTATTTTTAATTCCTTAAGAAATCTCCACACTGTTTTCCAAAGTGGCTGCACCAACTTGCATTCCCACCAACAGTGTAAGTGTTCCCCTTTCTCCACATCCTCTCCAACACTTGTTGTTTACTGTCTTGTTAATTTTGGCCATTCTAACTGGTCCAGGATATATTTTAAAAGAAAAAGTATGGCATTTAAGCAAAGTACCAGCTATGATATGTACATTTAGCTGTGCCTGAAAGCAAGACAGTACTCGAAGACTTAGGAAACAGGTGAAATGAAAATAGGATCAGGTCAACATTAAAACAAAGTTTTGAGCATCAAAAAGGGTAATGATAGTAATGGTAAGGAAAAAAAAATCCATTAAGATGAGAATGATACTAAATTTAGAAGTGTGTATATCAGGGGTTACCTGGGTGGCTCAGTCGTTAAGCATCTGCCTTTAACTCAGGTCATGATCCCAGGGTTCTGGGATTGAGCCCCGCCTCAGGCTCCCTGCTCTGCGGGAAGCCTGCTTCTCCCTCACCCACTCCCCCTGCTTGTGTTCCCTCTCTCGCTGTCTGTCAAATAAATAAATAAAATCTTTTTTAAAAAGTTTATATACGAGAGGAAGTCCTTACTTAGAATTTCAGTTAATAAATAGAGAAGGAATGATAGAATTAGAACACTATCATTTTGCAATCCTAATGACGATGTGATTCAGACACAGATTATCAGTGGATAGTAAGAATTACCGGTGACAGATTGTGGGAAACAGGGTATTCACAGAGCGCCAAGAGAAAAGTTTTTTGTCACAAAGGAAAGCTTTGGTGAACAAACCTCAACCAAGTTATAAAAGGTAACATTGTCAATAAAAGGAAATCTGAAATTCAGCGCCCCCTGATGTGATGCAGTGGCAAGAACATAACATCACCCACATAGTGGCCTTATTAGAAGAGTTTGTCTGAAATATACAAGAACACATGCAGACAAATCCCAAGTGTGAGATGGTCTAAAAAACTGGCATGGCTTCAAGAATGTTAATATCATGAAAGATAAATAAACAAACAAAAAAATTGTGGGAAACTTTTCTAGATAAAAGGACATTAAAGAGGCATGAAACTTAAGTGTAATTTACAATTTCCTGAGTCAGAAAAAAGTAAACAGTTATAAAGAACATTATTAGTACAATTAAGGAAACCTGAACCTGGATTGTATATTAGATGTTATTAAATCAATATTACTTTTGCAAAGTGTAAGGATGGTATTTTGGATACTTGGAAGTTACACACTGCAGTATATAGGGGTGATGTATCATGATATATCATCTTACTTTCAAATGGTTCAGCAAAACAACAACAAACAGTTCAGTAGAGAAGAAAAAGTAAAGTGGCAAAACGTTAAAATTGGGAAAATCTAGGTAAAGCGCACGTTACTGTTCATGTTGTTCATATTGTGTTCATGTTGTGATATTCCTTTTGATTTTTTCCATTGGTTTGAAATTCTCCAACATAATGACTGAACAATACATATTTAAATCATGACTTTTTTCCCAATAAAACAGTGGATCTGCCATGAAGATAACATGGCAAAAATGAAGAGAAACAAAAATATTCATTTGTATAAGGAAACCATGAAAAGGTAAATTTTAAAATCTAATAAAGTGTTTTTAATAGGAAGGAGAGAAGAGGGTGGAAATAAGATTCCCAGTATATAAACTTTTTATGTTGTTTTGCTTCTTCATGTAAATGTAGTATCTATTAAAAAAGCATAACATTAAATAAAATGCAATAAAACATAGAAGAAATAACCTGGACTCCTGAGTCAGACTTCTTGGGCTCAGTCCTATTTTATTACTTCCTGGCTTGCCGTTGCTTTAGGCAGATTTTGGAGCTTCCAATGCCTGTTTCCTATCTGTAGAGTGAAACTAATAATGATACCTGCCCATTGGAACATCAAGATTCTCAGATCATGCCTAGTATTCATCAAAGTAAGTTTCCCAAAGGAAGCAGACCCTCAAACCAGTAGGAAAAAAAATAGAAATTTTCTCCACTTGGTTTCAATTTTTCTTTTTTAGAAAAGCTAAATTTGTTTGCCTAAAAGAAAAAAGCCTAATATTTTCAGAGACCCACACTGGCTCTGGAGCTCCCTTATGGTATGAATTTCCTATGATCGAGGTGTGACGGAACTGGAACAGTCCTTAACAGCACAAACTCAACCCATTTGTTCCGTAGTTGGAGGCAGAGAAAGGCCTAGAATACAGGACACGTGGCTCTCTTTCCAGTACAATGTGTTACTTGTCAAAACAGCCACTCAGGCTGAGATGAAATTCATTCACCTCGATACATATTTTTTGAATGGTTACACAGTGGGTGCCTGGACATGGTAATAAAAGAAGTCACCCTATAGAGGGAGCAGAGAATAAATAAAGACAGAAGCATAATCTAGGTACACAGTAAAGTTTTGGGTAGTGGTTAAGTGTTTTGGGGAAAGCAAAGCTAAGAAAGGAAATTGACTTCGATGGGTGGGTTGGGATTTGCAATTTTGGGTAGGATGGAAGTCTCTCTGAAGGGGTGATTTTTAAGCAAAAATCCAAATGAAAGAGGGAAGATGCCATGGGAAGGAAGTCTGTGCTACTGAGGCGCCTGGAAAAAATGATTACTGAATTTGCTTCCAATGTTGAATTATTTGAACTCTTTAGGATACAGGGCTTTATAAAACGATGATGATATGATTTACTTCTCAGCAATACCAACATTCAGTAAATCGTATAAACTTTCAATTACGATCATAGCTTGGGCCCCATCTCCTCTCTAAAATGAATAAAATCCCGGGAACTCGTTCATCTCCAAATATTAGGACCACTCTGGAAATGGAATACACAATTAAAAGAATTCTCAGAGAATTTCTTATCATCTCTAAGGCATTGAAAGTGACTTTCTGGGGGTAAAGTAAATAAGAAAAGCAGAAAATTCTCTATGGGAACCATAAATATTCTGTGTGGTATTTGCTATAAGTTTAACAATTGGTCCAAACACAAATATATGATCTATTAAGAACAAATAAAAAATTTGATTTCACCAAAACTAAAAGCTGCTCTTTTAAGGCTCTGTTAAGAGATTGAAAACACAAGCCACAGGCTGGGAGAAACTTTGCAAATCATGCATCTGATAAAGGCCTTAAACACAAGAGATTAAGAAACTTCAAAACTCAGTAATAAGAAAACAAACAACCCAATAAAAAATGGGCAAAAGATTTGAACAGATACTTCACCGAAAAGGTATAATGATGGCAAAGAAGCGCATGAAGGATATCTTACTGTCGTTGGTCATTAGGGGAATGCAAACCAAAGCCACAGTGAGATACAACTATGCATCTATTAGAATGGCTAAAATTAGAAAGGCTAACCATGTCAAGTGTTGACAAGATTGTGAAAGAACTAGAATTCTCATACTCTGTTGGTGAGAATGCAAAATGGTGCAACCACTTTGAAAACGTGTTTGACAATTCTGTAAAAAGCTAAACACCCACTGACCATATGATCCAGCCTTTCCATATTTAAGTATTTACCCAAGAGAATAAAAACCAACTCAACTATATATCAACAGGTGAATGGGTGAGAAAAAAACCTATGGTACATCCATACAATGGAGTCCTACTCAGCAATAAACTATTCATACATGTTAAACAGGGATAAACTTCAAAATAATCATGCTTCATAGAGGAAGCCTGACAAAAAAAAAAAAAAGAACACATAACAGTATGATCCTATTTATCTAACATTTTAGTAAATGCAAACAAATCTGTAATGTAATGCAACAGAACACAGATTTGGAGATAGGGTAAGGGCTGGGTGAGTGGGAAGAGGGGCAGGAGGAAAAGATC
Organism: Lutra lutra; assembly: GCF_902655055.1. Lineage (NCBI taxonomy): Eukaryota > Metazoa > Chordata > Mammalia > Carnivora > Mustelidae > Lutra > Lutra lutra. The sequence goes on from NC_062280.1 coordinate 135,399,218, forward strand.
ATGAGGGGCATGAGGAAAAGTTGGGGGTTAATGGGTATGTTCATTACTTTGGGGTAGTCTCACAGGTGTATACATATATCAAAATTCATCAAATTGTATACCTTAAGTATATTTAGTTTATTTATATCAATTGTACTGCAATAAGGCATATTAAAAATAAAAATACATTTTAAAAATTACTGAACAAACTAACAAAAAAATGCCACTGTCCAAAATTCAGAGTCAATAAGGATTTTTAAAATGCCCAAATTTGTTTAGTTTGCACAAGGTGGAAGTCCTCTGGGCATTTCAGATTATGTGCTAACTGGTTAACCCAGTTGGTTAAGCCTAGTACTCAAGAGATCACTCTAACAGAGTATAAGCTTTGATAAAAGGTTAATGGTAAAAAGTGCTGTTGGGCTCCAGTGAAGAAAGGTCTGGGTCCAGATCCTGACTTTCATTTACTAGGTGGCTGCCCTTGGTCAAGTTGTTTAACTGCTCAAAGTGTCAGCTTGCCTATCTGTCATGGAAAAAAATAATAACTCGTGAGATCATTGGGAGAATAATTGAGACAAAGTGAGAGAAAAATCACTTTTTGTTGTCAGAACCCTGTTGTTACCCAGAATTGAATCACTCCAAGGATAGTCAATAGGAACCACAACTCCCCCCTGGTCAAACTGGCCATCTGCACCCACTCAGATGCGGATTCATTCATTCAGCAGAAATGCTCATGTGGCCGAACCCCCTGAAGATGTGAAAGAAGGAAATCTGGTCCGAGCATCTTTAAATTCTATTTGCTCAAGAACACTTCCTTGATATTAAGTTCCACTCCCTGCCTACCCTGCTTCTTTAACTTCTGGGATTCTTTTAGATGACACTCTGCATCTCAGCTTCCAGACTTTGGACTGGCTCACCCATGTCTTTGGATACCTAATACAAAAATGCTTTGTGATCTCAAGATCTTTGTTCTCCCCTGGGGTTAGCCATCTTACTCACCTTTAGTCCCTCCAACAGATGGTTAATTTAGCTCCAGACCCTGCCGTCTTGGTAACACAGTTATTTGCAAACACAGGCATGCACCTTAAGACCACTGGAACATGTTAGACTGATTTATTTTTTTTAATTTTTAAATTTTTTAATTAACATATAATGTATTATTAGCCCCAGGGGTACAGGTCTGGGAATCGCCAGGTTTACACACTTCACAGCACTCACCATAGCACATACCCTCCCCAATGTCCATAACCCCACTTCAGTTTGTTTTGGAGTAGACTGATTTATTTTTAAAGCCACTATGGAGGCAAATGATAAAATGCAAGGCAAATCCGTGACTACTATAGGAAAACTAGTATAAGTGGACAAATATTTGTGGACAAACAGTATCATAATCATATTTCAGTTACATCCAGGAATACATGCTCCCTTCTTGAGGGGAGTGCTCTTCCCTCAAACTTCCCTCAAACTCCCCTCTTCCTTTTCTTAAATTCCCAGTCTTAGGATAATTTAGTATAGAGGTTGGCAAATTTCTTCAGCAAAGGACCAAATAGGAAATTTTTAGGCTTTGCCAGCCAAGAAACAAAATCAAAAACATTAAGAAAGTATTTAGGTAACCATTTTAAATGAAACCATTTAGAAATGTAAAAGCCATTCTTAGACTGTGGGCCAGAAAGAGAGAAAGAAAGAAAATAAGAAAGTTCAAAAGAAAACAAGAAAAGAAAAAAGGACATGCAGTGGGTTGAAATTGGCCCAGGGGCAACAGTTGGCCCATTTCTGTTTTAATTGCATGTGAGTTTAGCTTCAGTGATTTAACACTTACGGAATCCAGTTTTAGAGTTCTTTTTCCAAATTAATTAGAACGTGACGACCTTTTGTTATATTCTGGTGAATTATTCTAGGACATGAAGGGGTTAAACCTCAGAAAGATCTCACTGAATTTATTCCAGCGAAATTACTGGGAATTTGGACTCCCTCCACTGTTTCTCTTTGAAATGTTTACTACTTCAATATTTTTGGGCTTCTTCCATAACCTATTTAACAGAAAACACATTTTCATCAGTGCCTTTCGTCTCTTCCATACTGGCATCCTTTGGATCTTAAAAAGAACTCTGCCGGGCTAAGTAATTATTTCTCGAGCAGTCAGAAATCAGCACTCCTTGTTTGTCATCACTCTGGGTGGATGTGGACCCAATTTATTAGAATTCTCTTAACATAATATTTTTACATGAGCATATATTTCCTTTGAGAAATGCCTTCCTTCTTGGAATCCAAACTTTTCTAGGGGAGAGACACGTTCACAGGGCAACTTAGACTTTTTACCCCTCTTTATTTTAAAGTGAGCGAGATTTCACTTGAGATCGTTTTGTGTCCACTCTTTTTCCACATTTGCATCTGGACTTCAGCAGACATGGCAGTAGCCTGCAGAAGCCTGGGTCTGGGTAGGAGGCTACCCCAACAAATGTATCACTTCGTTTCCGTCCTTTGAATCTGCAGCCTTAGCTCCCGTTCCTCATGTTCAGTAGATGACCTCCCCTCATTTGGGAGAACTGAGGACCAATGTGGTCCGCTGAGCGTTTTCACATCTCTGACTCAAAATATTTTGGCATCTTCACTTGTCTTTTCTTGCTTTGTTCTTCCTTCTGAGGAAAACATACATTTCCTCTTTACGCACCTAAATCTTAGCTGCTTCTTGATCTCCTACACTGCTACTCACTTCAGAATACTACGCTATTCATGATCTATTTATTGCATTTTCCTTTTCTTCCTTTGCACCACACTTCACTCGCCTTCAGTATACTCATGTCTCCCATCATTAAAAATAATAACTCTTCCAGTCCAAATACTGCCTCAAGCCACCACTCTTCCCTGCCTTCTTTTTATTACCAAGTTTCTATTTCAAACCAAGTAATCCATCCTCACTCCCTCCACTTCCTTATCACCCACTCATTTCTTGCAATTTATCATTTTCTTCCTAGTCTGATGAAACTACCCTCTTAAGACCACATGTAATTTACCAGCTTAAAATTCCAGTGGCTTTCCCCCGCTCCACACACATATGTGTACTTCTTTTTTAATTTCTCCCAACTGAAGACATCTTTCTAAAATCTATCTTAAACTAAACATTTTGGATGAGTCCCTATTAACTACTGAATTTAGTCCGGTCCCAGATGCTTAATACTTAAGGACTTACACTTAATCACCGAAAGTTTTCTTTAATAACTGCATGTGCTTGATGTTCCAAACAATTTGGTCTGTCCATTATTGTCTCTTGAACACTTTCAATGTCTTTCCACCTTAGCATCTCTTAAACATTCTGGCTGATGGTTCTGTGGGGAAGGACCACACCCACCAATCATGAAACCTTCTATGATCTCAGTGGAATGCCACTTTAAAGTAATTAATTTTTTTGAAGAGTCTTAAAAATACAGGAAAATACTCAGTTAAGGAGAACAATGCCAAGTACCCATCACTGAGAATTAACCAACTAATTTTTTTCATTTTTTAATCCAAATTTTAAGCGAAAAGGATCAAAACGTTATAATAGGGTTAAGGCTTATTCTCTTACTAACTTTTGCCCCTCCAGAAGCAGCTAGATCACAAATTTGGTAAATGTTTTCCCAGTCCATACACTTAAATTTCTAAAGCACAAAAAAACTATAGTATTATTTATATATCCAAAAAAATGCTGTATCATTCATTGCTTTTAACTTAACATCTGGTAAAAAAATACAGTCCATAACTCTAAAACCTGTTTTATTCCTCTCATTTCAAGATCTTATTGTTTTGAGACTAATAAGTTTATTTTAAGTAGCCATACAGATGTATCATAATTCTAATACAAACGTATTTATATGATGTCTAAATCAAAAATCAAATTATGTCTACCATATACATGTATTACAATTTATTATTTATTTCCATATTGATGAATACCTGGTTGATTTCAATTCTTTGTTACTGCAAGTGATTTTATGACAAACATCATCGTCTGTCTCCCTGAGTTTAAGAATTTCCCTTTGACTATACTTAGAAATGAAAATTGCTAAAACATAAAGTGTACATACTTTCAGATTTTCCAGATAATGCCAAATTAATTTCCAAAGCAACTTTAATGACCCCCTTTTCTATATGCTCACCAACACTTGGAATAATTAGATTTTTAAAACTGTTATTGTCACTTTATTTTTCACTTTTATTGTACAAAATAAAAGTGATCCTTTTTCATATCTTCAGTGGTTATAAGTTTTCCTTTTTGGAAAATTGTACTTTAGTAGTGCCCATCTTTTCTTATGGAGCTGTGGGCATTCTTTATACACCCTCCATACTCATTTTTGTATATCTGGCAAATGCACTCATTTCGGCGTGCTGCTTCTCTTTTAGTTTTGCTCATTGTTCCTCTTGTCATTTACTTTTTTTTTTTTTTAAGATTTTATTTATTTATTTGACAGACAGAGATCACAAGGAGGCAGAGAGGCAGGCAGAGAGAGAGAGGAAGGGAAGCAGGCGCCCTGCTGAGCAGAGAGCCCAATGCGGGGCTCGATCCCAGGACCCTGGGATCATGACCTGAGCCGAAGGCAGCGGCTTTAACCCACTGAGCCACCCAGGCGCCCCTTGTCATTTACTTTTTAAAAAAATTTGGTTCTGACAAATTTCTCAGTTATTTATTTTATTGATTATTACTAAATTCCTTGTTATTTTTTGCTTTTTTAATTATTTTGTTTTGTGGTCTGACTTAAGAAATCCTTCCCGGCTCCTACTTATTCTTTAAGGATAAGTTTTAATCCTCTTTATGTGAGATTTTAATCTTCAATATATCTGAAGGTTATTTTTCTGTATAATATGAGGCAGGTCTTGATTGCATTTTATTTCCTTACATAGTACTAGAATCGTACTAGCACCATTTATTGAATAGACTATTATTTCCCCTTTTATTTGCATTATCCTCTCTCTTAAATACCAATTATCCAGGTACGTTTGGGTCTATTTCTGGGCTCACTATTCTGTTCTAATCATTTGTGTACCTATGGCTACATAATTATATGTTGTCCTAATTACTACACATTATATAGATAAACGTATGTCATACAATATATAACATATAATATATGTATTTTATATGTTAATACATCTTTGATAGTTGGTAAGAGGAGTCTCATTTTTCTTTTAAGGAACTATCTTGGCTATCACTGGACTTTTAGTCTGTATGAGTATTTGTTCAAGTCCATGGAAAACTTATTTGGAGTTTTTATTAGAATCACATTTAATTTGTCATATAAGTTGAATTATCTGTATAATATTTCATCTCTTTCATGAACTAAGTGAATTTTTCTACTTACTTAGGCCTACATTTTTTTCTGGTGGCAGGTATTAAGGAGGGCACATATTGCATGGAGCACTGGGTGTGATGCATAAACAATGAATCTTGGAACACTGAAAAAATAAAATAAAAATTTTTTTAAAAGATGAAGAAAATAAAAAGAATAAAAAGATTTTATTTTTAAGTAATCTCTGCACCCAGTGTGGGGCTTGAACTCAGAACCTTAAGATTAAGAGTAACATACTCTACTGACTGAGCCAGCTAGGCACCCCTCCTTAGGCCTACATTTACATCCTTTGGTAATATCCTGTAATTTTGTCCCCAAACAGTTTGTACATCTGGTGTTAAATTTATTCTTATTTTTGTGTAACTTATTTCTTATTACCTTTTCTTATTGTTTATTGTTAGCATATAGGGCTATTAAATTTTATGTGGTTCACCTATCAACTGACTTTCATGAAATCTTTCATTAGTTTTAAAATTTTGCAAATTCCCGGGGTGCCTGGGTGGCTCAGTGGGTTAAGCCGCTGCCTTCGGCTCAGGTCATGATCCCAGGTCCTGGGTTCGAGCCCCACATCGGGCTTTCTGCTCAGCAGGGGGCCTGCTTCCTCCTCTCTCTCTGCCTGCCTCTCTGCTTACTTGTGATTTCTCTCTGTCAAATAAATAAATAAAATCTTTAAAAAAAAATTTTGCAAATTCCCTTGAGTTTTCCATGTGCACAATCACATCAGAAAAGAAAAAAAAACCGTCAATTTCTTCTTCTTCTTTCAAACATTACACAGTTTCTGTTTTTTCCTGGCATTAACACACTAACTAGACTCTCCTATATTGGGAATTTCTTTTCATTTTTACTTTTTATATCTTATTTTTTTGTAGTATTGGTTGATTAAAGTGTAGCTGACATCCTCCCACATAAAGCTTAATGGCAAGGATGATAGTGGACATCCTCCTCTATTCTTCATTTTATTGGGAATCTTCCTATTGTTTCATCACTAAGAATGATGTTTACTGTTTGCCTACATGATGGGCATTTGATCATCTCACATAATCACAAGAAGGGTGAGTACAGTACAATAAGATACATTGAGAGAGAGACCACATTCACATCACTTATATTTCACTGTTATTATTGTTCTATTTTATTATTGGTTATGTTGTATTCTCTGGGTGTGCCTAATTTATAAATAAAACCATGATAGGTATGTATGTAGAGGGAAAAATACAGTACATATAGGGTTCCGTAGTATCTGCGGTTTCAGGCATCTGCTGGAGATCTTGGAGCATATTCCCCTGTGGATAAATGGGCACTGATGTATTACTTTTGTTTGAAGAATTTCATTATAGCAATCCCATAGGAAAGGGAGTATTCTTATCAGATGATGTTTTTAATATCCAGCTCTGGGCTTCGTTGTAAGTCAACCTTAAAGAAAAATAAGAGATAAAAGTACATAATAAAGCTATGTGAAATGATAGATCAGGGAAATACCCAAGGGAGCTATGAATACTACCATCAGAAAAAGATCCATGAAAGGCAAAATGATTTCTAGAGTTAAAGACGCCACCAATGGGGGACCTGGGTGGCTCAGTCGTTAAGCGTCTGCCTTCGGCTCGGGTCATGGTCCCGGGGCTCTGGGATCGAGCCCCGCATCGGGCTCCCGGCTTGGTGGGAAGCCTGCTTCTCCCTCTCTCACTCCCCCTGCTTGTCTTCCCTCTCTCGCTGTGTCTCTCTGTCAAATACATAAATATTAAAAAAAAAAAAGACGCCACCAATAATAAGAGCAACAATTCACCAACATATACAGTTGTCATGAACGTGGATGCATAGAGCAAAGTCAAAGAGACAAAATCGATAAATCTTTAGTCATGTGGAGATGTAAACACATATCTCTTAGAAATTAAAAATTCCTAAGAAAATAAATTTCATAAAAACACAGAAGATATGAACAATATGGGTCCCAAATGTGATCTAATAGCTACCGATAAGATCCTAAACTAGTACGTGGAGAATGAATATGCTTCTCGATGACCCACGGAACAGTTAGGAAAACTGGCCAATTCTTAGACCACTAAGGTCCAAAGAGGTGATAGTCTATAAATTGTATCCTTGACCATAATGAGAATAGATTCAATATCAGCAATAAAATATGATGGAGGGCACATATGCATGGACACTGGGTGTGTGCATAAACAATGAATTCTGGAACACTGAAAAGAAATAAAAACAAAGAAAGAAAGAAAGAGTCTCACCTGATAAAACTGAAAAAAAAAAAGAGTCAATCACAGTGGAAATTATGAATTTCTTAAAAATAATTTCTAAAGAGTTTTTTTTAAAAGATTTTAAAAATCTATTTTATTTTTTAAAATTTCTTTTCAGTGTACCAGAATTCATTGTTTATGCACCACACCCAGTGCTCCATGCAATACGTGCCCTCCTTAATAACCACCATCAGGCTCACCCAACTTGCCACTTCCCACCCCTTCAAAACCCTCAGATTGTTTTTCAGAGTCCATAGTCTCTCATGGTTCATCTCCTGCTCCACTTTCCCTCAACTCCCTTCTCTCCGTCTCCCCATGTCCTCTGTGTTATTTCTTATGGTCCACAAATAAGTGAAACTGTATGATAATTGACTCTCTCTGCTTGACTTATTTCACTCAGCATAATCTCTTCCAGTCCTGTCCCTGATGATACAAAATTTGGTTATTCATCCTTTCTGATGGATTTTATTTATTTACTTGACACAGAGAGAGAGATCACAAGTAGGCAGAGAGAAAGAGAGGGAAGCAGGCTCCCCACTGAGTGGAAAGCCCGATATGGGGCTGATCATGACCTGAGCCAAAGGAAGAGGCTTTAACTCACTGAGCCACCCAGGTGCCCATAAAGAGAAGTTCTAAGAACTGGTAGGATATAGCTAAGTAGTGCTTAAAGGAAATTTATAGCTTTAAAGACATGTATCATAAAAGACAAGGAAAATTAAATGTCAACAAGCTAAATATTCAACTCTATAAACTAGAACAGACATCAGAGTAAATATAAAGGAGAAGAAAGGAAATGATAGAGATTGGGCTAAAAAAAATGAAAAAGAATATTTAGACATAACTAACAATGTAAAAGTCGATTCTTAGAAAAGACTAATAATGAAAGGTTTAGTAACTTTGTAAAAATGTGTTAAAAAAAGAGGAAGAAAGCTCTATTGAAATGTAAATAAAGTCAATATAAAAATACGCAATATTTTATTATGAAGCCAGACTAGTCTGTGTTACAGTAAAAATCAAGATAAAGATTTCATAATAAAATAAAATAATAATTAATATAAATAAAATAAATAGTAATAAAATAAAATAATAAAATATTAATAAATAAAATAAAAGCTGACTTATGCTCACAGAAGTGTCCTTCATATATCCAGGTGACTCTCCCAATGTCCTTCTGGAGGTGGCTCATCATTCTAGGGTGCTTTGATCTTCTGACATTTGCTTTGATGATAACCATCACTATTAACTATACCCTGGTAGTTGGAGATGACACCCATCACTTCCTGTCATATTGCACTGGACAAACCAAGTCAGATGGCCGGGCCTGACACAAAGGGAGTGGGAAAATGTAATCCCCCTGGGTGCTTCCTGAGAAGAAGAAAACAAGAAACATAGACCAGCATTAGTAATACCTACCCATATTATGAATAATACTGTGGCAATACATTTAATCATTGACGTGAAATTGAAAATCTCAAGAGTGAAGCACCCTGTGTGAACTGCAGGATACAGAAATAGTCTAGGCAGTGTTGTAGTCCCAGAAGGAGAAGACAGGGAGAGAGGGGCAAAAAGCTTATTGAAAGAAATAATGGCTGAGAACTTCCCAAATCTGGGAGAGATTTGGGCATTCAATGTCGTGAAGTTCAAAGGTCTTCAAAAAGTTCAACTGAAAAGGATGTTCTCCAGGATGCACCTTAATTTAAAAAACTAAAGGCAAAGAGAGAATTTAAAAACAGCAAAAGAAAAAAAAAATTCCTCATATACAAAAAAGCCAAACTCCTAGAAATAAGCAGTAGAATGGTAGTTGCTAGGGCCTGTGGAGGGGTGGGAGAACTAGGAAGATGTTGGTCAAAGGGTACAAGCTTCTAGTTATAAGTTCTGGGGATCTAAGATTCAGCTTGGTGATTACAGTATTGATATATGATATACAATATAGTATATACTTGAAAGTTGCTAAGAGTAAATCTTTGGAATTCTCACCACACACACATTCTGGTAATCTTTTAGCAATACATATGTGTATCAAATCATCACATTATACACCTTAAACTTACACAATGTTATATGTGAATTACATCCCATAAAACTGGGGGGAAAAGACTTGGTTTCTCTAACACTGTTACCCTAGCACATAAAACAGTCCTTGTCACTATGTTCGTGATCAGTACTTGTTGAATGATTGAATGAAGAAAGGACCCATTAATATTATCAAGAGTCTTCCTAGAATCCAAGTAAGATAAGGACTGAGATTTCTCTAATAAGAACACTGTTGATGACTTTGGCACAAACAGTTCCTGTGGAAGAATGGGTATTGTTGAATCCACCTTGCAGGTGTAGTGAATAGCACAATAGTGAAGATGGGGAGTAGAGAGAACTCTTTCAGTAGCAGAAAAGAAAGAAAGAACAGTACCCAGAAGATATTGTGTGGTCATAGATTTTTGTGTTTATTTTTTAAGAGTTGAGACCCTTAACTATATTTAGGTGCTAATGGAAGAAAGCCAGAATACCGGAGAGCTAGAGAGAATGGATGGAAGGTCCAGAAATGAGAAGGGTAGTCCTTCAATAGAGTGGTCCTAAGATGGTTGGGGAATGGGTCCAGGGCACAGAGATGACAGCCTTAGACAATAGCGGGATACTTCACCCGCTCTGGGTGGAAGCAAGCCAGTTTGCAGATATGGTACAGGAAAGCTGAAGAAGTTCCTGTCTGATGATGCTTAATTTTTCTGTAAAGCAGAGAGCAAAAGCATTTGCTGGGAATTAGGGAAAATAATTAATTTCCTAGGCTGCCAGGAAGTTCTTAATTTATATTTCTATGGAACATATGTCATACCCTTAGGACTACCCCAGGAACTGTGAGTAATTAAGGTTTTTTAATAGGCCAACTGTAAGTGCTGATTTTCATAATTTATTTCTTAATTTATGCTGCTCTCCAGTAAGAAAATTGTCATGTTATTTGGCAAAGTTAGACATCTATCCCTCTCCTCGTGACATTGATTATGATGTTCCTAAATTCTTTGCCATCAGGGATTCCTTTTATAATATTTTCCCACTAGCCTTTATGTATTTCAAAGACACTGTCTAGCAGACAAACTACATTTTTAAAGTAATAAATAGATTTCTATTTTTGATTAATTTTATGTAACATTTGTTCATAGCCAAAAAAAGTAACTGATCAGCATAAGTAATCATGTTTGATTAATCTAATTCAAATCAAAATCAAAGGAATAGGACATTTTAGTTATCCTGTGCAATCTTACTGAATATAAATGTGTGATACTTCTTGGGTTTTCTAAAATATTGAGAACAACTTTTGAATTCTTTTATTTCTTAATAGAATCATGGGGAAAGACTACTGGTATACTGTGACCACTTAAACCTTGATTTTCATTGTGGTTTAGCTTCTAATCTTAAAGGTGTCCAATATTAAAATGTTTTCTTTCCCAAGTCAGTGATATGTAGTTCAATCACCCTTCATATATATTCTCCTTTTAGTGAGAATTTTAAGAAGCAGCAACCCTGAAAGTTAATGGTTGATTTAGCATCCTTAGCAAACCATACCATCATTTACTAAATTACTTTGCTCCTGAAAGAGATATTTCAACAACCCTAATAACTTGAAGTAATTGAGTTTTTTAGTTTCTCTTTGAGAATAACAATGAATGATAACTTTATAATAAGTCTCCAAAGGATGACTCTATTTCAATTCTGATGTACATTATTAGGATTATGTAGAAAAAAATCTATTCATCAGTGAATATATCTTGAGCTCCTTCTTATTAGCCACATATCATTCTGGGATACAGATGTGGATATTACAGTAGACACAAAACCTGCCTTTGTGTACCTTACATGAAACAAATAATAATACAAATAGCCATAGTATTATAGATTGCTTTAAGATGTAAGAAATTATAACAAATTGAAACACTGATAGAAAAGATTATGTACAATAAGAGATTATAACAGGTAAGCCCAATTTATTTACTTTTAATTTTTTATTTAAATTCAATTTAGTTAACATACACTGTATTATTCATTTCAGGGGTAGAATTTAGTGATTCATCAGTTGCATACAACACCCAGCGTTCATTCCATCAAGTGCCCTCCTTAATGCCCATCACCAGTTACCTCATCCTCCCACCCACCTCCCCTCCAGCAACCCCCAATTTGGTTCCTAGCATTAACGGTCTCTTATGGTTTGCCTCACTCTCTGTTTTCATCCTATTTTATTTCTCCTTCCCTTCCCCTATGTTCATCTGTTTTGTTTCTTAAATTCCGCATATAAGTGAAATCATATAGGATTTGTCTTTCTCTGACTGGCTTATTTCACTTAACATAATACCCATTGCAAAAGGCAAGACTTCATTCTTTTTGATGGCTGAATAAAATTCTACGTATGTATATCACATCTTCTTTATCCATTCATCTGTCAATGGACATCTGGCCTCTTTCCATAGTTTGGCTATTGTGGACATTGCTGCTATAAACACTGAGGAACATGTGTCCCTTTGAAACACTGTGTTTGTATCCTTTGGATAAATACCTACTAGCGCAATTGCTGAGTCTATGGTAGTTATATTTTCAATTTTTTGAGGAACCTGTTTTCCAGAGTGGCTGCACCACTTTTCATTCCCACCAACTGTAGTAAGAGGGCTCCCTTTTCTCCGCATCCTTGCCAACATCTGTTGTTTCCTGACTTTTTAGTTTTAGCCATTCTGACCTATGTGAGGTGATAAGAAGAGCCCAATTTCAATGAGAGATTGGAAGTCTTCTCCACGGAAGTGCCATTTTAGCAGAAGCTTTAGTGTGAGTAGATTTTAGCTGGTGATAAGACAGGAGTGGGAGGGATTTCCAGGCAGAAGAAATAGAACCCTTGAATACTGTCTGCTGGAAATGAGCTATGTTTCCCTCAGTGCCCTCACCCAGGACACCAGAGCCAGATGGGCACTTATGGGAGCTCAGGGGACATGAAACAATTACAGTGAATATATTTCTGTAGGGGTTGTATTTCTGGACTGTAAGTACATTTGCCAAAATGATTTCAGCAAAGGGTGACTCATTTACAGTAAACATTTTCTTTTTGACAGTATCTTAAATTAAACTCTGAAGAAGAAAGTGACAAAGAAATTTAAGTGACTTGCTTGGGCCACAAAGAATGCTTCAAATCTAAATACCATATATACTGTGTATACCGTGTTACAAAAATGCAATCCATTCGCTTAAGGAAAGGTTGAGATGATAAGAATATTAAAATATAAATATTTCTACTGGTAAGCCACATAGGTGACGACTTTCAAATCTTCCACAATCGGAAAGAACTAATGATTCATATTTGTCTTCATTCCCATTCCTCACCTTGAATAAAGAAATGAAATGACAGCCTTTGGTTGTCAACCTCATTCTATTTGATTGTTGCCCAAGGGAACTCTGGTGATGACATAGTTTCCTTAACATCATTTAATAAAGAAGAAGGACATGACCCTAATTATTAATGTCACGTGTCTTCAACATAAAGGTTAACTTATAAAGATCGGTGCCATAATTTGTAAAAGAAAAGCAGCACAAAGTTAACGTGTGTAATACTTTTGGTGTATGGTATTTAAAAGACACTTCTCTCTTCCTACAAATCCTTATTGCCCTATACCTAACCAGTCACAGTGCACTCTCCACTTTCTAATGGAGTTCTTATGAGCCACAGAAATACCCCTAGTTAATGACTGGTTTGCTAAAGAGAACTTTGTAAAAGGTGTAATTGTTCTCTAATGGGATTCAGACCTATAAGTTCTCACCCCTTCATTTTAGAAAGTGGCTCTACCTCTTTTTAGACAAATAAGCTGCCAGATATATTTAAGGCTGGGAACCTAAAACCTAATAACGCACATGAAAAACCCATGAGGTTAGTACTTCTTTTTTTTTTTTAATTTAATTTTTTTCGGTGTTCTAAGATTCATTATTTATGCATCATACGCAGTGCTCCATGCAATATGTGTCCTCCGTAACACCCACCACCAGGCTCACCCTGCCTTCCCTCCAAAACCCTCAGTTTTTCTCGAGTGTACAGTCTCTCATGGTTTGTCTCCCCCTCTGATTTCCCCCAACTCACTTCTCTCCATCTCCCCATGTCCTTCGTGGTGTTTCTTACACTTCACAAGTAAGTGAAACCATAAGATACTTGACTCTCTCTGCTCGATTTATTTCACTCAGCATAATCTCCTCCAGTCCTGTCCATATTGATACAAAAGTTGGGTATTCGTCCTTTCTGATGATTAGTACTTTTTTTTTTTTTTAAAGATTTTACTTATTTATTTGAGAGAGAGACAGTGAGAGAGAGCATGAGTGAGGAGAAAGTCAGAGAGAGAAGCAGACTCCCCGCGGAGCCGGGAGCCCGATGCGGGACTTGATCCGGGAACTCCAGGATCATGACCTGAGCTGAAGGCAGTCGTCCAACCAACTGAGCCACCCAGGCGTCCCTGATGATTAGTACTTCTTAACCATTGCTACACAACCCCAGGAATTCATAAGGTAATTGCAAAGGATTTACAGATATAATATGTACAAAGTATATATTTCACACACAGATATGCACTATTATTTTTCAAATGTGTATAGGCCACTGTCATAAAATACATCATAACTTTAAAGCATTACTGAATTCATAATAACTTTCAATTTTTCATTATTTGTTCATTATTTTTTCATTAATTTTTTAATTCATTGTTCATTATTTTTTAATTAATTTTTAAAATTAAAAAAATTATGATACTCTGGGCGCCTGGGTGGCTCAGTGTGTTAAAGCCTCTGCCTTCAGCTCAGGTCATGGTCCCGAGGTCCTGGGATCAAGGCCCACATTGGGCTCTCTGCTCAGCAGGGAGTCTGCTTCCTCCTCTCTCTCTGACTGCCTCTCTGCCTACTTGTGATCTCTCTCTCTGTCAAATAAATAAATAAAATCTTTAAAAAAAATTTATTTTCAAAAAAAAAAATTATGATACTCCAAAAACTTAGAAACTATTACATGTTGAGTTGATTGATTAAAGCAGCAGTTTTTCAACTTTAAGCCACACATTACCATCACTTTAAAAATTTGGGCTCACACATCCCAGTTGGTGTATATTTCCTTCTAATCATTATGCACATACTGCTATGGTCCTATCTTTCTATACCGTATAAAAGCTTATAAAAGAAAATTTAAAACAATCAGCTAAAAATATATATATAAATGTTAAAATTTCTTCCAGCACTCCTGAAATGTGGTAGGGAAGATCATTGGCTAGAAAGAGAGAAAGATGTTAAGGGTTGCCTGAAGAAATAAGAGGAATGAAGTTAGTATATTCTGAGAGAAACTGTACAGGTCAGTTAGACCTTGTGGAGAGGGTTTCAGGGTATTGCTGACTTATTAAATTTTCTCCTGACTCTGGCCGTTAGCACAGCAATAAATCACAAAGGCACATATCCACATTGTCTCACCTGTTTTACACATTAGCACTGCTGTTTGGGAAGAATTATACGCTGGAAAAGAAAAACACTCTCTGTCCTGGTGCCTCGTATGAACGGACCTGTACCTGGAACAATGCCGACAGCCCATTGTGTCCACTTGACCATAACCCTGGGGGATGGGCTTTTAATCAGCACAGCAGAGTGAACAAGGTTTTTGAACTGGTTTCTATGGGGACCCACTGGAGCCTGGCACGATGTCAGAGAATGAAATTTCTGACAAGGGTGTTAAATCCAGGTCAGTTTACATTTGATCTATATATTTCCAAGTTGGGAAGTGGGGGAACTCTTTCATTGTTTCCTTCAAAACACTCGATCATAGGGTGGAGGGGAGATGTTCCTATTTGTAGAACACAAGAAGCTATCACTTGATAGGGTAAAGGCTGAAAGGCAAGGGGACCAGAACAAGGGGGCCTGCTGCGGAGGTTACCCAGAGTCAGCCAGGAAGATGAAAGTTTTGAGAGCTGGGTCACCGGGACAAGGGGACTCTTCTGAAGAGTCCGCCCTTGGTGGTGGCCTGGATGATGAGAAAGATTTCGGATATGAGTCAGAATGAGAGGGCTCTTCTGTTTGCCCATGCTAAAGGTCAAAAGAGTGCATGAATGAGAAGGGACACATAAGTGAGATCTCTAGGTAGCTTCTCCTGAGTGAGGAAACCACAGTGGCCAGGGTGGAGAAGAAGCTTGGGAGAACAGAAGCAGAACAGTATTCTCATCAGCATGAAGTGTTCTCAGAATGGGGATGTGGATGCCAATCCCGCGGCAATTGTGATCATTGGTGAGGGGACACTGGGGGATACCTCTCTTCTGAGGGTCATGGTTACTTCCATGTGCAGATGGCCTCAGGCTCAGAGTGTGATAAATTGGGTTTGGCTAGAAAAGCCAAGGTCATCTCTGCTAGAAAAATAATTTACATACCTGAAGACTAGGATTTCTGGGAAATTACCTGGGTTCTACTTCATGTACTTTTGGGCACTTTTTCTTGATTTCAAAAGCCAAAGAGAAAGATGAGATTAGAGGATAGAAGGACTTACCTGGAAGTGACCTGGCATTTTACAGAGGATACTCCCTTCAATGGGAAGTGAGAAATGTTTCTGAGTGGAAGAAATGCAGGGACCATCTGACAGGTGAATCATGACAACTTTTAAGACAATAAAACAACATATATTGAACAAAACTAGCAGTCAAAAAATAGCTTCTAGACTCTTCTAAATTAAGTGGATGTGCATTTAAAAAAAAACCATTCATTTTTATAAATCAGGGTTTAGTCTCAGTTTACAGAACTAGATTTAATGGGAATTAGAAGCTTTATTTTTTTTTTTAATTCTTAGTGTTTTTTTTTTTTAAAGATTTTATTTATTGATTTGACAGAGAGAGATCACAAGTAGACAGAGAGGCAGGCAGAGAGAGAGAGAGGGAAGCAGGCTCCCTGCCGAGCAGAGAGCCCGATGCGGGACTCGATCCCAGGACCCTGAGATCATGACCTGAGCCGAAGGCAGCTGCTTAACCCACTGAGCCACCCAGGCGCCCAGGGAATTAGAAGCTTTAAAAGCTGCTAGAAGCTGAGTCTGAAGGAGTCACCCCAAGAATAGTACCACAAAACTAGCCTGCCAAGGTAACTGCTACCACTAGCAGCATCAGGAAGACGGCGGGAATAAAGAAGGTGCAAGAGCAATCCATGACTTCAGGGCCATACCATCCTAGCCACAATCCAGGGATCAGGGACCCAACACCAGAGCCATATGGAGCCTGCTAGCTCTATCCCAGAAAAACACAGGGGGAAGAAGCTTACAAGAAGGGAGAGAAATGGGACAGAGACTCAAGGTGGGTGAGATTGATCAAGGTGAAAATGCATGGTTCCAGAAAGGATCTGCTAGAAGCATCACCTGAAGACAACATTCAGAGAGAGCAACAGCCTGATTCATCAGGGCAAGTGACCAAATGAGAGGGAAAATGATTGAGAGTAACTAAATAGAAGCTCTACTGCCCACTACAGTTCTTCTAGGAAATTGAATGACTTCACCCAGAGATGGTATTTTTCTTCATCTTAGCTGTTACTTTTGAAATTGTTAGAATGGACAGAAGCTACTAGAAAAGGGCAAATCTGACAGGCATCCTTGTTGGTGCCCACTGCAAGGCTCCAGCTCCATTGGGAGCATCAGGGCCACTGGCTGTTAAGAATATCAGGAGTAGGTTAGTGTCACCATAGGGATCCAGGAACCCAGCTGGGTTTACATAGGACTGGGTCTCCAGGGCTCTAGCTAGCTGTGGTAACAGGAAGAAGCGGACGAACGCTGATGCTTTGTTCTATCACACCATCAGACTCTGGGACTGTTCAGTGACACCAATTCAACCTGGTATCTCAAGAGGCTTATCTCTCACCCTGTGAGTGGCTCACTCCCAAACCCGTGGAGGTATAGTTAGTGCAGGCTTAGGACCAAGAAACACAATTGCTCAGGTGCGCATTGTTCCTCTAAAGCCATTGTCAACATGGCTGGGGATTCCACCCCCTGAATTCTAGCTGCTTTTGGCAATCCAGAGGCTGAAGTCAGGATTAAATTTAAGGATTGTACATTGTTGCTGGATGGCTATACTCTGGATAGGTAATGGCAATTAACTAATTAATTAAGACAATAAAAAAAGGCCAACCAGTTTCTGCCATCCTGGTGAGCGGCAGAAATGAATGAAAAAAGAAACAAGTCTCACAAACAACATTTTTGTCACTTAAAAGCAAAAGTTTCAAATCCAGTGTCACAGGCCACAAGAAGAGTTGCAGAAACATGGGGGAATTGGGTATTTGGTGCCCCAGTCTTGGGACTGCCTCAGAACTTTATTACGGCAAAGGCTTCCACCAAATTGCACCCTACTTTCTTTTCTTTTTTTTTTTTTAAAGATTTTATTTATTTATTTGATAGAGAGAGATCACAAGTAGGCGAAGAGGCAGGGAGAGAGAGTGAGAGGGAAGCAGGCTCCCCGCTGAGCAGAGAGCCCGATGTGGGGCTCGATCCCAGGACCCTGGGATCATGACCTGAGCCGAAAGCAGTGGCTTAACCCACTGAGCCACCCAGGCACCTCAACACCCTACTTTCAATAGAAAAGAGACATAGCTCCCCAGAAAACACCCAAAATGAAAGGGATGCATCAACAGCCTTCTGGGAAAGACAACAGGGGCCTGCCTACCCAGCTGGGCGTCATTGCTTCTCTCCCTTCTGGGATGACTGAGTGGGGCCAACATGACTCCTTCCCACGGGTTAGACTAACACAACCAAGAGGATTCATGGCTCCCTGAATCCTTATGACCTTATTCCTCATATCCTTATATCTTCTCTGCACTTTCTTTGAGCACTCATTAGATGTCTCATTAGAGTTTTAGTTTGGACTTGTGTTTGTCAGTCCCCTGCTGACGGTGAAACACCTGGGGACATAATATAGGCCACCAGTGTCCAGCTCGTGGTCCAGCAGATTGGGAGGCATTGTCTGGAGGTGAGAAATGGGTACTGCTTTGAGAGGACGGTCTGCTAATAGTTTGCCTCTGACACTAATTAGCTGGGCAACTCAGCATCCTATAATCTCTCTGAGCCTCAGTTTCCTTCTGTAAAAAATGAAAAGGACGATCTTTTAGAAGGCTCTTTAATGCCAACATCCTATGACAGAAATCTGCTTTTGAACAAAATCTGAGAGGTCAGAATGGGAGATGAAGATCAAAGATTACTGCACCAACATATCTAAAAGCATAGCAAAGAAAACGACAAGCCTGAGGTGCCCCTCTTTAGTCCTAGCAACTGGTCAAGTTAATGACAGACAAATGAAGCCCATACAACACACAGGCTCAGACAATCTGAGGTGTAAATGGTCCAGTCCTTGGCTTATGCCCCTTCCCCACTTTCATCACTGTGTGTAGCATTCTCGAATGATTCATTGATCCACTTCTAACCTCATTTTAAAAAGTGCTCAGCAAAAAGGCTCCCATTACCTGCCGCTTTCTGCGGCCTGAGGATGCCTATTTCTGTCTCCTAAAAGAGTTAGCTGTGGGCTCCGATTACCACCCAGCCCTCTATTCCTGTCAGAGCAGAGTGAGCCCCAGCCTTGTGCGGAAAGCCTGATGGTCTTACCCTCCTGGGATTCTGCTTTAACCCTTTGAAGTACACAGGCAAGCACTTGCAGAAACCATAAATCATTCTGATAGAGAAGAATCGAACCTGCTTCCCTTGAACAAGCCTGGAGGATGCCTCTGCATGACATTCATCACTGGCTGCCTATAGCCCACGCCTGGGGAAACAGCATCCTGCTGGCATTGCTGTGGGAATTCACCCCCGCCCCCATCCTCTCTCCCTTCCTGCACTCTCCTTACCCACCAGTCAGTCCAAAACAATCATGAAGAGGTTACCTTTTCAAAGAACTTTTCCCCCTTCTTTCTCCCTCTTCAGGTTGGCCTGCATACTGGAAGCATTCATCAATACTTAATAAAGATATTTTTTATTGAGCCTTCAGCCGAGGTTCTCAAAGGACTTTGCAAGCATTTGCTCATAAATCTCTACCCAGGAACATTACTATAGGGTTGAAGATGGAAAAAACCAAGACACAAACTTGTTACGAGTATCTCAAGGTCCCCTGCTGAAAGGTGCACCAAAACATTCAAGTGCGCTCGGTGTCCTTAAGCCTTTAAGGTAAAGGAGAGAAGAGGCTCAGTGCCTGAGTCTGTAGTGCCAGCTCTTGTCCCCTCAGATGTGACCGGATGCTGGCCTGTCCCTGCCTGCTCACCGCTCATTGTCTCTGCAAAGACAGGGCGTCCCCGGGAACCTGCCGTCTCTCCCATATTCCCCATAGACAGAGAATGGTGTCTCCAGTCATACCAGAGCTTCCTCTCTGCATTCTCTAGGTCACCAATTCCTATTAATCCTATTAATCCTCCCTCAAAAATGTCTCAGAATCCATTCCCTTCCCTTGTCAGCTCTTGCTGCCTCTAGTAAATTCTTGCTTACTTTTCTCATGAGCTTTTGCGTACATTTTCTAAGTGATTTTCTACCATGTCTTCCCTCTCTGAAGCAACTTTTACTCCACCTTCTGGAGAGCCCCTTCTAATAAATAAATCTGAGCATATCACACTCCTTCTTAGAAAAAGATAGAATCTTCCTGCCACCAGAGCAATCGATGGAACTGCTGAAGTGGCATCAAAAATATACACCCAAATTTTGTAGGTTTAAAAATCCCCTTCCTCTTCTCATTTTTCAGAGAGCCCGTGGGTCTTAACATTACATGCGCCTGTTGTGTGACGACTTCTTGTGCTCCTTCCTCCAACACCAGACTTCTTGCCAATGGAAACTACCTCTGCTGCCTCAGCGCCACCACGCCCAGACCACTGCCTGAGACTGTTCCATCTCCCCACCTGGGCCACCAGCCGTATTGCTAATCTCATCCAGACACATCACAGACACACCAGAAATAATACTGAATCTGGGCACATCGTGGCCCACTCAAATTGGTACATAACATAAATCGTCACAGAGAGAATCCATTTCTTGGCTCTTCCCAGTTTCTAGAGGCTACTTGCCTTCCTTGGCTGGTGGCTTCTCCCTCCTTCTTCAAAGTTAGCCATGGTCAGATGAGTCCTTCTCACGCTGAATCACCCTGCACGCTTCCTCATCCTATCTCCCTTTCTTGACTCTGACCCCTTCCCTTCCTCTCTCTTCTTTGTGATCCCGTCAGACCCACCCTGAGAACTCAGGATAATCTCTTCAACTCAAGGTCTTCAACTCAACTTCTTTCTGTCTGCGACTTTGATTCCCTTGTGCCACATAACATATTATATTCACAGATTCTGGAGATTTCGATATGGACATCGTTGGACCTCCATTACCCTGCCTATCATAATGGGATGTGAGGAGTGGGTGATGGGGCAAGGACAGAGTAGAGCACCTCACCCAAGCATGGCCTCTGCGCTCTGCAGAACTGAGGTCAGATCTCAGCCTTTCCACCTCCAGCCCCACAACATTCAGCAGGTCACTTCACATCCATGAGCTCAGTTCCATCGGCTGAAAACTGTGGATCACTTCACCTTAATAAAAGGACCTGAGCACAGAGCCTGAAACAGAAGAATAACAATTATACTAGCTACTATTTATGAACTCTTCCTAAGTGCTCAACAAAATTGCAGCTATTATCCTGAGGATGGTGTTGATGATGATGATGATGGTGCTGAGAGCATGAGTTGATGTTTGGTGAGTCAACATTCGAACAACAGGGACCAAAATCTAAAGATTAATACAGCCAAGGTTGGGACCCTGTGGTGGTCTTAGCAATCATCATTCCAAACTGGCCTGAGAGCATTTGCTCCGGTTAATGCCTAGAAATATTTGCTCTCTCCATTAAATTATCCATTGCATCTCACTCTACTTTCCTGCCCTTAGGGCTTCAAAGACCTTGCTAGCACCTTCCCTGACTGTTCAAGTTCACTGTCACTGGTAGCATCTCTAGATAAGTTCAAAAGCACATCCACATGAGCAGGGCTTAGGACCTGTGTCTCAGGTCTCTCCCTGTCACCTACATGGTTGAGTAGAGGTGGTAGCCTTGAAGTGATTAAAAAGAATATTCCCGTGTAAAACACGCCCTCTTCATCTTAGAAAGAACACTCCGGGAAGTAGTGCAGCTAATGGCATATTAACTGACAGAAGTGATTTAGCAACTGTCATCATATAACAAAATAATGACTTACTAGAAAAGAATATCTCAAAACTACTTAGACAAAGTAGCAACTACGTATTAAAATTGAGTGACCATTAGATAGGAATATCAAGAAAGAGCTAAGAACACTTGCATATCTTTCTTATTTTGTTTTTGGTAACATTGAATGGGCTTCTTGTTTTAAAATTTGCCCTGTGCGCTGAATTATCTGCTGTGTGCCACCCTACTCTCCCTGCCTCCTGACTCATTTAAAATACAGTGGAATTTTAAAGTCTGAGTACCTAGGGCAGAGATGATCACTGGTTGGCACTCATGCTATTCATCTGCTCCTTGTGCCCACCAGCCCCATGATAAGCATAACTCAACCATCAGCTGCAGAACTGTAGTCAATTCCATAGGCAGACACTACAAATCTTGTGGGATGGTCCTCAAAGTGAAACTGAGCAGACCTCCCTGAGCCACAGCATTTCACTGATATAGGGGAAAGGTTGCCAAATCTTGCAGTTATCACCACCAAAGAGCAAAGAGCCACTCACATCTCATGGAAGCAAAACCAGCAGCAAAGGCCATACAATAAACTAGAATATTCTTTTCACAAAATCATTTTTTGTTAGTGAAATACAGAGCCAATTAAATTATTTCACATAAGGTTAGACATCTCTCTTGCCACCCCTGTGATCTGAGTAGCTTATTTTCCAGATCTTTTCCAATGCATCTAAAGACATGCATTTATACCCAAAGAAATGTGCATTATTGTTAAACATTAGAGTCCTATAAACCAAGTTGTAACTCTGAAAAGTCAGAAAAGGAAGCATATAAAAAATAAGTCACAAAATAAGATAAACAAATGACTGATAAACATTTGAAAAATAGCCAGCCTTTTAAAAATCAAAGACATGTAAAGTAAGAGAAGTTCTTGTTTTTGCCATTAAATTGTCACGGGTCTGTTACACCAATATTGGCAAGGATATAGTGAGACGGGCTCTCTAACGACACTGACAAAACTCCAAATTGCTATAATTTTTCTAAAAGGCATTCTACTATAGTCATCAAGGAACTAAACAAATGTTTAGACTTCAGACCATAGTGATTTTATTATAAAAGTTTATTAGATGTAGTTTAAAATATATGCCCATAAATAGTCCTCTGATTATACAGCATATACACAGAATTTATAGTAGACTCTTTATATAAGTTATGTGATTTTAACAGGACATATAATCATTAAAAAGAAAAGCTTTTGAAGAATTTAAAGTAACATGATTAAGTGGGTAAAAAAAAAAAGAACATGATAAAAGTGTATACACACGGGGGCGTCTGGGTCACGCAGTCAGTTAAGCATCTGACTCTTGATTAAAGCTCAGGTCATGATTGCAGGGCCATGAGATAGAACCCCCTCCACCATGACCACTGCACTCTGTGCTAGGTCTGGAGTCTGCTTAAGATTCCATCTCTCCCTATGCCCCTTCCTCCCCTTTAAAAAAAGGGTATATACTCCCATACTCCTTATGTAAAACACACACACACAAAACTAAAACTAAAATGATATAAAATGATAACAGTGATTATCTTCCTCGCAGTGAGATTGCTATTGATTTTTATGTTGTTCTTTGCACTTTAGCACGTTTTGCACATTCTCTACAGTGAATAGTTTTTACTCTTATAATCCAAAATATTTATGAAACTAGTTAGAGATCCTGCTACATTTGGAATAAGCAGAGATTTCTTAAATAGGATACAAAACATGCTAAACATAATATAAAAAATACTGATGCAATAGAAAACATGAAGCAAAGCTAAGAGTTTGTGTTTATAAAAATGTAATAATGAAGAAAGAATGGGAACCTATGAGTGGGAAAACATGTTGTATATATATATATATATATCCAAATATAATATAAATATTTACTTGTCCTATATTAGTCTGGGATATATTCTCTCCAGATAGAGAGATAGAGAGGTAGAGAGATTGATATGGTTAGGGACATATAGACATATCTGTTTATCTATTTATCTAGAGAGAAATTTATAGAAAACAGGAAGAAAAAGTCAAAGAATAAAATCTTCAAGGGAGTTCCAGACTGAAAGAGGTACCTCACACAAAAGGATATCCAAATAATCATATTCAAAGATGCTCACAATCTTAGGCTCCAGAAACGTAAATAAACACACCGGTGGTGGGGAGGGGCAAAATATACCCACCAGCATAGTTAAAATGAAAAAGATGAAAAATGACAAAAATGTATGTGGAGTAATTGGAACCCTCCCACACTGCTGAGGGGATTGTAAATTGACTTTGGAAAGGTGTTTGGCAGTTTCTATTAAAGATAATTGTATACACATCTATGACTCAGGGAGTCCGCTATTTGATGTATAGACAAGGAACATGCATAGTTACATTCACTGAAAGGCAAGTAATAGAATGTTCATGTCAGTACTGCCCCAGTGCCCATCAACACTAGAATAGAAAAACTGTAGAATATTAACACAGAGGAAATCAGGAAATCAGAATAAAAAAGAAACACCCACAATATGGAGGAACTTCACAAACATAATGTTGATTGAAAGAAGCCAGTCTTGAGGCACCTGGGTGGCTCAGTTGGTTAAGCCTCTGCCTTCAGCTTGGGTCATGATCTCAGGGTCTTGGGATCAAGCCCCACATCAGGATCCCTGCTCAGCGGGGACTCTGCTTCTTCCTCTGCCTCTCCCCCTTATTGTGCTCTCTTTCTCTCACTCACTCTTTCTCTCTCTTAAGTAAATAAATGAAATCTTGAAAGAATTAAAGAAAAAAAAGAAACCAGTCTCAAAATAGTACATAGTGTCATTCCTTATGCTCCAAGTAAGCGAAATCATATGATATGGAGAGGAGAAGGGAGTTGGGGGAAATTGGAGGGGGAGAAGAACCATGAGAGACTGTGGACTCTGAGAAACAAACTTAGGGTTTTGGAGGGATGGGGATGGGAGATTGGGTGAGTCTGGTGGTTGGTATTATGGAGGGCATGTATTGCATGGAGCAATGGGTGTGGTGCATAAACAATGAATTCTGGAACACTGAAAAGAAATAAAATAAAATAAAATAATTTAAAAAATAGTAAGATTAAAAAAAATAGTACATAGTGTATGATCCTATTTACATAAGTCCAAAAACAGGTACAACTAATCTATGGTGGGTGGAGTAGTGACTGGAAGGGGTCATGGGAGATTTCTTGCTGCTGTTAACATTGTTTCGAGAGCGGAGCAAGGATACTTGGGTAAGTTCATGGAACTCCTTCATTGCTCTTATATCACAACTCCAAACCTGGAGAGGCGACTAGTCTAGTTGCTCACATCAGCTATTCTCTGCTGGCTTGGTCTTTAACTACCACTGAGATACATTACTTGGTTTGACTTTACCTTTCTTTGTTTCTCAGGAGATGTGCAGATATCTTCTGTTTGAATCTAAAGCCCTTTGAATTCAGAAGGATCCTAAGAAATGAATATATTTTCTACATGCTGATAAAATTTTGAACATGATGAAATTTTGCATTTTCTCCTTCACTTTTAAGACCGTGTAATTCTTCTGTCTGTAAAAGATTAAACAACTGAATTTGGATAGCTCTAATATTTTGCTTAACTCCGATCACTCTATGTAACATCATTCTGCTGAAGACGACCAAACCTATACCATAAATAATTTTGTTTGAAGTAAGTTTTATTAGCCAAAAAACCCCCTGTAATGCAAAATATTTCCAAATTAAATTATTTTTATTTTTTGGAATAATATAATGTAGTGGGGTGCCAGGGTGTCTCGGTTGGTTAAGCATCTGACTCCTGGCTTATGCTCAGGTTGTGATCTCAGAGCCCAGACATCAAGCTCCGTATCAGCCTCTGTGCTGAAGGTGGACCTGCTGAAGATTCTCTCTCTTCCTCTCCCTCTGCTTCTTCCTGTTGCATGCATGCTCTCTCTCTCTCAAATACATATATTTTTTTAAAAAGAATGATATACAGTACTTGTGGCTCAAGCTTAAATACAGACAGAAATTCAGATCCAAGCTCTATTTTTCAAGAGTTCCATAGCTTGGGACTTTTATCTTTCTTTGCTTTCATCAAGATTCACATGATCAATTGGGATAATAGCATCCTTTTATTTTATATGGCTATTTTGAGAATTAAATGAATAGCATAATATTGGCCCACTGTGAAATCTTCATACATTTTAGCTATTATTATGATATTCTCATTATAGAGAACTTGGAAGATGGAGGAAAACAAAGAAAATACCCAGATAGAGCCTTGTGATCCTTTATCCAAGATGGCAGTGACCATTTTTAGGACCCCTCCTGTGTACTCTGGGTTTTAGTGTGTCCCCTCCGTCTCATGGCTGTGGCCTCCACTGTGCTGTTGAGAGGTAAGCACAGGGTAGGAAGCTCTGATCAGGAAGCCCAATTTACCTCAGCTAAGGCTTAAAGTTGGATAAGTCATTCATATTCTTGGAACCCCTTCCAGCTCTGACATTCTAGTATTCTATCTCCTCATCCATCAATAACTTTGCAGTAAAAATATCATCTTATGTTCTGTCACATTGGTTCCCTGGCATCTGCAGACTAAACAACCACTTGATGAATGAATCTCTCTGCATGATACCAGACACCAGGCTACAACCCTTTTATGTTTATTTACCTTGGCTTCATGTTGGCACTGTCTAGATTAGTCACTCTGTAAACCTCTTATCGAGGCATTAGAAAGGGATATATCTTAATGACTAAAAATACAAGGCTCTTTAGATCTCTCTCTCATATTTTCAAAAAGATATTTAGTACTTTTGCCTATATTTCCAAGGACTGTAACTCTCAGCTATTGAACATAATAATAAATAACTATACCTTAAATTATGTTCTGTAAATAAATTTTCCTTTCTATTCCTTTATTCACTTATCTTCCTGTTACACCCCCTCTAGGTCTGCTGAATATCTGCTTCTTAGCACTTCATTAATTTTAAATAATTTCTCATGCAAATTTTTAAATTTTGGTCTTGTCACTGAATGGTGCTTCCAGGAGAATGGTAACTGTCGTTTTTTTTTTTTTTTTTTTTTTTTTTTTCATTTTCTTCAGAGCATATCGCCATACCTGACACATAGTATAGAGCTAATACATATGATCTCTTTTAATAACATTTATAGTCCCCTGTACTGAGGATACAACCACATTTATTATACTAACCACTCATTAGCAAGCAGACACACAATATTTATAGAAATGTTTTGTAAGATCAGATAACACTGAAAGTTTCATTTCAGGAAGATAGGACAACCATCAGAGGCCAAGTCCTCTGCCTTTTTGTCTGCACAGTGCAGTCAAAAACCATTCTAAACTAATGGCCAAGTAGGGGACCATTAAAGGGTAACTCTAGGGCAGCATGCTTGCATGTAGGTTAGAAACTTCGCCACATACTTACAGGCACTTTAGGCTAGAGTAGAGAGAGGGTGGCTCTAAACTCTTGTCGCTTGAATCCACTTACCATTAAAACTTTTAATTTCATCAATGAGAGCTCTACTAGTCATCATGGTAGTAAGTCACTGGTTTTTCCTGACCCTTAGTAGGCTAGAATATATTTCTTATAATGGAGATATGGTTTCCAAATGGCTTGTAGTAGTTTTCCCAAGAGACAGAGCTGAGGACCATTGGGCCTTAGATTGGGTGCTTTTAATGGCGAATTAGTGCACCACTCCCTGGTTTAAGCATAAATTGTCTGGCACACACATAATATCACACTAGTAAACTGAAGCATTTTAAAGTGAACTTTTAAACACTGTGAGGCTCTGTCCAATATTACAAAAAAAAAGAGGAAGACTTCCAAGGCTGGGTGAAGGAAGCACCTTCTAAGAAGGGGGGATAGTTTTCGGCACATTGGACCTTCCAAATGCATTTCCACCTCAGACCCTTTGCACTTACCTTCCCTCAGCCTGAAAGGTTCTTCCCATAAATGTTCTCCTGGATCTCTCCATTACTTCACTCATTCTTCTACTCCAAAGAAAAAGCTTCACAGAGAAACTTCTGCTGACCAGTCAACATATAATTTCTCCCATCATTGCTCTCTGTTCTCTTAGCAATTTTCCTCTTTCTTCATAGCATTTTTCTATCTGAAATTATATTCGATAACTTTTTTTTAAACAATTCTTTTATCTCCCTTTTCAGAACAAGCTCCACAAAAAGGAAAGATTTTGTCTTGAATTCTATCCTTAGGGCCTAGAGCCATTCTTGGTATAACACTGCTCAATTGGAAGAAAGGATACATCCATACTTCTCTCTGAAAATATACATGGAGAAATGTCCAGAATGTCTGACGTTAATGATTATTTTGGAACAAGAACATTTGGAGTGAGTTTTTCTTTCTTTCTTTTTTAAGCGCTTTTTGTTTCAATCCTTGCAAAAGATGATCCTTTTCACATGCAAAAAAAAAATCGTGAATTAAAAAAAAATCATCTCTACTGATAGGTGCAGTGTAGGAGAATAGCATTAGCACTTGGCAGAAAATCAGCAGATACACGTTCACCTCCTAATTGGCCACTTACTTCAAGCTGTTTCTTCATTTTTAAGTGGATAGGCCAACACTAGTTCAATGGAGCTAGTCCAAGATAGAATACATGCGAAAGGGTGCTCTAGCATTGTGTATGCACTACGTAGTTTTTTAAAGTCAGGCTTAGTGAGATATTTACCTTCAGGAAAATTCGCCCTTTGTAAGTTCAATGAGTTTAGCCACCACCATGATCAAGATACTATTTTTATCACTCCTAAAAGTTCCTTTATGCCCTTTATCAGCTAACTAATCATCTCTCCCCATATCCAACCCTGGCAACCACTAATTTAAGATTCTGTCCCTAATTTCCAAAAGGTCATTTAAATTCAGTATGTAGCCTTTTGAAAGAGTTTGACCTCTTTTTCTAAATGTGGTGCTTTTCCAATGCATCCGTGTTGTTGGGTAAAAATAGTAGTTTGTTCTTTTTCATGGCTGAGAAGTGTTCCATTATATTTATTAATTGTAATTTATTTATTCATCAACCATTTAATTGGTTGTTTCTGGTTTTGAATTATTACAAATAAAGCATCTATGAACCTGCTTGTATAAGTCTTTGTGTGGACATCTGGTTTCATTTCTCTGGGTAAATGTTTAGGAAGGAGACTGTTAGGATATTAAATACTTGTTTTAATCTGGAAAAGCTTTGTTTTGAAAATTTTGAGCTGCTTGTATTTCTTTTACTTTTTTAAAGATCGTATTTATTTGAGAGAGAGAGAGAGCAGGGAGAGAGAGAGAGAGAGCACACATGAGTTGGGGGGAAGGGCAGAAGGAGAAGGAGAAGACTCCCTGCTGAGCAGAGAGCCTAATGCTGGGCCCTACTCCAGGACCCGGGGGTCATGACCTGAGCCAAAGGCAGATGCTTAACCAACTGAACCACCCAGGTTCCCCGAACTGCTTGTATTTCTTAAAGTGATGAATTAACCTTTAAGGAAATCTCTCCATTTGTTCTGAGGGGTAAAAAAGGAAAATTAAGTACCTATTTACTATTCTAGGGAAACAATTAAATGCAAGAAGGTAAATCTCCAAGCTGAGAAGTTAGAGCTATTTTTAGTAACATAAACTAGGTAGATGTTTAACAGAACTAAGTAATTTCCTTAAGTAGGGGATTAGAATCCCTTAAATTATGTAGAGTTCTGTGTGTTCTCCAAAGAATATTTGTTTACAGGAATATAGAGACACAATAGAGCGAAAAGAATAAAGACACACAGACATTTTATTTTTTTAATATCATGTTGGAGAAAAAGACTGAAGTCATCCAAAAAGGAAAGTTTTCCTTTGTTTTTGTTTTTGTTTTTTTAAAGATTAACCTAGCCTTTGGAAAAATACATATGTAAGACTTTTATGATGCTCAAAGAACTAAGCCACACTCTGGCGTGGGGTTTATTATGAAATAATAATTTTTAAAAATCGAAGTATATTTGAAAATAAATACACCTAACAAATAAAAAAAACAAAAGATATTCCTACAGCCTGCATCATAAGAAGTCAATTATGAAAAGCAGTCTTTATATGAGGGTGAGAAAAAACCATGACCCCTTCTCCATAGAGCCAAGAAGGGAGGATTTGCTGTCAACTCTGAGACATAGGAATGCTTCAATCAGTAGTAAGATGGGCTGGGCAGAAAGTGGGGAGCAGGTGGGAATAGAGCCCTGCCTCTTGAAGGCAGGCTGGCGGAGACTCTGAAGTCCATTTGGGTCTGTGGGATCTAAAAGGAGTCACTTTGTGTGTGTGTGTGTGTGTGTGTGTGTGTGTGTGTTTTGTGTTTTTTTTTAAATTTTTTTATTTTTTTCAGCATAACAGTATTCATTATTTTTGCACCACACCCAGTGCTCCATGCAATCCGTGCCCTCTACAATACCCACCACCTGGTGCCCCCAACCTCCCACCCCCCACCCCTTCAAAATTCTCAGATCGTTTTTCAGAGTCCATAGTCTCTCATGGTTCACCTCCCCTTCCAATTTCCCTCAACTTAAAAGGAGTCACTTTTAGTAGCAGTTGAAAATTGTCTTTTTTTTCTTTGATAGTTTTTCTTCCTTTATCTGAACACTAACCATGTAAAACCTAGCTAAAATATCTAATTGTGCTTCAGCTGTGCTATGGGGACTGAGAAAGGGGTTGGCCTCATGTTTGGGACACTAGGCACAAGAGAGGTCCCTTTCCTCCCAAGGCCAGTATTCTTGCTGGCTGGTGACAACCGTGTTAGAAGAAATATGATATCTTGAGTGTCATGGGCATCAAAGCAAGAGTGAGGGACTTGACCAAAAGGACAGAGAGTGGGGTATGGAACCTAATCCTGATCACCCCCCAAAACAGTTACCTGGGAATGCTCAGAAATGCTGAGGGGACATTTCGAAGGAAGATAATTTCTGGCTAGGAAAACTTGAGCATTGAGAAGAACAGTGACCTTGTAATATTTTCACATGGTGCTAAGGCCTGGAATATTTGTAGGGTGCTTATCCCAAAGCCTGCATAGTCTATATAATGAAGTCACCAAATATCTAAAAAATAGGAATTCAAATCTTGACTTCACTTCCATGCAACAAAGCTTGACTCTTAAGGAATTTAAAAATACTCCTCCTTTACCTCCCCTTCCAAATCTAAGAGATTTATGTCAAGTGAGATATTGTCCTGGATGTAAAGGAATGTTAAGATAAATTTAGGGATTTACATGGGAGAATGGGTGTGAGTTCTTAAACTATTCAAACTTTAAATATAATACACTGTTATATAGTATATACTAATATATTAATGGGTTCTTACTGTGTGCCATCTTAACCCCTCCACCATAATGCCATATACGGAGTCTGGAAGTTCAATTATCTCAAACACACAGATGCATCCTTAAAGGGTTAGTGAAATGACTACTCCCATGCCCTCAGATTCAGGTTTAAAATCCATTGGTGGCAACTTGGGATTCTAGGTGGTGGTTTTCAATACAGATGAGAATTTCCATGTTCTGAAAGGTCTGGGTTCCCCAGGACAGCAGCCATGATTCCAGGAATGTTTTATTAGTTGGCATCCATTTCATAGGTCCTATCTGAGGATATTGGACATGGAGAGTACAGCGAATGAGGGACCCACCCTTTTTCTCCCCACTTCCTGAGATGAGGTGGCTGCCATTTCTCCTTCCCACTTTCCACTCTCCCTCCCCTCAAGCTGTGTCCAGTCCTCTCACAGGAGAGCTGGGCAGAAGAGGAGAGCATAATCATGTCAACCAAGTTCGATTTTATTTCAGATTTTATTTCACTATTTTATTCAATATATTTAAGTATAATATACTACGTTGTTGAATGCAGTATATTTTAAAATGTCTAATTCGCCTTTTTGTGGTTTTAAATTGCTATAAAATACGTTTCTTTTCTGAGAGTGATGTTTAAAGGTCAGGAAGTGACTTACATTTTTATTATTTTAATGATATTTTTCATTAAACCATATGGCTCTGCTTTGTCATTAATTAGACATTAACCAAAGAACCCATCACATTCAAGCAAGAGCTATACCCAGCAAAAATCAATATTTTAAATCCTAGCCTCCAGCTCTTTATGCAGAAAGGTCTTGGAATAGAAACTCTCCACACTGGTAGAAAAATTAAAAAAAAAAAAAAAGGCAAAACAGACCAGCAATTAAAGTGTTGTTGTACTTTTCAAAATCTAACTTGATAATAATTTTTCACTAAGCTGTCTCTATAATGCAGACCTCTAGAAAACTTTTAATATCTAGCAGAGACCCAGGAGGACCTAACTTAGAAATGTATTAAGTTTTTGTTGCATCTATGTAAAAAAAAAATGAATTAACAAATGCATATAGTCCAACCTATAGATTTTATAGATCACAGAGACAAGATTCGGAGATGTCAAGTGCCTGCCCAAAGTCACACAGCCAGAGAGTGACTAAAATGGTACTAGAACATGTGTTATCTGGTTATCAAACCAAAATTATTTCTCCCATTCTACAAACATTTTGGACTTGGATTTTAAAAACCTCAATTCAATTTTAAAACTTTATTTTTTTTTTTCCCAGAGACATTTTGTTTCTGTGGTGGTAAATTCTATGTGTTAAATTGGCTAGACTATGGTACCTCATCGTTTGGTCAAACAGTAGTCTAGATGTTGCTCTGAAGGTATTTTTTAGATGTGATTAAAATTTAAATCAGTAGATCTTTGGTAAAGAAAATTCCTTCCATAATGTGAATGGGGCTCATCCAATCAGTTGAAAGTTTTTTTTTTTAAGATTTTATTTATTTATTTGATAGAGAGAGAGAGACATCACAAGTAGGCATAGAGGCAGGCAGAGAGGGGGAAACAGGCTCCCTGCTGAGTAGAGAACCCCATGCGGGGCTGGATCCCAGGACCCTGAGATCTAGGACCTGAGATCTAAGTCCTGAGATCCCAGGACCTGAGCCAAAGGCAGAGGTTTAACCCTTTGAGCCACTCAGGCACCCCTCAGTTGAAAGTTTTAAGAGAAAAGACTTAAGGGCTCTCCAGAAGGAAGAAATTCTTCCTCCAGACTCCCTTCAGACTCAAAAATGCAGCATCAAAAGTGAAATAGTCAGACAGAGAAAGATAAGTCCTATCTGAGGTCACTCCTATGTGGGGCCTGAAAAAGCCAAACTTGGAAAAACAGAGAGTAGATTGAAGGTTGCCAGGAATTGGGGTGGGAGAAATGACCAGATATTGGTCAAAGGGTACAAGTTCTGGCTACATGATTAACATGTTTGGGGATCTAATTTACAGCATAGTGATTATAGCTAATAATACTGTTTCATATATACCTGAATAAGGTCAAGAAGAGATCTTAAATGTTCTCACCACAAAAAAGAAATGGTAATCATGTTAAATGATAGATACGTTAACTGATGCTGTGAGCTTAACTGTTCTGCAATATATATGTGTATCAAATTAACACACTGTTCACCTTAAACTTACACCATATAATGTACCAATTATATCTCTATAAAGCTGGGAGCAGATTTCCAGCCTGCCAGACTGCCCTACAAATTTGGGATTTGTCAGCCCCCACAAATGCATGAACCAATTCCTTAAAATAAATGAACCTGTTCCTTAAAATATTTGCCTCTTTCTTTCTTTCTATCATCTATCTATCTATCTATCTATCTATCTATCTATCTATCTATCTAATCTTCTATGGGCTGTGTTTCTCTGAATAACTCTAATATAGTCCCCAATAAAATTTACAGATAACAGAATTAAAAAGATGTTTGTTGTTTGATAGGTCAAGGGATGTTTTGGGCTCTGGGCAATCAGAGGACTGTAGGGGTCAACTTAGAGAGTTCTGAGGTGGAAAAGGGACCATGAAGTTGCCTCATCTTGGGCTAGATTACTACAAAATTTTGTACGTTCTGTTAGGTGTGGTTCAGAAGAATGAGATCATCCATCCAGTTGCCTAGGTGGGCAGGCCCTGCTGTCAGACCCATTCTCTCAATAGCCTCGTCTCTCAATAGATGTTCTACAGCCATCTTTTTGGAAATCAGGGCTCCCTCTTTCTTGATACAAAGTTTTTTATACTTTTCTCTAGGAACCATCTCAGCTGGAAATTATACCTAAATATATCTGAAATCTCTCAGTGAAAATCATTATATGAGACAGTTTGTGCAGATAAAACTTAAACTATACTTGTCCACTTTGGTTAATATAAATAAATTCCTATTT
Source organism: Lutra lutra (assembly GCF_902655055.1). Classification (NCBI taxonomy): domain Eukaryota; kingdom Metazoa; phylum Chordata; class Mammalia; order Carnivora; family Mustelidae; genus Lutra; species Lutra lutra. Next base: position 135,433,160 of record NC_062280.1, read on the forward strand.
AAAGATTTTCACAGGCAAGACTATATATATATATGAACTAAATTTTCACAGCACTCTAAAGTAGGGATAAAATTACTATTTAATAATATATAATAATAATATAATAAAATTACTATATAAAGCACTGTAAGAGAGGGGCCTCTGAAGAATGAGGGATCCCCTCCAATTCCTCATTATTATAACATAGCAACATCTCAGCTCAAGGAGAAACCTACCCATTGGCACAAACTAAGATTGTCCCCATTCAACTGGTTGTTGGGTTAGAACTCTGTGAGTTCTGTCAACTCCCTAACAAAACTAACTTTCCCCAAGCCTCAGACTTACAGAATTTTACTCATCTCCAAGACTATGTGTCGTGAGTTCTTGAAGGAAATCTATTGTAGGTCTCCATGCCATGACCACCCCATCTCAGAAGACCACCTATGAAAGTGCCATCTTAGCCCGGCAAGCCTGGGCTAGGACTGAAAGAGAAAAATGGTAGAAAAATGATTTTCTTGAGAGAGGTAGCTTCCACTCCTCACTACTCTGAGGACACCAGAGCGACTGCTAGCTCCTAAATCCTCATCAGCAAGTTAATTTATCTCAAATCTTGAAGCAGACAGCAGTTTGGATGACCGGGTTTACTCCCAGAGAGCAATCTTTTCCTTGGATCAAACTTCTGCTCTGATCCACAGACCTGCCACAGCTCACAACGGTCCGCGGTGTGGTAGCTCACAGAACTTCACCAGAGTGAGAGAAAAATGCTCTGCTCCTGCATGGAGGAAAGCTGAGAATGCACCAAGAGCTCACCATTCCTGCTGGTCTGCAATTCTCGTTCTGTTTGTGCTCTGCTGACTCAAACTTGGCTCACTCAACAGCGCATGCACGGGGCCCCAATTGGACACACACACATTTTTAGGCGTGTGTAAGTGCCAACTTCTTTTTTTTTTTTTAAGATTTTATTTATTTACTTGACAGAGATCACAAGTAGGCAGAGAGGCAGGCAGAGAGAGAGGGAGAAGCAGGCTCCCCGCTGAGCAGAGAGCCCGATGTAGGGCTCCATCCCAGGACCCTGGGACCACGACCTGAGCTGAAGGCAGAGGCTTTAACCCGCTGAGCCACCCAGGTGCCCCTAAGTGCCAACTTCTAATACTGACAGCAGATGACTTTACTTCTGTCTGGACTTTCTTCCGAAACAAAACAGTATTTATTTATGATTGCTTATTAGCTGTATCGCACCTGCTGTTCAGCAGGAGAAATATAAGGGACTAGAGATCTTAGTGGTTATGCAGTAGAGAAACCAGACAGCTTACATTCTTTTTTTTTTTTAAGATTTTATTTATTTATTTGACAGAGATCACAAGTAGGCAGAGAGGCAGGCAGAGAGAGAGGAGGAAGCAGGCTCTCTGTGGAACAGAGAGCCTGATGTGGGGCTCGATCCCAGGACCCTGAGATCGTGACCTGAGCCGAAGGCAGAGGCTTTAACCCCCTGAGCCACCCAGGCGCCCCAAACAGCTTACATTCTTATAGACACTCAAACAATATTAAGGTCATTTGTTACACAGGGTTGAAAATTGAGTTTTATTATTCTGGTTCATAAAACAGGGTTACGCTTTCAGGAAAATCGTCGATGGGCTGTCACCAAATAATTGCCTGACCTCTGGTACCAGCCAGGGTTCAGCTAAAGAAGCAGAGCCATTACGTGATTTATATTAAACAATTCATTGCAAAGAATTGACTCCTGCAGTTGTCAGGCGGTGGAGGAGACAAGTCTGTAGTCTGAGGCAGGCTGTTAGTGAGGCCAGGCTGGAAATCTCACCCATATGGACACACTTAAATCTGCTACCCACAGGCAGAATTTCCTTTTCAGGGGAGCTTTCACGTTGTTCCCAAATCCCTGCAACTGATTGAACCAGGCCCACCCAGATTATCTAGAATAACCTTATTTTAAGGTCACCTGATTAGCAACCTTAATTCCATAATCTATTGGACATCTTTGGGGGCTATTTTTCTGTTGACACAACTCTCTAGTAATCTTTTTGCAGATGTTGTTGAGGGAGAGAGAGAATCTCTCCACACAGGTCAAGAAATACTACTTTCTGCTCCAGCTCCATTTCTCAAATCGTCCCCTAAAAAGTATCCACACTTGTTTTCTTTTAAGGTCCCCACTGCTGGTTATCACAGAAAACTCACTACTTTCATTGGCTGATGGCACTTAGATATGAAGGAATTTGTGGGAATTTTCTCCATTCATACCTACCATGGCCCAGTGATTGCTTACAATCCCCCAAGGAAGTATTTGAAATTGTTATTCGATTTTGAAAGAAGACAACATTTAAGAAAAATGAATTGGATGTTGCTATAGGTTGTAGGAATCTATGTTGGGGTAGGAAGATGTTCATGACATTTGTTTATTTGGACAGTGTGGGTTGTATGTTTCCATTCAGGCCTCAAAATAACAATTTGTCAAAGATAATGATTAAAGATTAAATTAGAGAACATGCATAAAAACACTTTTAAAATGTTACAATACTATTGCTACACCATTAAAAAATAAGAGTCGAATTCTAGAGCTTAAAACAACCAGAGATCATCTAATTTCATTATAGATATAATGAACTTTTTTTTTCTCTTTGATAATTTTTTTGATGCCTCTTCTGAAAGTTCAGAGGAAAGTTTTCTCCAGAGGTTTGGACTTCCTCTCATGTTTCATATCTCAAGGCTTCAACCTCATTTTCAGGGCAGAACAACTTATATATAATTCATCTTTACATTTCTAAACCCATGAAAATAATCTTTGGTTTCCAAAGAGTAGTAACACAAAGTAAACGTTGTATGTTATTTTTGACATCCATGTTCTTCAATGTTCCTGCAAAAGGTTATGTCTTATTTTTTGGTTTAAGAAAGAGTTGGGGCATCACTGTGGCTTTTCTGGGTCCCATTTCAGAACTCCCCTTTATCCATCAGTTTTCGTAAGGTATTTACTATTGCTCCTGCTATCTTCCTGACCCTTCAACACTGTGTTTGGCAGTGGCCTTCAAATGGCCTTATAGATTTCTGCTGAGCGAGCGAGCTAGAGTCATGCCTGTCCCCTTTGTGGGCAGAAGGACCCTTTTCAAGGCAGTAAGCCTCTTCTTCCTTTTTTATTTAACTAACTTTGTATGTCCAGGACTATAAGACACAGAAGAGAAACCCAGGAAAATCAACATACTGCTTCCTCTCAACTCCCCTACTTGGTCATGCCAATCCCTATTAAAGACCCTCTGTGACTCCCATTTCCCTCAGGTTAAATCCCACACTCGTTAGACAGCCCGGCAAAGACTCAGATGCTCTGGCCCCTGCTATACACTCCACTGTCGTCGTCATCACCTTCTTCTTCTTTTATAAGACTTATTTGTTTATTTTAGAGGGGGGGGGGAGGGAGAGGGGGGAGGGAGAGCACAAGCAGTAGGGGCAGAGGCCGAGGAAGAGAGAATCTCAAGCAGAGTTCCCATTGAGCATGGGACACAGGGCTCAATCTCACAACCCATAAGACCATGACCCGAGCTGAAATCTCAAGTGAGACGTTTAACCCGCTTAGCCACCCAGGTGCCCCATCCATTGTCTCCTTCATGCTTGTTCCTCATCTCAACCCTGCCTTGAGCTATAGTCACAGAGTCCCACAGCTAAGCCTCTCCATCCAGCTTCTCGGCCTTTTCATATCAGACTTGAACGCGTATGTACCTTCTCTCCTGCTGGATCAACTTGGAAAACTGCCACTTGTCTTTCAAACGCCAGCTTAAATATCTCCTCATTCAGGATGGCTTCCCTGACCAGTCACAAACGGGGTCAGCTTCATCACCCATGTGATCCCGCTGCCCTGTGCTCACCCCTTATCCCACCCTTAGCAAGGTGCATGGATCCTTCTGGTTTCATTCTCAGTCTTCCCCAGAAAGACTGTCGATCTTTCCATCCTCAGTGCCCAGCACAATGAAGGCCCTGAGTGGAAATAAATGAGTGAATGAAGAACTGAAAGAAGGAACCAGATAACCTCTCCCTCACCCAGACCTGAGCACAGTGTCCACTCAGTTGTCCAGCTCCATCCACCTCTCTTCTCAATGCGTGGGTATCCTCAGGTCACTGCACATGCTTGGTATCCAAGAACAGTGCTTCCGGGGGGTGGTCTGTATTTTATGTGCACCTGATCTTGCCTTGGAAATTTTGATATTAACTGTGACTCATAAGAGATGTTGAGCACATGATGTGCAGAATTTGGCCCCACCCCACGTGGAGGCCTGATGGAAGTCTGGGCAGCAGGTAGGGCGTGAGACGTGACTGTCACCATCTACTGTCCTGGGAGAAATCCATTTACGTAGTGCTTTTAATAAGCTTGTATTGGGAGAGGACAAAATCAGAATGTGGAAGAAATGTTTTGAAGAATTGGAAGAATGTTTTGAAGAAACATTCAAGAGCATCTTAGAAATATTTTCTTTTGCGCAAGATTCTGGCAAGAATTAACATTTTTGGACATAGAATTGCAGCTCTGAGGAGCATTGTCCTGAAAGTAGTCTTTTTCTTCTCTTCCAAAACACTACTGGTCGTTAGTAGTTTACCCCCATCAATCACGCTCAGCCTGCCTGGTGGTGTGTCTAGTGAGACTCATGGGAAAGACATTCTTCCTTCCCTTTTTTTCATTCTTCCCTCGTGGGGTAGAAGAGCGGGAAACAGGGGAGGAGAAAATTGATTTGCTTTAGTGATTAATGTGCGAAAAAAATCAATCTCGCCCTCACCTAATCTGACAGTTGACTTTCTCATCAGGAGCACTGATTCCTGGTGTAAATACAGGTGATTGTTTACAGCTTTTGTTCTTGATTTTGGCGTGCAGGTGACAGGAGAGTCCAAATAACAACCCCAGCCAGGGAACTGGCTTTTTAAAGATGACACAAGTTTCGTCGCTCACCATTCAACCCTTTTAAGTTAGAAAATTTAATCTTCCTGTTTTATTTCTTCATTACTCATATAACTACTCATGGAGGGGCCTTTAGTTCCTTTATGTTTTTTAAAAAATTGTTTACCGGGTGCCTACTCTATCAGACTGTACGGGGGGATAGTGAGAGAGTATGCTGGTTACTGTGGGCATGCTGTACTTCTGGAAAGATATGTCTATTACATCATAACCCTAATAATTGTAAAATTACAGCTGTTGCAAATACTACAAAAGAGAAATACACAGCCCTATCAGATATATACCTATAAACCCTATATATACCAATAAACCCTATAGCAAATAAACCCTATTAGTAGTTTCTGATAGCAAGTACCAAAAGATATCTTAACATCAATGAACAATAACCATTTCTTCAGCCCTATAGCTCAGTGAGGATCAGTGGATCTGAGATGGGCTTAGGGGTAGCTCCATTCACAAAGCTTTCCTGCTCCTCATTGACCCAGCAGACAGCCCAGGAGGTTCTTCCCATGGCAAGGGAGAGGCGTGAGAAGACAAAACTAAAGGTGCATGAGATTTTCAAAATTCTTTCCTGTTACCTGCTTTCATGCCATTGACCAAAGGAAACTAATAGCAAACCCAACATCAATGGATGGGGAGCGATATTCCTCTCTTGGAAGTGGGGAGGGATATACCTCTGAATAATAACCCAGCTTACTGCATTGGCTCATGGAGAGTAGTTTGTGGATGATTTGAATAAGAATGAACTAAGTGAGGCAGAAAAGGAACAATTTGACTGGAAGCTCTATGGTGTGAGGGAACGTGGCGGGTTGGAGCTATTGAAAGAAGGTCAGGGAGATTGGAGCTCAGAGGATGAGTGGCAACATGGAGCAAACTGCATCCAGAGAGATAAAGAGGGGCCAGACCATCAAGGGACTGGTAGTCTGTGCTAAGAACGTTGAATTTTTATCTCAAAGGTTTAATAGTCAGTCTTGAAAAGGTATTTGTACATCGTGGTATTCTCTCCGGCCCCCCTTCCTTTTCTTCTTTATGAATTTGGAGCAAAAAATAAAAATGTAAAATTAAATGATATGGATATGGTTTTCAATATACACTTTTCAAAAGTAATAGCAAGCCAGGAATTCCTTTCGGGTTTTTTTTTTTTTTTTTCCATTTTGAATAGTTTGTTCTGTTTTATACTCCTTCATAAACCTAAGATAATACACATGGTTAAATTTAAGCAGAAAATTGATGTTACAAAGTATCTTTTTAAAATGGTCTCGCAAAATAAATAAAATAAAATATAATAGTCTGGCAATAGCATCTGAAATTGCATCACAACTTATATTAATGTGGAATCTTTGTGCATTTTGCTCAAAATGTAAAGGTGTTTACCTCATAGCATACGTAGTAAATCTGGACACTCTTCTGTTGCTTATCCATATTTCAACTATGCATATTTGGTAAGTGGACCGTAGTCTTGGCATATGTCTTCTCCTGTCTTATTTTCTCTTTCTAGAATATTCTAATATCCACTCAAAGATACAGTTTTAAAATTTCTTGGCAAAGAGTATTTTCATAATGTGAATATAACTAGGGTGATCATATAGTTTTGATCCAATCCAGGATAATTTTGATAGTGAGAGCAAGACCCATTAAGAGTAACATATAAACGGGAGCCCCGCCTCTTCCTCTAGGTCCCATATTGAACTTGAGTTGGAAGAGGCAAGTCCAGTCTCAAAATGAAGTTAAAACCGCTGCCTGGTCACCCCCAACCTGACTCCAGCCATCACTGCCACCGCCAGGAGAAGGAAGGCCATGATCCAAAGGAACCAGAGCAGTTGAGAAAACTGTTTTTTGGTGGTTTGAGTTTTGAAACTACAGGTGATAGTTTAAGAGAATATTTTGAAAAATGGGGTACACTTACAGATTGTGTGGTGATGAGAGACCCCCAAACAAAACGTTCCAAGGGTTTTGGTTTTGTAACTTACTCTGGTGTTGGAGAGGTGGATACAGCAATGCGTGCCCGACCACACAAGGTTGATAGGCATGTAGCAGAACCAAAGAGAGCAGTTTCTAGAGAGGATTCTGTAAAGCCTGGTGCCCAACTAATAGTGAAGAAAATTTTTGTTGGTGGTATTAAAGAAGATACAGAAGAATATAATTTGAGAGTCTACTTTGAAAAGTATGGCAAGATTGAAACCATAGAAATTATGGAGGACAGGCAGAGTGGAAAAAAGGGAGGATTTGCCTTTTTAACTTTTGATGACCATGATACAGTTGATAAAGTTGTTGTTCAGAAACACCACATTATTAATGGGCATACTTGTGAAGTGAAAAGGGCCCTTTTTAAACAAGAAAGGCAGTCTGCTGGATCACAGAGAGGTCGTGGAGGAAACTTTGGAGGTGGTGGTAACTTTGGCCATGGTGGAAACTTTGGTGGAAGAGGAGGCTATGGTGGCGAGGTGGTGGCAGCAGAGGTAGTTACAGGGGAGGTGATGGTGGATATAATGGATTTGGAGGTGATGGTGGCAACTATGGTGGTGGTCCTGGTTATAGGAGTAGAGGAGGCTATGGTGGTGGTGGACCAGGATATGGGAACCAAGGAGGTGGATATGGAAGTGGTGGTGGAGGATATGATGGTTACAGTGAAGAAGGAAATTTTGGAGATGGTAACTGTAATGATTTTGGAAATTATAGTTGACAATAGCAATCCAATTATGGACCCATGAAGGGGGCAGTTTTGGTGGAAGAAGCTCGGGCAGTCCCTATGGTGCTGGTTATGGATCTGGTGGTGGATGTGGTGGATATGGTAGCAGAAGGTTCTAAAAAAGTTTCAGAATAAAAGGGCTACAGTTCTTAGCAGGAGAGAGAGCAAGGAGTTGTTAGGAAAGCTGCAAGTTACTTTGAGACAATCGTCCCAAATGCATTAGAGGAACTGTAAAAATCTGCCACAGAAGGAACAATGATCCATAGTCAGAAAAGTTACTGCAGCTTAAATAGGAACGCCTTCTTGTTCAGGACTGTCATAGTCACAGTTTGCAGAAAGCACAGCAATTGGTTAATGCAATGTAGTGTCAATCAGATGTACATTCCTGAGGTCTTTTATCTGTTGTGGCTTTTTCTTTTTCTTTTTTTTTTTTTTTCATTACATCAGGCATATTGCCCTGTAAATTGTGGTAGTGGTACCAGGAATAAAAAATTCAGAAATTTTTAACTTTTCAATATTTATGTAGTTCAGTTTTTCTACATTTTAGCACAGAAACTTTAACAGAATGCAGTTTTGAAGGTGTTTCCTTGTGAGTTAACAAGTAAAGAAGATCATTGTTAATTACTATTTTGTATGGATTTTGCTAAAGTTAACCGTAAAGAAACACCTGCTGACTTGCAGTTTAAGGGGAATCTATTCTCCGCATTTCCAAACCATAAAATGAATGGGCTCTGACACGTGGAGAGAATAGATATTTGTATGTTTGCAATGTGTGTTTTAGATAAATAAAATTGGGTGTTTAAATTAGCATATTTGTGAATTTAATAGCATTAAGATTTACTTCAAATGAAAAAAATCTCAGAATTGAAAAAAAAAAAAACTTATAAACCAAGACTGTCCTGGGCAAACTGGACTCTGCTTACCCTAAATGTATCCAGATAGGATTAAGCCCATTAAGACAAAATGTGGGGGGATGGGCACCTGGGTGGCTCAGTAGATTAAGCCTCTGCTTTCAGCTCAGGTCATGATCTCAGGGTCCTGGGATCGGGCTCTCTGCTCAGTGGGGAGCCTGCTCCCCCCGCACCCCCGCTTGTCTCTGCCTACTTGTGATCTCTGTCTGTCAAATAAATAAATAAAATCTTAAAAAAAAAAAAAAAAGACAAAATGTGGTTCTTCTTTCCTGTATGGTTAGGAATATGATTACCAGTAGAGGGTCTTATGCATGATACCTGGAGGTGTGTTTAACTTGGGAATTACAAAAGCTAATGAAGAATTGGTTGCTAATGACTGGAAGGATAAAGCATGTCTTCTGTGGAGAACTGTGTGTTCAGAGAAGGGGACTGGCTTTTATGTCCGATAGAGCTGTGTTTGCCCCTCAGTGTGCACTGAAGACACTCTATGACTGTTCTGTTCCTCAGTTTCATCTTCAATGATGCATAGACTTGTGAGAATCCGATGAGATGATACCTAACACAGAGTGAACATTCAACAAAGGTTATTACATGTGGTAAACTAAAAAGGATATATAATGGATTATGGAACCAATTTCTACTTCCTTGTTATTAAGAAACTGGTGATAAGCCTTAAGTAAGGTGTCCAAGAGACAATTTCCAGTATGGTCCCCTGCATGCCCCAATTTCCTTTTCCCCTGAGCTGTCTGTTTGGGGACATCTGCTGCTTGCTCCAGAGGCCTTATACTCATTTTGGAGAGTGCCTGTTTTTTGTACTGCAGATGCTTCAAGCAGACACTGCTCACTGAATCTTCATGAACTGCCATCTTGAGAGGACTATTCTTCCCTTGGCATGCTCTGTGGCATGTTGGGTCTCACAAAACCTGTGGATGGGCACAGCCATTCTCTCTGCAGAGATCAGAAGGTGGAAATGTAAAATCTCCAAGCCTATTTTAGGGATAAGAGATTTTAAGCTTAGAGCAAAATCTGAGAGTGGGTCTCCCCCACAGGTCCTCAACATTTCCTTATAACAAGATAAATATGCTCTAGTGATAATGGCTCAGAGATAGTGTGGCTTAATCATTTCCTGCTTCTGTCTTTAGGACTAAATTTCACCAACACCTCATGTAGTTAGCTAGTCAATGTTCAAGGTGCTATCTCATACCCAGATGGCTACCAGGATTTCAGCCAGATTTCTGTTGCTCTTTCTGGATAGCAATATTCCAAATGTATTCAAGAGAGCACTTGCACAATGTATCCACTTTCAAGGTCAAGATGGGGCTGGGAATGCTGTGCACCATGGCTCCTTCTTAGAGATCCATAACTCATTAGCATATTAAACACTGGTGTGTCCTACAGTAAAGACATCAGTTTAATGTTGACTCAGCATAACACAAACTTATTTGACTATGGCGCCCTTCAGTCATTAACAACTATTAATAATCATGGTGCTAGGAAGGAACATCCATAGAAAATGCTGCTCCATAAAATATAGTTCTATTCTTATTCATCTCAGATATTTCTTTAAAAATATCTGCTTTTGCAGGCACCATGCAGAGGTGATCGGTTTTCATGCTCTTGGTAGGCACATATGATCAATAAATTCAGCTCCTAAGCAGTTTCCGTGATTATGTGATAAATCTGATGCACATGCAAATTGTCCTGGAGTCTGTGCAGTATTAGACCTACTGGAAAGGAGATCAAGCTGTGAGTGCAAAATTAAGTACTTTAATAAACTACAGAAACAGAATGGAGATCACAATTCATCTATTATGCCATCATTTCTAAGCAACTGATAAGCAGGGAATAATCTGGGGTTAAAAATGATAAATCCTGGGTGGCTCAGTGGGTTAAGCCTCTGCCTTCGGCTCAGGTCATGATCGCAGGGTCCTGGGATCAAGGCCCACATCAGGCTCTCTGCTCGGCAGGGAGCTTGCTTCCCCCTCTCTTCCTGCCTCTCTGCCTACTTGTGATCTCTGTCAAATAAATAAATAAATAAATAAATCTTTTTTAAAAAATTGATAAATCCAGTACACTGATTTCTGATCTAAGAGTCTAAAACTCTGAGGGGTTTGGACTAGCCAGTCAGGTGGGGTTGAGGTGGTCAAATCCTCACTTTAGCTTGTTCAGAAACTTAACTTCATGCATTTCTCTATGTGTAATTTAATCCAGATACATAACTCATAGGGGTGCCTAGGTGACTTAGTCAGTTAAACGTCAGTCTTCGGCTTCGGTTATGTTCCCAGAGTCCTGGGATCCAATCCTGCATCCGGCTTCTTGCTTAGTGGGGATCCTACTTTTCCCTCTGCCTGCTGCTCTAATTGCTTGTTCTCTCTTCCTCTCTCTCTCAAATAAGTAAAATCTTAAAAAAAAAAAAAACAAACCCAGATATGTAACTCCCAGAGTCATAAATCTGAATATAACTTTATTTATTCATAATTGGGTGCAGGTCTCTATGCATTACTTCTTTAAATTCCCTGTGCCCATTCACAGTCCAACTCCCTGGGTCTTAGTGAAGACAGCTGCCTCTGGCTCCTGGGAGAGTGAATTTCTTTTCCATAAAAGTTTGATACCCGAGAGGGTCTGTGGTCACCCCTGTGCCATCCTGACTCTGGAAACTTATCTGAGTGGACAATCCATCAATGAAACCAATCCATCACTGAATCATTGCCTCTCCCACAAGACTCATCGTCCTCACGTACATGGAGTCCCTCTCAACCTTCTGGCAGGCTGACATAGACCCAGCTGTATATGTCTGATTTCACAGCACAGAAGCAGCTTAAGTTCTCACCCAAGGACCCTGCGTAAACTATAACAGAGATTTATATCTACGAATACTCAGCTAGTGATGACCATTAATTATGGCACTGATAACATTTGGAAAAGCACTTGGAGGTTCCAGGGCAGTAGGATCGTGTTCTGTTTCTTCCTCAGAAGCAGTTAATTATACAGATACTCACATGCGGGATTGTCAGTTTTCTACATACATGCAAAATAGCACGTGTGACATAGCTTTGAAAGTAAGTTTTCTGTTCAGTTGCTGTGCTGCAGGATAAAGATGAATTGAGCCACTTACACCTGTCTTCGCTAATGGCTTTCATCTTCTGAGTCTTTTCATCTTATTCTTATCTCTTCCTTCCACTCTGTACATTTCGAATATGAAATTATGTGGTTCCAAAGAAGTTCCTAGCATAGACTGTGTGACTATGTGATAGTGAAAAAGCAAATGTCAGCATATTTTCTAATGCCAGACATTACCAAAAGCATGTAAATGCAACACACGAAGGTAAAGGGACAAGCCTCTCAGTGCAAATTTGGAGCTCATACATACAGGTCTGTGTGGGAAGGCTGAAGATTGCTATTCCTATCTTTCCAGAAGACATATTAAGCATCCCCATGCTGGTGTCTTTGTTTATAGAGCAACAAGGAACAGGAGAGCAGAGTGCTGAAATGAGCCTCCCAGCCAGTCCCTCTGCTTCCCATTTCCATTTTGAAATAACAGACCTACTTAAGTATCCCCTTCGCCATGAGCAAACACTTCCATGTATGTCGCTGGGGTTGATCGGCCACTTGAGGTCAACGATCAAAGTGTTATTTACTCAGTACACTTAAAAAAAAAAAGATTTTATTTATTTATTTGAGAGAGAGAAAGCATGAGAGAGGGGGAGGGTCAGAGAGCAAAGCAGACTAACTGCTGAGCAGGGAGTTAGATGCAGGACTCCATCCTGGGACTCCAGGATCATGACCTGAGCCAAAAGCAGATGCTTTACTGACTGAACTACCCAGAGGCCCCAACTGCAAATTGTTAATCATTCAGGCATAATTTGGAAAGGTAACCAGAATGAGCAGCCAGATATAATGCATGGGACACTAGTCAGGAGACAAGGAGACCCAAGTGTTCTTACATTTCCAGTTAGTCAAAATTACTGAATACCCTCTCTCTGGTACACAGGGGTAAGCATACACAAGAAAGAAAACACAGATCACACCTGCATAGTTTTTCTTTAAAAGTGCATTGGTTTAGGATCCTTTCAGCCACTTCTAACTAGAATAAGTATGGTGTTCTTGAAGTATCCAATTACTGTAATTGCAACAGAGGTATTTTATAAAGTGGGAATGTACAGTTCCGATATTCTTCTCCTAGGGGAGAAGGGTTGTTGTTGACTTTTTGTATCCAAAGTAAAACGTACTGACACTTTTTTTCTGTTACATTCTATACACTTTACACACATTTATTCTTTGGTCATGTTTTGCAAAGGTATGAAAGGATAGGCTGTTGCAACTGATTTGACAGATGAGTGGAGGCCCACATATAGTAGGTGATGAATAAACAGTTATTTGGTAGAAAAACTCACAGGTAACTTGACAATATGAATTGCTAGAAAGGTCGTGGAACAGTAGGAACTTGCATTCACTGTTAGCGGAATGCAACAGCTCACTTTGGAAGTCCGTTTGGCAATTTATTATAAAGCTAAACAGTCTTACCATTTAATTCAGTGCTCATGCTCCTAGGTATTTATTCAATGGATTTGAAAATTATGTCCACACAAAAAACTGCATGTGAACGTTTATAGCAGCTGCATTTAAATTGCCAGAGCCTGAAAGTAACAAGGAAGTCCTTGATTGGGTAAATGGATAGATTGTGGTACATTCATACAATATGATATTTTTCAGTGATAAAAATATAAGCTATCAAACCAAAAAACACATGGATGAATCTTAAATGCATATTGCCAAGTGAAAGAAGCTCATCCAAAAAGGCCATATACTATGTGATTCCAAATATGTGACTTTCTGGAAAAGGCCAAATTAGAGATAGTATAAAAATCCAGTGATTGCAAGATATATGGCAGGAGGGAAAAAAAAGGATTGAATGGGTGAAATACAGATGATTTTTAGGGTGGCAGAATGATACTGTATGATACTGTAATGATGGATATATGACATTATGCATTTGTCAAAACCTACAGAACTTCACAGCAAAAGAAAGAACAAATTAATGCATAAAATTGTAAAAAATCATTAAGGAGGGCTGGGATTCCAAGATGAAATACAGAAAGTGACAAAATTATCTAAGTGCATTGCAAATGTTGGAACAAGCTCCCTTAAGAAAGTGGAGTAAAAGGATCTGACCAAGGTAACTTTAAAAAAAAGAAGAGTCTGTAAGAATAAAGGCAAAAGAACTATACGTTAAGTGCTAGATTCCAGTTGATAAAGTTGTTTCCCACAAGGTTATGGTTTAACAATCATGATATACTATGCATGTGCATTTGAAATCAACAATTAAATAAATGGATGGCCGTTGGTGGGAATCCCTTTTCTAACTGTTGAAGCAAGAGGTCAGATATATGCAAAAGGAAATGCCTAGAATGATCTGTGTAGTAACAGATTTGAGGAAAAGACATTAACATGAACTTGTGTTTAGCTTAATGTAGATACAAATTGTTACATATAGAAACGCTCATGGATATGTGCACATGCATAGATTAGTGTCCACAGGGCCTTGAGGCAATGACAGTCTAGTAGAAATGAACACACCAAGCATACAGAGCTTGGTGTCTAATGCCATTTTCCAATAAAAGGAAGCAGCATTCTTTGGAGAAATGACTGATTCAAGGAGTTGGCAGGATATACCCAAGATGAGCCTCAAATATCTTATAATGACATAAAAGATTAAAACAACAAAAACAATATGCAAACAATGAATCATGGAACTCTGCATCAAAAACAAATGATGTACTCTATGGTGACTAATATAACATAATAAAAAATTAAAAATTAATTGATCAATTTTAAAAAACAATGGAAACATGTAAGGGGACATAGCCAACTGAAAAAGATCCCAAAGGCCAAAGCTGGAATAATTTAAGGGACAAAATAAATAAAATAGCATGGGATGAAAATAAATATCTATGAGTCTACATTGACATAAAGAAATGATTGAATAAATAAATGAGAATAATAATAAATAAATAAAAGAATAGACACATCCCCCAGGCAGAATAATTTCAAATAATTTATGTAGATATTTTGTCCTCAAGGAGACAGAACATAACTTCCCACTGCTTAAGTAAGTGAATTTCTTCCAAGAGTATGGAAAGGAGAATAAAATACCAACTTTATATTTCAGGAACCTGACAAACACTACCTCAGTCTGGAAACTAAGGTCCACATCAACAGTGGTGAGTCATGTTGGCAGTATGTATCCTTCATATGGTGTGACATGAACGGCTCTTTACCTTTGCGGTTTTCCTCTCTAAAACCCATAGACCCAGTCTAACCATGAAGAAAACTTCAGAAAAATCCCACTTCAGAAGCATTCTACAAAGTACCTTACTGGTACTCCTAAAATCTGTCAAGATCATCAAAAACAAGGGGAGTATGACAAACTGTCATGGCCAAGAGGAACCTAAGGAAATATGACAACAATTCTAATGTGACATCCTAGATGGGATCCTAGAGAAGAAAAAGGAAATTACGTAAAAACTAAAGAAATCTGAAAAAAGTATGGACTTTAGTTAATAATAATATGTTCATATAGGCTCACTGTGGCAAATATGCCATACTAGGATAAGGTACTAATAAGGGAACCTAGGTGTGGGGTATATGGGAACTCTCTGTGCCATCTTCAGAATTTTTCTGTAAATCTAAAACTGTTATAAAATAAAAACTTTGTATTTAAAATACATCTGGATTTGATCTGGTGCTATATGCAGAAAAAAAGCACTAGGTCCTTGAGTGTTCTTTAAGTAGGAAATTGAAATAAGGGGTGTTTCTTTTAAAATGAACATGAGTAGAAATGATGGAAATATTCTTATGGCTGGCAGGAGGAATGATATATACTGAAAGAAACATGAGCACATATAGACTTGGAAACCTAATTCAAACATTGTATGAAATGAAGCAACATAGCAGAGGGAAGGGAGGAAGACCACTGCACATCCCCCAGAGTGCCATGTCCACAGCTGCTGCATGGGCTCTGAGACATCCCCAGCGTTGCCACGGAAGCAAATGACAGATCATCTCAATTACTTTGGCAAAACCCAAAGGGCCCAGATTAGCAATTTTTTTTTTAAGTTAAGTTTATCCACCCAGATTCTTGTCATTAATCTCAGAAAAAAACTTGGAAAACATTAATTATCTCATGAATATTAGAATATCCAATTCTGATTAGCAGAGATTTGATAAATCTCTCTCTCTCCCCCAGTTTCTGTAACTTTAAGAGAAAGAAAAAGCAGAAAACAACAGTGTCTCAGATTGCTGTAAAAATTATAGCCCTACTTAGAGCAGAACCTCGTGTCACCATGTGGATGTATGTTGTATTATTAATGCCCACCTCTTTTCAGTGCCTCATCCGGGCCACGGAAGGGATGGGTCATCACTGTAAACCACATCATCATATTGTCCTGCTCCCGGGTCTCGCCCTCAGGCAGACTGTACTCAAACCTGGAATCCCAATCAGAGCCTTTCTGCTACATTTAAGTCAGTTTGAAAGAACTCTATTTAACTGCACAAGTTCATTAATAAATATGCAATCATGAAGACTAATCCATCGGTGAATTCAGTTGAGTTCAGCAAACAGAAACCATCAAGGTATTTATTGAGAGGTCATGGTAAGCCACTGAATAGTACTTCAACCCAATCTGTATTCGCAATGTTTCACGCAACATCCTCTGTCAGAGGCTAGAAAGACAGTGAGAGTCCTGGAGATAGGGTAGCAGAAACTCTGGATCTGCCACTAACTTAGCCCATTTGGATCTCAGAATCTTCATATGTAAAATAAGAGGGTTGGTCTAGAAGAACTATCAGTGCTTCACAAACCTCACTACCTCAAATGAACTTGAACATTAATCCCCTGTGTTCTAGAACTTGTTGCCAGAGAGACCTCTCAGAAAGTGGAGAAAGTGGGGCACCTGGCTCAGTGGGTTAAAGCCTCTGCCTTCAGCTTGGGTCGTGATCCCACGGTCCCGGGATCAAGACCCGCATTGGGCTCTCTGTTCGGTGGGGAGCCTGCTTCCCCTCTCTCTCTGCCTGCCTCTCTGCCTACTTGTGATCTCTCTCTGTCAAATAAATAAATAAAATCTTTTTAAAAAGAATCTACCAACTAAAAAAAAAAAGTAGATAAAGTCTTTGAATTCTTGGGTTTTATCTGAAAATTTCATGTACCATATATACTTCTCATAGCATGTGTTCATATTTTTAGTATAAGAATGCTTTTAATCCGTTACTGTAAAATCACTGTTACTGTTATTTGCCGTTTTCCTTCTACAGGAAAGAATAAAATTCATGTTCATGAAAGGTCCATGCCACATTTATGGTGTAGCTCTTCAGATTCTCATGGTATTCCTACTCCAATTTATGAATCAGCAAGACCAAGGTCTCCTGTACCTCCTAATTTCCTGTCTCCATAAAAAGTTTCGATGCTTTATTACATCCTGAAACCATAGTGTATTCAGACTTGCAAATGACACTGTGCCAAAAGACAGGGGAAGCTGTCTCACACTCCACCATCAGAGGAAGGGCTTGGTGGGAGTCTCATCAGCCTCTAAGCCCCTCCCCCTTTGAAAGCAAACCAATGGAACTTTTTAATCAGGAATCAGCCAGGGACATTACCAGTTTGTAGGTTTAAATGGAGTTGACCAGTTTGTTTGAATCAGGTACAAGTTTGAATATTTAGTGGTTATTGAAGGGTTGGAAAGCTAAAGAGCATGATTTATTTGGTCAAAATATCCCGTACAATCTTATTTAAACACAAATGAAAATTTCAGGACTTGTTATTCCAATTCAAACAATAGAAAAAAGTGTGTCAATAAATAAAAGTTCGGAAGTTGTGAGGGTGCTTCCCATAGAGACTAGACTATTGTGCTGACATCCCTTGGCTCTTTGAGGGGGTAATAATGATAAAACAATAATCATAGCTTTTTGTAAGAATTTTAATTTGTTTGGCAGTTTTATCTCCTCTAAACCTCACAGCAGTCAAAAGTCATAACCTAGGGGTGCCTGGGTGACTCAGTGGGTTAACCTGCTGCCTTCAGCTCAGGTCATGATCTCAGGGTCCTGGGATCGAGCCCCACATCAGGCTCTCTGCTCAGCGGGGGCCTGCTTTCCCTCCTCTCTCTGCCTGCCTCTGCCTACTTGTGATCTCTCTCTCTCTGTCAAATAAATAAATAAAATCTTTTTTTTTTAAAGTCATAACATAGATTGGATTGTCTTTCTTTTTTGTATTGATTTGTAGGAGGTCTTTATATATTTAGGATGAGAGTCCTTGGAGGGGTATGTGTTTTGCAAGTGTGTTTTTCCGGTTTTTACCTTGTCTACTCATTGTCTTACGGGATCCATTCTCTTAATGCTCTTTTGATAAACTGAAGTTCTTAATGTTAATGTAGTCTAACTGGCCTGTTCTTTCTTTTACGATTGCTGCCTTTTCCTGTTCTTTTAAAGAAATCCTTGTGTAACCTAAATTCCTAAGGCTATTCTATTTCTAGATCCATCTTCCAAAAGCCTGGATGTTTTCACCTTTACATCATTGATGTCTCTGGCCCATGTTGAAGTTTTGTGTATGCTGTGAGATGCTGTCAATACTCATTTCTTTCTATATGGACATCCAATTGATCCAGCACCCTTTACCGAAGACATGATCTTTTTCTCCATTAAATTCAATGAAACTTTAGTAATAAATCAGGTGACTGTGTATGTGTGTATATATGTATGGACTCCTCTTTCTGTTCTGCTATTTGTCTATCCTTATGTCAATACCACAAGTCTTTTTTTTTTAATATTTTACTTATTTATTTGACAGAGAGAGGGAGAGAGATCACAAGTAGGCAGAGAGGCAGGTAGAGAAAGAGAGGTAAGCAGGCTCCCCGCTGAGCAGAGAGCCCAATGTTCAATACCACAAGTCTTATAGTAGATAATATAGTATATGATTTCTAGTATATAGATTTATAGTAATTTTTAAAAAAAAATTTTTAAAGATTTAAAAAAATTTTTTAAGGATTTTATTTATTTATTTGACAGTGAGAGATCACAAGTAGGAAGAGAGGCAGGCAGAGAGAGAAAAGGAAGCAGGCTCCCTGCTGAGCAGAGAGCCTGATGCGGAACTCGATCCCAGGACCCTGAGATCATGACCTGGGCTGAAGGCAGAGGCTTAACCCACTGAGCCACCCAGGTGCCCCAGTAATTCTTGATATCTGAAGTTTTCTTTTCCTTTCTTCAATATTGTATTCCTGATTCTGGGTCCTTTGTTTTTCTAAAAACACTTGGTAATCAGCCTGTCAGTTCTATAGAAGAGCTTATTGGGTTTGTCATTAGGATTGCATTAAATCTACAGGTCAATTTGGGAAGAATTGACTCCTTAGCAGTATTGAGACTTTCAGCCACTGATCCTGGTATATTCTCTACATTTATTTATATTTTCTCCCTTTCCCTCTTTATTTCTTTCATGGTATAGTCTTACATTTATCTATATTTTCTTGAATTGTAGTTTTCCACACAGAGGTCTTCCACATCTTTAGTTAGATTTATTCTAGGCATCTGATATTTTCTGATGCTGGATACATAGATTTTTAATTTCTCTTCCATAATTTATTTTACCATCCCCATTATTTTAAAGCATTCAATCTGTTCCAAAATTTTCATTTTGTGGTTAATGCAGTGAGGAGCATTTTATAACTGTGGGGTTGTAGAGAGGATATTTTTATGTTTCTGCACAGTTGGAGTTTTCTATATAAATTTTACTAAAAGTTGGGATTTTAGCTAAAAGCAAGCCTTGGAGGAATTATGAATGATTGAATAGTGGGAAAATTCTAGAGACATTTTCCTTCTGAGGTTTGTCTGTGCGTTTCAAGGGAGGCTGAGAGCTGGGACAGTGGAAACATCCCTGGATACTGGCTTATCTTCTCCTGGAAAAATTTGTTTTCACTCTGCAAAATCAGGGTGAGAACCCAGAATCGTTCCCATTGCGTGTCCAAGGAGACTCTCTCAGAAGGGAAGGAGAGACAGCCATCCCTCCTAATCAAGCCCCAGACTATTTTGTTTGGGGTTCTTCACCTACAACCCCTTCATGATTGGTTGTATCTGGTTCTCATCCCATCATTCCAGAGGTAAGAATGGAGACACAGTTGACCCCTGTAGCTGTTATTTGCTGTAAGTAAATAATAATAATCTGTTCTGTTCCCAAAACCTTGTTTATGTATTCAGGATGATATTTATACATATGAATATTTAAAAGCTAATAATAGTTTCTTTCCCCTTGAGAACAAATTGTCTGGTTTTGATTGCCATAGTGTATTCCTTGACATCTAGAACTGTCCTTAACATTTGGTAGAAACTCAATAAATATTGGTCGCATGATGTATTAGTTATCTACTGGTGAACAAAGTACCCCCAAATTCAAGATATTAAAACAATAAACCCTTAATATCTCATGGTTTCTGTGGGTCCAGAATCCAGGAGCAGCTTCGCTGGATGGTTTGGGCTCAGATTCTCTCACGAAGAAAGAATGTCTCTGGGGCTGTATTTTGAGGGCTGACTGTCCTGGAGGATGTGCTTCCAGATTCACTTGTTTGGCTCTTGACCAAGTGTTTCAGATCCTTGCCATGTTGGCCCCTCCATAGGGTTATTCATGACAAGGAAGCTGGCTCTTCCAAGAAAAAGGAATGAGAAGGAGAGAGAGAGAGAGAGACAGGGATGGGGCAGCGGGGCTACACTGCCTTTTATGATTTAGTTTCAGAGTGAAACTCCCTCACTTCTGCTTTATTCGATTTTTTTAGAAGCTAAGGTCTGCTCACATTCAGCAGAAGGAGATTACATGATCACATAAAGGTTTTCACAGTACATGCATTGTATGTGTCTGTGTGTTTGTGTGTGCGTGTGTGTGTGTGTTGGCACAAGTATGGAAGCATGAATATAAGGTGACTTCTGCTTTTCATGGATGTCATGTGCACAGTTCACGTGTTAGTACTTCTTGTGAGCCACTCTTCATATTTTAAACAAGAAGGCAATGCCGTCAACAAGTTTCATTTCCTACCGCTGAATCACAACTCTGCTGGTTCCATTCTTGAATGGTGAACATTTGCAAAGGCTGTAAGGAATCCAAGCATTTTTCAAAAGAAAAAGAGAAATGGAAAAAGTTTAGCAGCACTGTGCCCACATAGAGTACTCTAAAGTCCAGGGCTGGAGCACAATCTTTACTAAATGCCTGCTGTGCAGTGGGCATTGTGCTAGATGCACAGGAAAATTGGTGTGTAAAACAGAACGGATGTCTTCCCTCAAGGAAAGTAAGGTCTTATAGAGGAAGGTTGCCGTGAATGAAAAAAATCCTGCATGTAGACATGGAAAGTCAAATAACTATAAATGGTACACAAGGTGTTCTCGTCAGAATGCAGAGCTCCGAATGTTACTACAGTTCCTCAAAAGACATAGAAATGATATATGAACGCATAGGAACATGTGAGCATGCAGGCCCATGTTGTGTAGTGTTGGGGCCAGGAGAGTCATATGCAACCCATGGATTCACTAAGAGGATCTGGGATCTGGTTTACCCCTCTGTTACTTCTTTAGTTGCATCTTAACAGTGTGAATAGAAATGCCAGAACCAGAAACTAAATCAGATTATTTTGGATGGGCCTGGTACAAGATTGGCATGATAGTGAATTTGGGATTAAATTGGGATTAGAAGACATAGAAATGTTTTTTGTACTCCATCAACATAGACTTCCCAGTACATAGGCAATCATAAAGTCATTGTGAAAGAAGTTCACAATAAAATCACTTTTTAAAAAAGATTTTATTTATTTATTTGACAGACAGAGATCACAAGTGGGCAGAGAGGCAGGCGGGGGTGAGGTGGGAAGCAGGCTCCCTGATGAGCAGGGAGCCCGATGTGGGGCTCGATCCCAGGACCCTGAGATCATGACATGAGTTGAAGGTAGAGGCTTAACCCACTGAGCCACTCAGGCGCCTAAAATCACTTTTTAAAAAAGATTTATTTATTTATAAGAGAGAGAGAGAGAACGCATGAGCAGGGAGGAGGAGTAGAGAGAGGAAGAAGTAGACTCCCTGATGAACTTGCTTTCCCTCCTTCGGGGAGACATAGCTTTGGAAATTCTTCCCCATCATCTCCTTGTTAGTTAAAATATAGTTGATCTTGTGAGGCAAGCCCACTTGGCATAGTCTCTATCCACAACTCACTGAGGAGAGGGCCCACTTTGGTTTGAGCACGAGGTCAAACCTTTTTTCCAGGTGGCCCATACCCAATGATTAATCAAGGTCGACGTATGAAGGCTTGGCCATTTCAGCCCAACTCAAAATAATTCTGATGGATGGTTTTATGGCAGAGCTCCCCATGGGACTGTCTGAGGTCCATGTGGAGCATCCTGCAGCTTGTCATCTCCCTCTGCCCAGCCAGTTCTCTTCCCCTACTTTTATGGGTGTTGATGCCAAGGGTACCCCCCTTTTTTAAAAGATTTTATTTATTTATTTGAGAGAGAGAGAGCGTAAATGAGCATGAGCTAGGGGTAGGGGTAAAAGGAGAAACAGAGTTCCTGCTGAACAGGGAGCCGGATGTGGAGCTTGATCCCAGGGCTCTGGGATCATAACCTGAGTGGAAGGCAGATACTTTTTTTTTTTTTTAAGATTTTATTTATTTCTTTGACAGACAGAGATAACAAGTAGGCAGAGAGGCAGGCAGAGAGAGAGGAGGAAGCAGGCTCCCTGCTGAGCAGAGAGCCTGATGCAGGGCTCCATCCCAGGACCCTGGGATCATGACCTGAACCGAAGGCAGAGGCTTTAACCCACTGAGCCATCCAGGCGCCCCGGAAGGCAGATACTTAACCAGTTGAGCCATCCAGGCGCCCCAAGGGGACTTCATAATAAACAATTCTGTTCACCTAACTCTCTGCTCCCCAGAGAGCCCACCCTGCCAGAGCAGCCCTCTGCATTAGCTTGTATCCTTATAATCCTTACTTGTTTCAAATTTGCAAGGGTACGCTTACCCAGTTCTGTCCCTATAAAGGTGTGGTCTCAGAACAACTAAACCCGTATGTATGTGTTTGGGTAAAAACGCTTATCACTTAATTTGCTACTTAAAATGTGTAAAATATATACTTAGTAAAATTTAAATAATAAATTGTAGTTCTTAGAGGATCCTATAGCCTGAGCATGGAGACCATGATGACGAGCCCAGCTGGCTTGCCCCAGACACAGCCATGGAGGCTCATCTGTAAACTCACCCCTGAGCATTGCTATGTACCACTCTATCCTAAATCCAGGTTTCTGTTTGATTAAAAACATACTTAACATTAATAATTTCATCACTTTCCAAAGAGTAAAGCAATAAAGTGACACTGTATTACTCTATGTGCATTTCCCAAGAAGAGTAGATCAAACAATGAAATCATAGGCTTTCATCTCCATTTTGTTTAAGAAGACTGTGTGTACCCTCTGAATGCAAAGGCACAGTCAAGTCCTCTACTTTATGAGTCTTCAAAACTAATTGGGCCTTTGCTTAGCCTGTCACATTTATTATTAACTCATTATGAAATTGTATTTTCCATTATGTCACAAGGCTGAATTAGGCAATCCCTTTCCATCTGGGCCCACTAAAAACTTGATAAACAAATTTATTAAGACAAACTGGCAGGGGTGAATTGTTCTTTACAGTAATTGGCTCTGATACCAGTTCTGTTTCAAGTCATTGCCCCTTTAGGATACAGTGTGTTATAAAACTCTGCATTTACTCAAGAGTGTTTAGAACAGGGTCTCGCGCAGAGAGCATGACTCAATACGATATTACATTCAACAAAATTGGTTCAGTGGCAAAACTTTTGGCAACAGTACCTTTTGTTTTGTTTTGTCTTTTTACAAATTGAAGTATAATTGACATTTAAGATTGTATTAATTTCACCCATACAGTGTAATTATACACACACACACACACTGTGAAATGATCCCCACAATGTCTAGTGTCTAGTTAACATCTGTCACCATACATAGTTACAAATAAATGTTTTTTCTCATAATGAGAACTCTTAAGATCTACTCTTGGTAAATTTCAAATAGCAATATAGTATTATTAATTACAGATACCATGCTATCCATTACATACCCATGATTTATAAATGTACCTGTTTTGAGAAGTAATTTTATTATGGGGTGCCTGGATGGCTCAGTTGGTTACATTTCTCAGGTCATGTTCCTGAGTTCTGGGATTAAGCCCCATGGGCCATCTCTCTGCTCAGCAGGATCTGAGATATTCAGAAGGGATTTTTAACATTATAATGAGGCGTAGGTAACTGTTGGTCTCTTCTAGCACTTTCTGGTTCACCTGCACAGGCCTCTTCCTCCAGTGTTTCTTTTTTTGTTCTAGCAGTTCAGTAGTTTGCTTCTGAGAATTAAGACTGATGGTTAAGCAGAAGCTTCTGCTAGAAATTTCCTGAGTTCAGGGAAATTCCTGAGTTCAGGGGGTCACACCAGTGACGCTTGTGCAAGGGGTCTGTCTGTAGCCGGCCAAGTCAATCCCTGAAGAGCCCACAGGGCAAGACTGTCAGCCAGCAGTGTGTCCAACAGGTGGAGGAAAGGCCCTTCTTGGGTCCTTTTTCATCCTGGCATCTGTCTACCGGTGACAGGAGACAGATACCCCTACAGAGCTTGTAATCCCATGAGGACAAGCTCACAAGAGTCAGCGGGCCAGACCCCTGCACTTCCAGCTGGTAATGCAAACTCCAAAAACGATCTCACATCCACAGACTTTTCTTCTCTTCTTTTGAGGAACAAAACACAACCTGATGAAAGTTCAAACATGTGCAACAAACAAAATTTGGTGGCGTGCCATGTAATTAGCAAATCTGAGGCAAATATGGTGTAACCACATGTCGTATAAGCAATGACTCATACACAGAAAGCAAAACAGAGATTTATTTTTGCCTCCCCTACCCCTTTGAATGGTACTAAATAATCTTCCTGTGCTCCAACCTGAAAACTTTGGCAGGCTTATCACTTTTCCTCAGTCTCAAATAAAACAGAGTCCATTGCCATTGCAAGCGTCACTCCACAACAGTAATGAAATATCCGGCCCGAGATTGCCTGAAGACCTCTCCCTGCTTCTTCCTTCCAGAAGCCTGACTGGTGGGCGTTGGCGTATGCTGGCTCTGTACTTCCTGGTCATGTCTGATGATTAAAGATCAGCTCTCATCTTGCAGGGATCTCCCAAAGGTTTCTAATGCTACCTGGCAGGCCCCTCTTATTTGAAGTTCCCTTGATCCGTCAGTTTCTGGCTGGTTTGGTTTTGTCAAGGTCTCCTAGTAGCTCCAGGGACAAGGTCATTGTCTCTTCCCTGCATGGCTCACAAACTGGGATGGCAGCCTCGTCCCAAGGGAGCCACGCCCTCATCATGTCTACCACTTAAGCCGTGAGGACTCTTTCACCCTCTAGGGGCCCAGTGACAGAGATGAAGCCTAAGTCTGTAGTCGGTTTTTGTTTTCTCAGGCAAGAATCCGGCCTTGGGCCTCTGAGGTCACACCCAAGGAGAATATTTTTTTTTTAAGATTTTATTTATTTACTTATTTGACAGAGAGAGAGAGAGAGCAGGAACACAAGCAGGGGGAGTAAGAGAGGGAAAGCAGGATTCCCACTGAGCAGGGAGCCCAATGTGGGGCTTGATCCCAGGACCCTGGGATCATGACCTGAGCCAAAGGCAGACACTTAATGACTGAGCCACCCAGACACCCCCAAAATAGAATACATTTCAAAGGTCTCTAAGGGGTTTTCCCAAAGCTTTCCTCGCTAGACTTGGAGCTGGCTGCAATGCCTGGTGGCAGCATGACAAGGCTTCAGTTTCCTCCAAAGACTTCTCTTACCAGTCTCCTCATGAGATGCTCTCACAGACCCTTGTGACATCTCGGGTCTGGCTGGGAGAGTTAAGAGCTGTGGCAATGGTTCTTGAAACTATTTCCTTTATGTATCTAAGTACGGGGAGAAATCCCACTTATGCTGACTTTGTAATCAGATATCTACCCCATCATGTTTCAGTGTCCCCTTAAGTAGGCAGAGCCCTGGTAACATCCTTTCCTACACTATCTTGGGACAAGCTGCCAACAAAGCCTGGTGGTGAGGGGCGGCTGCTGGATGGGCTGAGAGCCTGCGGGCCGATCCAGCCGCACACAGAGTTCTTCCTCTGCAGTCTCCTTTGCTGAGTGTATATGGATCTTGGCTTCCATTGAAGCCAAATATTCTATAAGGAATAATCCAGTTCAAATTATCATAAATTTTCAGGGTGGTTCAGTCGGTTAAGCGTCTGCCTTCAGCTCGGGTCACGATCTCAGGGCTCTGGGATCAAGCCCTGTGTTGGGCAGTCTGCTTCTCCCTGTCTTTCCTCTTGACTCTCTCTCTCTCTCTCTTAAGTAAATAAATTAAAAATAAATAAGGTGAATCTACTTTCAGGGCAAAGTTAAAAATAAATAAATAAATTGTCAGAGAAACTCTTTTTTTAATTTGGAATTATTATTTTGTAGAAGATTTATACAGCTCGGAGAGCTTATTGACCATCTGATTACACATCTTTGTTTTATAAATGAGGATATGAGTCTCTCAAGAGGTTTCACATAGTCATTTGTTTATTCAACGATATTACATTGTCTCTTTTTTTTGCCAGGTATTACCAAAATGCTTATGCTGTAATAGCTAATAAGTCAACCCTTGCCCTTTGTGGAATTTATTCTCTGGTGAAGTCACATAAAGAGGTTATTACAATACATTGCCCTCAGAAAGTTCTTGTTTGAACAAAGCCTTAGAGCCTGGGTTCCTTACTAACACAGGGTCAGCTTGCAGGGATGACTAGGAATGCATTTTAGAACTGACTTTAAGGGTGAGGCCTTTGAAACTCGGGGCTCACTGTTCACGCAGAGTTCCAGGTACTAATCTCAACTGTAGTCTCTGTGTAAATTGGCTTTTAAATGTGACTTATGTGAAAGAATTATAATCTTTGCAGGATGATTTACAATTATTGAGAACCAGCATAATTTAACTTTAAAATTAAAGCATCTTTTGATAAACGTGTTTTTTAGTGGTTTTTTTTTTTTTTTAATCCAAACAGGGTATATCAGCTTAAAAAATTCCTGATGACTTTTGACCTTTAGAAATATCTACAGCAGGATGCTGGATTTACAGACTACTATCCACCTTCCCCTTTGCAAATAAAAAGAGCTAGGTAAATGTTAGTGGGGAATCATTTCTGAACATTGGGCCCTTTGCAAAAAAAAAAAAAAAAAAAAAAAAAACTGTACATGCAAATAAAGGTTACCTCTTGGAAACTTCAAAGAGCGGCCCCCAAATGGAGGCTAATTAATTCTCTCTTAGTTAGTGTTGGGTCGGTGACTCCGGGAATGCAGGAGGAACAATAGAAATGACCACTAGGGCTGCCATCTTCCAGCAAACCGCCCCCCCTTCCTCAACCCTTAACTCTCCTGCCAAAAGGATGTATGCCTGATACCTATGCAGGAAACAGAAGTATCAGGACCGCCCACCCCATACCCTCTGATCACCAAATACCCTACCATAAATATATGGATGTGAGCCCCTGCCCTGCCTTGGCCGGATAAAAGACCCCCACCAACTCCCTCCCAGAGCAACTTTCCCAACTCCACTTTCCAGAGTCGCGGAACCTCGCCCGAGGGTGCCCACCTCCTCCCAGCGTGACTTTCCTGGCTCCCCTTCTCCTGAGCCCTGAAACTTCACCGGAAAATGCCTTTAATAAATCTTGCCTTGTGCCTACCTTGCCTGGTGTCATGTTTATCTCGCCTATAAAACCTTACAGTTAGCAATTTTGATAACTTTTAGCATCAAGCTGGAAAATTTTTCTATGTGTCTTTGATTTCCCATTGAGAGAACTTCACCTTTGTTTCAGGACCTAAAATCATCTCAGCCGAATGCCATATTCCAGCCAGCATCACAGAGAAAACTCTAAACCTCTATAATATTAGAAGAAAAAAAAAAGAAGTACTAGTAAAGATGAAGTGGTTACCTGTGATTGTGAAAATATTTTCTATTTAAGATACATTTTTAACTTCTTGGAAAAAACAAATCACCAAATATCAGCCAAATACCCATCATGGCCTATGGCATCTGGGAAGGATTTTGTTATAAAGGCTTCCATTTCCTTTGGTGGTGTTAATATTAATTGCAAGTCAGTTCAGTAAAGTGCCAGTCATGATCATGTGTGAGACGAACATGTGTAAATAACACTTTATAAATAATCTGTGAAAACGTGATATTTTCCAGAGGCAGTAATTCTTACTAAGTCTATTATTTTTTGTGTGTGAGTAAAAACATTTTCAAAGTCTTTGAAAGATAAATTTTTTAACTTCAGCAGATTCATTAGTGATGGCAGTCTCTCCTCAGGATGGTGAGGTGAGAGTAGGATGAAGCAAAGGAATGAGGGAAGCCATTTTTGGCTAATGTATATCTTTGAGGGGATTGTTCGTGACACAGCTGACTGTTTTCTGCCAAATGGTAAAGCCTTTGTGTGCTCTCTGTTTCCAATTTAACTAGGTCCCCCTTTAAAAAATTCTTAAAGGAATTAGGTAGAAGGATGTTGAACCCAGAGTAGTTGTCAGGTGAAACCAAGGGTCAATTTGGTATGAATGGCTGAAGATGAACATAAAAATACAAAGGAAGTCCATTGTGTAGATAGAGTAATTAACATGTAGCCAATGGCATTAATAGAGCCCCTGAGCTGCACGGAAGGTCCTGTGCAGGGAGCTGAGCAGAGCCCACAGGCTCAGGGCTGCAGAGAGGGGCCGTGAGCGTGGTTCTCATGCCTCCCATGATTCACATGTCACCCAAGTCTGCAGAGTCGGCAGTTCTGAGACACAGAAACCTCAACTTGCCTCTGCTGATCTTAGCAGTAAAAAATCCTTACTTATTTATAAGTACACTTTGCCCTTCCATTTTCATTGGAGGATTTCAAATAGTTTTCAGGGGAAAGAGGACTGATTAATTCTACTTTACATGATTGGGTCAAGGTCTTACCAAAAGCCATCATCTTTTCTTGCACATTTCCAAGTGAAATTTTTCTGCAAGACAGATATATGTTGGCGAGGATTTTTCTTTAATGAGAACACTCAGAATGAGCACCCAGAATTTGTTCCTTGCTTTTTCCCTGTGGAAGTTATGGTCACTCAGTAAGACAGGTATAAATACGATACAGTTATGTCAACTGAGCTCTGTCTAAAAATGCAGTTTTTCATTTATTTCCTGAATTGGATGTTTAATAAAATAGAGTATTCTGGGTGGGTTCTACCCAACATATACTGAATTCATGAAATTGGTTGGTACTTCCTCTTTTTCAAGACACTTATTTCAGCTAACCAGCAAGGGAAACACTACATGTATATATGCAAAATAAACACTACATGTATATATGCTCTTTTAAACACATCGTTTCAGTGACGGCAACAGTCTGAAACATATCCATATATTTGGAGATGTGCTCCAGAATGTGTGACTTTCTTTCTGCACTTTGATCGATAGGCGCTCCTGATCTAAAGGGAATGGTCTAGGTCTGCACAAGCCCAGGGACAGGCACTGGGGGTCAGGGAAGCAGGGGGCAATAGGGGAGTTTCAACAGAAGTTTCTTGACAATGACAAGAAGGTGGTATTAAAAACTGGATTTGGAGCCACCAAAATGTCTGGCCTCCTCTATTAATGAGAGACTATTATCACAGATAATAGTATTTAGTGATATTTTGGGTTAAAAATCTATTTAAAACCTATTTAACTATTCATAAAATAGCTGAGAAATGTGATGAAGTAATGGAAATAATAATATATCATTGTTATATACTTTATTATTAATAATTTATGAAAATGGATGAGTATGTCACCTCAAATAAAAATATGTCAGCTGCAGACACAGAGCTTCATTATTCACATTTAGGTGAGTCAAGGTTTAAAAATAGAAGGCCACAGAAACAAAGAGAAAAGAAGACTTTTATCACCCTCCAAATTTAGGGCTTTGGATGATAAGGGCTCTATGTGTCACAACACAAGGCAATTTCACCTCCAAAGTGCTAAAGTTAAATCGCCATTTATTTGAAGTCTCTGAGATACTGTGTTTCATTTTTATTCTCTTTTATTTGATCTATTTCCTGGGAGTAAGCTCAGTCCTACAAGGGAAAATATGAAAGCTGCCTCCGTACTATGATATGAAAACTGTGAACAGCCCTGCCTGGAAAAAGTGATCCTAACCACCAAGTTTAAGGGCAGACATCTGTACCATTGCATTGCATTAGGTGAACCAAGGAAACTCCACTTTAAAACATGTAGATATCATCTGACCAGGGGCTTTGTGTCTTCTCTCACTAGCACCTTGGGAGAAATTATTTTTTGGAGTTAAGAAAGTGGTTTCTCAGTGGTGGGTTGGGAACAGGAAGAAAGATGAAGGAGACTGAGGCAAGCCCCCTACCCAATGGAGAAACACCACTGTGGTCAGCCAGATTCCTTTAATATTTGCTAGGATCAGGCCTGCAGAGAAAAAAACTGCTTTTGGGTTTGTTTTTGTTGTTGTTGTTGTTGTTTTTAAAGATTTTATTTATTTATTTGACAGAGAGAGACAGCCAAGAGAGGGAACACAAGCAGAGGGAGTGGGATAGGGGAGGAGCAGGCTCCCTGACTCAGGGCTCAAACCCAAGACACTGGGATCATGACCTGAGCTGAAGGCAGACACTAAACTACTGAGCCATCCAGGTGCCCCCTAAAAAACTGGGTTTTGAAAGTTTCTCTTCTGATCCAGATCTATCCTCAGCTGCCCAGACAAAAGATGAAGGCCGGGGAAAAGAACAGAAATAGAAGTGGGAAGATGCATAGACAAACCACGAACGTTGAATCTTCAGGATGCTGCAAACCAGAAATTGTGTGAGAACCTTCTGGAAGCTGCCATTTCTCTCTAGTTTTGGAAAGGAAGAGGAGAACAGTTTGGGAGTAACCCGAGTATTTTCTCCTATAAGAATGATGTAGCAGTTGCCAACTCTCAGATATTTCTGAAAAAATAACGATGCTCATTTGCCTGACAACCAACAAAGCAAGGTTGACTGTTCCAGCATGAAGATCCCACACTGCTTTAGGTATATTACCGTTCCTACATTCTTTTTCAATTTTATTTCACACGGTTTAAGCACAAACACAGTTGAACATATTGTTGGTCATTTAAAGCTCTCCATTTTTCTGACTCCTCATCAGATGGCAGGGTTAATGAATTTTTACAAAACAACTGCTTTATATAGGAGAAAGACCTCTGAACTTGGAACCACAAGAGGTAGGCTTGGGTGATTTTCACTAATTTGCTTTGTAACTTTTCATAATTCATATAAGCTGAGTCATCCAGTTTTCTGGGGAAAATCAGACAATAAATATGCAAGTATTTCATGAATTGTAAAAGACTAAGTAGTATTTTTTTAATCAACATCCAGGTTTTTATTTTTTTTTAATCAGCATTGTGTTGGACCTGGCGTTGGGCCGAACATTTAATAAGTTAATTAATGTTATAAAAGTTGGGCTCAGGGTTTTGGAGGGGAGGAAGGTGAGGGGGGTTGGGTGAGCCTGGTGGTGGGTATTATGGAGGGCACATATTGCATGGAACACTGGGTGTGGTGCATAAACAATGAATCTTGGAACACTGAAAAAAATTTTAATTAAAAAAATTAATTAATTAAAAATTAAAGATGGGCTCTCGCTAGTTATAATGTAGCCTCCAATAGGAAAGGGAAAGTCAGTCACTGATTCTATCTTTAACCTACACTCCTTCCTGGAGTGTGGGACAACATTGGGAACACTGCTCATCCAAGCCAGTTGTACAAGAATAATAGCAATCTGCACTTTCAAAAAATTAATTATTTAGAATGGAAAATTGCAAGACATTAAATCATTTGTTGGTGTTTTTGAAGGGACTCTATTTCTCCAGGCCCTATTCTGGAGAAATGGAACAAAAAAAGGTAAGGCAGATGGGAAATCAAAATATCACTTTTACAACTGAAATGAAGTTTGGAGAACATAGTTTAGTTGGAGAGCCTGATGTGTCTGCTAGCTGAACCTGGAATTAGAAACACTTACCCACCCAGTCAGAAGAGTAGTTCAGTGAGGTAGCCCTCTTATATATATGACCAACTCAATTCAAACTTCACCAATGGAGCAAACTACTACACCACTGCCACCTTGGGGTGAAATGAATAAAAGGCAGAGAGGCCAGGAGTTACACTTAATTGTGGTCCCTTCACAGAAGGGAAACATCAAGAGTAGTGAAAAAGTATTCCTCATCGCATTTCTCATTTTGATCTCTTATCTCTTTGGGCTTACCTCTCAAGCTCCCAAGGGGAGAGGACCAGCAATCTTTCAGAACATTTCTGTTCTCATCTTTAGGCCATCTTTCCAATAACAAACACTGCTACTCTAATAATAAAACTTATAGGCATACCTCTGCAACAATCCAATAACACTGATGTAATAGAATGAACAGGAATTTGTTTTCTCACAGTCATGGAGGCTGAAAGTCTGAGATCAATATTAGCAGGGTTGGTGTCTATCTTTGACTTGCAGATGGCCCCCATCTTTGCATGGCTTTCCTTCTGTACCTGTCTGTGTTCTAATCTCTTCTTTTCATAAGGACACCAGTCAGATGGATTAGGGTTTGCCCTAATAACCTCATCAAAGTAATAACTTTTTTTTAAAAGATTTTATTTATTTATTTATTCATGAGAGACAGAGAGAGAGGCAGAGCCAGAAGGAAAAGCAGGCTGCCCACTGAGCAGGGAGCCTGATGTGGGGTTGATTCCAGGACACTGGGATCATGACCTGAGCCGAAGGCAGACACTTAACCATCTGAGCCACCCAGGCACCCACAGTAATAACTTTTTAAAGGCTGTTTCCGAATACAGTCACATTTGGAGATACCAGGAGTTAGGGCTTCATCATATGAATTTTGGGATGGGAATAATTCAACCCATAACAACAGAGATACTCTGGATTTTAATATAACGCTTCTTTTAATTTCAAATTTCCGAAGAGAATTAAATGCCAAATCCCACCACAGATTACAGTCCAAAATTAAATTATTAAATTATCTTGCCCTGTGGACTTAGAAGTTTAAAATCCAGAATTCTTGTTAAAACAAAACCAAGGACTATGCTCGTCCAGGCCTTATTCCACTCATTCCCAGCATTTGGAATTCTGGAGTCTCAGTAGAATTGGGGCTTACTCAGCTGGTGCAGCCTGAGCTTTCTCCACATGGAATGTGGGCAGTCTCTTCAGGGCTTTGGAAATTCCAAGATCAAGATTCTCATATCCTTCATTTTCTTTCATAGAGTCCAAGAGTGACTAGGATGTATGATTTTACCAGGTCCTACACCCACCACACTTGGAAAACAAGCCAAAGCACAGCCCCTAAAGCAGAAAACGATTATGCTTCCAGGCTTAATACTTAGTATTATCTAAGGCCATAGCCGACACTCAATGGTGCCTGAGAGATAGGGAAAAAGCAAAGGCATCTTGGTTTCAGCTTTGTTAGGATGCCAGTCAATGCCAGTGTTGTGGAGTCCACAAACTGCAAAGCCAATAAATGGGGGGAAATCTCCCAGGGAAAGGCTGAACTTGGCATCATGAATGCGGCCTCCATGGCGCCTATAACTCAGTCCATCCGCAGACTCATACAGAACCTTTGCTGAGGCTCCCTTTGTTTAAGACCCAGTGAGGACCTCAATAAAAACTTGCACTTGCCTGTAGACAAAGTCACCACAAACTGTAGTTAACAGTCAAATGGCAAAATACAATGAAGCCTAAAGCTGAGCTTCTTTTGGGTGACGAAGTTAAATGCCAGCCCGATAGAGACCACTACACTCCACCAACTTCTGAACTTCCTGCCCACGCCTTCAAGGCCACAAGCGCAAAGCTACCTATTGTGGCACTACCAAAACCTCACCGTAGATAGACTTTTCCCCACAAATTCCTTTAAAAAATAACTCCCTCACCATTGATCTATTCCATACCATTCCCCAATAGTTTGGTACCTTTCTATTTAGAACTTACAGAAAAGTTACAAGAATAATACAAGGAACTCTCATTGAGTGTGTGTGTCTATTACATATGAAATACATACTAATGGTAAATACATACTTATAGCACTGATATCTATGTGCACGTAGCATACACATACACATATCGGATTCACCAGTTGTGTTTATTTTGCCCCATTGATGTCATAATTCTCTGTTTATGTGTCTGTAGGTATATGTATTTATTCTTATCTAAACCAATTTAGAGTAAGGGGAAACATCCTATCTTTTTACTGATAAAAACAGTTATTAAGTCAAGAAATCTAACATTGATAAAATTATATTATCTATTTCAAGTCTATATTCAACTTCTATCAATTGCCCCTTTATACTTTTTATTCCCCTGGCTCAGAATTAAATTCCAGGTCACAAATGTCTCTTTAACATCTCTTACTCTGAAAGAGTTCATTGACTTTTCACTGTCTCTTTTATTTTAATGCCTTTGAAGAGTGCCAACCAGTTATTTTGCAGAGTGGCTCTCAGTTGGGATTTGTCTGATATTTCCTATGATGAGATCCAGATTTTTAACAGGATCATTTTAACCCTTAAAATGATGCTGTAGTCCTTGTCAGGGTATTTTATTAGAAGGCACATGATCATGATATTGGAAGCTAGTTTCTTCTAGTACTGATATTAAGTTTGATAACTTGCTTAAGATAGCAATCAACAGGTTTATCTTGTAGAATTACTGTTTTCCCCTTTGAATCAGTAAGTTGCAAGATACTCTGTGACTATGTATATTAATTATGAAACTTCCACTCACTAGTTTTTGCACCTATTGAAGATTTTCTATTTTTCTTTCCATTTTCTTACTATTTTTCTTAGTTGGCATTTGATTGCAAGAAAGAGTTTTTTCCTTCTCTGCATTTATTTATTTATATCTATATGAACTCACGAATATTTATTTTAGTCAATGGCTTATAATTCATTTCTGTCATTATTTATGTTGATGATCAAATTGTCCCAGATTGGGCCAGCATAAGCTTCTTCAAACTCACTTCTATGTCCTTTTGACATAAATCTGAACACTCCCTTACTTTTGGTGTAATAAGATGTTCTAGCTTCATTTTATACTGATTCTGCCCCAGCTCTGGAATCAGCCTTTTTGCCAAGAAGATCGGGTCCCTTTTAATGGAAAATAGTATAGAAAAACCAAGATCTGGGCACAAGTTATGCTCATTCTGATTGATAGTTCATTGTTTTTGACACTTTAATCTGACAGATCTAAGTAATATTATGTTGTATGAAAGATGTTTCATTTTTTATATGATTATACATATCTATCTATCTATCTATCTGACATCTGTCATATCTATCTTCCTATCTTAAACATCATTAGTTCATACTGATCTAATTCTGATCCAACAACACAGGATGTGAGAAACCTGGCTCCCATTATCCTTGAGATGTTTACTCACTGGCCTAAACCCAGAATACCCAGAAGGCAATTTCAGAATTACGAACCCATATAACTGTGAAAAACAAAACTACTAACTAGAGGTTATATGTGTTTATGGTGTTTTTAGATAAAATCCACACTAAAATGAACAAATCAGTCTTTTGTTTTTGTATTCTAACTTTTGTTACCCAAATTAAAACAGTTTTTTTTTAAGGGTATCAACTAATGATATCCCTCGTTTCTGCCCCAAGTCTGAGTAAATTGAGAAACAGAGAGTAGGGCAGATGGAAAGTCAAAATGAGGAAGTAGATTAGTGACTGAGTAAATGGGTTTGAGTAACGAAGACCAGAAGTCACCTGACCAGTGCCCTCCTGGGTCAGTCTTGATGGCTATCTCACAACCTTAGAGAGAACCTGTTCCAGGCTGAGCAGAGAAGAAAGCCTGCTCCCCAATGTCATTTTATCCCCAAGGGAAGAAGAGCTGAATTGGACTATGCTCAAAGATTTAGATATACCAACTGATAAATCCCTCAGGTCTACCCTCCATCTTAACTTGGGGTGAGTAAAGGGGCAGAGGGAGACTGGAAATTATATTATATGAACTTCCTTCACAGAAACATTGAACACTAGGGGAAAAAAGTGCTCTCCCTCAACATTTTAATGTTGTATTTATATTGGAATTTTATACATTTGATTAAAAAAATACAGTGGGAATCCATGCTGTTTGCAGTAAGTAGTACAATATAATACAACACTTTGTAAAGGCAAAGATGATCATCACTACTTCCTTATGCATTATAACCTTTTCTCAGATGACCGAACCCATTAACCTTCCAATATGCATATGGTTCCAATCATTCTGTTTTTCCTTTTCCTAAAATGTTTTCCTTATTTTGTTACTAATGCTTCCCCCATCCCTAGGCAACAAATGCAGGCTCCTTGATTTTCTTGCAAGAAACAACAACACTTACTAACTCAGTTTCTGTAGGTCAGGAATCCAGGCAGAATTTAACTGGGTCCCCAGCATCAAGAACTCTCACAAACCCCAATCAAGGCATTAGTCGGGGCTGCTGCCATCTCAGGGCCCAAGTGGAGAAGGATCCATTTGCAAGCTCACTCAAGTAGTTGATAGTAAGATTTCAGGTCTTTTCAGGTTCTTCCCTAGCTGTCGTCTAGAGTCCTCCCACCTCCGTTTCTTGCTGCCTGGGCTTCTCCAGGGCAGCTTCCTGCTTACAGCAGTTTACTTCATCAGAGCAGGCAAGCAAGAAAAACCAGGGAGAGTAAGAGAGTGCTAGCAAGACAGAAATCACCGTCTTTTGCAACATAATCTTGGCAGGGACAGCCCATTATTTTTGCCACATTCTTTTTATTCAAAGCAAGTCTGTAAGGCCAGCCTACACTCAAGAGGAGAAGGTTGCACAAGATGTAAATTCCAGAAGCAGGGATCATCAGAGGCACCTCCGTGGTCCCTTTACTACTCACCTCTAAAATATTGCTGTATGGTGATAACTAATACCAGACATCCTTGACTGGGCTCTTGACTTTAGCGCTTGGCCATTCAGAAAAATCTGTGTTCTCTTTCATAAATAGTGTTCTATCAATTCCCATATAACTTAGAGCTTTTAAATCAAGAATACCTACTCTGTTTCATGGAATAAACTTCCCGCATCTATTCGTGTAATTATAAACCTTTCATTTTAATTAATTGAATTAGGTTGACAGATGTTTTGGCAATAAAAATAAGCCTTGCATTCTTAGAATATAGCCTAAGTGCCCTGGTGTTTTGATACACTGTTGCATTTTATTTGCCAGTATTTTATCTATATTTGCTCACCTGTATTTAGTACAGAGGATTGTTCATAGGTTTCTTTTATGTACCATCATTATGAAATTATGATATTAAACCTGGGCTGGATTTATGAAAGAAACTACTGACTTTTCCATCTTTTTCTGGGGTCAGAAATAGTCTAACAAATGATAGGATCATCTGGGTTTTTTTAATGGTTAGATAAAATTCAGCTGTGAACCCATCTGGTGCCAGCACCTTTTTAATGAAAGTTCTTCAATCACCTTTTCAATCTCTTTTATGGTAATTGGTTTAAACACTTTTTTATTTCTTGATTTAATTTGGATATTTTATATTTTGTCATGAAATCTTTTATTTCTTCTACTTTTTTTAAATTTGTTGCCTTGGAGTTGCAGGTATTGTTTGATAATTCTTATCCATCCAAATTATCATATCTTATTTGTTTTTCTATAAATTCTAGAGTGTTTTTTCCTCCTAATATACTCATATTAAGTAGGCATCTAGCTGGAGTCCTCTGGGGAGTAGAGTAGGGGAAAAATATATACACACATACCCAGGAGCCTAAATGTGTTAACAAATCAACTGCAACAGCCCAGGCCCATGGCATCTAATTCTGGGCACTTGGGGGACCCTGGCAATTACTGAATGAATGAATCATCTCGTGCCTGTTGCATTAGTCAGCCCAGGCTGCCGTATAGAATGGGGGGCTTAAACAATGGGAATTCATTTCTCACAGTTCTGGATGCTGGGAAGTCCAAGATCAAAGTTCTGGCTAATTCAGTTACCTGGAGAGAGCTTTCTTCCTGGCTTGCATGTGGCCATCTTCTTGCTATGTCCTCACATCACAGAGAGAAGTGTGTGTCTCTGGATGACACTCTCTGGTGTGTCTCCCATCATGCAGTTTCCACCATCATGACCTCATGGAAACCTAATTTCCACCCAACAGCCCCACTCCAAAAACCATTACATTGGGCTTCAATATGTGAATTTTAGGGGACACAATTCTGTCCACAGTAATACTGTTACTATAGTAATATCAACCACTCATGTTGTGGGTTTAATCGTATTCCCCAAATGATGTGTTCAAGTCCTGACCCCTGATACCTGTGAGTGTGACTCTACTTGGAAATAGAATCTTTGCAGATGTAATTAAAGTAAAATGAGGTCATAGGAAATCAAGATGGGCTCCAATCCAATGCCTGGTGACTTTATAAGAAAAAGGAGATTTGGACACAGACACAGGGAGAGAACACCACATGATCACAGATGTGGAGACTGGAGTAATGCATCCACAAGCCAAGTAACACCAAGACAGTGAGTAACTGCCAGGGCTGGGAGAGAGGCACAGAGTACACGTTCCTTCAGAGTCTCTTTAAGAAAGCAACTCTGCAAATACCTGGATTTGGGGCTTGTAGCCTCCAGAACTGTGAGACAATAAATTTGTGCTGTTTTAAATCACACATTTTGTGGTACTTTGTTGTGGCAGTCCTAGGAAATGAATACCCCTGTTGTCCTTGATTCTGGCTGGTTTTACTAGTATTTATTAACCATTCAGCTTAATTTGGACTGAAAAACCCTCCTTAAATATCACTCACATTATGTCACTTCTTTATTCAAAAAACTGATCAATGAAGGGGCCTCTGGGTGGCTCAGTTGGCTGAGCACCTGACTATTGGTTTCAGCTCACATCGTGATCTCATGTGTCGTGGGATGGAGCCCCACGCTGGGCTCCATGCTCAACAGGGAGTCTGCTTGGAGATTCTCTCTCTCGACTCTTCCCCCCACTTGCTCTCTCTCATTTTTTCTCTAAAATAAACAAATAAATCTTTTTTGAAAAATTGATCAATGATAGACTATTTTCTCCAGTTATCACTAAACTGTTTATCTTATTTTCAACTTCCAAAACAATTACATACTTTGTTCATGTTTTTCTCTCTTTCAACCAGTTGAACTCTTTATTGCCCAGAAACACACCACATTCTCTTCTGCATTCCTGGTTTGTTCCCTTCATGTGTCTCCACCATCCTTCAGTGTCAATCTCACACTTTAAGGTTGAAATCAAAATGCAAATCAAGCTTTGCATTCATTATGCCAACATTTCTTATCTCTCTCTCCTATTAGTTCATAGAAAAGTTGGAATCTCTATCACAAAATTCTGCTCCTTATTACAAATCAATTGTTCTATCTGCGCTTATCGTGATGACTACCCTTATAGGGGAACACAATTTCGTACTTGTGAAACTCCCTCAGGCCCAGAGCAGTGATAAGATATGCAAGAAAGACTTTCTAATTAATTTGCACCCACTACAAGCATACTAATTGTGCCCACCGCATGCATAATAAACCCTGCATTTAAACATACGTGCATAAATCCTGGCCAAAAATTATACTGTTCTGACCTACTCCGTTAATGGTGTGTCTGACCTGAAGTTTTTCCCACTTTCAGAAAACTAAGAGGAAAGGAAGCTTCATTTATTAAAAATGCAAAATAGGATCTAGGGCATGAGTATGATCTAACAGGTCATTTTGCAAATGATCTGCTTGAAGAAACAGTGCTTTTTTCCATAATTCAGCACAATAATCCATTATAGTCAGAAAGCATGATAAGGAAACAGAATTTCTCTTCTGTCATTGACTAGAGTCATTTATTGGTCACTTTTGTCCCAAGAGCCACCTCCTGGAAGATTTGAACTATCTTCCTGTCCCAGTCTTGGTCTTTGACAATAGTTACTCATTATCTAGAAGAGTGATTAGTGTCTAGACTTTCCCTCTCCACTGACAGTCCAATTACTGGCAGCCTCAAGTGATCCCCAAGTGCCTGCCTGTCTTGGTCTGTTATGGTTGCTCTAACAGAAATACAGAGACTGTGTAGCTTCAACAGCAAAAATTTATTTCCCACAGTTCTAGGGGTTGGGAAGTCCAAGATCAAGGTGCTGGCAGCTTTGATTCTTGGTGAGGGTCCTATTTCTGGTTTACAGATAGAGGCCTTCTCCCTGTATCCTCACATAACAGAGACAGAGATCACTTCTCTCATGTCTCTTCTTTTAAGGGCACCAATGTCATATGAAGGCTCTACTCTCATGACTTCATTACCTCCTGGAGGCCCCACCTCCTAAAACCATCCCAATGGGATTAGAGCTTCACTAAATGAATTTGGTGTGGGGGAGGTGTTGGTCCATAGCACTGCTCTCATTTAAGTTAACTGTGTATGCCACTACCACCTTCTTACCGATTCATCTTCTAGTGTTCTTGCTTTTGTTCACACTCCCTAGCCACATGGGCAGCTTGCTGTTCCTCAGACAAGCCCAGGAACACACACAGTTCTTTCTGCATGGAATGTTCTCTCTCTAGATAGCCTCATGTTTCCTTACCTCATCCAGCAGGTCTCTCCTCCGATGTCACTCCCTCTGTTTAAAATATAGTACAGTAGTAGAAAGTTTGAGATAGAGTAAGGCCAACAGACCAAGAGACAACCGCCATTGAGAGGATAGTTTGCCACTCACAGTCACCAAGAGGAGGCAGTGTGCCAAATCACTTGGGGCCACAAGAGGAACCCTGTGGTCAATCAAGAGACAGGGCAGGGAGGCAGAGTTGGCAGCGGGCAAGAGCCTACACTGTTTCCACGAAGAGACAGGATAAACAGGCTTAGGATTGGCTAGTTTAAACAACTTCAGTAGATTGTGCACCAAAAGGTCTTGTTTCAACTGGCTGTGATGGGATTAGAACCTGGATGGTGGCCCAGAATATAAGAGCCTACAAAAGAAGTGGCTGAGGGGTGGGCTCTGGATTGGTTGGTTTAAACTTGAAACACATGTTCATGGGAGAGCTGTTTACTCTCCATAAGAACTGGCTAACCCTGGAAGAGGTAGTCAATACAGGGTCAGGAAAACCCTAGATATCAAAGAAAACAGAAAATAAAAGAAATGGTTAATAGTTGTTTTTTTTTTTTTTAAGATTTTATTTATTTACCTGACAGACAGAGATCACAAGTAGGCAGAGAGGCAGACAGATAGAGAGAGAGGGGGAAGCAGGCTCCCCGCAGAGCACAGAGCCCAATGTGGGGCTCGATCCCAGGACACTGGGACCATGACCTGAGCCGAAGGCAGAGGCTTTAACCCACTGAGCCACCCAGGTGCCCCCTGGTTAATAGTTTTTGAGAGGCCTTCCCTGGCATCCTAAGAAAGCACCTCACCATCTGTCTCCATTTCCTTATCCTCTGTGTGTCTTCACAGCACGTTACAGAATGTATCTGAGAGATATTTGTTGTATGTCTTCCCCACACTAGAATATAAATTCCATCAGAATTTATATGCAGTAAGGGTACTACTGTAACCCCAGCACGTGAAATGTGCTTAGATCTGTTCTCTGCCCACAGTACATGCTCAAAAAATACTTGTTGCCTAAATACATGAATACTATATAAATGGTTACAATGTAGCTTGGGATATAATTTTCAGTGACTGCATCATATGTGGATTCTGTATCACCAATAATTACATGGACGTAAAGAAAAAATGTGTTTGATGATTTGCTCACCCAGGGCCGTATATGTGAGAAAGTATACATAAAACATTTGAATAAAGTTTTTCAGGAAATATAAGAATGGAAAAGCAATATTTCTAAATAAAACAAAATTATGATATATATTATACAATTACCTATGTTGATAATATATATTAATTAAGCATTATTTAATATGTAATTGTATGCATGTCATTAAGTTAACACATTAAAATCTGCAAGCTGAAATTTAACAGTTTCATCTACATCTCCCAAAATGTGTATATTCAAGTTGGTCAAAAGCATTATCCTTGAGAGAATTACCTTATATCGGAGATTGCTTTACATTTAGGCATATAAAGTATGCTTTGAGTCTACTTAATTCAGTATTCTGTTCATGTCAAGGCATTGTTTTTAAAAAAAAAAAAAAAAGGTTTGCTAGAAAGACATTAAAAAGAAGAGAGCAAATTAATGTCCAGAGTAAATTAATGTCAATCAATCATGTAGACACAACAGGTATATAACCAAGCCTACACAAAGAAAAGATCGGTTCCCTTCATGCACGGAAGACACAGCAGAGGGCAACAGAAGCAAAAATCACTAAAAGGAATGAGCTGGAGCCTCTAAGAAGAGAATTAACTTCCCTTCACTACCAACTGTGCTTTGTCCTGAAAGCCCTAGAGGAAGAAAAAGAAGAAACCAGAATTTTGAGACTTGGTGAAGAGTGATGGCACAATTGGAGAAACTGAGGAAAGGAAAAAGGGTCGGGGTGGGGTATCTGAGATCTGGTTTGTAGATTTTAAGTAGGAAGTCATTGTAGAACATCCAAGAGGTCCTGAGAAAGGAGTTGAGCTAAACCAGAGGTTCTCAGACACGGGTGCAAATTAGAATTACCTGTAGAACTTCTAGTGCTCAGGCTCTCTTTCTCCTCTCCAGAAATTCTGATTCCGTTGCTCTAGGGTAAGCCCAGGGCCTTGTCCTGGATGGAGAGAGAGGTCATTTTCAGGCAATTTACATGGAGTAATCTTTCCTAGCTGAAGGCGCTGTGATTGCCTGAAAAGAACAATGAGAGAGGCTCATGCCTGGGTTTACATCTCTGCTCTAGCACTTCCTGGATGTCAGAACCTTCAACAAGGTCATCGACCTTCCTGAGACTCACTTACCTTTTTCATATAATATAGAGAACATCATCTATCTGTAAGACTCATGTG
This sequence comes from Lutra lutra, assembly GCF_902655055.1. Lineage (NCBI taxonomy): Eukaryota > Metazoa > Chordata > Mammalia > Carnivora > Mustelidae > Lutra > Lutra lutra. The sequence goes on from NC_062280.1 coordinate 135,475,736, forward strand.
AGAAGATAGAGGTCAGCTGACTTACTATATCTACTCAAATGATTCTGTTTTCCCTTCTCTTTTTTTATATGGAAGTCTTGAAAAATGATATTTTTAAAGCCATTCGGATAGTTGCTGATTTGTAGTATGTACTTTCCTTAAAAACGGTTATTGACTAAGTATGTTCTGTGCTGATCAAGTTGCATATTCTATTTACTGGGTACTGTAGAGGTAGTAATAGTGCTGATCAATAGAGCTTGTGATAGAGGACACACACTTAAACTTCTAAGATGGACAGTAATTGCCTGCATAAAACAGTGGAAAATATTTCCTCACCATGCCTAAAAATCCAGATGGACCATGGAACTTATATTTAAAATGTGTGTGTATAATCTATACTTGTATCAAACATGGAGCTCATACATATCTCTGTGGTCTTCATCTATATCGATGAAGACTCATGTGTCCTTCATTTCCTTAACAAATCTTCATTTCCTTTTATATATCATAGAACTCAGAATCTTCCATCTTTCAAGTTATGCAGACTCTTTGACAGGAGGAATAATGTCTGAACAAAGAAATAGAGTCCGTGAGCCTCCGTAATAACAAAAAACAAAACACCCAATGAACTGAGCCAGAAAGAAAAATCTAGGGAGACCTTTAAGGTAATTTGTGCTAATGATGTAGTTTGCAAAGCTAACTGAATTAAACATTTAATCTGCATGTTCTCATTTGGAAATGTTTCTATTGATACTGCTCCCTTGGCAAACACCCATTTTCTCTCAATAGTTAGAATTTATCAACTACAGCACCAAGAAAGAGAGCCAAATATATGTGGCCATCCAAGATGCTTTCTTATTGTTATTGAACATTAAATAATCTTCAAAATTAGAGGATAGCACCCAGTAATTGCTATAGTCTGAATGTTTATGCCCTCCCAAAATTTGTACATTGAAATGCTCATGCCCAACATGATGGTATTAGGAGGGAGGTTCTTGGGAGGTGTTAGGTCATAACAGTGAGCACTCACAAATAGGATTAGTTTATAGGCTGCCTGGTCTACGGTATTTTGTCAGAGCAACCCAAACAGACTGAGACATGATAGTCATAATCATTATTACTGTGGCTTTCAAACTTGACCTCCAGCTCTTCATGTTGTTTCCCCCGTCTTGAGTTCCAAAGAAGCAGAACTAGAGAGACAAAGATTCATATAAAACTGATTTGCTAAGTGAATGAATATTGGGAAGTACTTCCTTATGGGTCTCCCCTATTTCTACTTGTTTTATCAGCACTGGAACTGGTTGGCTCTGTTCTGAACTATCTTTTCAAGGTTACTTAGGTAACAAAGAGCCTTACAAGCTAGAGATAGTGTCTTCCTCCTCGGCAAAAGATAAGTTTATTGTATAGCATAACGAAGATAATGTTTCCTCCTGGGACAAAGGTCAGATACGTTTGCTTCTTTGCCAGCATAAGATCGAAGTTGCCTAAACTCAAGGCTTCTCTCCTATAATGCACCCTACTGTGTGTCACCAGCTCTCTGGACATCACCTTAAGGGAATTAGAGTATGGGGAACCAATATTAAAATGGAGACACTCAATCTACTATTTTTGCTCTTTATCAGAAACTGTCCTTTGTCGCTGACACAACAGTCTCCTATCTTCTTCCAGCATCCGTGAACGGCAGCAGGTGGCCTGGCTAGCTTGCAAGGAGGGTAAAATCTCAGACCTCTCACAGTTCTTGACAGTTTTAGTGAGAAGGATGGGGTGCTGATAGGGATGTGATTTCCAAAAGAGGAAGAATGAGAATTTCTTGAGTCAATTAACAAAATTTGAAGGAAATCCATGAGAACCTGTAGTGAATATTATAGTCAAATTATAGTTAAATTGTGTGCTCAACCAGGCAAGAAGTGGTCCTTAATTGTATTGCCTATTAATGAGGATGAATTGGGAAGGTGGTTGTGGGCCAGCTATTGGGAAGTAGTTTCAACACAGCTGTCAGAATGGTGCCTTGATTACTGCAAATGTCCCTCCAGGTGGAGGGGCTTCCTTACCAATTCACCTCCAGCCCATTGTAACAACCAGTATAAAGGTGGGTGGCAGAAATTTTTACACTCTACAGACAATGAAGATGTATATGGTGAAAAGAGAAGAAATTCCAAGGGCAGACACCAAGTGAATTGTTAATATATGGGCTGCTAAACTTGACACATGAGAATAGGACAGGTAGCATGGCTGAAATGGGAAATGGGGGGGCATCTTGTGACTCAGCAATTCCTGCTGTTCCTGCCAATATTCGAGCTATTCAGAGATAAGAAGTCATAAATTCTTTTGCAGTAGGTCTTGGCTGCGATAAGGGAACACTGACCCTCCTGGGGAGAGTTCTCTGATTTAAAACAACAACAACAACAAAAGAACAGGGGCACCTGGGTGGCTCAGTCGTTAACCAGCTGCCTTTGGCTCAGGTCATGATTCTAGGGTCCTAGGATCGAGACCTGCATCGGGCTCCCTGCTCCACCAGAAACCTGCTTCTCCCTCTCCCACGCCCCCTGCTTGTGCTCCCTCTCTTGCTGTCTCTCTCTCTCTGTCAAATAAATAAATAAATAAAATCTTAAAAACAACAACAACAACAAACAGCAACAACAAAGCTCTCACAGGAAACTACAGACATGGCATTGGCTAGTAATTGAGCTCCTACCACTCAGGAGTGGGTTTAGACTGCTGATGAATGTAACTTTCTGGTGTATAAGAGACTGACATGAAGAATTCTAGATAAATTTTGTGATCAGCCCTCCTTCCCCGAAAAGCTTCCTTAGCCTTATGTTAAAAGCAGATGAAAAGGTAAGAGATGTTATGGAGGCAGCAAGAAGTCAATGCCTTGAATTAAGGCTGAGCCCTTTCAAAAGTTGCCACTGCATGAGTCAAGCCCGAGTCTCAGCAAGCAGGTATGAACTCTGCAGCCCCAACTGGGAAACAACATGGCTGTAGCTGTTCAATCCAGGGGACCCCATAGCCGAAATAGATGGCATCCATAGTAATGAGCTTGCTGACTGATACAGGGCTTTATGTGGGCTGAAAACATTGGGGCTTCATCTGGTTAAGACTTGTTCATCCCCTGTGCTGGCTGAAACCAAAAGTGAGCCCACGTGGCTTACAGGTGCACAGCTGCTCACTCCTCTCCCACCCCAATCCCGTCCTTCCCTGTATTCCAACCTTGGCTGCTCTAAGGATGTCTTAGGGTGACCAAAAGCCCAATCCACATGTGTGAGTATGTAGGGAATGTCAGCAAGGGGAAGGTCTGAAAGACTTATGGCTCTGTAGGATGCAGACACCCAAGTCACCATTCTACCTGATCTCTTGGTGAGGGAGGACTCCTGGATTCATCTAATGAATGGGGTTTGGGCAGAGTTCATAGTGGGGAGCCTTATGGGAGGAGTCCTTTGGGCTGATTTACTGCACTATTGTCCTGACTGAATGTATACTCAGCATTCGGACTTGCCATGCTTATACCATGAATGCTTACCAGGACCAGAGCAGATTCTCCAAGTGAGGTGAACTGTATGCAGGGTTATAGTGCCTTTGGGACCTCACAGCTTTAGTGAGTCCTTTGAGCTACAAATCTTCAGCTAGTGGTTTTGATGATTTGAGTATCTGGTAAAGGAACGTAGTCTCCACTGGGAGATGCCCCGTAGGGTTTTGGACCTGTTACCTCCCTGATACAACTGATAGGTGTCCCTCTTTTGAAAAGCTATCAGCTTGCCATTGGGATCTTGTCCAAAACTGCATGCATAACCCATGGAGGTCTTGTGATTCTCAGCCTAGTGTTCTTATTTTGGGTAGGAAAACACGTAACTCAATGACAAGGCGGAAAGGATTAAACAAGTCTCACTTTCAAGTGAAAATGAAGCGTGAAACCAGCTTGACACCAGGCAATCTGTTTAAAGTAAGGACTTGGCTCAATTATTTCAACTGAGCTAGAAACCTTAAGGGTTACCAGCCTGCCAGGAGGCCACCTTGGAGACACTATCACCAACAATCTGAAAAAACACCTTCTTTTCCGGGGTGCCATCTGTGCCCTCAGGACTATACATCCCCTGGAAGGTAGATAGGAACTTCCCTCCCTCCCTCCCAAACCTGGTGATTTAAGAGCTCTTTAAATGTTCAAGGCAACATCACAAATGGATCATACAGTCCTCAGAAAATGAAAGATGTCTTTCTAAAACGAGACTACCCTTTGTTATGGGGGAAGATGGGGCTCAGTGGGAAAATGGAGTCCTTATTTTTGTGGACCCTGAAGGAGTTATCCCTGCAATAGGAATCGTCTAGTTAGAAAGGACAGTACACACTCTGTCCCTGACTGCAGCTGAAGTGATCAATGACATCACGTTGGTATTTGAAGGCATTCAGATGGGTCCCAACTAACTGGCCAGAGCTCTCAGGGGTAGGGTAGTAGAATTGCTCTAGACCTCCTCCTGGGGGCGGAGGCAGAGTCCATGCAGTTGCTCGTCTATCCTGGGTATCAGAACGAATGCCTCAGGCTAAGTGAAAGGGTCACTATGGAAATGAAGGAGAGAACTCTTGACTTTCTGAGGTGGAAGCCCATAGTTTATGAGATTTATTCAGCTCATTGAGTCTGAGACTTGGGGTGCAGTTGAGACCAATATTGCAGGTTGGCTTACTCTGGAGTTCTATTAGCCTTAGCCCATAAGAAGCCAGTCGAACAGTTTGGCACCTACCTCTGTAAGTCAGGCTAGTCAAAGTCAATGCCAAAGTGGTGTAATGGTGGGTGACTTTTTTCAGACACCAAGAAGATGTAGAATTAGTAGTAGGATACTGCTGAATGACAATCTTCTCAGGTCTGCCATGTTTCTGTATGTTCTGTGGTCAGAGGAATTGGCTGCCTGTGTTCTGGATTACTTTGTCAAGTATGTTTGCATGGCAAACCGCTTTGGAAGATAGAGATAGTAAAGCCTGTGCACAAAGGATGGGTTTGCTCACTTCCTGCTATAAAAGGTTCAACATCCCGGGGCGCCTGGGTGGCTCAGTGGGTTAAGCCGCTGCCTTCGGCTCAGGTCATGATCTCAGGGTCCTGGGATCGAGTCCCACATCGGGCTCTCTGCTCAGCAAGAAGCCTGCTTCCCTCTCTCTCTCTCTCTGCCTTCCTCTCCGTCTACTTGTGATCTCTCTCTGTCAAATAAATAAATAAAATCTTTAAAAAAAAAAAAAAAGGTTCAACATCCCTAAGCTTGGGGAATTTCTCCTGTGATGAGACTCAATGTCATCATTTGGTCCTCTGGGTACAGGGACTGGGAACCCATGCCACAAAGATGACTCTGGCTCCTACCTTGCTATGTGTAAGAAATTACCCCTTGTCTCTGATACAGACACTCTCTCTTCGTCCAACATCGATGAAACTTTGGCAGGCTAACATTGTCTCTGGCCCATCTCCAGCCCTCCCCAGTTCCTTACAGTGCTCTCAGGAGAAGCCTGCTAGGGAAGATGAGCAGCCCGATAGGGAAGAAGGAGTAGCTGAGCAATGCAGTGGCTTCAAAGGAAGTCAGTACTAATCCTCATCAAATGGAGAAACACGAGAGTTTAAATTAAACCTCAAGTCCATCCTACTAGAGGTAAGAGGGGGTGTTTTTGTATCCCCCACATCTCAGTCTTGTCATTGGCTTCTGGACCCTCCCTTGGGTGACAGTGGAGGACAGTGTACCACCCAGGCACCTCCTACCAAGGAAGTTCTGGACACACAAAAACAATTCTCCAGAGATTACTGGAATCTGGATTAGCAGCAGCCTCCACTGCAGCCTACAAATAGGGCCCCTGGGGCACCCCCCCCCCCGAATATGCCACACCTGTATTCATTAAATGCCTCCATTATGGCTAGTAGTGTTCTACGGAGAGTAGATGTCAAACCAAAACTGTGCCATGAAAGGAAGCAATTCTGGATGAGTATCTTGGTGTGAGACAAGACCAAGTCAAGGGAAAACAGTGCTGGCTCTAAAGGTGGCCAGTAGCCCCTATGAAGACAGTCATATTGGCCAAAGGAGAGAACTAGAGAAGTTTGAGGAATTTTTTTCCTGCCTGTACTTTGTTATCTTACTTCTTTCCACCTTTAAAACTTAGCCCCTACAAACCACCGAAGGGAAAATGTGGCCTTTCTAGAAGTTTGGAAAAAGACTTGGAAATAATGTTAAAAAAAATTTTTTTTCTGACTACATCAAATACTAATAAATTGCTAGGGTGAACTGGAATGTCATTCCTGCAGTGCTGTTTTGTTGTGTTAGATAGAACTTTCAAAGTAAAAAAAAAAAAGAAAAAGAAAGACATAAAATAAAAGACAGAAAAAGATAAATAGACATTCAGAGGAAAGGTTTTGTTTTTTGGTGTTTTTTATAGTTTCAGAGCTATTCTGGGCTTCCCCTCTCCTAAATGAATAAATCACACCCCCCATAAAAATAGCATCACTGGAAGAGCTGAGTCAAGATGGCGGAGAAGTAGCAGGCTGAGACTACTTCGGGTAGCGGGAGATCAGCTAAATAGCTTATCTAAAGATTGCAAACACCTACAAATCCAACGGGAGATCGAAGAGAAGAAGAACAGCAATTCTAGAAACAGAAAAATCAACCACTATCTGAAAGGTAGGACTGGCGGAGAAGTGAATCCAAAGCGACGGGAAGATAGACCGCGGGGGGAGGGGCCGGCTCCAGGCGAGCGGCGGAGCAACGGAGCACAAAATCGGGACTTTTAAAAGTCTGTTCTGCTGAGGGACATCGCTCCAGAGGCTTAACTGGGGTGAAGCCCAGGCGGGGTCAGCGCGGCCTCAGGTCCCGCAGGGTCGCAGAAGGATCGGGGGTGTCTGCGTGACGCAGAGCTTACCGGTATTGGAGCGGGGAAGCCGGCTACAGAGACAGAGCCGAGGAGTGACTCTCAGCTCGGGGTTGCCTTGAACCGGTCACAGGCTCGGTCAGCTTGGAGCGCGGCCAGAGGCCAGGGTGACGGGTCTCGTTGGGCGCTGTTCTCTGAGGGCGCACTGAGGAGTGGGGCCCCGGGCTCTCGGCTCCTCCGGGCCGGAGACCAGGAGGCCGCCATCTTCACTCCCGTCCTCTGGAACTCTACGGAAAGCGCTCAGGGAACAAAAGCTCCCAAAAGCAAACCCGAGCGGATTACTCAGCGCGGCCCAGGGTAAGGGCGGTGCAACTCTGCCTGGGGCAAAGACGCTTGAGAATCACTACAACAGGCCCCTCCCCCAGAAGATCAACGGGAAACCCAGCCAGGACCAAGTTCACCCACCGAGGAGTGTAGTTTCAACACCAAGGAGCGCGGCGGAATTCCAGAGGAGAAGAAAGCAAAGCACGGAACTCATGGCTTTCTCCCCATGATTTTTTAGCCTTGCAGTTAATTTAATTTTTTTTTTCAATTTTTTTTTCTTTTTCTTTTTCTCTTCTTCTGCTAAATTTTTTTAACTTTTACCGTTTTCTTTTTTAACGTTTTTTAAATAGTTTATCTAATATATATATATATATTTTTCCTCTTTTTATATTTTTTCTTTATCGGCTTTTTTTTAAATAGTTTTTTTTTTTCTTTTCTTTTTTCTTTTTCTTTTGAACCCCTTTTTATCCCCTTTCTCCCCCCTCACAATTTGGGATCTCTTCTGATTTGGCTAAAGCATATTTTCCTGGGGTTGTTGCCACCATTTTAGTATTTTACTTGCTCCTTCATAAACTCTTACCTGGACAAAATGACAAGGCGGAAAAATTCACAACAAAAAAAAGAACAAGAGGCAGTACCAAAGGCTAGGGACCTAATCAATACAGACATTGGTGATATGTCAGATATAGAGTTCAGAATGACGATTCTCAAGGTTCTAGCCAGGCTTGAAAAAGGCATGGAAGATATTAAAGCAACCCTCTCGGGAGATATAAAAGCCATTTCTGGAGAAATAAAAGAACTAAAATCTAACCAAGAGGAAATCAAAAAAGCTATTAATGAGGTGCAATCAAAAATGGAGGCTCTCACTGCTAGGATAAATGAGGCAGAAGAAAGAAGTAGCGATATAGAAGACCAAATGACATAGAATAAAGAAGCTGAGCAGAAGAGGGACAAACAGCTACTGGACCACGAGGGGAGAATTCGAGAGATAAGTGACACCATAAGACGAAACAACATTAGAATAATTGGGATTCCAGAAGAAGAGGAAACAGAGAGAGGAGCAGAAGGTATATTGGAGAGAATTATTGGAGAGAATTTCCCCAATATGGCAAAGGGAACAAGCATCAAAATTCAAGAGGTTCAGAGAACCCCCCTCAAAATTAATAAGAATAGGTCCACACCCCGTCACCTAATAGTAAAATTTACAAGTCTTAGTGACAAAGAAAAGTTCCTGAAAGCAGCCCGGGAAAAGAAGTCTGTAACGTACAATGGTAAAAATATTAGATTGGCAGCAGACTTATCCACAGAGACCTGGCAGGCCAGAAAGAGCTGGCATGATATATTCAGAGTACTAAATGAGAAAAACATGCAGCCAAGAATACTATATCCAGCTAGGCTATCATTGAAAATAGAAGGAGAGATTAAAAGCTTCCAGGACAAACAAAAACTGAAAGAATTTGCAAACACCAAACCAGCCCTACAGGAAATATTGAAAGGGGTCCTCTAAGCAAAGAGAGACCCTAAAAGTAGTAGATCAGAAAGAAACAGAGACAATATACAATAACAATCACCTTACAGGCAATACAATGGCACTAAATTCATATCTCTCAATACTTACCCTGAATGTTAATGGGCTAAATGCCCCAATCAAAAGACACAGAGTATCAGAATGGATAAAAAAACAAAACCCATCTATATGTTGCCTACAAGAAACTCATCTTAAACCCGAAGACACCTCCAGGTTGAAAGTGAGGGGGTGGAAAAGAATTTACCATGCTAATGGACATCAGAAGAAAGCAGGAGTGGCAATCCTTATATCAGATCAATTAGATTTTAAGCCAAAGACTATAATAAGAGATGAGGAAGGACACTATATCATACTCAAAGGATCTGTCCAACAAGAAGATCTAACAATTTTAAATATCTATGCCCCTAACGTGGGAGCAGCCAACTATATAAACCAATTAATAACAAAATCAAAGAAACACATTGACAAGAATACAATAATAGTAGGGGATTTTAACACTCCCCTCACTGAAATGGACAGATCATCCAAGCAAAAGATCAACAAGGAAATCAAGGCCTTAAATGACACACTGGACCAAATGGACATCACAGATATATTCAGAACATTTCATCCCAAAGCAACAGAATACACATTCTTCTCTAGTGCACATGGAACATTCTCCAGAATAGATCACATTCTTGGTCCTAAATCAAGTCTCAACCGGTATCAAAAGATTGGGATCATTCCCTGCATATTTTCAGACCACAATGCTCTGAAGCTAGAACTCAATAACAAGAGGAAATTTGGAAAGAACCCAAATACATGGAGACTAAACAGCATCCTTCTAAAGAATGAATGGGTCAACCAGGAAATTAAAGAAGAATTGAAAAAAATTATGGAAACAAATGATAATGAAAACACAACGGTTCAGAATTTGTGGGACACAACAAAGGCAGTCCTGAGAGGAAAATATATAGCGGTACAAGCCTTTCTCAAGAAACAAGAAAGGTCTCAGGTACACAACCTAACCCTACACCTAAAGGAGCTGGAGAAAGAACAAGAAAGAAACCCTAAACCCAGCAGGAGAAGAGAAATCATAAAGATCAGAGCAGAAATCAATGAAATAGAAACCAAAAAAACAATAGAACAAATCAACGAAACTAGGAGCTGGTTCTTTGAAAGAATTAATAAGATTGATAAACCCCTGGCCAGACTTATCCAAAAGAAAAGAGAAAGGACCCAAATAAATAAAATCATGAATGAAAGAGGAGAGATCACAACGAACACCAAAGAAATACAGACAATTATAAGAACATACTATGAGCAACTCTACGCTAACAAATTTGACAATCTGGAAGAAATGGATGCATTCCTAAAGACATATAAACTACCACAACTGAACCAGGAAGAAATAGAAAGCTTCAACAGACCCATAACCAGTAAGGAGATTGAAACAGTCATCAAAAATCTCCAAACAAACAAAAGCCCAGGGCCAGACGGCTTCCCGGGGGAATTCTACCAAACATTTAAAGAAGAACTCATTCCTATTCTCCTGAAACTGTTCCAAAAAATAGAAATAGAAGGAAAACTTCCAAACTCATTTATGAGGCCAGCATCACCTTGATCCCAAAACCAGACAAGGATCCCAACCAAAAAGAAAACTACAGACCAATATCCTTGATGAACACAGATGCAAAAATTCTCGCCAAAATACTAGCCAATAGGATTCAACAGTACATTAAAAGGATTATTCACCACGACCAAATGGGATTTATTCCAGGGCTGCAAGGTTGGTTCAACATCCGCAAATCAATCAATGTGATACAACACATTAATAAAAGAAAGAACAAGAACTATATGATACTCTCCATAGATGCTGAAAAAGCATTTGACAAAGTACAGCATCCCTTCCTGATCAAAACTCTTCAAAGTGTAGGGATAGACGGCACATACCTCAACATTATCAAAGCCATCTATGAAAAACCCACCGCAAATATCATTCTCAATGGAGAAAAACTGAAAGCTTTTCCGCTAAGGTCAGGAACACGGCAGGGATGTCCGTTATCACCACTGCTATTCAACATAGTACTAGAAGTCCTAGCCTCAGCAATCAGACAACAAAAGGAAATTAAAGGCATCCAAATCGGCAAAGAAGAAGTCAAACTATCACTCTTTGCAGATGATATGATACTCTATGTGGAAAACCCAAAAGACTCCACTCCAAAACTGCTAGAACTTGTACAGGAATTCAGTAAAGTGTCAGGATATAAAATCAATGCACAGAAATCAGTTGCATTTCTCTACACCAACAACAAGACAGAAGAAAGAGAAATTAAGGAGTCCATCCCATTTACAATTGCACCCAAAACTATAAGATACCTAGGAATAAACCTAACCAAAGAGACTAAGAATCTATACTCAGAAAACGATAAAGTACTCATGAAAGAAATTGAGGAAGACACAAAGAAATGGAAAAATGTTCCATGCTCCTGGATTGGAAGAATAAATATTGTGAAAATGTCTATGCTACCTAAAGCAATCTACACATTTAATGCAATTCCTATCAAAGTACCATCCATTTTTTTCAAAGAAATGGAACAAATAATCCTCAAATTTATATGGAACCAGAAAAGACCTCGAATAGCCAAAGGAATATTGAAAAAGAAAGCCAAAGTTGGTGGCATCACAATTCCGGACTTCAAGCTCTATTACAAAGCTGTCATCATCAAGACAGCATGGTACTGGCACAAAAACAGACACATAGATCAATGGAACAGAATAGAGAGCCCAGAAATGGACCCTCAACTCTATGGTCAACTCATCTGCGACAAAGCAGGAAAGAATTCCAATGGAAAAAAGACAGCCTCTTCAATAAATGGTGTTGGGAAAATTGGACAGCCACATGCAGAAAAATGAAACTGGATCATTTCCTTACACCACACACGAAAATAGACTCAAAATGGATGAAGGATCTCAATGTGAGAAAGGAATCCATCAAAATCCTCGAGGAGAACACAGGCAGCAACCTCTTCGACCTCAGCCGCAGCAACATCTTCCTAGGAACATCACCAAAGGCAAGGGAAGCAAGGGCAAAAATAAACTTTTGGGATTTTATCAAGATCAAAAGCTTTTGCACAGCAAAGGAGACAGTTAACAAAACCAAAAGACAACTGACAGAATGGGAGAAGATATTTGCAAATGACATATCAGATAAAGGGCTAGTGTCCAAAATCTATAAAGAACTTATCAAACTCAACACCCAAAGAACAAATAATCCAATCAAGAAATGGGCAGAGGACATGAACAGACATTTCTGCAAAGAAGACATCCAGGTGGCCAACAGACACATGAAAAAGTGCTCCATATCACTCGGCATCAGGGAAATACAAATCAAAACCACAAAGAGATATCACCTCACACCAGTCAGAATGGCTAAAATTAATAAGTCAGGAAATGACAGATGCTGGCGAGGATGTGGAGAAAGGGGAACCCTCCTACACTGTTGGTGGGAATGCAAGCTGGTGCAACCACTCTAGAAAACAGCATGGAGGTTCCTCATAATGTTGAAAATAGAACTACCCTATGACCCTGCAATTGCACTGCTGGGTATTTACCCAAAAGATACAAACGTAGTGATCTGAAGGGGCACGTGCACCCGAATGTTTATAGCAGCAATGTCTACAATAGCCAAACTATGGAAAGAACCTAGATGTCCATCAACAGACGAATGGATAAAGAAGATGTGGTATATATACACAATGGAATACTATGCAGCCATCAAAAGAAATGAAATCTTGCCATTTGCGACGACGTGGATGGAACTAGAGGGTATCATGCTTAGCGAAATAAGTCAATCGGAGAAAGACAACTATCATATGATCTCCCTGATATGAGGGAGAGGAGATGCAACATGGGGGGTTGAGGGGGTAGGAGAAGAGTAAATGAAACAAGATGGGATTGGGAGGGAGACAAACCATAAGTGACTCTTAATCTCACAAAACAAACTGAGGGTTGATGGGGGGAGGGGGTTGGGAGAGGGGGGTGGGGTTATGGATATTGGGGAGGGTATGTGCTATGGTGAGTGCTGTGAAGTGTGTAAACCTGGCGAATCGCAGACCTGTACCCCTGGGGATAAAAATATATGTTTATAAAGCTATAAAAAAAAAAAGAAACGAAAAAAGAAAGGATGAATACCCAAGTTTTGTAGCAACATGGACGGGACTGGAAGAGATTATGCTGAGTGAAATAAGTCAAGCAGAGAGAGTCAATTATCATATGGTTTCACTTATTTGTGGAGCATAACAAATAGCATGGAGAACAAGGGGAGATGGAGAGGAGAAGGGAGTTGAGGGAAATTGGAAGGGGAGGTGAACCATGAGAGACAATGGACTCTGAAAAACGATCTGAGAATTTTGAAGGGGTGGGGGGTGGGGGGTTGGGGGCACCAGGTGGTGGGTATTGTAGAGGGCACGGATTGCATGGAGCACTGGGTGTGGTGCAAAAATAATGAATACTGTTATGCTGAAAAAAAAAGTAATAAAGTGCAAAATGTCAAAAAAAAAATAATAAATAAAAAATAAACAAACCTTAAAATAAAAAAAAAAAATAGCATCACTGGAGAACGGCAGCCACACACACCAAGTACTGCATACCCAGTCCAAATAACTCTTGTCCCGCAGGAGGCTGCTCTCCCATCACCCTCGTACCTCATAGTTCAACTTCAGCGATTCCAGGGGAGAAAAATGACAATGTCCACTGCAAATGGGTCTGCCGCAGGTGCCTTCACAGTTGAATGGCTTGATAACACCAAGAGCCACTCTGTACTTTGGATCCATTTTGATGCAGCTTTATAATCTTTGTCCACACAGGTCCAGCAAACTATGATCTAGAAAAGACTAGCTACTGTGGTAGAAATGAAAACGAGTATGAGCAGTTAGAACCACATCCAGAAAACTCTCCCTTTGTCTTGTATAATCCTAAATTAGATCAAATGGGCATAACTGAGGAAAAGTCTAGAGATACATCCTCAGTGAATTGCTCACCCTTAATAAGAACAACCTGAATTGTGGAACACCAGGGAACATTCTGAGCAATGACAAAGCCGACGGTCTTATTTATTGACTTACATACGTCCTTGCAAAGTCGGCTTTGGCATTTTTTATTTGTCTGCACCATTCTTTTTCCTTTATCATTTCTTGGGGGAAATGAGGAAAGATGGTAATAGCTTGAGTAAGGAAGCCACATTTTCAGAAATATTAAAGGTATGGATTGGGCTGGGATGTGGTGGCGAGCATGTTACCAGTAGAACACCCAGAATTGGAGTGTGTGACACAAAAGAACGTGGTAGATGCCATGTTCTTTGAATGGATCAAATATATTTGCCTGCTGTCTTTTCTGGACATGTTTTATTTGGGTGTTCTGCTGGCTTTACAGTGTCTTAAGCACTTATTAAAGATGTGTGCCCTAAAAGTTGGCTTGTGACTTATTACCGTAGACCCCCTTTATGCATTCGTGTTATTCCCCAGGCTGTGAGAGGGTTCGAGGCTGCAGCCCTTGGTCTTCAGTCTTTTTTCAGTATCAGAATCAGTAAGCAGATAGATCCGCATCAATAATTTCATCTGAGTAATGTCCAGATATGCTGAATGCTCTATGACCAAGATAGTGTGATAACTGACCTCAGGAATAAAGACAGGATTTTGCAATAAGAATAATTATTATGGAAAAACAAGTCATGTAATAATATATACACTCTTCCGCAAGCATTTTTACCATTGCTTTGCTTCAAAATATTACATAGATATGGAAAAGCACCTGTATTTTTAGTTTTACAAGTATGCATAAATTAAAAAGTCGTGGAAACCCAAGAGGTCAAGGGAAAGAAAATTGGCACTATCCCCAGAAAATAGGCCTCTGCACTCCTTCCAGTCAGCCACTCCCTGCCCCACCCCCGTGCATAATCACCCTTCAGAATTTTGTGATAATAATGTCCTTACCTTTCTTTATAATTTTACTTAATGTATAATTTTTGAAATATTTTATTTATTTATTTATTTGACACAGAGAGAGAGAGAGGTCACAAGTAGGCAGAGCGGCAGGCAGAGAGGGAGGGAGAAGCAGGCTCAGATCCGGGAGCCCCATGCAGGGCTTGATCCCAGGACCCTGGGATCATGACCTGAGCTGAAGGCAGATGCTTAACCAACTGAGCCACACAGGCACCCCTTAATTTAAAATTTTTTGGCATTCATAAAACAAAAGTTTAGCATGCTTCCCAAACTCTGCATTAGCAAAATCACGTCGCATGCATGCTTTTGTGTCTTGTTTCCTTAGCTTAGCTTTATGTTTGCAGAATTCATCCTTATTCACATTTGTAGGGGTGGGGGTCCACTCATTTGTCTTGTTATAATCATGTTCTGGCTACACAATGATTTAGATATGCATACGTCCACAGACTTGTGGGTGGTTTTCAGGTTGGTAACAACGCCAAAAGTGTTCTAGAGCGTATTTCTATGAGATTCTTCAGGTATACACTTTAGAATGGATTCGCTAGATCAAAGCATGATTCTTCTCATGTACTAGTTAGCACCAATCTGTTTTCCAATATGGTTGTACGAACTGACCCTCCCACCAGCACTAAGTGAGAACTGTCGCTGTTCTACATCCTCACCAATACAGGACCACATCAATCTTTTTAAGCTATTTAATTTAAAAAAGCATATATATGTAAAAATGTATAAATCATAAGTATATAGCTCATGAATTATCAAAAGTAAACACAACTATGTAACTAGCACATAGGTCAAGAAATAGGACATTATCAGAGCCCCAGAAAGCCTCCCCTCTACCCCCTCTTCCCAAATACTACCCTTTCCTTCCCTTTTTCCTATTGATAATTATTATCTGGACTTCTGATACTACAAATTTGCTTGATTTTGACCTTCTTAAAAATGGAATCCTGTGGTATGTGTGTGCTGTCTCTGGCATTATTCACTCAACAGTATGTATATGGATTCTTCCATGTCACTGAATGTGACATTCATGAAGTCTGTTTACTCTATAGTATTCTGTTATTTGAAGAAGCCACTGTTTATTTATCCAGTCTGCCTTTTTTTTTTTTTTTGGCTTTACTTCCTTTTTTACTTTTTATTTTTTAACAATTTGTTTTTTATTTGAGTGTAGTTGACACACAATGTTACATTAGTTTCAGGTGTATAACAGAGTGGCTCAACTTCTCTCTACATTATGCCAGTGCATGAGGAAGACTAGGCATGGAATATCGAACACTGGACTATTACAGAATATTACTCAGCCATAGAAAAGGATGATATTGTGCCATTTGTGACAACATGGATGGACCTAGAGGGTATTGTACTAAGTGAAATAAGTCAGACTGACAAATACCATACGATTTTACTCGTATGTGGTATCCAATCTGCTTTTGATAGATATTTGGATTATTTCCCTATTTCGTCAATTACAAAATGCTTTACTATAAACATTTCTGTACATGTCTTTGGGTACCTATTTGCACCTGTTTCTGTTGGGAACATTCATACCTACTGGGTAGAAATGCTGGGCCATGGACTATGCGTGATTAAATTCAGTGGTTAATTCATAGAGATTTTCATAGTTAGACCAACTTACATTTTCACCAGCAGAGTATGGGTTTCCTGTTACTCAACAGGTCGTGTCTTGAGTCAGTCTTTTAACTACAACCAGTCTGAGACACAAGATGTCTTTAGTTTTCATTTCCCTAAGTGCTACTTAGGTTTTGTATCTTGTCATACATTTATTAGCCATCCAAATATTTCTTTTATGAAAGGTCTGTTCAACTTTCTTGCTCATTTTTCTATCGGGTTGCCTGCCTCTCACAACTCTCTAAAAGGTTTTAGGTATTCAGAATATGATCCTCTTTTATATATAGCTACCTTCATTTTGCTAATATTTTATTTAGGATTATTTAATTAATGTTAATAAAACTAGCCTATAGTTTTTCTTTCTTTTATAGTTCTTTCCAACTTTTAGTATCAAACTTATGCTAGACTCATAAAATAAGTTGGGGTTATTTCTTCTTTTGTCTTCACTGTGGAAAACTTTGTATAAAATTGGTGATTTTCTTCTCTATGTTGTTTGAAAAAAATTCACACATGAAGGCACATGTAAATGTGCCTGCAGTGTTTTTGTGAGAAGTTTTAAATTTCCCATTCAACTTCTTTACTAGGTACAGGAGTATGCAGATCTTCTATTAATTCTTGTGTTCACGTAAATAAGTTGTATTTTCTAAGAACTTTACATTTTATCTAAATTTCAAACTTTTGAGATATGTTTGTTTATAATAAGCTGCTTAAAATTTTTGATGGTTTTCAAAACATGAAAAGATACTCTTTTTAAAAATTCCCGATATTAAGGGCACCTGGGTGGCTCAGTGGGTTAAGCTTCTGCCTTCGGCTCAGGTCATGATCCCAGGGTCCTGGGATCGAACCCCGCATCGGGCTCTCTGCTCAGCAGGGAGCCTGCTTCACCCCCTCTCTCTCTGCCTGCCTCTCTGCCTATCAAATAAATAAACATCTTTAAAAAAAAATTCCCGATATTAGTTATTTGTGCCTTTTTAAACTTTCATTAGAATTGTCATATCTTCCTGGTGAATTGGTCATCATAAACTATCTTTCTTTTTATACAGGAATGATTTCCCCATAAAGACTACTTTGACATTAATACACTTGCTTTATTCCAGTTAGTGTTTGTGTGGGATATCTTTTTTTCATCCTTATATCACCAAACTTCCTATGTCCTCATATTTTAAATGTCAAATTGTAAGGAGGAAATAATTGGATTTTTTTTTTCATTAATCCACATGGCAAATTCTGTCTTTTACTGGAAGGCTTTATCAGTTTAAAATTAATGTAATTACTGATATTTGGGGGTTTAAAGATAGTTCCTCACTATCACTGAATTTATTATCCTTACTCTCTTCTCTACATTTGCAGTTCATATTGCTTTTTAAAGCTTATTTTTACTTGATCTGTGAGCTGTTAGACAATAATCATTAGAAAGAAATAAAGAGTAGAAGTTGAAGCCTCAAATGAGCAAAACAAATAGTATGGTCTGGGCAAATTATGTCTCAGAACACTGAAATTACTTTTAAAAAGATACATGAGACACTGCCAATGTGTTGAAAACCTATGAAGAAAAGATGAAGCGCTAATAGTATGTGACTACATATGGTTTCGATTCCTCAAAAGAAGAAAGTAGTTTATTTTGCTTTTGACAGCCATCTTAAGGAAAATTCTGAAATTAATGTCTTAGAAAGAATGGTTTGTGAGGCAATCTTTAGAAGAAAGAATGGTGATTACCAATCTACAATGTGTTGATTTAAAATTCATATACGATTATCTATATTTTCTTTTTCTGAAAGAATTATTAGACTGTTGGAGCAGAAAGCGATAGATATAATGGCTCTGGAATTCAACAAGCCATTTGACATAATATACAGTGGACATGCTGGGGAAATTTGGGTTGGATAAGATTATAACAGAACACATTCAAAACTGATGAATCAATGATCTCTAAAAGCACTGACTGATTTTCTGGGCCCCATCTGGTTCATGATTTTAAGCAATAGGATGCTTATTAAATTCGTGGGTGATATGAAGCTGTGAGAGGGGAAATATGCATTGAGTGACAGAATATGGTTCAGAAGTATCCTTTAGGCTACCCTTCCATATTCAGTGTGGATAAACATAGGGTCAGGAACTTAAATCCAAATATAAAATTGTTGAGACCAGGCTTAAGAGTGGTATGTGTGAAAAGGGTTTTAAACCCTTTAGATCAAAGTTGAGAGTAAGTTCAATATGAGGCAACAGTGCAAGGGGAGCTTCCAGAAGGTCTGTGTGGCTACAGTCATAAAAGTATTATATATCAAAGAGAGAATGGCATTGGTCAGAGATACTTGGAATATCGAGTTTCTCCCCCCACCACCCCAGTAATTTTATAACACCTACTGAAATGTGGTATCTCATCAGAAATTCTAGAACGCAAATTCTTCACAAAGCCGTGGAAAACTCCAAAGACAACAGAAATTCCAAAGTGAAGGAATGTAACTTGGTAATTTCCTTGATGAATGATGATGGTTTGGGTGTTTGGAATACTGTCATCAAAGACTGGTTTTTGGTATGCGAGAGCAAGATCAGATTTTACAAAGGCCTCCCCATGCCCCTAGTGAAATCCACAGAAAGTTGCTGACTCAACTTTAAGCAATGGAAGGTTGTGTAGTAAGGGTAAGGACTGTGTAAGTGCACCATGAAAAGTGCACTTGAACTCTGTGTGACTTCCTTTCCCATTGGGCACTATCAGCCCATATGTAAGAGGCTCAGGAGCATGGTTACGTGTTTAGTTCTTGGCCAAGTTTTTCTTTGTTGTTTTCCCCTCCTTCAGAGAAGTTTTTCTCAAAAGGAGATTAATAGAACATTTGTTCCTCAAGAACAAGGACAGGAGGGATTGCGGTCAAATAAGCAGACATGCTTGGTTAACTGTATTTAATTTTTTTTTAATTGAAGTTTTATTTGTTACCAAGTAACAAAAGAACCCAATGTTTCAAAATCAGATGTTTCCACAAAATTAAATAAAAATAGAAGTACCTCATCCCGGGGCACCTGGGTGGCTCAGTGGGTTAAAGCCTCTGCCTTCGGCTCAGGTCATGGTCCCAGTGTCCTGGGATCGAGCCCCACATCGGGCTCTGTGCTCTGCAGGGAGCCTGCTTCCCCCTCTCTATCTGTCTGCCTCTCTGCCTACTTGTGATCTCTGTCTGTCAAGTAAATAAAATCTTTGAAAAAAAAAAATCCCAGTTCTTGGTTTGTCTCTCTCTGCCCTTTGCTCAATTGCTTGTTTCTTTAAAAAAAAAAAAAAAAAAAAAAAAAAAAAAGAAGTACCTCATCCCATTCTTTTCATACCCAATCCTCTTTATATGAGACCCAACTTTTATTATTTTTTAATCTCTCTGGAAGCTTTTAGGAGGTTCTTTCTGTCTCCTGAATTTTGAAACTTCATGTTGTTCTGTTATAGTGTGATTTCCCCCCAACTAATGCACATTCTGCTTTACAACTTTAAAAATTGTGATGCCTTCACCTGTCTGCTCTTTACTTCTATTTCCTGTTTTCTTTATTCTTGTGATTTATTTTTAAATCCCTTTAATTAACACTTTAAGAGCAATTAGGGAGGGAGCAGATATAAGTGTATGTGTGTTGGATCCACTTGGTTTTCTAAACATTTTCTTCACTGTAGGACTTCTCAGACGTGAAATTCTTTGCGAATATCTGAGAAAGGGATATACTTTGCAGTATTTTTATATTGGTTAGCTTTGCTGTGATAATAAGCAAACCCTCAATTTCAGCAGCTTACAACACAGCAAAGGTCTCTTTTTACAGACGTGTGGGTAGATGCAACTTGTCACAGCTCTGATCCACATGTCTATTCATCCCAGGACTTGTGCTGAAAGAACAGACATGGCCTAGAACATGCTATTCTTGTAGCAGGTATGAGAGCAAGGAGACTAGCAGAAACTTTCAAGGCATCTTGGGGCTTCTGCTGGGATGCTCACATTCCATTGGCCAAAGAATGTCATATGCCCAGCTCAAAGGCTGTGAGGCAAGGGAGGTCCCTCTCCCAGAAACCACTGTGCATCACACAGAGATTGGCAAGGTGCATGCTTCTCTTGTAAGGAAGAGGAGAGTAGATAATTGAGGATAAGATACCATTGAGAATTGAGAATAAGAGTATCTACCAACGTATCACAAACTTGTTTGACTATGGAACATCCTGCCCACTTTTACAACAATTGCTAACATTTCTAGGATTCCTGTCTCAGGGAACATGATTTGGGTAAATGTTTTTGAAGAGAAAGAAGTATTATTGATCAGGAAATAAAGTGCTATCGAGGGGAAAAGCTCAGATTTTGAAAGCCAAACTTCACTTTAAATAATAGTCTATCACTTGCTTGTGTATGTAGTTTTGGGAAAGTTAATCTCTGAGGCAAGTTCCTCACTTGTAAAATGGGCATAATAACAGAACTCCTCAGCTTTGTTGGGAAGAGTAGGTATGAGTTACGTAAAGGGTCTAGTGTGTCTTGATATGCCATTGATAAATATTTATTGAATAAATAAGTGAGTGGATGAATGAATGTGTGAATGAAGAAAAGTTTTTGAGTTAAGTGTGTAAAGCCTCAGTTCAGTTGAATTTGGGCTGGCTCTCTCATTTTAAGCTTCTGATGTCTTGAAGAATTTTTTTGAGTAACCTATAGCTAAATCATAGTAATTATACCATTTTAATGGTGTGAATGCTTTTTAACACAATTTCTTCCCAAGAAACTTTTGCATTGTTGTTCTTGCCAAATTTATATTTTAAGCTTGAGTGTGCATGCACAGCATTAGTATAAACTGTTCCCTATGTGATCAGAAGGACCCAGAAGGCAGGAATTTCCTGTGTTCCCATGTTACACTGTTGGCACATGTTCTCGACTATATGCTATGGACATTTAGGATCCCTTTCTTCCATTTTGAGGCATGTTGTGAAATACTTTACTAGTATGAGTTCATTTTATTGGGTGGTTGTAAATAATTAATTTCCTCCACCAAGAGATGGCTTTGGTGAACTCCAGATACAGACACATCCCATAATATATCACCTAAAAAGTGCTTTTTCCTCCATAAAAAAAAAAAAGTTGAATGAGAAGCATAATTGTGTAAATAATTAAATGAAATACAAGTCAGAACAAAATAAGAACTAGAACAAAGCCAGAAACAAGTAAACAAACAAGTTGTCAAAATGTCAGTATGGAAACAGATCATTTGGCTGCATGATGTAATTGGAATTGCCTTTACAAAATTGTCAGTTCTTTTTGTCAGATATTTGACTCGGAATCATCATCCATCATGTTGTTGAGAAATGTGCCTTTAATTATTCCAGAAGTCTTTCCAATGCCCTCGTTTTAGATGATGGACCCCATGGTGAGACATTGTGTTGTGGGAAACATTTGTACTCTGTGAATTGCCACCAGCACATTCTGTCTGGCTGAGAACCCTCTATTGTGCTTCCTTCCAGACAGAATGAGAGCTATTGCCTTACACGGCTTTCAGGAGGCTGACTGACAAACCCCGTGTTCATCTAGATACCCTGTGTAGTCATTTATAGTACATGGTCTTTGGGGTTCTCTGGAAGAAATCACATTAATATAAATTACTAGTACTAGTAGTTTTTTTTTTTTTAACTTATTCTTATTATGAGTCAAGATTTCCTTGGGTGGGGAGAGAGGAGGGAAAGTCAAAGGGACTCTAAAGGCTTAATAAAAATTTTCTTTTGTTGTGGCATAATTGTTCTAGTGTAACTCCACGGATCACTGAGGCATGCCGCCCAGAAACTCAAAAGGATTGAGAAACACTAATGTTAAATCACACGTTTCTTTGTGTATGTGCATAATAGATTTTTCCACCTTAAATTATTTGAAATGGAAAAAAATCTGAATAGGGTTTGCCTTTATGAAAGAATTTTGAAGTGCTCTTTATCACTTTATAGAGGAAAATTAGCAGTGAAACGCCAACATCTGAGGATCCAATACCAACAGAATCTGTCTTCCCATGGAGTGCCTCTGAAAACTTCTTAAGGAAGAAAATGATACAGATTGATCCACTAAAGTAACAGGTGAAAAAATTGGCTTTCTGGAAAATAATGAATAAGGAAGACTTCACAGGAAGTTATTTTTCAGGGCAAGCTATCTGCTATCCTAAAATAGATGTTCCATTGTTAAATCAGGAAGAAATGGACCAATTTTCAAAGTGTTAAGGGTCTAGTCAGTTGAATTCATTAGAATATTCCTTGGTGTCCATTTGGAGACCTCACCTTCCTGT
This sequence comes from Lutra lutra, assembly GCF_902655055.1. NCBI lineage: Eukaryota > Metazoa > Chordata > Mammalia > Carnivora > Mustelidae > Lutra > Lutra lutra. The sequence continues at coordinate 135,498,269 of NC_062280.1, forward strand.
CATCAGCTGCCAGGCTCACCCTTCATAGCACCTTTCATCAAAAGGAGAACATAATCTGGGTTTTCATCAAAGCAAAGGGGTTGGAAGGACTAAGTAGGAAATAATAGCTTGTAGTTTATCTTTCATGAGAGGACCTCAAACGCTTTCTGTACATGATCATTTTTCATCTTTTCCCAAGTTCTTGCCTGGGTTAAGATAATAAGCACTTGATAGTCATGGAAATCGTGGTCTGTGCTTGATCTGCTGACCCCAACATCTGATGACTAAGAAACAGTTAACATACAGTGAAACAAATGTAGAATTATAATGTCATATGTAAGAGTAGAAATAGCCTTTGATTGATGGTAAACCTATTTCCATTGCAATACTTGATCTCCTACTACTTTGATGAAAGTGATCTTTGTAAGGGCTAAAAATTGCAAGTATATATGTGCAATGTCCATCTCAGAGGATCCTCAGTGCCCATTCATGCTCAAGGTCTTTAAGAGAAATTGTCATGTGCTTCCTCAGAAACCCACCTAAAGTCTCAAAGAAAACTACATGGAAATTGTAAATTCCAAGTCTCTCTCTCTCTTTTTTAAAAAGATTATTTATTTATTTGACAGCATGTATTTATTTATCTGCAGGGGGAGCATCAGGCAGAGGGAGAAGCAGGCTCCCCGCTGAGCAAGGAGTCTGATGTGGGACTTGATCCCAGGACCCTGGGATCATGACCTGAGCCAAAGGCAGACACTTAACTGGCTGAGCCACCCAGGAGCCCCTCAAGTCTCTCTTTTATAAAGGACCACTTTGAATCGGAGGTGATTTTTCCATTAGAATTTAAGTTTATGTACAACTTGCTTTTATTATCTCAAGCTTCATATCATTCCTTAGACCCATGTCCAAAATGTTAACAAAGGAAAATTCTTTGGAAGTGTGTTTTGAACTTGTGTTTACTGCAGAACCAGGAGCATATTCTCAAAAGCCCAGAGATGCATTTGAAAATCAATATAAAAATGGACAATGGCTGGTCCGTATGTAAAAACAGAACTCTGACCCCTTGTTCAAGCCCTGAATGGTTTCTGTTATTTCTTTTAAGCCAAGAATATGGAGGATAACTTGTATTTAGAAGTAGTTCTAGACACTTTAGCATTTACCCACTAATCAGTCTGTCTGGGTTAGGGTCCTGAAGCCTATTTCTTCAGCCAAAACTTTTAATTTATTCCCAGATCCTTTGCTCATTGATCAGGCTAAGCTACCTAAGGGCAAGGATTAATATGAGAGCTGAATTGTTAATTCAAGAAATATTTGAGGGACAAATCTAAGACAAAATTATGAACAACACGAAGGTCACTTCTGTTCTCAGAAGTTACCAGCTGTGGAAAGAGATAGTAATCAAATCACATGAATACTTTAGAAAATAGACTTATTTACTGTTAAAAATCTGTTCTCTTTGTAGGCTTGCTTGGGTCTACTGATCCAGTTGTTCTGAAATACATGTATGTGGGAAAATTTAATCATCAGACACTAGCAGTATGGGCTAGGTCTACAGGGATCCAGAGAGTCTGAGGACATTTTTTTATGCCTTGGTATATTGGAGGATCTCACCCAGAACATTTTCTTATGTTCTCCTTAAAAACCTGAATGATATGCCTAAAACGCATGACACAAAAAGGTTTAATTAAAGAGATAATAGAATGATGTGTTGAAATGTGTCATAAGTTAGGAGGTATAAAAATGAAAGCTATTATCTATGTATGAATGCCTCCAAAATGTCCTTAATAAAAGGGATAAGGCCTTGTTATGTCTAAGGGGGAAAAAACAAAAACAAAAACAAAAACCAAAAAACACCTAAAACCTGTCATACATAAGACAGGAAACCAGACTGCCACCTCTAGGGACAATACAGGAAGTCGCACAACTTTTGTACTACTTAATCTCAAAGGACCAGGATCTAATTAATAATTGACAGCTTTTCTCCTTTTTGTCCCCTTTTCCAGCTTAGGACCAACCAGAGAAAGCCAACTATGCACCCTAACCAATCACACAGGATGCCTTGCTTCTCATTAGCTTGCTTCCAACTTCCCTTTGCCAACAGCCTCCAAGCAGGGCACACATGCTCCCGTCCCTTTTGCTACCATAAAGCTCTCCCTCTCTCTCTCCCTGCCTTTGAATCTCTGCCAAATACAAGTGATGGGGGCTGACTCCTTTGCTGTAGCAGGCCCTGAATAAATAGCCTTCGCTTCCCTCATTTAATTGGCCTCTGTTTACTTCCACACGTTTAACTTCTAAGAGAAGTATGACAACTTGTTCAAGCTCTCTGGGGCTAATGAATGTAGTGAGAATGAAAAAGTCGGGGGGATATTGAAGTGTTTTATTACCAAAATTATCAAATATTTAGAGCTGATATTGCAAAAATAACACCGACAACTAAAGAACTGGCATTGTCTTTTCCAATGATTTGCTTTTCCCAAACAACCCTGATTGAATGAGGTCAGGATAACACAACATTGTCCAGAAGAGACGAAGTTGTTAGGGTTTAAAACAGCAAAGCATGCATGCCATGACAGACAGGCAACTGTGGCTTCCTGTTTCTTCCAGGAATGCACAATTAAAAAAAAAATCTGTTGCCCAAACAGAACAGCTGGAATATGAACACAAGAGGTTTAAGTTTCACGCTTTGGCCTATAATGTTAGTAAACCAGGAAAAAGGCTGCTTTGTCTGTAACACGTCTCTGTAATTTTATATTATACCATCCAAGCAAGAATTAAAGGGCTAAGGTTGCAATAATAAAAGAGGAGAGAAATTTAAAAAAAAAAAACAAAGGATGTTTAAAATAATGATTATAAAGTTCTGAGAATATCAATGTATTTCTCTCACCAAGAAGCCTATTATTAGCTGTTAGGAGAAATGTTTAGGAGCAGAGGTCACAGGGAAACCAGAAAAGGTAGAGAGGCCATTGCAGGGGAGAAAACATGAAAGCATTTCACTTTGGGTCAGAATGATCATAGTCACTCCTAGTTATTAGTTAGGATGAGTGAATTATTGGAACTAATTATTGCTTGTCAGCTCTCAGTATGTATTTGCTAAATGACCGGATGGCTGCACAATCAAGTCACGCCTAAAAGGTTGAGAGAAGACTTTTCCGACTGTACTTGCTTGCTTCCAAGCACTCCTTGTCAAGGAGTCATTGTCAGTGAAGTACCGTGAGCCCACATTTATACTACTACTTTTTTTAAAATTATATATATATTTATTTATTTATGACACAGAAAGAAAACATGAATGTGGGGGAGCGGCAGAAGGAGAGGGAGAAGAAGGTACCCCACTGAGCTGAGAACCCAATGCTGGGCTAGATACCTGGACCCGGGGATCATGACCTGAGCCGTGGGCAGCCGCTTAAGCAACTGAGCCACCCAGGCGCCCCATATTGCTACCTTTTAATCAAAGTGGCCCCAACCCACTATTTTTTGGGGGGTGGGTATAGGCTACTTTGATTTCTGATCGCAGTTTGTTATAACCAAGAGCACCAGGTATGTGTGTGCGGGAGCTGAAGCGTCTATATACAGTCTGGGTAGCAGGTAAATGAAGCGCCTTCGGAAAGTCCTCCGTACTCATGGGGAGTTACCACAGCTTTAGGCAACACCCACTTATTATCTCACAGTTTCTGCAGCAGGAATCCCAGAACAGTGGGCTCAGCTGGCTTCCTGCCCAGGTCTCACAGGGTTGAGATGAAGGTTTCCGCAGGGTGGCATCCAGGGTCCCTGTTTCTTCCTGGCTGTGGGCTGGGGCATTCCCAGCATGTTGGCTGCCTGCATCACAAGGCTCACTGTCCCCTTCGTCCCTTGGCAAAGTCAGCAAACACCGGTCACATCTTTTCCCTGCTTCTGCATATTTTCTGTTTCCTCTTCCTACACCTGACTCAACATTTCTGCACCTCCTCCCCTTTCCACTTTTAACAGCCAATGTAATTACTCTGGGCTCACCTGGTAATCTAGGACAATCTATTTTCAGGACTGTAATCTTCATCTCATTGGCAAAGTCTCTTTTTACCATGTAGAGTAGTGTATCTGGAGTTTCCAGTGACCGGGGCATGGACACCTCTGGAGGGCCATTATTCTGCCTACCACAACCTTTTCTGAAACTACCACAATATAGGGGTTCTGCACCTATATCGAGTGGTGCTGCACTACTGCCACTGAACACTTTCTTTTAGATGAACCAAGGTAAAGCATGTTCTTGGAGCCCTGGTTCTCATCCCCACAAATACAGAGCTATTTTTCCAGTTCACTGTGAAAGGTCCCTTTATACATTCTGGTCGGGAAAGAAATGAAACCCTGCGTGCTTAGCGCCTGTTTACACTCTTGTGTATCTTTGCAAAACATCTCCCATCATCCTGTCTCTAATCTGAACCGGCATCTGTTTCTAGCAGGCCCAGTTATATTATATAGCAGGATTGCCTGCTATAATATAGACGGTCACATTTGTGCTGGGTCTTAAAAAAAGATTAGGAAGTTTAGGGAGGAAATAACATTTTTGAGGCCTTTTATGTGTTCAGGACTGTGCGAAGTGCTTCACTTGAGTGATTTCACTTAATCCACCCAACAGCCTTGTAGAGTGGGTGCTGTGCCCATTTTACAAATGAGAAAAGTGAGGCTGTGAGAGACCACGTGACAACTCCTGAGTGGTGACGCCAAGGCACACCCTCTGACTTGAAGGGAGCCCACTTCAAGTCAGAAGAAGATGAGGGAAAGAGGAGAAATCATTATTCCAGGAAGATAGCACGGTTGGGTACAACAACATGTCGCTGATCAGGATCATTTTACTTTTATCCAATTAGGAAGGAGAAACAGTGGACCCTTGGGGTGCCTGGGTGGCTCAGTGGGTTAAAGCCTCTGCCTTCGGCTCAGATCATGGGATCCTGGGATCGAGCCCCGCATCCAGCTCTCTGCTTAGCCGGGAGCCTGCTTCCCTTCCTCTTTCTCTCTGCCTACTTGTGATCTCTGTCAAATAAATAAACAAAATCTTAAAAAAGAAAGAAAGAAACAGTGGACCCCAGAGAGTCAGGCTTGACAACGACAGCATAGAAATAGGAAAATGAACAGTAGCCCGAAGTCTAGGTGCACCATGACTCTAAGACTTTTCAATAAATATAAGACTCAGAAAGTACAAGGATAAGATTTCTTGCAAAACCTGTGCACTCCTAGAACTGTAGCCAGACCAGAAATTCCACAAGCCCAGATCACTGACTATTTTTCTCTGGTATTTCTACTTTCATTCTCCAGAATAATTGAGAATGTCTGGAGTTTGGGAGGGGACCTCATTCTCCTATCATCCTCGTCTTCCTCCTGCCAACAAAAGTAAATCTAATATCTCAGAATTTGTTCCAAAAGTAGTAAAATTATGAAGAAAATCTTTCCTGTTCCCTGTCACAATTTGGCAGAAAAGAAATATGTTAGTTAAGATTCTCCAGAAAAAGAGTGTCTAGAGAGAGAGAGAGGAGGAGGAGGAGGAGGAAAAGATTATAAGGAACTCACTCATAGGATTGTGGAGATGAGCAAGTTTAAAATCTGCAGGGTGGGCTAACAGGCTAGAGTATTACATACTGCATTCTAAACCCAGGGAAAAGCCAGTGCTGCGGTTAAGGTCTGGAGTCTTGCTCAGGGTGGGAACTGGAGTGAGGAGAGAAGATTAGTTTTTGTTCTCTTCAGGCCCTCACCTGATTGGCAAATCTCATCCATACTGTAGAGGGCCATCTCTTTTACTCAAGTCCACCAATTTACATATAAATCTTATCCAAAAACACTCTCACAGAAACATATAGAGTAACGTTTGACCAAATATCTGGGCACCAGGGCGCAGCCAAGCTGACATATAAAATTCACCATCACAGGCAAGTTAGCAACCATTCCTCAACTTCAAGGGCCTCACCATATTTGTGTTATAAGATCTCTTTTAGTTGGGTGTTTGGTGAAGTAGGTTGAGCTCACAGTATCCAATTAAACTTCTTGAAACACCTTATAAAGGAGAAATATTGTGGCCTGTATCCAAATGGCTGATTCAACATGTCGGAGAATTCTATAACCCTGGGGTAAAATTAGGAAAAGCTCTGGAGCCTGTACAATTCAATTTTTATTTAGCCATAGTCAATAAAGCTGCTCAGATAATAAAAGATGAGATATATGAGACAAAAAGCTGAGGAAACTCCTATGTTTTCAGAGGCAGAGAGGAATATAAAGGAAAAAAAAATATTAAATCACCTGAACACATTTAAACATTTTCCTATATACGTTTCCTGTGCACATAAACAAAACCACCTGAAAATTTTCAAGTATTTCCTTAGATAAATACACATTTGTGTGTGTGTGTGTGTGTACACATATATCTCACCCAGAATATTTCTGTATTTAAATAAATATATATTGAGATATCTTCTTTTCATACATCTCAAGTAAAACCCAGCCTCATACTTAATACTAAAAATGCTAGAAGCATTCTCACTGAGGTCAAAAGCTAGCTAAGGATGTCTACTCTCTGTCAGCACAATTATTTAGCTCTTTTGTAATGGGGGTAACAGACAAGACAAGAGAAAAAACATTTTTTTTTTATTTCTTTTTTTTTAAAGACATCTATTTATTTATTTGACAGAGAGAGAGAGAGAGAGAGATCACAAGTAGGCAGAGAGGCAGAGAGAGAGGAGGAAGCAGGCTCCCCGCCGAGCAGAGAGCCCAATGCGGGGCTCGATCCCGGGACCCTGAGACCATGACCCGAGCCGAAGGCAGAGGCTTTAACCCACTGAGCCACCCAGGTGCCCCGAGATAAAACATTTTAATAAGTGAGTACAAATTAATCTTCTAGGTGATATGATTATAGGTCTAGAAGGAACTCAAGCCCATCAACGGAAAAATTATTCATATGCAATAAGAATTTTCTGTAAATGGGTACAAAATGAGTATATAAAAATCAATAGCCTTACTATACATAAGCAGCTATCAACTAGAAAAACTAAAATGGAAGAAAAGAAACAATTTGCAAGGGGTGCCTGGGTGGCTCAGTGGGTTAAGCCTCTGCCTTTGGCTCAGGTCATGACCTCAGGGTCCTGGGATCGAGCCCTGCATCAGGCTCTCTCTTAGCAGAGAGCCTGCTTCCCCCTCTCTCTCTGCCTGCCTCTCTGCCTACTTGTGGTCTCTCTCTCTCTCTCTGTTAAACAAATAAATTAAATTTTTAAAAAAGAAGCAATTTGTAAAAGCAAACACAAACAAATAAGAAAACACAAGGAATAAGCCCAAGAGATGTGTTAGATTCATAAAAAAGATATTTTAATATTTCAGCATTTCAAAGAGGACTTGAGTATAAGGCAAGCTATACTCTGTTCTTAGCAAGAAGACTAATAATATAAACATATCTATTCCTTCTAAATCCATCTATAAATTATATTTTAGTCCCACTATAAAATACAAATAGAAAAATTTTAAACTTAACCAATTATAAAGTTCATGTGAAAAAGTAAATATCCAAGCATATCAAGAACAATTCTAGAAAAGAAAAAAATAAGGAAACTGGAATGTTAAAAACATTTTAAGGAAACAATAAATTAAATAACGTGACACATAGAAAAAGACCATTTCAAGGAAAAAAATGCAGATACAAGAGAATACAAAAAAGATTTTATAACATAAAGTTATAACATGATAAAGGAGGCACTGTACGGAGGTGGGAAAAAGATGAATTCAATAAATGGAGTCTTGACATCTTGATAGCATTCTGTGAAAAAATAAGTCCATCTTTTACTACAACATTTCCAAGAGAATCTAACATTAAATTAAAAAAAGAATAAATTACAAAATTACTAGGAGAAAACATGAGTGAACATTTTTTATACAATGTAACAGTATTACGTACTGCATTCTAAACCCAAAAAGATTGACAACATCAACTATATTAAGAAACAAAAGAAAAAGAGGCACCTGGGTGGCTCAGTCTTTAAGCATCGGCCTTAGGCTCAGGTTGTGGACCCAAGGTCCTAGGATCAAGCCCCGCATGGGGCTCCCTGCTCAGCGGGAAAACTGCTTCTCCCTCTCTCACTCCCCCTCCTTGTGTTCCCTCTCTTGCTGTCTCTCTCTCTGTCAAGAAATAAACAAAATCTTAAAAAAAAAAAGAAACAAAAGAAAAAATTTGAAAAAATCATTTTAATACATATGTCTAATAAAGCTCTCATGTCCTTAATATCCAAAGAACTACAAATCAAGAAAAAAAAAAGTTAATAATTACATAGAAAATTAGGTGAAAGTCTTGACTAGTCCTCAGCAAACTCACAAAACTACAACTTAAAGCTCTGAGGAAAGAACATTTTTCACTTACCAAATTAACAAAAGTCAAAGTCTGATGAGGCACTGTGGAGAGAACTGGAGGGAGGTATTGCTGCCTGGAGTGTATATTGTTGCATATTATGGAGGTGAGTTGGAAGACATCTAATAAGATGCAGAATTGCATATTGCTTTGACTCAGCAGTTCTATTTCTTGGAAGTTATCCCACATATAGTCTCTTACATGTGCACAAAGACATATGTTGAAGGATATTTATTATAACACTGTCTGCAAGGGCAAAATACTTAAGAACAACATAAACGTATATTGGTAAGCATTTTTAGGTCAACTACAGTCACCCACACAATAAAATACTAGCAGATATTGTTGGGGCCAATTCCACATTAAAACCTGTTAAACCCCTAGGGCCTGCCTGAGCCTACTTAGCCATAGTGACTCCATGTTGCCTAGGTGGACATTTTGTTGTTTAATAAATGCCTCAGCAGTTACTGATATCAGTTCCAGGTAACTGTTGCTAAAACACACACCTAAAACAAGGCCATTTTGTTTAATAAACGCCTCAACAGTTATTGATATCAGTTCCAGGTAACTGTTACTAAAACACACACCTAAAACAAGGCCAGACAGGTGGAAACATCCAATCAGCCAAAGCCACATATGAAGAGGTCTGCGGTTGTGCCCTATAAAACTAGCCTGTAAGACCAAGGTGTCGTCTCTCTTCGGAGGCGGCCCTGGCCGGTCAGTCTGACTTTTAATGCTTGGCATAGAATAAGGCTTTGCATAACTTTCACTTTGTCTCAGTCTCATTCCTTTAATAATGGACCCAACAATATTTTTATTGATCTGCTTACTTAGAGTGGGGCGCAGAAGGAGAGGGAGAGAGAGAGAATCTGAAGCAGACTCCAAGTTGAGCACAGAGCACAAGGACGCCAGACTCAATCTCATGACCCTGAGATAATGACGTGAGCTGAAACCAAGAGTCAGACAGTCAACCTACTGAGTCACCCAGGAGCCCCAGCAGATATTTTTTTTAAAGTCATTTCTGATGTACTAAAATGGGATGATTTCCAAAATGTAGTAAGTGAAAAAAGGAAGACATAGGAAACTATGTACAATATGCTACTGTGTGTGTAACTACAGCGGGTGGTGGTCTGTATGATTGTCTGGTGTAGACACAATGTGTCTATAGAAGGATGCTTAAAAGACTGGGTGTAGTGATGGGAAACCAAGAACTGTGGAACAACATGGGAAGAAATGACTTTTTACTGCTCTACATTATTTTGTACCTTTTAAAGTTACGTACCATGTGTATGCATTATCTCTTCTAAAAGAATAAAAAATCCAATGTTATTGGAAATGTTATGGGTGGCCAATTCACAAGATCAAATTGTAAAATAAATGTTATTATAGCAATAGGAGCTACTGGTGATAATATTACATATTCTGTACAGAGCATTTTTAGGTAGCTAAAGCCTGAATATAGGAAGGCTTCATATGTATATATGTATATATGTATATAAACATTTGATATTTAAAAACTTGAGGGAAAAGGGTCAAACAAGGCATTGCAATTTTTAGACTATGAAGCATGGGAATGATTTATGATTCATTTATTTAAAAATGAATGGAACATAATTATATGTCAGGCAGTAGAAGTGATAATATAAAGAGGAAAAGAAAACCCCTATTTCCTGCACTCAAGTCATTTCAAACTTAGTAGAAAATGCATCCAAGATAACAAGAAAGACAAAAAAATTAATAAGCAACATAGATTAAAATAACTTGCAGTGGTTCAACTAACACTAAAAAATTAAAGACTAAGAAGTTTGGCGGAAGTTAACATCTTGACCTTGACTTTCAGGAACTTACTAACACCTTTATGAAGATCAAAATCTTCCAGCTCCAAGAGCAGTTCTCAGCTATGACCAACAGGCCTCCCCTACCCCCAAGGGCCCACATGGTTTCTGGAATATTCTGTTCTGACCTTGCACATAACAGGGGCGAACAGCTGTCAAGCAGCTAGCAACTCAGCCATGGAGGCCAGGAGTTCTTGTCAGTCTGTGGTAGGGAGATGGAGTTCCATGAATAGTACAGAAATGCTTCCTGAAACACTCTGTAATCATTATAAGAACGTCTCTTTAGGACTCCAAAGGATTAAAGTAACAACTGACTAACGATATTCTGATATGTAATGCAAGTGTGGAGAAAGTTCCAAGTCATTGTAGTTTATCTTTAAGTATAATTCATCCTTTTGGGGGGATTTGGAACTTAATAGAGCAAAAGGAATCTCTAAAATATTATTTCCAAAAGAACACTTTTTTGCTACCTCCTACATCGATTTACACCTTCCATTGACTCTCACATTTTCTGTTTAGACTTGACAAATAATAAAACCTACAACTTTGGTTTTAAATTTGGTTTGGAAGTGCCATCAACAAACAGTTCATTTAGAATTTGAGGTTGTTTTCCAAAAATTTGGAAAGATTCAAATATAATCACCTGAGATATGTAGAGGAGGGGTCAGCTCCCTGTGGCCTGTGAACCAAATCTGGCCCACCAGCCGATTTGGTAAACAAAATTTTTGGACCACAGCCATATCTTTTGCTTTCGTGTTGCCTATGGTGGTTTTCACAGTGTAAAAGCCAAATGGAGCAGTTGCCATGGAGACCATAGGACCCACAGCCTAAAATATTTACTGTCTCGTCCTTTTAAAAAAAAGTTTGCCAACCCCTAATTGAGATTCATTCAGTTAGAGCCTGAAACATCTAGAAAAACTTTATTCTTAATGATTTGATCACATCAGCAATAACTAAGGTTCTCCCTCTAATAATAGCTAAGGATATAAGGCTGGACAGGCTTGGGTTTCCATCCTGTCTATAATGCTCTTTCATATTTTAGTCAAGTTATTCATTCTCTTGGTCCCTATTTTCTCACCTGTAATACAAGGATAATAATATACGTAGTGCAAGATTATTATGAGAATTATAAAATAATGCCATTTATAATAGGCACGAGGTAAAACAAAGAGGCCAATGGATAAGAAACCAATTACTATCTCAAAGAACATACCTTATTGTGTGTTTGATTATTTATTGGGCTTAACAACAATGATTTTAGGGACACCTGGGTGGCTCAGTTGGTTGGACGACTGCCTTCAGCTCAGGTCATGATCCTGGAGTCCTGGGATCGAGTCCCGCATCAGGCTCCCAGCTCCATGGGGAGTCTGCTTCTCCCTCTGACCTTCTCCTTGCTCATGCTCTCTCTCACTGTCTCTTTCTCAAATAAATAAATAAAATCTTTAAAAAAAAACAAAAAAAACAAAAAACGATTTTATTATAGCCCAGTTCTGTGGCTAAGGGGCTCAGGTAGGGCTCAGGGAATTGACTCCATTGTTCTGGACGGTATTGACGAGTTGGGCTGGTCCTAGGTTTCAGATAGCTTCCCTCCCATGTAACTTCATAAGGGGCTCAGCTCAGTTGGTCATCCAGAGCACCCACATGTGTCCTTTCAAGCCTAGCTGTTCCAGGATAAGTGGAATCACCAGAGGGCAGCTCAGAATTCCAGAACGTATTCCAAAGACAAAGGCAAAAGCAGGAAGATTTCTTGTGACCTAACCTGAGAGTCACACAAATGTGACTTCCGCCACACTCAAGTAAGACCTTGAGGCCAGTCTTTACTTCTCAATCGAAGGAGTCACAGAGAATTGTGGCCATCATTAATCTACCATGCCTTATTTTATATACATAAAAGATTTTCACTGAAGCAACAAGAATTGGATTCAACCAAAGAACGGGAGAATTTAAGATTGTCTGATGCTTGCTTTACTTTCCAACGTGTCTTCAATTTGTTTTGGCAGCAGGTAAACACAACTTGTCCCTTCTAAAAACCAAACGGACTGGAATTCTCAACACCCCTTTCTTCATTTTCCAGAATTTACCAGATTAGGGGAATCATCATTTTTATTACACCTAAAAATGAATGAAAGAAAGGCATTTTCCTTTTCCAAGGGAAATAAGTACAGTGTCCCTGAAAACAGGATTTTAGCCACATTTGAGAAGTATTTTGAGAGAAAGTGGTAGCCACCTACTATCTCTGGCCTTGCCTCAAATGTGGAAATGTAATTTTTCAAATCCATTTTTATTCCAGATGTGTTGGAGAAGGAAAAGCCCCATGAAGATGAGGAATTCAGTCATATGTCGTCAGGCACATCCAAGTGGGCGGTTCTACCGAGCAAGGCAGTAGAACTAAATTAGAAAAGTGAAGTGAGATCAGTGCTCATGTACTGAACAGATGTGAGATCTGAAATAGACAAGGGGCCCAGAGCTTAGCCAAGGCTGAAGTTCTGAGGAACCAGCTAATGGCGTCCTCTTGCAAGCAGAACTGCGATGGGGAGAAGATCTGAAGTTTTATGCCTGAGAAAGAAATTCTCTAAATGAGAACCATAACCAAAACCTCTTTTGGAAACTCTTTTTGTGTGAAGTGATAGGAAATTGTCTTTGAAACATGCATATTTCTTTTTAAAATATCAATCTCTGATGTATAAAATCAATAATTTTTTATAATGTTTAATGGACTTATGTCCCTTGTGTGGGCGGAGCTGGGTGGCTGGATGGGAAGACTGTCAGTAGAACCCTGCAGTCCGCTAAGCCTAGAAAAACGTTCAGTTATTTTACCCACCAGTGTTTCTCTTGATGAGAAAATCCAGGTCATCAGTGGATACTTTAAGATTAGCAGCATTGTTTTCATTTCAAAACAATGCTTCCAAAAAAAACAGCCATTAATCAGCAAGCAATATTTTTTTAGTTTAAATAAAGCAAGTTCTTCCTTTTTTTTTTTCCCCCTCTAGGAATGTGACCTACTTAAGAAAACTCACACATACTAATAGCACTAAAATGTAAATAATTGATTATTTAATGTTGTTGTAAAATTTAAACTGTAAAAATTGGTGAGTCTATCATTTAAGATATAATAAAGGAAATTAGAAATCAAATTTTGTTTTTAAGATTTGCAATTTTTAAATTTAATAGAGCTTTTTAAAATGCTTTGGTTTTGGGGCGCCTGGGTGGCTTAGTGGGTTAAGCCACTGCCTTCGGCTCAGGTCATGATCTCAGAGTCCTGGGATCGAGCCCCGCATCGGGCTCTCTGCTCGGCAGGGAGCCTGCTTCCTCCTCTCTCTCTCTGCCTGCCTCTCTGCCTACTTGTGATTTCTCTGTCAAATAAATAAATAAAATCTTTAAAAAAAAAATAAATAAAATAAAATAAAATGCTTTGGTTTTAAGGTTGATTCTCAGTGGGAAGATCTCAGTTTGGCACACAACTTATATCCTCACACTGAAGAATGCCGTTCCTGAAAGCCTAAGCATCCAGGAACAAGGCCATGGCTTCTTAGGAAGAAATCATTGTTTGAGAATCTCCTCTATTGAGAACAACCCATACTTATACTACATAGCAGTTTATAAAATGCTTTCACGGGCACCTGGGTGGCTCAGTCAGTTAAGTGACTGTCTTTGGCTCAGGTCATGATTCTGGAGTACCAGGATCGAGTCCCACATGGGCCTCCCTGCTCAATGGGGAGTCTGCTTCTCCCTCTGACCCTCTCCCATCTTGTGCTTTCTCTCTCTCTCTCTCACTCTCAAATAAATAAATATAATCTTTTTAAAAAAAATAAATAAATAAAATGCTTTCGCATAAATTGCTTTATGGGTTCCTCATAAGCCTGTGAGATAATTTTGCTTGGCCCATTCTATAGCTAAAGAAACTGAGGATCTGTAAAGATAGAAAGCTTTTTCCTTTCCTCCCAAATCCCTGACCAGTCCTGAGCTGAGCCAGGACCCTGAGTTAGGGCGCATCCCACCATGCCCTCCCCCAACCTCCTCACAGCTCACCAGCATTACCTATTCTGGGCACACTGATTTCCTTCCTGCCTCCCACACAGCGTGTTCACTCTCACCTATGTGTGGTGGGTGGTTTTTGTGTTGTTTGTTTAAATGCTTCTCTTGTCCAAAAACGTTTAACCCAGGAAGATTTACTAAATGTGTCTCTCACATTTTTATAACCCTCTATACCACATCTATGTGTAATGCATTATGGTATTTGCATGTGTGGTTTTCCCCTTCCTTCTCTAATATTTGCACATCTTAGGCATTCAAATGGCACATCAATGCCTTGAGTGCAGGGGCTGTGCCCTTCATTCACTCTCTTTCCCCTGAGTGCCAAACCCGGCTCCATGTACAGAGTAGGAGAGTACTTATTATTCAAACGAACAATCTGAAATCTCTGTTGTTCAGCTGGGTGCCCGGGCTTCATTCCTCTGCCTCCAATACCCTCTACTCCCACCTTTCCAAATATCCTGAAGACCCAGCTCCTAAACCATCAGGGAGACTCCAATCCCTGTCTTCCAGCATTTGTCATTTGTCATTTACATGCCCGTTTCTCCCACCAAACTACCTAGAACCTTCACACATAGTCAATACCCACTATAGTTTCAAATACTTCCCATATCTTTTTCTTTAATTGTTAAGAGAAGGAATTCTTTTTTTTAAGATTTTATTTATTTATTTGATAGACAGAGATCACAAGTAGGCAGAGAAGCAGGCAGAGAGAGAGGAGGAAGCAGGCTCCCTGCTGAGCAGAGAGCCCAGTGGGGGCTGGATCCCAGGACCCTGAGATCATGAGGCAGAGGCTTTAACCCACTGAGCCACTCAGGCACCCCAACAGAAGGAATTCTTAACCCTAGTAGATTGTAAATTCCTTTTGAGTAGAGAATTTGTCTGGGGAGATATTCGTGAGGTGAATGCAGTCTTTGGGCAAAGATCAGCACTAAAGCGGTGAAATCATCTCCGATGAAAAGCATTCATCCCTGAAGACAAATAACCCAGCTCCGCAAAGCCTTTTTGAAAATCCCCCAGACATTTTCTCAGAGGAAGTTGGGATGTTTATCTGAAATTTTTGTCATAAACAAATCATTATATGCACAACATTCTTGGCACAACCCTATTGGCAGAATATTGATGGTGAACACGGATAGCTTGTCATGTGAATCATTTTTTACAATGAAAATGTCTGATGCAAATATTTCTCATAACTCTAGGATGAGCATATTTATGAGAGCCATAAAGATTTCATCTAATTCCTAAAATATATGGATTTGGGATTTCCATAGCATATTTTACATTCAGGATAATGAAAAGTAATGAGCTGAATATAGACTATTATATCAAAGTGAATAGGATGGTCATTATTCATTCCAAACATTAGAATCTATTTTCATTACATCTTAGGGAATTTGGTCTACATATAATAACCTTTAATAATATCTTAGTAAATTTTGTGGTATGAAAATGCACTTGGCCTTTTTGATCTGGAATGGCAACACCATATCTACAAGACCAGCCTTGTATAGGGATGAATATGGGCGCCAGAGCTCAAACTCCAGTAGAAGGATCACCTAAAACTTGTTAAATATATAGTGTGGCCTCAGTTGTAGAGATCTGAATCAATGGCTATACTTTTAGTAATAGCAATAGTGATACTTTTGGTAAGAACAATAGTGATTCATACAAGAATTTGGGAGCCAATATACTAGGGGGAAAAACTCAAGGTCCCATAGGTTTTCAAGAGCTAATCATGCCCATCCCTCTTCCCAACCCTGTGTTCACTGATGACCTATTGCTAACTCAGTCAGCCAAGGCAGCTACTGTGTTGCTAAACTTTTCCCAACTCTCCACCAGATAAGAAATCAGAGCCTTGGTCTCCCTCCGTTAGAGAATTTGTTGGACAAACTTTGGTCCTGCTGAAATTCTCTGATAAACATTCTGTTCTAGGTAGAGTAAGAAACCCAAGGCTCCCGAGGTGTCAAATTCAGTACTTTCCCTTAATGAAGTGAAAATGACAAGACTCGGGGAAGTGAGTTAATGGTTGTTTACAAAGCAAGGGAAACTAAAATGTCTTCTGCTGGTGAAATTGTTACGGATTTATGGCCAAGGTTCTACCCTGGGTAAGGTGATCCAGGGGAATATGTAGGGGAATGGGGGGAACTATAGATCTGCTTTGCCAACTTTCTCATAGCTAATCGGGTCCAACTGTCCTTTGTCTTCAACTGAAAGACAACTTGGACTTACAAGTGGGGACCTGACAGGGAGTAATCAATAGCGCACACACTGCTATCCCTCCTGGACACGCGTAGGCATGTATGCTCTCCTAAGAACAAACCAGAACTAGACAGGGGTGATGCTCATTTAATACTTGATCAAATACCACAGGAAACTCAGAGATTGGGCTTTAAGATTTGGACTCTATCCACTCCAGCATTACATGTGAGTTTTGGTATGACTGGGTCAGCAACGAGTCCCATGACTCTGAGACATACTCATGCTCTAAAGGCATGTGTGCAGTGTCCCAGGGTGGGGAAACTACTGTTGTTTTTCATGGTTTTTTTTTTAGAGATATTATCCATTTATTCAAGAGAGAAAGAGACAGCACAAGCAGTGGGCGAGGGGCAGAGGAAGAAATCGACTCCTTCTGAGCAGGGAGCCTGATGCTGGGCTTGATTCTGGGACCCTGAAATCAGGACCTGAGCTAAAGGCAGACACTTAACCACCTAAACGGCCCAGGTGCCCTGTGAAAACTACAGTTTTGAAGGAGAAGGAAACTTTCTTGCAGTTTTAATCACTGAGAGAAATTGAATGATAAAAGCCTTCTTTGAAAATAACTGTGGTAGAGCGGAGTAGGTTTTGATTCACAAGAAATTAACAAAGGATCGGCCCTTTAAGAGAGTCATAAATATACAAAAATATTCTCAGGGATAGTCTGCAATCTAAACGCCATGTGGGAGCACATATACTGATCATCTGTGCCAGCTTTCCTGGTATGGTTGTGATTTTATAAAATTCTATTTTCTCCAATAAAAGATTTCCATTGCTGACTAACCAAATGGGAATAACGCAGAGCTTATAAAAATTATCCAACTTCACAAATTAAAAAAAAAAAAAACAACCTTTAGATAAATGATGTTTTTTGAGATTTGGAGAATATGATCACCATCTTACAGAATTCATGATAGGGGCCTTATAGGTAGGTCTATGTCCAAAGGCAGGCTCTGTGTTTCAAAGGTGAGAGCAGACATGTGGACACGCCCCAAGTTTTAGTGCCCGTGCAAGGCTTATTTCTCAGCCCCTGCCTTCCTCTGAATCGCCCATTCTACTGCTCTAAAGCTGAAAGTCTGCTATTTTAGACAGAGGCGAACAGCCTGAAATGTCACAAGAAAGGTTAACTAATGTTTCTGGGGCCTCAGGCTGCCCTATGGAACAAAGTAAAGAAAGGAAAAATGAGGGATACATAATAAAAGCTTGTGGGAGAATTAGAGTATTTTCCTAAATGCTTAACTTTCTACCATCTTCCCCAAAATTCCAGCCCCTCCTTAATAAGAGTCATTAAGTGTAGGAAGGGATCTGTTAGGGGAGGAGGTCTGAAGAACTTAGGAAGCGTGCGTGGGAACAGCTTATTACATGGCATGGAGATGGAACTCTGGGTGGTCCTCGCCTGGACCCTGCCGTCTTGCGGTGCCTAAAAGACACAGATGCCAAGGAGCAGTCCATGCAAAAATTGCTCTCCTACTTCTTATTTTCCATGAGAAACTTTCCATAATGTTTTCCAGTTTTCCTCCTCACTTGGGCAACTTGAGGTGAGATTAGGCCAAATACTCATGAATCTCCACCTTGCCCACCCCCATAAAACATTATAAATTATCATGTTTTAAACGAAATAGCATTCCTGATTTAAATATTTATAAGGGTTTCTCTGGAAAGAGGATAGGAGGAAGATCAAGGAATAAAAAGTGGTCCATATTAGTAGTTTCTAATGTATATCCTATTTTGGGAAAGTGTGTCTTACACCCTCTCACTTCAAATAATATTGCACTTGAGCATAACAGACACTCTGAGATATCCTGCTGTTAAAATAATCATCCTTAGATTTTTTAAAAAAAATTTTATTGTGTTACCATACATGTAAAGTAAAATTTACATCTTAAGCATTTTTAAGCGTGCGGTTCAGGAGTGTTAACACGCCTGCATTTAAATACTTTAACATAGTTCTGTAGCCAACACTGCCATCCATCCACAGAACTCTTTCCATTTTGTAAAACTGAAACTCTGTCCCCATTGAGCACTAACTCCACATTCTCCCCTCTCCCTGGCAACCACCATTTTACCTTCTGTTTCTATGACTTAACTATTCTAAGTACCTCATGTAAGCGAAATCAAATCATACAGCCTGTGTCCTTATGTGACTGGATTATTTCACTGAGCAAAATGGCCTGGAAGTTCATCTATGAATTTCCTCCCTTTTTATTCCTAATATTGCATTGTGTGTCTACACCGCATTTTGCTTACCCAGTCATGGTTGACTGGATACATGTTTGACCTACCGTGAACATGGCTGTGCAAATATCTCTTTGAGGCCTTGCTTTAAATTCTTTTGGGTGTATACCCAGAAATGGATAGATTTGGTTTTAATTCATCATTTCCCAAACTTGTTAACATCAGAACCCTTCAGCTTATATTCAAATAAAACAGACCACTGTTGAGATCGAACCTCTATGAACAGCACCAGAAACTCACGTTCTGCAGCCTTCTACTTGGAATGTCGGGCAGATAGGTCCCTTTTTCTCAGAAACAAACCAAAAAACATCGAAAAGAGGCTTCTTCCCCTATATACAGCTTTATATACAGGGATGCTTCACCAGATCAGCCCGCTTCTGAAGTCACCGGGTCCTGAGCGAGAGCCGCCCAGCAGGCACGGAATTGGACCCTTGAGATCACTAGAGTGGAGCATTCTTGCTCAGAAGGGAAACCGGCCAAGCTTCCATCACTGGAACTGAATGGTCTTCACACCAGGGATGGCACTTCTGTTCAGATTCCAAATGTCGCTCCTTGACAATTTATAATTGAAGGCATCGATTTCCTTCTCTGGGGGTTTTACTATCTATCACATGGGCTCTATCTTTATTGTGCATTTGCTGTTGCATTTTGTAGCTTTCTCTTGCCAAATTATTCCTCAACGTAAATTCTTAGGAAGTTAACGCTTTACCCCAAGTCCTTTGCAGCAGTCTGCTGTACACATGGGTGCTGAGACTCTCAGTAATAAAAAGAAAGCTGCTAATGTAGACATAACCATATGTTTTGAAAGGAGCAGATGGATGGTAACCTCAATTCTTCAGGAAGTGGGGTGTGCTGACCCTCATGGTTTACTCACTTTCTAGAGTCAAAGGTTGCTTGCTACCAGCAAAAGGATCTCTTTCATTCCCTTTGTGTCCTGAGACTCCTCCTGGCTCCAAGCTCCCTGGAATTTGAGATGAGCTTCTCCCAGGGTTTCTTTGGTGTCCCCCTCTGCAAATGCGAAATGAAGGAAACATTAGCAAAGGGGAGGAGTACAGAGGTCTGTGTTGCAGGTCTGTGGAAGGGGAGCACAGGCAACACCAAGACCTGAGCACTCAAGGGAGTTTGCATTCATTAGGGCTGGTCCAAAGGGTTGTCAGGACCTTAGTGAGAAGAGTGGCTACCTCATCTTTGTCACTCTGCTGGCTGGACACAAGGACCTCAAGCTGGCTGGGTATGTGAACTATGGAGGAACTACCTTCTCTAACCCATGGTTCATCTCCTGCAACATGATTACCTCCAGATGGCCAAGGCTCCTACCCCAAATCCTGCCTAGTGGAGTACCCTGTTTCGGCCACCATTCAGCTACGTCTCTCTGTGGCAGACAGTTCTGAGCACCAAGCCCATGCCACCCTCTGCTTCCACACCTCACCCTGCCTACCTAGGATCATGAAATACCCCACCAAGGACTCAAGCCACTGCCAGCTTGCAAGGAGCTCTCCCATGGACATACTCTCCGGAGGACCCACTCATAGACCTGAGAGGGGGCCTAAGAATGGCTCTTTGTAGGGCAGGAGGAAAGTGGGTTTGGACAGAACTTAGACATGCAGGTGGGAGAACGACATGCATTCATGTGTGAAGCACCTTGCAGTGAGGGACAGAGCTGAAAGCAGAAAGAAAGTGGGAGTGGGCATACATGTCTACTCTTGGCCCCAAGCCCTGTAAATGATGGTGGTGAACTCACTAAATCTGTCCTATTAGGCATCATAAGACACTGGCTAGGATATATCTCCATATATTAAATAAAAACGGTTTCTTCACTTTGCTGGGTACAGTAAATAATTATTAATCTAAAAGCTACCAGACCTTAATGTGTACTAGACTGTGTTAAGAAGTTTACATGCATACCTCCTTGAGTTAACTAAAATATAGGAGAATTAATATCAGTCCCATTTTACAGATGACGAAATTGAGGCCAACAGCGGTTAAGTAATTTGCCTACGTTGACACAGCTTGTAAAGTGATGGGCTGGGATACCAACTCCTGAAGACGAGCTCTATCCCATGTGAGTGAAGGGAGGCAGAGAAGGCTGAACCGATGCAGGCAGGGGGTGGTTCCTGAGGTGGAGGATCATTTGCAGGTACCTTGGAAGGGGTCAGGAAGGATGAAGACACACTCATAGAAAATGAACTGCTAAGAAGGAGGAGAAGCAAGGCCCAGGACAAAGTGTTGCCAAGAGCTGGGAGCCTTTTGGAGGCTGGCGAAAACTTCCAGCTTTGTCTCTGATTAGAGCCCAACTCCGCCCACTGGTGATCTTAAGGCAAATTATTCAGTTAATTACACAGCACACCTTACATCCTGTTGGACCGAAAATAAAAATTGTTTTTGAAGGAAGATTTACGTTTTAGATATAAGGAAATAGTTGGCTCTAAATGTTTGTAGTTCAAAGGAGAAGTGGCCCACCCCCTCTTTTTAGTTGAATAAAACATGATTAGAAAGGCTATGAAGGCCTGTGTCGTGGGCTCCTTCACACAGTTCCCGCAGCTGAAGCCTGGTGTTGCTTGTTGTCTTGCAGCCCTGGAGGATGTGTAGGGCTGAATTTCTGAAAGAGAACATAAAGCCACCAGAACAAGGCAACTAGGGACAAACGTTCTGGTTGTGAACCATTTAATAAAACACTGTGTTCTTATTAAGGTCTAATTAAAGTCAACTTGGCGAATTTGGGGAAAAATTAAAAGCCATGAAGAAAAATGAGCAAATTCATTTCAATGTGTCTTCTGCTTCTTTCTTTCTTTTTTTTTAATTTATTTATTTGACAGAGATCACAAGCAGGCAGAGAGGCAGGCAGAGAGAGAGAGGAAAGCAGGTTACCCGCCCAGCAGAGAGCCCCATGCGGGGCTCGATCCCAGGACCCTGAGATCATGACCTGAGCCGAAGGCAGAGGTTTTAACCCCCTGAGCCACCCAGGTGCCCCTCTTTTGCTTCTTTCTTAAATGTGAAAGAGGTTTACAAAGCATCTGTGTATAAGTGAATAAAGAAGACTGCATCATTTTCCAAGTACATAAGATTGAAGACGGTGAAGGAGCAGAGGAAAAGTAGCTAGTAACAAAAATAGAGAACAAAGAGCATCACGCTTTCTCATTACTTTGCAATTTTGCTCCTGATGCTCTGATATCCTTGTTTGTTCTTCATTAATGAGATCTTATTAAAAAAACTCCATCTTCCTTCTCCGACTGGCTAGTCTGACATTTCGTCTCCTGGTGGATGCCAAAAATAAGAATAACAATCCATATCCACAAGAGAAAAAGAGTTGTTTTTTTTTTTTCTTTTTCAGAATAAGAACTGAAAACAGCAGGAAAGAAGGGCACTCATGGAGCATTCCAGAGGCCCTGCTGGTACCTGCCTCCTGACAAGAAGATTCTAGATCTGTCTTTTGGAGCACTGTTCCTTCCTGGAGGCCCTTTATAAATATATATTATATTGTGTAAGCCACACAACACTTTACCTTTATGTACAGTTAAGGAACTGAAGGTGCGTTGATCAGTATATTTTTATTTCATGCCAGCTTTTCTTAATTTCCTTAAACTTACATCTTTACTTTAATATCAATAATTTTTCAAACATCCCAATACCTCAAAAGTGGCTTGTTAAGGTGCAAAACAAGGGATAAAAACAGAAACATTAAAACCAGGGATGAAAAACAACTCGGAATAACTTCACCATGAAGAACAGTGAAGAAGTCCCCAGGGTAAATATTGAATTTGACTCTGCGTGTGTTGGGATAGTGAATCTGTAAATGAAGATATTTCACAAGCATCCAGGGAATGACAAATATTTGAACACTGAATTTTATTGGATCGTCTTTTTGTGTAACATGAGTCCTTAGTGTGTTTTCTTTTAAGAAACCTTGTTATATTATGACATTAACCACTGATGCTTTTGCATCATTTTTCAAGTAAAGAAAAATTACTTTTATGATAAACCAAACGAGGTGCTCCAGAACTTTCCAGTGCAAAGCTGATGTTCTTATTGCTGTAAGAAGCACAGTCTAATGGGGCACAGGCTTTGAAAGTAGATGCCTCATTGCAAATCCCAGCTCTGCTACTTACTACTTTTGGGACTCTGGGCATATTACTTTGGACACAATGTCTCTTTACCCCTCCCCCTTCCTTTATGTGTAAAGAGGAGGTAAAATTTATCTAATATTTGAGATTTGTTATGAGGATGAAATGCATGTACATAGCCGAGCACCATGCCTGGAATGAGCAAACACTCAATGAGCACTAATCATCACAGACAAAGTCTAAATCCGTAGAAGGTTCTCGGCATTACACTCTTCATGTGTGCACACGTACGAATGATAGTAAACTTGAGCTCAGAGAACTAATCTAACGACAGATTACCAAAGGCCTTTATCAAACAGAGCCATAGATACCTCACTCCAGGAGGAAAGACAATGACTAATGCACATGCTGCTGGCATAAATTTGCATCTGGATGAAGGTGTTTGTTGTAAAATGGGGGTTTCATCTGGTCTTTGTGCTGTGTTTCTGAGATGGTGCTTCTAAACTTGAAATTTCCTGAGTGACCATAGTGGGTCCCTCGAGAGTTCCCGGATGAGGGCTGGCCATGCCAGAAAGATGAAATCAGAGGGTTGAGGCTTTGAGCCATGTGATACTAGATGTTACCTCCAAGAAGAACAGGAGGGGCTGGGGATTGAGGTCAGTCACGGGCCAGTGATTCCATCATTCATGCCTACATGATGAAATCCCAATAAAAACTTTAACCATTGAGGCCTGTCTGAGAGTTTTGGTAAATGAACACATTTATGTGCGAGGAGGGTGATACTCTGATTTCACAGGAACAGGACATGGAAATCCTGCATTCAAGATAGTCTCGGACCTTGCCTGACGTGCTTCCTCTTTTGACTCATCCTGATTTGTATCCTTTCTCATAAAACTTTTTTAACCACAAGTATAGAGTTTTTCTGAATTCTGTGCATCATTTTAGCAAATTATCAAAGCTGAGGGTTGTCATGGGAACTCCTGAATTTGTAGCCAATTGGTCAGAAGTCTGGGTGGCCTGAGGACTCTGAAATTTGCAGCTGGCATCTGAGGTGGGGCAGCCTTGTTGGGGACTCTGCCCTTAACCTGTGCAGTGTGCATTAACTCTGGGTGCTTACTATGAGAAATGAGTTGTGATACTATACTGTACGTGTCAGCTCTTGGCCTATGTGCCCTATGTGTATTGGGTAGATGGGCTTGATGGCTTTTTGACCTATTCAATACTGAAACAATGATTTAGAAAAGGAAACTATTTTTTTAAGCTAAGGATTCTTTTATGAGCCATGGTGTGGATGGGAGAAAATGTGTTAACATTAATACTGACAAAACTCGAGCTAAGGGCTCATCAAGGAAAGGTCTCTGTCACCATCTACTGAACACTTTCTCAGAGACAGCAGATGTCAGTCAAGAAATGACCCTCATCTTCATGCCAGTTTAATGGTGAGAAGCACAATTGTAAGGCAATAAAATCAAACCCACGGAATAAAGGTTTTTCAGCCTATTGTGCAAATAGCTTGGAAGTATAAGCCTACTCCTCCTTCTGAATTTCCCTGACTTTCAAAGGAGAAGATGTTGCACGTTAGCTTTTTGAAATTAAAGTAATGATAAAACCAGCTCATCACAACATTCCATAAGGCCAGTAAAACACATTTCTATGATTTCTTTTTTTTTTTTAAAGATTTTATTTATTTATTTGACAGACAGAGATCACAAGTAGGCAGAGAGGCAGGCAGAGAGAGAGAGAGAGAAGGAAGCAGGCTCCCTGCAGAGCAGAGAGCCCGATGTGGGGCTCGATCCCAGGACCCTGGGATCATGACCTGAGCCGAAGGCAGAGGCTTTAACCCACTGAGCCACCCAGGCGCCCCCACATTTCTATGATTTCATGAAGCTTATTCAACTGTCACAGCTCAACAATATATCAAAAACTCTGGGCACCTGGGAGGCTCAGTCGTTAAGCATCTGCCTTCCACTCAGGTCATGATCCCAGTGTCCTGGGATGGAGCCCCACATCAGGCTCCCTGCTCAGCAGAGGCCTACTTCTGCTTCTCCCTCTCCCTCCCCCACCCCCTTCTGTTCCCTCTCTCACCGTTTCACTCTCTGTCAAATAAATTTTTTAAAAAATCTTAAAATGTATATATATATGTATACACACACACACACATATATATATAACTCAAAAACTCTGAATAGTCTAAACCTGTCACTTCAGGGGTGAAATTTCAAGATGTTGCTTCTGAGGATATGAGATTAGTATTTTATAAGAAAGACAAGATAAGATAGACTAATTGCTGGGAATTTTATTTTCTCCAAAAAGTGTGAGAAATACTTCCTTCATTGGAATTAGTGGACTTCATATTAGTTGGTTATATTTTAAAACAACCTTCATAGGATGCAATGGAAATGGGAAAAAAAAAAAAAAAAAAAACTTTCCAAAGTAGAATGTCATCAAAGTATAGATGAGGAAAAAGTAAGCTGCTTTATCCCAAGCTAAAATACTCATAAGCCTATTGACTTTACTCCTGATGGTGCCAGAAGCATCTTTAGTGAGAGATCACTCCAGGAATTTTGAGTCCTTGTCTTGCCTTGAAAAGTAGTTAACAAATTCATAAGTCATTTGCTTTCTTTTTAAATTAGCTGTTCTAATTTAGTAAAAAGTAAAGGATAAAAAAACTCCCAAACCATACTGAGTTGTTAAACCTCACTTAGGGCTCATGTTATCTGCCATCAAGCTGGACACAGTAACTTGGGAAATATTATCCAAATAACTAATGTGGATTTATCATGTTTAAATTATTTTCATTAACAGTAGCCATGACATTTGTCTTACATTTATGTAAAACTGACAGTCTGATTCCTGGGTGCCTGTTAACTGAGGCTTCAAAGCTGAAAAACTGGCCTGGTAGGGGATAGTTCTAGAATGGTGATGTGAGCCTCTAGATGGGGATCTAAGGGAGTTGTTTCCCCAGCAAAACAACTATTTGTTGTAAAAATAGAAACAGAAAAAAAAAAAATTAAGTCCCTGGAAATTTCCCTAAGGATGTATGGCAAACAGCATGACATTTACTCAAATTATGCTAAATCTTATTTAAAAAACAGAAAAAGTTCTCAGCATTTGAATCAGGACCAGCTCCCATCACACCATCATCCACCCACATTCTGTTTGATGGAAGAACTATTGCTTTGGGATATAGGTGAAAAGGTAGGGTCTTCTGCTCTCCTTAGTATCTAATCTAAAGCTGGAAGTAATAAGCCACAAAGATTGTTCATTCTCCACAGTCTCATGTTGGGAATCACTGTTTAGAGCAGGCACGGCAGAGAAATGGGACTCCCTTCTCCCATCCAGCTCACTGAAAGAGCAAAGGTTCTTCCGCAGCTACTACATACTGGGAACACTGGGGCTTGATGGTCTCCACTACAGCTTGCTCATAGGGAGGAAGTGCCACACCAGCACTGTAAGCCAAGAAAACAAAGGCACCAGGGCATGTGTCACTCTGGGAGAAGTCCCCATCTCCAGCTCTGGCTCAGGGGGTCTGAGATTCTGAAGAATGGAGAACTCCATGGCTCCACCTGACAGGAATGACTTTGGAAGGGAGCATCTGCCAGCACCCATAGAACTTTATAGCACAAGGAGTAGACCTTAACATATACATAAACATTTTTTAAGACATCATTTAGAAAGTGAGGGGGAAATCCCAAGATAGAATGAAGAATGTAAAAAATTTTCCTAACTTAAACAAAATAGACAGAATTGAAGGGAAAGATAAACAATTCAACAGTCGTAGCTGGGGACTTCGAGATCCAACTTTCAAAAATTGATAGAACAACTTGGGCAGAAAATCAATAAGGATACAGAAAATCTGTATAACTATAACCCAAGCAGACCTAATAGACACCAATAGAACACTTCACCCAACAACAGCAGAATACAGTTTCCTCAAGGACACATGGAACATTCTCTGAATCAAATGCAAGACCATAAAAACTAGCCTGTAGCCTTCTATTGTTATGTATAATGGGCCAGATCCTAGATTTATTCATTCAAGTCAACAAATATTTACTGAACATCTAATAAATGACAAACAGTGATCTAGAGGCAGAGGTAACAGCAACCCACAAGAAAGACAAGGTTTCTGCCTTCAAGAAAATTACACTCAAGGAAGGCAGATCCAGAAGTCAACAAAACATCAGCAATATAATTCCAAAGAGTTGTTATTGGCCTGGATGTAATAAACAGAAAGATAGGATAGTACTCGGGCAGTGAAAGGTGGGAAGGGGGTGGCCTTGTAAACTACTTTAGAGAATGAGATCATGAAAAGACTACTGTACGTGAACTGAGATCCAAAGATGGGAAAGGGTTAACCCTTCAGATATTTAGAAGGCCACCATCTAGCCAAGTAAACAGCAGAAGCCCTGAAGATGAGGCAAAGAAAGCAGGAGTGGCTAGAGACGGACAGAGACAACAGGGGCACTACAAGCCTGGAGAAAATAAGAGGCACAACCTGGGGCCCTTCTGGACCCCTTAAGAACTTGATTCTACTGATAAAAAGCCTCAAGTGTCCAAAGTAGGGAACTATCATCATCAGATTTAGATTTTTGTAAAAGAGGTAATTATTACCAAAACACACTAAAAAATTCAGAGGCTTAGCGTGGAGTAATAGCCATGGTGGCAGCAGAGAGAGACAAGTTTGAGATTTGTTTTGTATTTAAGCCAGGGTGCAAAAAATGAAGAATGAACACAACTTTTTTATTTTCAGCTTCATTAACTGTGGGTACAAGTTACCACTGACAGAGATGAATAGAACTGGAGGAAAAAAATCAGAACCACAGAGATGAAAGGTTCTGTTTTTGATATTCTTAGCTTGAACATTGTTAGAGATCTGTGTGGACGCAGCATGGTGGCCATTAGAAGTCTGGCTGGGGGGCTCAGCGAGAGGACTGGACATACAAACGTGGCTGCCATCAGCAATCAGTGGCATATTATGTCCTTGTCCCACTCACTAGCTCCACTCTACACCGCCCCTACCTTGCTGCCATAACGAACCTCTTCTATCTCCCCACGGTACCCAGCTATCCTTTGCCTCCGTGTCTTTGCCGATGCTGCTCTTGCTTCCCTAACATTCTCTGTCGCCACATCCACCTGCTGGATATCTAGTCATTTTCTAGAACTGAGGAAGAATCTACAAGTAACATCCACTATATATGTTGCTAACAATTTTGCAAGTTACCTTGCTAGTCGGTACCTAAATTTGCTTATCTAAAATTCTCAAAAAGCAAAACAGAGCAGCAACAACAAAGCCCACAGAAGTTGAATATGTGTGTGTCAAACCGAATCATATTGGATCCTAAAGGTCTGGACACAAAGGCTGAGGTCAATCTCTTAAGCCAAGCCAATCTCTTAAACCAAGCCAAGAATCTCTTGCCAAGCATTCAGTTCTAGGTTTTGGTAAACAACTTCCTTTGCCTAAGAATTCTGCATTAAGATTCTTTTTTTTTTTTTTTAAGATTTTATTTATTTATTTGACAGAGAGAGAGATCACAAGCAGGCAGAGAGGTAGGCAGAGAGAGAGAAGGGAGGAGGAAGCAGGCTCCCTGCTGAGCAGAGAGCCTGATGTGGGGCTCAATCCCAGGCCCCTGAGATTATGACCTGAGCTGAAGGCAGAGGCTTTAACCCACTGAGCCACCCAGGCGCCCCAATCTGCCTTAAGATTCTTGAGGGGGAGTTTTTACTGACTCCCGTCTGTGTGTCTGTGTGTGTACCCCTGACTCTCATAAAGTCTGACAAGTGCCCCATGCAGTTGCTGAGCTTTTTTTTAACTAGAACTAAACTCAGGGGACAATTCCTCTCTCTATTGTTTTCCCTCAAAAGCAAGATAGGATAACCACTTCCTACTGCCTCCCTGAGGGGATCTTGTACACACCTGTGTAATTGTGGTTCCATGTTTTAACATGGCTGCCTCCCTGTTAGACTGCTTCTTGAGGGTCGACCCTTCTGTTTGTCTAGCATATCCTCTCACATACAGCGTGGTCCTTGCCCTTAAAGATGGAAGCTAGGAAGGAAGGAAGGAAGCAAGGAAGAAAGGAAGGGAGAGAAGGACAAAGGGAGGCAAGGAGGGAGGAAATTGTATGTAGCATATTTCAAAAGCAATGCTGTTCATAATACTTTATTTGATAGACATTTATAATGCACATTGTCTGTTTTCCCAGAACAGTTGAAAGACCCAGTTTAAAAAAAAAAAATGCATGTAGCTAATATGGTATAACCAGAAATCGTAAAAACACAATCTACACAGTTGCTTAACTAGGTCAAAACACATTTTCCTTCTATCTCATTTCGTCGTAAAGCAACCAACCCTTTTCTTTACTAACTGAATAGCTCAAAACCACTTGCCAGAGGCAGAAAAAACAGTGACTGAAAATGTCTGCATCAGCGACCTGACACTCAAGGAAGCTCATGGGAATTGCCCCTAGAGAGCGTCCTTAGGTCCACACCCTGCGCAAGCTCCTGACAGCCTCCAGCCTCAGGGGAGGGTAGGCGGGATGGGCCTGGGGAGAGCCCTGAGGTTCTGAACTCAGGAAACAACAAAGTACTCATCCTGGCCTGAGGAGTTCCAAGGTCTTGCGGTTTGTGCTATTTCTTTTCTCTTTCTTTTTAAGATTTTATTCATGCATTTGAAAGAGAGAGAGAGAGCATGAGCAGGGGGAAGGGGAGAAGCAGACTCCCCTGCTGAGCAGGGACCCAGATGTGGGGCTTGATCTCAGGACCCCCCGGGATCACAACCAGAGCCCAGGGCAGACGCTTAACAGACTGAGCCACTCAGGCGCCCCTGCGTGGGCTACTTCTTATTCACTTCTGTGAACATTGTGGGTGGTGGGGCATTCTGGCCGCTGTCTCTAGACCCTACAGGGTGCACTGTGTTCACATCATGCCCTTCCCTCCTCATGCTGGCACGTCTCCTCCTCCAGGGCCTTATTGGACACACAACAGGTCTGAACGGTTGCATCTCCATTTAGGAGACATAATTTAAACACCATGAATGTTGTGAGGTGCAATTAAAAATATCACTCCAGGCACCTGGGTGCTCAGTCTGTTCACCGTCTGCCTTTGGCTTGGGTCATGACCTCAGGGTCCTGGGTTTGAGTCCCATGTCAGGTTCTCTGCTCAGAGGGGAGTCTGCATCTCCCTCTCCCTCTGCTGTTCCCCCTGCTTGTACTCTCTCTCTCTCTTTCTGTCTGTGTCAAATTAATAAATAAAATCTTAAAAAAAAAAAACAAATATAAATATAAAAGTCTCAGTCCACAGACGAGCTGGGCAGAGCCATTCTTGCTTAGGTAATGGTCTGATAAACTAGGTCTTCAGGGCCCCTGATGGAAAAACTAGACACCGCTTCACAGGCTGTACCAGGTTCTCCAAGGAAACTGCCAGAGAACTCCAGAGCAGTCATGGGCAGAAAGTTTCTAATTCAGAGTCAGATGTAGATGCTTAATTTGATGTAAATGAGGTTCTGATAGATTCTTTGAGATATAACCAGGTGCCAGACTTCAAAATGTGAAAATATTAAGAGTGAAAAGAATAGTGACAGTTCCTAGGCACTTGTTACTTGCCAGGCACAGTGCGGTGAGTTTCCCAGGAGGCAAGCATGGGTATCACCTCTGGTTAACAGATGAGGGAACAGAGGTTTAGAGATTAGACATTTGTCCAGCTAGTAAGTGACAAAAACAGGTGTCCGACAGCTGCTAGTCCATGACCTTATACTCCAACAAGTCCAGAGTTTAAAACAACAAATAGGATGATTTAATAAAAACAAAACAAAACAAAATCCAAAGATGTAAAACCATAGAACAGGAAAGGTCAGAGCAACTTTGTCAGGGACCCTGAGAGTGAGCGAGTGGGGTTCTTGCTAGGTCAAAGATGAACTGTCTTGAGAAACCTGCTTTGCCTACC
Organism: Lutra lutra; assembly: GCF_902655055.1. Taxonomy (NCBI): domain Eukaryota; kingdom Metazoa; phylum Chordata; class Mammalia; order Carnivora; family Mustelidae; genus Lutra; species Lutra lutra. The sequence continues at coordinate 135,528,958 of NC_062280.1, forward strand.
CCAGTCTAGTCTCTGTCCAGACCCCACCCCCCCGGGGGCGGGGCACATTGGCAACAGCTGACAGATGCTCAGGAAGAAAGATCAAATGCCCTGGGGTAGACATTCAGAATTCTAGACCATCATTTTTGTCTTGTGACTAGAACTGTCTTAATAAAATCAGAATTTTATCTTCAAGTCCTTTAACTCCTACCTTTAGAAAATCAGTTATGGAGGGACTGAAGGTTTTCATTATGTAGAGGGAACCACTGGCCACCCCCACAGCTCAAATGTTTATCTGGCAATTCAATACTGTCCATTCCTGCTTCTACTCCATATGCTCCCGTCAGCCTACATTCCCACCAGGAAGTCAACAAACTCCTTGCGTTTCTAATGCATAACCCTCTGCCAAAACGTATGGACCATACTTTTAAATTAGCAGCTCTTTTCAAAAATCATCGACAGAGTGACATTTTGTTCTTTTTTTTTTTTCTTATTAATTCTTTATTTTTTCAGCATAACAGTATTCATTATTTTTGCACCACACCCAGTGCTCCATGCAATCCGTGCCCTCCACAATACCCACCACCTGGTGCCCCCAACCTCCCACCCCCCACCCCTTCAAAATTCTCAGATCGTTTTTCAGAGTCCATAGTCTCTCATGGTTCACCTCCCCTTCCAATTTCCCTCAACTCCCTTCTCCTCTCCATCTCCCCTTGTCCTCCATGCTATTTGTTATGCTCCACAAATAAGTGAAACCATATGATAATTGACTCTCTCTGCTTGACTCAGCATAATCTCTTCCAGTCCCGTCCATGTTGCTACAAAACTTGAGTATTCATCCTTTCTTTTTTCTTTTTCTTTTTTTTTTTTTACAGCTTTAAAAACATATATTTTTATCCCCAGGGGTACAGGTCTGCGAATCGCCAGGTTTACACACTTCACAGCACTCACCATAGCACATACCCTCCCCGATATCCATAACCCCACCCTCTCTCCCAACCCCCTCCCCCCATCAACCCTCAGTTTGTTTTGTGAGATTAAGAGTCACTTATGGTTTGTCTCCCTCCCAATCCCATCTTGTTTCATTTACTCTTCTCCTACCCCCTCAACCCCCCATGTTGCATCTCCTCTCCCTCATATCAGGGAGATCATATGATAGTTGTCTTTCTCCGATTGACTTATTTCGCTAAGCATGATACCCTCTAGTTCCATCCACGTCGTCGCAAATGGCAAGATTTCATTTCTTTTGATGGCTGCATAGTATTCCATTGTGTATATATACCACTTCTTCTTTATCCATTCGTCTGTAGATGGACATCTAGGTTCTTTCCATAGTTTGGCTATTGTAGACATTGCTGCTATAAACATTCGGGTGCACGTGCCCCTTCGGATCACTACGTTTGTATCTTTAGGGTAAATACCCAGCAGTGCAATTACAGGGTCATAGGGTAGTTCTATTTTCAACATTTTGAGGAACCTCCATGCTGTTTTCCAGAGTGGTTGCACCAGCTTGCATTCCCACCAACAGTGTAGGAGGGTTCCCCTTTCTCCGCATCCTCGCCAGCATCTGTCATTTCCTGACTTGTTCATTTTAGCCATTCTGACTGGTGTGAGGTGATATCTCTTTGTGGTTTTGATTTGTATTTCCCTGATGCCGAGTGATGTGGAGCACTTTTTCATGTGTCTGTTGGCCATCTGGATGTCTTCTTTGCAGAAATGTCTGTTCATGTCCTCTGCCCATTTCTTGATTGGATTATTTGTTCTTTGGGTGTTGAGTTTGCTAAGTTCTTTATAGATTTTGGACACTAGCCCTTTATCTGATATGTCATTTGCAAATATCTTCTCCCATTCTGTCAGTTGTCTTTTGGTTTTGTTCACTGTTTCCTTTGCTGTGCAAAAGCTTTTGATCTTGATAAAATCCCAAAGGTTCATTTTTGCCCTTGCTTCCCTTGCCTTTGGTGATGTTCCTAGGAAGATATTGCTGCGGCTGAGGTCGAAGAGGTTGCTGCCTGTGTTCTCCTCGAGGATTTTGATGGATTCCTTTCTCACATTGAGATCCTTCATCCATTTTGAGTCTATTTTCGTGTGTGGTGTAAGGAAATGATCCAATTTCATTTTTCTGCATGTGGCGGTCCAATTTTCCCAACACCATTTATTGAAGAGGCTGTCTTTTTTCCATTGGACATTCTTTCCTGCTTTGTCGAAGATGAGTTGACCATAGAGTTGAGGGTCCATTTCTGGGCTCTCTATTCTGTTCCATTGATCTATGTGTCTGTTTTTGTGCCAGTACCATGCTGTCTTGATGATGACAGCTTTGTAATAGAGCTTGAAGTCCGGAATTGTGATGCCACCAACTTTGGTTTTCTTTTTCAATATTCCTTTGGCTATTCGAGGTCTTTTCTGGTTCCATATAAATTTGAGGATTATTTGTTCCATTTCTTTGAAAAAAATGGATGGTACTTTGATAGGAATTGCATTAAATGTGTAGATTGCTTTAGGTAGCATAGACATTTTCACAATATTTATTCTTCCAATCCAGGAGCATGGAACATTTTTCCATTTCTTTGTGTCTTCCTCAATTTCTTTCATGAGTACTTTATCGTTTTCTGAGTATAGATTCTTAGTCTCTTTGGTTAGGTTTATTCCTAGGTATCTTATAGTTTTGGGTGCAATTGTAAATGGGATGGACTCCTTAATTTCTCTTTCTTCTGTCTTGTTGTTGGTGTAGAGAAATGCAACTGATTTCTGTGCATTGATTTTATATCCTGACACTTGACTGAATTCCTCTACAAGTTCTAGCAGTTTTGGAGTGGAGTCTTTTGGGTTTTCCACATATAGTATCATATCATCTGCAAAGAGTGATAGTTTGACTTCTTCTTTGCTGATTTGGATGCCTTTAATTTCCTTTTGTTGTGTGATTGCTGAGGCTAGGACTTCTAGTACTATGTTGAATAGCAGTGGTGATAACGGACATCCCTGCCGTGTTCCTGACCTTAGCGGAAAAGCTTTCAGTTTTTCTCCATTGAGAATGATATTTGCGGTGGGTTTTTCATAGATGGCTTTGATAATATTGAGGTATGTGCCGTCTATCCCTACACTTTGAAGAGTTTTGATCAGGAAGGGATGCTGTACTTTGTCAAATGCTTTTTCAGCATCTATGGAGAGTATCATATGGTTCTTGTTCTTTCTTTTATTAATGTGTTGTATCACATTGATTGATTTGCGGATGTTGAACCAGCCTTGCAGCCCTGGAATAAATCCCACTTGGTCGTGGTGAATAATCCTTTTAATGTACTGTTGAATCCTATTGGCTAGTATTTTGGCGAGAATTTTTGCATCTGTGTTCATCAAGGATATTGGTCTGTAGTTCTCTTTTTTGTTGGGATCCTTGTCTGGTTTTGGGATCAAGGTGATGCTGGCCTCACAAAATGAGTTTGGAAGTTTTCCTTCTATTGCTATTTTTTGGAACAGTTTCAGGAGAATAGGAATGAGTTCTTCTTTAAATGTTTGGTAGAATTCCCTCGGAAGCCGTCCGGCCCTGGGCTTTTGTTTGTTTGGAGATTTTTGATGACTGTTTCAATCTCCTTACTGGTTATGGGTCTGTTCAGGCTTTCTATTTCTTCCTGGTTCGGTTGTGGTAGTTTATATGTCTCAAGAATGCATCCATTTCTTCCAGATTGTCAAATTTGTTGGCGTAGAGTTGCTCATAGTATGTTCTTATAATTGTCTGTATTTCTTTGGTGTTCGTTGTGATCTCTCCTCTTTCATTCATGATTTTATTTATTTGGGTCCTTTCTCTTTTCTTTTTGATAAGTCTGGCCAGGGGTTTATCGATCTTATTAATTCTTTCAAAGAACCAGCTCCTAGTTTCGTTGATTTGTTCTATTGTTTTTTTGGTTTCTATTTCATTGATTTCTGCTCTAATCTTTATGATTTCTCTTCTCCTGCTGGGCTTAGGGTTTCTTTCTTGTTCTTTCTCCAGCTCCTTTAGGTGTAGGGTTAGGTTGTGTACCTGAGATCTTTCTTGTTTCTTGAGAAAGGCTTGTACCGCTATATATTTTCCTCTCAGGACTGCCTTTGTTGTGTCCCACAAATTCTGAACCGTTGTGTTTTCATTATCATTTGTTTCCATAAATTTTTTCAATTCTTCTTTAATTTCCTGGTTGACCCATTCATTCTTTAGAAGGATGCTGTTTAGTCTCCATGTATTTGGGTTCTTTCCAAATTTCCTCTTGTGATTGAGTTCTAGCTTTAGAGCACTGTGGTCTGAAAATATGCAGGGAATGATCCCAATCTTTTGATACCGGTTGAGACTTGATTTAGGACCAAGAATGTGATCTATTCTGGAGAATGTTCCATGTGCACTAGAGAAGAATGTGTATTCTGTTGCTTTGGGATGAAATGTTCTGAATGTATCTGTGATGTCCATCTGGTCCAGTGTGTCATTTAAGGCCTTGATTTCCTTGTTGATCTTTTGCTTGGATGATCTGTCCATTTCAGTGAGGGGAGTGTTAAAATCCCCTACTATTATTGTATTCTTGTCGATGTGTTTCTTTGATTTTGTTATTAATTGGTTTATATAGTTGGCTGCTCCCACGTTAGGGGCATAGATATTTAAAATTGTTAGATCTTCTTGTTGGACAGTTCCTTTGAGTATGATATAGTGTCCTCCCTCATCTCTTATTATAGTCTTTGGCTTAAAATCTAATTGATCTGATATAAGGATTGCCACTCCTGCTTTCTTCTGATGTCCATTAGCATGGTAAATTCTTTTCCACCCCCTCACTTTCAACCTGGAGGTGTCTTCGGGTTTAAGATGAGTTTCTTGTAGGCAACATATAGATGGGTTTTGTTTTTTTATCCATTCTGATACCCTGTGTCTTTTGATTGGGGCATTTAGCCCATTCACATTCAGGGTAAGTATTGAGAGATATGAATTTAGTGCCATTGTATTGCCTGTAAGGTGATTGTTATTGTATATTGTCTCTGTTTCTTTCTGATCTACTACTTTTAGGGTCTCTCTTTGCTTAGAGGACCCCTTTCAATATTTCCTGTAGAGCTGGTTTGGTATTTGCAAATTCTTTCAGTTTTTTTTTTGTCCTGGAAGCTTTTAATCTCTCCTTCTATTTTCAATGATAGCCTAGCTGGGTATAGTATTCTTGGCTGCATGTTTTTCTCATTTAGTACTCTGAATATATCATGCCAGCTCTTTCTGGCCTGCCAGGTCTCTGTAGATAAATCTGCTGCCAATCTAATATTTTTACCATTGTACGTTACAGACTTCTTTTCCCGGGCTGCTTTCAGGATCTTTTCTTTGTCACTAAGACTTGTAAATTTTACTATTAGGTGACAGGGTGTGGACCTATTCTTATTGATTTTGAGGGGGGTTCTCTGAACCTCTTGAATTTTGATGCTTGTTCCCTTTGCCATATTGGGGAAATTCTCTCCAATAATTCTCTCCAATATACCTTCTGCTCCCCTCTCTGTTTCCTCTTCTTCTGGAATCCCAATTATTCTAATGTTGTTTCGTCTTATGGTGTCACTTATCTCTCGAATTCTCCCCTCGTGGTCCAGTAGCTGTTTGTCCCTCTTTTGCTCAGCTTCTTTATTCTCTGTCATTTGGTCTTCTATATCGCTAATTCTTTCTTCTGCCTCATTTATCCTAGCAGTGAGAGCCTCCATTTTTGATTGCACCTCATTAATAGCTTTTTTGATTTCAACTTGGTTAGATTTTAGTTCTTTTATTTCTCCAGAAAGGGCTTTTATATCTCCCGAGAGGGTTGCTTTAATATCTTCCATGCCTTTTTCAAGCCCGGCTAGAAACTTGAGAATCGTCATTCTGAACTCTTTATCTGACATATTACCAATGTCTGTATTGATTAGGTCCCTAGCCTTTGGTACTGCCTCTTGTTCTTTTTTTTGTTGTGAATTTTTCCGCCTTGTCATTTTGTCCAGATAAGAGTTTATGAAGGAGCAAGTAAAATACTAAAAGGGTGGCAACAACCCCAGGAAAATATGCTTTAGCCAAATCAGAAGAGATCCCAAATCGTGAAGGGGGAGAAAGGGGATAAAAAGGGGTTAAAAAGAAAAAAAAAAAAGAAACTATTTAAAAAAAGAAAGCCGATAAAGAAAAAATATAAAAAGAGGAAAAAATATATATATATTAGATAAACTATTTAAAAAGCGTTAAAAAAGAAAACGGTAAAAGTTAAAAAAATTTAGCAGAAGAAGAGAAAAAGAAAAAAAAATTGAAAAAGAAAAAAAATTAAATTAACTGCAAGGCTAAAAAATCATGGGGAGAAAGCCATGAGTTCCGTGCTTTGCTTTCTTCTCCTCTGGAATTCCGCCGCTCTCCTTGGTATTGAAACTGTACTCCTGGGTAGGTGAACTTGGTCCTGGCTGGGTTTCCCGTTGATCTTCTGGGGGAGGGGCCTGTTGTAGTGATTCTCAAGCGTCTTTGCCCCAGGCGGAGTTGCACCGCCCTTACCCGGGGCCGCGCTGAGTAATCCGCTCGGGTTTGCTTTCGGGAGCTTTTGTTCCCTGAGCGCTTTCCGTAGAGTTCCGGAGGACGGGAATGAAGATGGAGGCCTCCCAGTCTCCAGCCCGGAGGAGCCGATAGCCCGGGGCCCCACTCCTCAGTGCGCCCTCAGAGAACAGCGCCCAATGACTCCCGTCACCCTGGCCTCTGGCCGCGCTCCGAGCTGACCGAGCCTGCGACCGGTTCAAGGCAACCCCGAGCTGAGAGTCACTCCTCGGCTCTGTCTCTGCAGCCGGCTTCCCCGTTCTAATACCGGTAAGCTCTGCGACACTCAGACACCCCCGATCCTTCTGCGACCCTGCGGGACCTGAGGCCGCGCTGACCCCGCCTGGGCTTCCAGTTAAGCCTCTGGAGCGATGTCCCTCAGCGGAACAGGAACAGACTTTTAAAAGTCCCGATTTTGCTCCGTTGCTCCGCCGCTCGCCGGGAGCCGGCCCCTCCCCCCGCGGTCTATCTTCCCGTCGCTTTGGATTCACTTCTCCGCCAGTCCTACCTTTCAGATAGTGGTTGATTTTCTGTTTCTAGAATTGCTGTTCTTCTTCTCTTCAATCTCCCGTTGGATTTGTAGGTGTTTGCAATCTTTAGATAAGCTATTTAGCTGATCTCCCGCTACCCGAAGTAGTCTCAGCCTGCTACTTCTCCGCCATCTTGACTCCTCCTCTGACATTTTGTTCTTTTTGTTTGAAAATAGATTTGCATGTATATCTTTCTTTGGGAAGAATGTGTGTTCCTATTTTAAGTCAAGACACTGTAGGTATACTCATATATTATAAGTATTAGAGGAGCATGCTGTTTACATTAGAATCCATCACTTATCTCTTATGGAAGTTTAGGTTTTTCTAATAAGAGAAATGAGGAAGCCATGCTTGTATTAGTAAATATAGCTGAAAAGACAATGTAGGCTACTCCCTATAGAAGAGAAAGAAAATACTTTTCTATTTCCTCATTTGTACTAATATTCACTTCCATTTCTCACTCAGGGTACCCCATTTTCTCAGTAGGACATCCATGATATCTGCTGAGGTCACTAAGCTCTCCGGTGGTGAGAACTGTAACAAGTTGGGACTCTCCACGACTGATCAAAGTGGTGAACTAGAACCGTGTGTGTGAACAGGGTTAACATGGATGTTTGCTCTATGCTTCCTTATAGCTCTCTGTAGCTTTTTGTATCTTAACTTAGTTTTTGAAGAGCAAATTCAGGAGCCCTGGGCCAGATCTCCTGAATTATAATCTTTGAGACTTAGGTCCGACTACCTGTATTTTTAATAAGCAATACAATGTGGGGTGGGAGGGCTGTGGTATGATTATTTTAATGCTGGAGAGGTTATCAGCAATCTCTTAATGTATAGGTTATCTCTTGCATTGCCTCCAAAACACCGCAGTATGCCATAAAAGAGATCCATTCCTTGTAATACAAACAAACAGAAATTAGAAATTAGAATCTGTTTTTGCTTGAACAGAGCAGATAGATTTTGTGCTTTGTAGTATTTCTCCATGTGGAGGGAATTTGCAGCACAATTTCCAAACTAGTTTTCTGGGAAACTTCCTTTGACTCCCATTAGAAGGCCTTCCTGTGCCCCACCTCTAGCTCCTGCTATACTGTCTGCAGGAGACCCCAAGGTAAACTGAGTGAGAAATCGCCACACACAGTATGCAATGATTTGTGTTCATCTTGTTCCAGATGGTTCTCTTCTCAAAGATCATCAGACAGATAAGGAAGATTTAGGATTTAGATTTCAAAAGACATCAAATTTATACTTTCTCTCTGTATAATATGGCTTGAGTAATTAATGTGTCATGTCATGTTCCAAAGAATCTTCCTGAAGATTGATATTCCCAGACACAACTACAAACCCATGTTCCAACAGGAAGCCCAATGTAAGCCTGTGGATGAAGTTCCTCAGATAGAATACAGCTCTCACATTCATTCAGTCATGCAACAAATATTTATTGGACACTAACAGTGAGACAAAGGCGGTGCTGAGAGAGTAAGAAAGACGTGAACTTTGTCCCTAAAATAACAACAATCCAGTGATGAACATCAGACAATGAACTCATTGCAACTTTAGTCACAGGAGGGTCTGTTGAGAGGCTCACGTCATCTGAGGAGTCAGTGACGGCTTCCTTGAAGTGGTGGCCTCCATGATACTAGGGTTTAGTTATGCCCAGAGAGGTAGAGAACATGTTCTAGGCCAGGAGGATACATGCTACAAGGCACTTGCCATCTCGGCCAACGGAAGGAACAGAAAGGAGGATGAGGTAGCCCAGCACAGTAGATTAGGAGAAGTTATTGAGGCAGGGAAATGGCTAGGTCTGTGGTTTTGACTGTTTCACCTGTGTGGAAAATGGGTTTACCAGAAAGCAAGAGAGGACCCAGGAAGATGGGTTAGAAGTACGCAGTAGGAGGGATACACTGTCTGCAATGTGTTTTCTAAATGTTACATATAAATACACATATATATGTAAATGATACTGTATAAAATATTAGGTTACAAATAGCATGGAGGACAAGGGGAGATGGAGAGGAGAAGGGAGTTGAGGGAAATTGGAAGGGGAGGTGAACCATGAGAGACTATGGACTCTGAAAAACGATCCGAGAATTTTGAAGGGGTGGGGGGTGGGAGGTTGGGGGCACCAGGTGGTGGGTATTGTAGAGGGCACAGATTGCATGGAGCACTGGGTGTGGTGCAAAAATAATGAATACTGTTATGCTGAAAAAATAAAAAAATTAAAAAAAAATATTAGGTTACAGGTAACTACATATGAATATATGCAAAATTTTTAAAATTTCCACCCTAGAGGTGGCTACTTAACATTCGATTTACCCTCATCAGATATCCACTCCCCAGAAGCAGCTGCAACAAATGTCTTCAAATAATCGCCATTAAGCCTTCCCCATAGTGTCTGTTCACTGGCATAGGAATGCTAGAGGGAATATCGCATTGGTGAAAGGAGAGGCATTTGGAATTTATGAATTGACTCTGGGCAATTACACAGCCTCTTCTATCCTCTGAACCCCTTCTACCTCCTCAGAATCTTATAAGCCCTGTGGCCTCTCTCATCTTTTTGAGGAGCCTAGACTAGAAACCAGACTCTTGGCGCACTTCCTAGCAGAGGATTCTGATCTAAAAGAAGGTGAGCTAAATCCTGCTGCTAGAAGACAGCAGTCACATCTACTGGAGGGAACCCTTCAGCCTGTGTACTTTCCAAAGTGCCGAAAGTCCAGCTAAGTGGGACAGATTGTATGACAGTTTTTGCTTTTACTTGTAAACAAATGCTTGCAACGTGTGGAAGAATCTGGTCAGAGACTTGCTTTAATTGTAACATCCCATCTGGTGGCACGCGTGTGGAGGAGGAGATTTACAGCTCTCACGAATCTCCAAACATCCTAAACTAACGATAGTTTGCAACAAGAACCCGAACACAGGATTGGAAAATTTGGCTCCGGTCAGATACCATTCATTGGATTAAGATAGTCTGTGTGGAGATGGAGAAAGACAGAACTTCCTCAGGGGTGGATTTGATGTGGATGAGGGAGGCTTCTGTCGGGAGCAGCTTGATTCGTAGCAGTGTGATACAGGGAGACAAGGAACGCTGGTGATGGACTGGTTTGGGAAGAAGATCATTTATTCCCTTTGGGCCGGTGGGTGTGATATGGAGTTTGCTGAATGGAGATTTTGCACATGGCTTGGCGTAGGAGAGGTCGGGTGCTGAAGATGTACCTGTGGGTGCCTTGAGATTAGATGTAATTAAAGCCCCGGGAGTACATGAGCTTTCCCAGGGAGATAGTGGTTTGGAAGAGAAGGAGACCTTGAAGAACTCCAACGTGCACAGTCTGAGCGCCGGTGCACATAAATCTGTCAGGATTTTGGTGTTACCACTCTAGCTAATATGTGGCATTTTACGTAATATTAGAACCGAGAGCAGATTCAGTTTTCAACTAAGAATTGCCTATATTTGGAAAAAATACTTGCCCTGGAGTATATGTGTCAGTGGCACATTTAAGCAACAAAATTAGGACACAGAACCACTCTGCAGGAGAGAAAGAGAATTTATTATTTTTTTGTAAAGAAAGGAAGAGGACAGAGGAGGGAGCCCAATGAAGACAGTGGCTGGCCGGATTATTGGAACTCCACTGTGGAAGCACAGCTAAACAAAGGTTTTCGTGTTTCCCTTAAAGTTGCTTGTGATGCTGCATTGTAAACCCCTCCTCCCTCTTCACCTGATGAAGCTTCCAAAAAAAAAAACCCTAAAAATCTCAAATTTTTACTGTGAGTGCTCTTCTTCCTTTTAGAAACCAGAAAAGAAGCAGAGTTTCACTTCAGGGGCAAAGAACTAAGGGACTATGGCAGTCTGTGGGTCCTTCAGGGGTAGCCTCTGAAAACATCCTCCCCGAAATATGCAGAAATGTGGGGGCTGGCTTTGAATGTTAATAGACTGTGGAACTGAAGGGTTTGTTTTTCATGGATTTTGATAGGATAGGCTTATCCGTCATCTCATCCCTGGACTATACATTTTTAACTGTTCTTTGTATTATTTTAAAATTATTTTTGAATAGGTTGCAGTCACAAGTTTGACAATACAAAGGTCCCATAAAGTAGGTCTCCTTCCCACCTTTGTCTCTTATCCAGAAGCAACCATTATCATCTCTTTCTTGCTTACCTTTCTAGAGATATTCCTTTTGTATAAAGAAAATACATGGCTCTTCTTTAAAAATGATCTTAGAAATTATAGCACACAGTATAAACTCCTGGGCATCTTGCTCTCTCTCTCTCTCTTTTTTTTTTTATTTTAATATATTAAAAAATTTCACAATTATAAATGTGGGATTGGGGTGTCTGAGTGGCTCAGTCTGTTCAGCATCTGCTTTGACTCAGGTCATGATCTCAAGGTCCTGGGATCGAACCCCATATCGGGCTACCCACTCAGCGGGGTGTCTGCTTCTCCCTCTCCCTCTGCTCCTCCCCCCTGCTTGTGCTCTCTCTCTCTCAAATAAATAAATAAAATAAATAAATAAAAACAAAAAATAAAAGGTGAGATTGTTTTATACTTTCCCCTACTTTAACATCTCTCTCTCTCTTTTTGTAAAGATTTTATTTATTTATTTGACAGAGACAGTGAGAGAGGGAATATAAGCCGGGGGAGCGGGAGAGGGAGAAGCAGGCTTCCGGCTGAGCCGGGAGCCTGATGTGGGGCTCTATTCCAGGAGTCCGGGATCATGACCTGAGCAGAAGGCAGCCATTTAATGACTGAGCCACCCAGGCGCCCCACTCTTCTTTCTTAAAAGACCCTGAATATCTTTCTATACCAGTACAGAAATGCTCTTTTTAAAACGGTGGTCTAGTTTTCTACATTCTACATGGACCATAATTTATTTAAAGAGTTCCCTACTGGTCATCCTTTAAGTTGTTTCCAGACTTCTCCTACTATTGAAAAAGCCTCAGTGAAAACCTCCTCCATACATCATTTGGCACATGTGAGAATTGAAATGGTTCTTCTTGCCAAAAGAATTTAAAGCTCCCTTATCATGACAAAAGGCAGACCGAGGAGGAGGCAGGTGCCAACGAGAACACAGAGGGAGGCTCAGAAAGCTCAGCTTAGAATCTCAGACAGCTGCAGCAGCAGCAGCATCACAGCCGGCATGTTGCAGAGCAGGTGGAGGAAAGCAAAGCACTGTAGAGAAATGAACCGATAAAGACATAACGACTAGAGATCAGTGTTTTAGAAGAAGACATTCTAAACCATGTAAGACCTCACGGGGCAAAGCAATGTGAATGACACAGAAGACAAACTCAATCAGCAAGAACCATCCCCTTGCTTTCCTTAGAAAAGGGTGAACAGTGGGTCTTTGGGAGAAACCAGAGGCGAGGATCAGAAACTGGATTTATGTCTAGCATTTACAATCACGTATGGACATACGTGTCAAAAGATACACGTGTTACAAGATTTGTAACAAATCTTTTTAGATGCTTTATAAAATCCAGAGTTCTTTCACTTCTCTCTTTTTAAAAGGACTTTGTTTATTTGAGAGAGAGAGAGAGAGAGCACGAGTTGGGGGGTGAGCCAGGAAAGGGTCCCCACTGAGAAGGGAGCCCGACGAGGGGCTTGATACTCGATACTAGAACCCTGAGATCATCACCTGAGTCAAAGGCAGATGCTCAACGGACTGAGCCATCGAGGCTCCCTCAGGTCCCTTAATGTTGTTACAGACCTACTTAGAATGCTCGGACTCTCCTTTACTATTAATCAAAACTCCAGGCCTGGAATGAAACAAACCCAAAGCTAATGATGATAACAAAAATTAACATGTCTTAAGGGCTTATCACCTGCTGAGAACTACACAGAGCTCCTCAAGGTCTTGTGTTATCTTCATAAAACTCTAAGAAGGTAAGATTATTCAGATTCTACAAATGAGGAAACGAAGGGTAAGAAATTTGCACAAGTTCACAAGACTAATGCATGATGGAATCAAGATCTGAACTTGGGCACCTTGAGTCAGAAACTCTTAAACACTGATGTGCAAATGACATTTTAGCCAAACTAAAGCATCTAAGTCCATTGCCAATAGCTAGCCCCAACCTATCCATCTCTTTCTGTTAGCTCCATCCTTAACCCCAAGCTGCCTCCGAGACCTGGTGTTTGTCAGTCAAGTGGCTGGGAAACCAACCACTCACTAACTTGCCTTGAGCAAATAATCATTCATTCTCCCTAAGTGCAGAAAAACAGCCCTTAGAAACAGTGTCTCCTAATGAAGCTTATTTCTGTGTGTGCTACAAGTTAAACATTCATTTTTAAAAATTATTATTAGAAGCATTATGGTCTAAAGTATGTCCTCAGAGCTGCAACAAAGAATATTTGTTTTGAAGATTTAAAGGAATAGAGAAACTTAAGGCTCATAGTAAAGGAGAAAATAGGCCAGCCTTAGACACGTCATAGCGTATGATGGTGGTTTGTGATCAGCAATCACTTTTTAAATAAATGAATAATTAGAAGAAAAATACCAGGCTATCAGAAGTCATAAAAAGATCATTCTGGGTGAGCCAAACAATGTTTCAGGCAATCATACATAGAAGGCACAGCATAATCTTCGAAACGGGACCAACAACAGTCCTTTCCCAGATCCCAGAGAAATGGCAATTATGAAAGTCGTTAAGAAAACAAAATAGAAAAGAACTCTTTCCAGATCCAATTGCTGCTGGAAGTAATTTACAGTCAGTGTGGTCACAGATGGCCTCATAGCATGGCGTTCTCTCCTTGCTCTTGTTCGTATTAAAATATTCTCCTTTCTTGGGGCGCCTGGGTGGCTCAGTGGGTTAAGCCACTGCCTTCGGCTCGGGTCATGATCTCAGGGTCCTGGGATCAAGTCCCACATCGGGTTCTCTGCTCAGCGGGGAAACTGCTTCCCTTCCTCTCTCTCTGCCTGCCTCTCTGCCTACTTGTGATCTCTCTCTGTCAAATAAATAAATAAAATCTTTAAAAAAAAAAATAAAATATTCTCCTTTCTCACTATTGCCTAAAATTTACTTCCAGGTATGAATATTTACTTTAACCACCCCTTAAGTACTTAAAACTTGGAATACAGAACTAAAGAAGACTTGGACTATAAGACTATTGTTCTCTTTCTACAGTAGGTAAATTTCTCCAGGGAAAATTTGCTTATTTTCTCATTGACCCCCGTTGCTATGTGTCAGTGCAGTGACCCAGTTCATGGCATCCTTTTGCCTTGTTCTGGGGAATTAGGGCAGTCCTGTTCCCTCTGGAGGTGACAGGCAATCTCTTCTAGGTCCTGTGAGCTTGCTGGAATCTGATGCTTGTGTTTCCATTAAGGCTCTCTTGAGATACCTCGTCCATTTTGAGAGAAAGCCTGAATCGGAGAAGGGTGCGTGAGGAACATTTGAAGCTCAGACAAATTCACTCCAGTCACCAAGGTCTGCAAAACAATCTCACAAGGACCATTTTGCTTTTTAACAAACATGATGAATGAATTCTATCTTTCATCTTTCCTTCCAGCTAGGTTTCTTTTTCCTTTTATAACATAAGGGCATATTTAATGTATACCACTGGAGGAGTTTGGACATAGGCAGGCACCTATGATCTCATCACTGCAATCAAGGTAATGAACATAGCCATCCCCTCTAAAGTTTTCTGCGTATCCCTTTTGTATGTGTGTGCATACTAAGAACGTTTTACGTGAGATCTACCGTATAAACACATGTGTAAGGATGGTCAACTACAGACACTGTATTGTATAGCAGATCTCCAGAGCTCATTCATCATGGGGGTGGGGAGCTGTAATTTTATACCCATTGAACAGCAACTCTTCCTTTTCTCCTCCCCTTGACAGCTGAATTCCTTGCAAGGCCATTCTATTATTATCTCTTCTTCCTCATCTCTTATTCACTCTTCCACCCCTAACAATTTCAGTTCCACCCACCACTCTGCGAAACTGCTCTCTTCAGAGGGAGTTATTCACCTTCTAGTTGTCCAATAAAATACATACAGCTAGACTCTGGCAAGACATTGGCCATAAATGCTATTGAGAACTTTCTTCTCAAAATTCTCTTCTCTTCTCTTCTCTTCTCTTCTCTTCTCTTCTCTTCCATTGGGGTCTGTGACATGATTGCTCCTTCAATAGAGATCCTACTCTTTAAATGATGATGTTTCCTATGGTTTCTCTTACATTCAAGTCTCCCCCCCCAACCCAAGTATCAAAAGGTTTATTGATAGATACAAGTACATAAGGGGTGCCTGGGTGGCTCAGTGGGTTAAAGCCTCTGCCTTCGGCTCGGGTCATGATCCCAGGGTCCTGGGATGGAGCCCTGCCTTGGGCTCCCTGCTCAGCAGGGAGTCTGCTTCTCACTTTTGCTTTTGCAAAATTAGCATGGTGGGGCACTTGGATGGCTTGGTGAGCTAAGAGTCTGCCTTCGGCTCAGGTCATGATCCCAGGTCCTGGGATCGAGCCCCACATCGGGCTCTCTGCTCAGCAGGGAACCTGCTTCCTCCTCTCTCTCCCTGCCTGCCTCTCTGACTACTTGTGATCTCTATCAAATAAATAAAAATAAAATAAAATAAAATAAAATCAGGGCATGAACATGACTTAAATTAAGTATACTTCATTTCAATATGAAAATCAGAGGGCCAATTCTAATTCTCACCATGTGCTTCACACCCACAAAACCACTTCAAAGGCATTAAATGATCTCTCCAGACTCATCAATTTTGTGCAAGTAAATGATGTTTCTTTTAAAAAGATTTGTGCACTTGCTCAAGGATATTAAAAGCTAGCACACAAAGCCCATTACTAGAGGTAGAAACACACAGGAATATACTATTATAACCACAACCGTCAATTAGAGTCAAGAATTTTTAAGTCACAACCAAATGGATAATCAAATATTGCAATGACTCAAGAATTACTGAGCCAAGTATTTTTCTACAGTATTTGGTGTTGCGGATCAGTCTTCTAACTCAAAAACCTAGGATAACTGGAGGCAAAGAAGGTTCTTGAAATAGACTACCTCTGCTTGAGAACTTATGAAGTGGTTATTGCAGGCTGCTAATATGCTATCTAAACATAAAAGCTACTCCTAAAATGTTTGATGGTAGACTATGATTAAGACATTACACTACAGAGGGCACCTGGGTGGCTCAGTGGGTTAAAGCCTCTCTGCCTTTGGCTCTGGTCCTGGGATCGAGCCCCGCATCGGGCTCTCTTCTCGGCAGGGAGCCTGCTTCCCTTCTCTCTCTGCCTGCCTCTCTGCCTACTTGTGATCTCTGCCAAATAAATAAATAAAATCTTAAAAAAAAAAAGAAGCCACTACACTACAAATAAACAAAAACAAAAAAAAAAGAAAAACCTTATGCAGAAGGAAATCATAACCACTGTGCTTCTGCTTTAAATATAAGAAAACCATCCTGCATTCATTTCTTATTAATGCCTGCATGGTCAAGGATATTGCCTGTTTCTGTTATTTCTAGACTCCAAATTTCTCCTGAGTCTAAGGCCTTGATTTTTCAACTACCCATTAAGCATCCCCACCTGGATGTTCCACAGGCACCTCATATATAAGTCCTTCACGACCTTGATGTTTTTCTTTCATATTGTGTCTCTGGGTGTGGCCTTCCACACTGGAGAGCACAACCACCTCTGCTCTCATCCTTCCCACTTACTGTATCTCAACATCAATTGATTCTATTTTCTCTGATCTGTCCCATCCTCTCCACTTGCATGAACTTTGCCTACTTTGGTGCTCACCTGATGACATCAACCTATTTGTTCACTTCCTTTTCCTAAGCACTTAGACCAGAGAAGTAGCTCAAAACTCATTGTTGGTAAGATGAATTCAATGTAACAATTCTTCTCTCCACCTCTGTGGCTCAGGAACTCCCCACCATAGTAGCTCCGGGGATTTTTGTAAGCCACACGAACCTGTAGTCAGGCCACATTCCCCCACCTCCCATGTCAAATGCTTCCACCACCTCCATGGTCAGTTGTCACCTTCTCAGCATGGCCTACAGAGCGCTCCTTGCCCTTCCACCTCATGTCTAGCCTCATCTCACACCGTGGCCCGAGGCATCCTCCCTGCAGCCCTAGAAGACCGCAGACAGCACCAGAGCTTACTAAGGACCTCCCCCGTCTTTTTAGCAAGGTGTGAAGGGCATAGGATAATGTAGAGACTTCAACTGCACAGACAGATGGATTCTGGAAAATGTGTACATCTGTAACCACCATCACAATCAATACATGGCACATCTCCATCACCCCAGGAAGTTCCCAGTGTCCTCACCAGTTACTGCCTTCTGGTTAATCACTGCTCTAATTTCTGTCTCCATATATTAGTTTTTTTCCCCCCATATGTTAGCTTTGCCTGTGTGTCTGGCTTCTTTTGTTCAACAAAAAATCTGAGGTTCATCTGTGTCATCATGTATACCAGAAGTTCATTTCTTTTTAATTGTGGAGTAGCATTCCACTATTTAAATATACTCCAATTTCTTTATGTACTGGCAGACATTTCAGTTGTTTCCAGTTTGGGATTATTATATATCAGACTGAAATGTACGTTTGTATATAACGTTTTTGTGGACAGAGATTTTTTTTCTTTTTGGCCTAAATACCTAGGAGGAGGATTAGTTTGGTTAGCTTCATAAGAGACTGCTTGACGGTCTTCTAACCATGCATCTCTGTGCTTGGTAATGTTGGGTGTTAACATTTTTATTTTGGTCATTCTATTGTATGTTCAGCGGTGTTCCATTGTGGCTCTATGTTGCATTTTCTTCTGCACTAAGGATGCTGGGGACCTTTCCAATATGATTGTTGGCACCTGTATATCCTCTTTTGTGATCTATCCCATTCAAGTTTTTATCTGCTAAACGAAACTGAGTTGTTCATTTTTTTATTACTCATTTGCTAGATACGTAACTTCCAATCTCCTTTTTCACTTTCTTAATGTTTTTTGAAGAGCAGAAAATTGTAATTTCTCATGTTTCTTTTTCTATTCCATTTTAATTTGTCTGTGCAGGATTCCTTACCCAGGAGGAAATACCCACCCCCACCCCACACCCCATCTTGAGAGTCATTTGACATCACAGGATATAGAAATCACTGATTTTCCTCTTCTTTTTCCCCCACAAGCTTGGGACCCACTTGAGAGCAGGAATTGTGTTTTATGGAGTTCTTTATATCAAATGGGATACCTAGCAAGTAGCAGGTGCTCAAGGACAATTTATTACCTAAATACACAAATGAATGTGTTGAAAATCAAAAGAGTTGGTTCAATTTCATCAGTTAACTTTTTTGCATATCATTTTCTGAAAACAAAGAAAACTCCCACTTACCTCACAAGCGTGTCCAAGCAAAAAATTCTCTATGAGGTCATGGAAATGAAGGGGTTCTGCCCCTTCAGTGTACCTCAGTAAGCTGCCTGTGAATAGACACATTTCACAGACTTTATTATTGGCGCTGCTGTTATTATTATGAGATTATTATGTTATTATTATTTGAAAGAAAGTACATGTAATTTCTTTTGGTAATTCTTAATAATTTAGATGCTCCTTATGAAATCCTGGGACATCTCGAACCAAAACCGCAAATGACTAGTCAGGATTCGAGACACAAGGGTTTGCCATTTGACTGCATCCTGTTGGATTGATCAGCTTTTTATTCTAGTGAGGTTCACTAATGTCTAAAATCATATGGGTCACATAAAAATGACAATGTCGTCATTATATCTGTCCAAGAAATAACGTTAGTGAATTCCATAGAGAACTCCCACATGATAATGGGAGTTAAGAAGTCATAATACTATTCTGACAGGAAGGTGCAGTTAAAAACATTTGAAAAGCACCAGCAGTAATGAAAATGATGGGCTCATTGAGGAGCAAAGTGTAATCTCCTCTCGGCAGGAAATCACAGAGTGGAGAAGCCCCTGCTCTGAGGACAATGAGACACAATCAAAGGACATTCAGCCCATTATGAATTAAGCATCTGAGAGCAGAATGACTTTTTCCATAGCAACAAAGCCTTCGAAAGTCCAGAATTTTATTGGCCAGACTCTTGTATAGTTCTTCCAGGCCAGCATGAATCCTCACGCTGGATGATTAAAAGTACCAGAAGCAAGTGTGACATTCAGATATTCAGGCTCAGTTGATAAATATGTATAGAAAGAATAGAAAATGTAGAAAAAATAGAATAGAAAACGTATAAATAACCGGAACGCTCAATTCCCCCATTCGAAAAGTACGCAATTTATAAAGTAATTGAAACTTAAGTTTTAAGGATTTGATTTAGTAACTAAGTGTTGCCTAGTAAAATAATATATCGATTACCCAGGATGCAATTTTTGCTCCTCAAAGTGTTGGTTCTGCTATGGGGTGATGGAAAGATCCAAATCCTTCTCTTACGCTGGGAGCAGACATGTGAGAGAATCTTTCTCCAACGGCCAGCAACCCTAAAACACAGTGGTGTGAAACTGCCCCCAGCCCAGAAGTACTAAAGAAGCACACATTGTGTTGAAGGTGGAGTGGCCACAAGTCACAGGTGGCTAGTCATGACATTGGCATCACCCTGGACACCACTGGCCCAGACACCTCCCCAACCATGACCTGGCTCTCGTTACCCCAAACCATGTCCGACTATTGTCCAGATTCTCAAAGTCAATCCAAAATAGAATTGAAATTCTCTCATAAGAATTCGGTCATGATTTAAATATAGTTAGAATTCTAGTTGCAAAGAATTTAAGTTGAAAGCAGGAGCTTTTACTTACCTTTAATACCTTGTGCGCCTAGAACAATGCCTGGTTGGGTGATTAGAGAGAGAATTAATGGGAGGACTTAGGAGGCAAAGGAAAATTTATAGGACGGTTGGAGGTGAAAGGCTATATTTAGAAAATTAAAGAAGCAAACCCAGCAACCGAATTAACATGACTCATTTAACTATTGATCAAAGAGAATTTATTCACAGAGTTTTTCAAATACAAACAAAATAGCACTTAAAAATTTTTTATACAAAATGAATATTGAAATAAATGTGGTACAGCACAGTACAATAATGAACAAAAGAAAACAAGATCTAATGAATGGAAAATGTCTCTCATTACTCTCACTCTTTCAACTGAATTCTCTTCGTGTCCATGGATAGGAAGTTGCCTCTTTACTTCATAAGAATATCATAGCAGAAGCTACTCAGATAAGGAAATCTTGCATATTTTTGAATAATATTGAAATACAAAGGCTTAACTATAAATGTCTGCATAAACACTGAGCACATGTCTAGGGCATAACAAGTTTATGCAGGATATACAAAATACTGATAGGGTGGCTTATTGGTCCATTTATTAGGTTTAATGTATGCTTTATAAAGTGATAATACTGTATTTTAAGTGTACATTAAAAAGAAAACAGAGGAGTAATGCACCACTAACCCTCCCATACAATCTGTGTGACAATGGCTATGTTTGTGCGTGGGCATATGTGTGGATGCGTATATGTCCGTATGTGCTTTCAGAAGCGACTTGACCTGCAGGGAACATCTGTGGGTTACCCTGCTTCCCAACGTAACACTATTTCTACTAGCCCTTTTAATTTTCATAGTCCTCATCTTTAAAAAAAAAAAATCCAAAACCCTTGTTTGCATATATAGGTTTGTTTGGCGTGTGCATGTGTTCTACATTAACAATACTCTGTGGAAGAGAAACACCCAACACCCTACAATATTTTAAGCCTTTGGTCCATCTTCTCTCTTTTCCCATGTTCTCCATTTCTTTTGCAAATATTGTACAACCCTTCGACACTATGTAATGTTGACCACTCCACTGGGTTTCGTTCATTGGCATGGTATGGATCAGAGAACCACCATTCCACCTTTTGATAGTAGCTGCATGTTTCAGTCTCTCCAGACACCTGTGGCCTATCTTCTCCTCTGTTTGCTCTCGGTGGCTTCATGTCAGTAGGGGTACTGCTTCTGTTTCTTGCCTGAGAAGCAAGCCAGCCATGTGCACAGCAGCATGGCGGTGGCGGCCCCTGCTACCGTGCAGTAGTAGGCCCAGCCGATCTCACACTTCCCTAGGGACACAGGAGAGGGAGAGAAAACAGACAGAGATCAGGGTGATTTTTCAGGATGCTCTGTTATTTCTCCCCATGTGTATGTTCCTGGATACTGCGGCGAAACTGAAATTAAAAGCGTACACCAACGTTAAAAGTATGGTGTACTCACTCCAATGGAATGATAATGCTGAAAGCTATCTGAAGACTGAAGAAAGCCAGAATGGTTGTGTGCACTTCAGAAGGACCTCAGGCCCACGCCTCCTGCTCGCGAAGAGGATAGAAGCCTATTCTCTTCCACCAGTGCCCACTCTTCTGGCTAAAGAAAAGGAGGAATGACAGCAATCAGGATAGGGGGGATGGAAGTATTAGTTCTAACTGAAATCATTCAAACGGATATGCACAATGAAAAAAAATCAAAATGTAGATACAGTCCTTCTGCAAAGGGGTCAGTCTGAGGAGGAGATCCATTTGAAGGATGATGCTAAAATGAATACTGCTGTTTTTATAAAATTGCCAAATGATTTACATTCTACCTTTTGAATTGAAGAACAAAAATTCCCAGGTTCTTTGGGGGTCAATACTTACCTTTAAATTAAAACATCATAAATGAGAACATAATGAAAAGGGTTCCAATGGGCCCTGACCTGTCAGAGTTGGATTAGAATTCCTGGTAATAACAACATACCCACAATACTAAAAATATAATTAGTAAAAGAAAGCAGCAATAGTTATTTTAATTTCAGAGAGAGCAGACTTCAAAGCAAGAACAGTTATCAGGGATAAAGAAGGGCATTACACAATGATAAAGGAGTGAATTTTCCAAGAAGACATAATAGTCTATAATGTGTGTATACCTATCAACAGAGCATCAAATTACATGACACAAAAACTGACAGATTTCAAGGAGAAATAGATAAATCCATTATCATAGTTGGAGACTTCAACACCCTTTTTTTTTTTTTTAAAGATTTTATTTATTTAATTGACAGACAGAGATCGCAAGTAGGCAGAGAGACAGGCAGAGAGAGAGAGGGAGAAGCAGACTCCCTGCTGAGCGGAGAGCCCGATGCGGGGCTCGATCCCAGGACCCTGGGATCATGACCTGAGCTGAAGGCAGAGGCTTTAACCCACCAAGCCACCCAGGCGCCCCCTTCAACACCCTTCTATTGGAAATTGACAGATCCAGCAGCCAGAAAAAAATCTGAAAGGACACACTTGTTATCAATCAACTGAATATAACTGACATCTACAGACTACTTCAACCAACAACAGCAGAACACATGTTCTTCTCAAGGTTACATGGAATATACAGAAAGATGTCTGGGCCACAATACTCACCTTAAAACACTGAAAAAAATAGAAATCAAAAATTTTCTAAAATGGAGTTAAACCAGAAATCAGTGACAGAATCATCACTGGAAAATACCAAAATCTGTGGAGATTAAACAACACTTCTAAATAACAGAGGGCCAAAGAAGAAATCTCAAAGAAATGAAAAAACAGTTTGAACTAATGAAAATGAATAGTTTGAATTAAATGAAAGTGAAAACACAACTTATCAAAATTTGTGGACTGCAAGGGAAACAGTGCTTAGAGAGAAATGAATGGCATCAAAAGCATATATTAGAGAAGAAGAAAGATCTACAATCAAGAATATAAGCTTCTGCCTTAGGAAACTATAAAAAGAAGAAAAAATTAAACTCAAAGTAAGCAGAAGAAAATAATTGAGTTAGAGCAGAAATCATTAACATTCTATGAGATCATCACTGCCTTAACACCAAAATCAGATAAAACACAAGAAAACTACAAATCATTATTTTCATGAACATAGATAAAAAAAATTCTCAACAAACTATTAGCAAATTGAATCCAACAATGTTTAAAAAGAGTTATACACACAACCAAGTATAATTTATCCCAAATATAAATGGCTGGTTCAGTATTCAAAAGTCAATTAATATACTGGGGTGCATGGGTGGCTCAGTTGGCTGAGTGTCTGATTCTTGGTTTTGACTCAGTTCATGATCTCAAGGTCATGGGATCCAGCCTCATGTCAGGAATCCACACTTGGCAGGGAGTCTGCTTGAGATTCTCACCCTCTTCCCGGCCCCGAGGCTCTGTCTCTCTAAAATGGATAAATTAATCTTTTTTAAAAAAGTCAATTAGGGGCACCTGGGTGGCTCAGTGGGTTAAGCCCCTGCCTTTGGCTCAGGTCATGATCTCAGGGTCCTAGGATCAAGCCCCGCATTGGGCTCTCTGCTCAGTAGGGAGTCTGCTTCTCCTCTCTCCCTGCTTGCCTCTCTGCCCACTGTGATCTCTCTCTCTCTCTCTGTCAAATAAATAAATAAAATCTTTAAAAAAGTCAATTAATACAAAGCATCATATCAAAAGACTAAAAGAAAAAAAAATCACATAATCATATCGATAGATGCAAAAAAAAAAAAAAAGGATTTAACAAAAATCCAAAATCCACTCATAATTTAAAAAAAATTCTCAGTGAACTAGGAATAGAGGGAAACTTTCTCAACTTGTCAAAGAACATCTAAAAATATTTATAGCTAATATATCTAATGGTAAGAAATGTAAAGCTTTTTATTTTCAGATTAATTCTCATTAGTGCCTGTAAGAAATTCAGAAGAATTTTGAGGGGCTACCATTTCAATGATCTTGATGAAACTATTTAGATATGGTTATCATTAAACTTCAATAAGAAAGCCCAATAATTTATTAATACCTTCAGGGTAAAAGAAATGGCAGAGGAAGACTGCTCCATTGTACTGTGCTGTGCCTTTCCCACAAGGTAAGGATATCCCCTCTCATCACTCCTTTGCAATATTTTACTGAAGGTTCTAGCTAATGCAATAAGGCAGGAAAAGAAAATAAAAGGTATACAGATTGGGAAGAAGGAAATAAAACTGCCTTTGTAGTTGACATGATATGGAAAATGTGAAAGAATCCATAAAACAAAACAAAACAAACAAACAAACAAACAAACAAAACACTCCTGGAACTAATAAGCTATTATAACAAGGTTGCTGGATATATAAGGGCAATATACAAAAGTCAACTGCTTCCTATATACCAGCAATGAACAAGTGAAATTTGGAATTTAAAAGATAATACCATTTACATTAGCACCCCCAAAATGAAATAATTAGGTATAAATCTAATAAAGTATGTAAAAGATCGATATGAGAAAATCTACAAAACTGATGAACAGAATCAAAGAACTAAATAATTGGAGAAATATTTCATGTTCACAAATAGAAAGACCTAATAGTATCAAGATGTTGGTCCCTCCCAATTTGGTTTATAGATTTAGTGCAATTCTATTCAAAATCTCAGAAAGTTATTTTGTGGATATTGACAAACTGATTCTAAACTTTATATGAAGAGGCAAAGAGGCTCAGAATAGCCAACATAATATTGAACAAAATTCAACAAAGTTCAACACAGCTAGAGGACTGATGCTACTCAACTTCAAGACTTACTATAAATCTCCAGTAATCAAAACAGTGTGGTAATGGAGAAAAAACAGGCAGATACATCAGTGGAACAGAACAGAGAGCCCAGAAATAGACCCACATAAATACAGTTAAGTGATCTTTAACAAAGGAACAGAGATGATAAAATGAAGCAAAGACAGTCTTTTCAATAAATGGTGCTACAATATCTGGACATCCACATGCAAAACAAACAAACAAAAAACTGGACATAGACTTTACAGTCTTCACAAAAAACAATCAAAACTAGATAAGACCTATAGGTAACACTTAAAACTACAGAACTCCTCAAAGATAACATAACAGAAAACCTAGGTAACCTTGAGTATGGTAATGACTCTAGATATAACTCAACCCATAAAAAGCACAATCCATGAAAGAACTAGTTGAAAGGCAGAACATCATTGAAATTAAAAAAATAATAATAACTCTGCTCTGTGAAAAGCAGTGTTAAGAGAATGAGAAGAGAAGCCACAGAGTGGGAGAAAATATTTGCAAAAGATATATCTGATAAAGGAATCTTATCCAAAATACACAAAGCACACTTGAAATTCAACAATAAGAAAACCACCAACCTGATTTTAAAAATGGGCCAAAGATCCTAACAGACACTTTACCAAGGAAGATATATAGACTGCAGATAAGCATATGAAAGAAAAGATACTCAGTATTATATGTCAAAAGGGAATGGTAAATTAAAATGAGATACCACTTTATACTTATTAGAACAACCAAAATCTGGAACACGGACACCAACAAATGCTGGTGAGTCTATGGAACCAGAGAAACTCTCACAATTGGTGGAAAGGATGCAAAATCAAACAACCACTCTAGGAGACAGTTTAGTGGTTTCTGATAAAAGCACACATACTATTACCATATAATCCAGCAATCACACTCCTTGGTATTTACCTAAAGGAGCGAAAAAGTTACATCCACACAAAAATGTACACATGGATCTTTTTAGCAGCTTATCCATAATTGCCAAGACTTTAAAGCAACCAAAATGCCCTTCAGAGCCAGGACTCAAACTTGGGTTCCATGTTCAAGAGTAAGAAGTCATTAAACCAGAATATCGTATTTGAATTAATAAAATAAGTTTCTGCATTCATTTGTCCTCCCCTTCCCAAATTTTTTACAGCATTCAAATTATTCTTTTTGTGTGCGTGGAAGGAAGGCCTCTATATCTTTCATTGAGCACTGTCTTTTCTGCTCTAATTGTCATCCTTCTTTTAGCCAGTCTTAACGATCTCATCAGAAAATGCTTTAACAATTGTCCTCTCTTTTCTTTTATCATTTATACATTACATTAGATACAAACACATACACCTAGATATTTAGATTTCAGTCATTGAACACATAAACCATAGATTGAAAGCTATACCTTTTTTTTTTTTAACAAGTCAGTCGTTTTCTCTTGTTCATTAATGACTTTTCTCTTGAAAAATACAAAGACTGTTAAGTGTAGCATGCGATTTGACTTCATATCCTTGCTCCATTTCCAGATAAGAAGGTGACATCAGGCAAGCTAAGTAAGTCATTGGCTTGGGGTCACCATAAAGCAACAGCAAGAGGATTAAATCGAGGACTTCCACATCTCAAGAGAACACACTACCTGGGGCCACAGACATAGGCCATGTGCAGTCTTGACCCTGGGTGTCATCCTTGATTTCTCCCTTTCCATATCGAATATTAATAACCATTTAAACACAGCAAACATTCATTGACTACTTGCTCTGAATTGTTAGAAGAGCTTTACATGGAGTAAATACTAATGCATTGAATCCTCATAGGAACATGATGTGATAGGCACATTCAGATGGGAAAACTAAAGCCAAGAAAAATGCAATAACCTGCCCAAAGACTCGCACTTAGTCAGTGGCAAGTCCATTGCCTCTCTCCAAAATTTATCCTCTGCACTACCACTCCTCAAGTGTCCACCTGCACCCTCATGAGGTCTTACCTGTCATCACTGCTCTCCTGTCTTCCCTGCTTCTGCTATGGTATCACCAACAGCAAAGCAGGCAGCTATCGTTGTAAAAATAAATTGTGTTAAGACCCTGCCTCACTTAAAATTTCCTAATGGATTGTCAAACATCCATCTCCTTCCAATGGCCTATCAGGACTTGAATGAGCTGTTATCTGCCTACTTTTCAAAACTCATGGCCAACTTCCCTCTTGTCTTTTTTCTTAGTAGGCTGGGCTGCCCTCTCTGGACCTCATGAGGGTTGTTGCTGGCTTGGTGCTTCATGTCCATTATTCCTTCTACTCAGAAAGCTCTACTCCAGGTCATTAGGCAGCTGGTTCCTTCTTAATGGTGGCTACGTAAAGATATGCCCCGCCCCCCACCTGCTTCATCAAAGTCACAATACTCCTCTGCCTCACTTTATTGCCTTTGTAGCAAGTACTTACCAAGGTTTGTGACTACCGTGTGTGTGTGTCTGTGTGTGTATGTGTGTGTGCCTGTGTGCACATGGGTGTGTGTGTGTTTAATTTCAGTCTCTCCCACTAGAATGAAATCTTCAGTTAGGGGAGATGTTTGTGCATTTTGTTCCCTACTCTACCCCTGCAACAGTGCCTGGCCCATAGTAGGAACTCACTAAATGAATGTTGAATGAAAGGGAAAGAAAAAGAAAAACAGAAAGAAAGAGAGCAAAGTAGGAAAATAGCCAGTCCTTGAAAAACAGAGTAAATCTGGAATTTTATTATAAGAATAACTCTCAATTATTTATTATAAAAATAACCGTAGTCATGTTTTGGCATGGAACGTTTGGAGAGAAGTTGCCAAACTAATTTTATAGCATTTACAGCCTCATACAGAGTGTGTTAATTGAACAGGTTAATAGATCCTGAAAGATCGCATCTCCACCTTGGGGTGGGTCTCACGGGCACAGTGACCTCCATCAATACTCATGGATGTACTAGGCATTTTTCAAGGGTAACAGAGTCCCCCTCAGGGATCAAATTTTCTGATAACCATCCGCAAAGGTGTCTAGGGAATAATCTCCACTTGTAAGTCTCAGGAATAATCTCCATTTTGAATTATTCTTCATCTGGATTAAATAAATCTAGGAGGGAGAATTAATGGGTAGCTGAGAGATGGCAAATAATTTAGAACCTTTCAAGAAGTCAGCAAAATTTGTGGGCATCCATTCAGCCTAGGGCTCATAACATGGAACAAAATCAATCATTCATTAATAACAAGGTATTGACCTACACCAGTTCCATGACTTAACAGGAAAAGCCAAGGACATAATTCTTTATTAATTATTGGACACTTATTCAAGAAAAAGTACCTGTTAAGGGCAGTTGATTGAAAATAGTCCATGTAACAGTAGCCATGTGTATTAAATAAAGATGAAAAAGAAGATACTGGGCGCCTGGGTGGCTCAGTCGTTAAGCATCTGCCTTTGGCTCAGGTCATGATCCCAGGGTCTTGGAATCAAACCCTGCATCAGGCTCCCTGCTTGGAGGGAAGCCTGTTTCTGCTTCTCCCACTCCCCCTGCTTGTGTTCCCTATTTCACCATCTCTCTCTCTGTGTCAAATAAATGAATAAAATCTTAAAAAAAAAAAAAAGAAAAAAAAGACAAAGAAGATACTAAAAAATTGACTACTGAGGACCTGGGAGAGAGAGAATCACTTATTTTTTTCTCCAGGGAAGTTAAAGGAATATAGGGACTCTTAACTGGCAAGGCTGGTAGCAGATGGTATAGATATTCTACCGAATTCCTTTATACCCTTTAATTTGTCCTGAGTTCTCACCCTTAGCTTCTGATCGTGCTCTGCTCCTAATAGCTACCCTTGCAACCCTCTTCAAAGGACCCATGAGTGTGGAGCCTCCTTGCCCCATACTCTCAGAGAGCTTAAGTGCCCCCTGGTGTGGCCAGTAGCCAATGACTGACTGGTGTAGGAGTACAAAAGTCGGTTTTCTCACCTCCAGGTGAGGCAAACTCTGTGGTGGAATGAATGTTCCAGAGCCCCAGTGAGGGTGAGGCTGGGACCTCACCGCAAATGGCACCCTTGCCTAGGCATTTACCCCTTCGGTACCTTACTTCCCATTTCCTTACTGGTTTCTTGCATATGAATCCTCTTCTCAGCATCTGCTCTGGGAAACTTGATTTAAGACAAGAGCAAGTGAACACAATCTCTCTTGTTTTTTCTTTCTCATAATAAAGGTTTTCGAGGTTTCAACTGTCAGAGGCTTAACCACTCCAACCATCTACCCAACCTACCCAGACTCTGCTGTCGCTGAAAGACCCACAGGATAGAGTCTTCAGTGACTCTGAAAAAGAAAAAAAGAAGAAAAAATCCCTTATGACTTATATAGCCCTTTGACAAAGTCCTTGAAACGGGCAGAGCGGCCTCCCTCTGGGAGCTCAGCAGCTTCGTCCTTACTATTCTGCTAAGGGCAAATGGCAACTGTAGGCTAACATTATCCCAACCCTCTAGGATCCTGTGAGTCTACTTAAACATATAAAATTTCCTTTGGAAACTTCCTTTATCGCTACCCCCTAAGATATATGTTAGCCATCATCTCCCAAGCATATGGCCCACTGATGTACATCTGAAGGGTCTCATGATTAGGGTTTTAGGAGACAGTAATAAATGACCTTTTCCTAACAATAGCTAGCCCCCTCAAGGTCCTAGAAACCTTGCTTCCAAAATTCCTTAGAGACTGACTTACGCTATCCCTAACCCCTTCCCAACTTGAAAGCAGATAATTGGCCACTCCTGACCACTTCAGGGCAGTTCTTTCTGCCTATGGGTCCTGTCCCCGTGTTTTAATAAAGCCACCTTTTTTCACTGAAGACATCTCAAGAATTCTTTCTTCACCATCAGCTCTGAACCCCAACATTTCCTACAGCATTCAGCACCAGGTGTCTACACTACTGTCTTCCTAAGGACAGATCAACTTCATGTCTTGTTAAATATATCTGTATCATTTCTAATAATTGTTTTTGGAGCCCCTCTGGTTGTGTTGTAAAACATGTAGTCAACTCATCAAACCAGCTGTTTATCAGATGCAAATACAAAGAAGAAAGGAAACTAGGGGCACCTGGGTGGCTCAGTGGGTTAAAACCTCTGCCTTTGGCTCAGGTCATGATCCCAGGGTCCTGGGATCGAGCTCTGCATCAGGCTCTCTGCTCAGTGGGGAGCCTGCTTCTCTCTCTCTCTCTCTCTCTGCCTGCTTCTCTGCCTACTTGTAATCTCTGTCTGTTAAATAAGTAAATAAAATCTTAAAAAAAAAGAAAGGGAACTAAATAAAGTTATTCAAAAAGTGTGCCATAGGAAAAGAAAATGAAAATGTCATCAGATATTGCCACGAATTACTCATATATGCAAATTTATGTGTGTAATCTATACATTTTGTGATTTAAATTCAGCAACCAGCTCAGATCCTAAATAAGCAACAAATGTTCAGTGTGATTTAGAAGAAAAATAGTCCTCTATTTCAGATACAAAGACTTTCTCTTACTATGTAATTCATAAATACAGAATCATTAAATCAATATGGATTTATTCTGGTATTTTAGATTATTTAGAAATATAGTCAGCCCATCAAACTATCCTCAAAAGAATATACAAAAAAGCATACATGCACACAGACACAGACACACACACACACACACACACACACACGTTTTTTGAGAAGCGGGGAAGGGAGGTCAATCTGATAAGATCAAGATGTGTCAATAGGATTTAGGCAAATGTAGAGAAACACTAAGTCGTCCAATCCCTGATTCTTGATTCTTAATTCCTTTCCTCCCATTCTTCCTCTCTCCCTCAATTCATTCATTGATTCAACAAATATTTATTAAGTGGCTACGCTGACTAGGAATCACTGGGTGGTGGGGATCTTATTGGAAACAAGATACATACCGAGACTGCCATCAAGCAGTCTTGCCTAGTCAAGGAAGTACGAAACAATAATCATGCAGATAATTATATAATGATAATGTGCTTTATTTATTATATTATATAATATATTTATTTATTATATTATTTATTTATTATATTATATATATATTATTATATTATATATATTAATAATTTATATTATTATAAATATATAATATATAAATATATAAATAAATATAAATATAAATATAAATATAAAATAAATAAATATAAATAAATATAAATAAATAAATATAAATATATAAAAATAATATTATTATATATTAAATTATATATAATTTATTATATTATATAATGAGACATGTGCTTTGAAGAGAAAAAAAATTTGAGGATGCTAAGACACAAGGAATCTTTAGAATGTGGTCAGTGAAGGTGAGCCTTAAGTTAGATGTGAAATAGATGTTGAGACCTGGAAGAAGAGCAGGAACAAGCCAAGTGGGAATGTGAAAGGCCAGGGAAGAGTGTACTTGCCCTTGGGGGCAGGGAAATGGAGAAAGAGGGGCATATGTAGGTCTTGTTAAAGCATTGCTCAAGAAAGAAAGGAATGCCACTTTGGGTATAAACAAGAGATGACCACCTCCAAAGTTGGAGAGCTTGAAGCCTAAAAACTTTCTCCAGAATTTTCACCTGTATTAATAGACAGGAATGTAAGGTATTCAACATTTATCAATAAATCTTAAGCACCTATTACAGGTGTTGCAATGTTACACGAGCTGGAGATACAGCAGCGAACAAGATCGAAAGGGTCCTCGGCCTAACAAAGTTGTTGTTCTAGTAAGATCAACTCTCAAGAATTGCTCACATCACTTGCATTATTTTGAAACCATCCCTTGGATGTTTTGGAGAAGTTCAGTTGGATAAAATTAACCAGATACAAGAGAGATTCTTTTTTCATGAAACATAAATACAAATACAAAATGCCTAGAGTTCGTGAAAGTCCTGTGACTTCCCAACTGCACACTGAACACGCTATACCTCGAAGTTCTCCACAAGAAAAAGAAAAAGGAGAATTTATTTTCCTCTTTGAGCACGATTCCATTGTTCAAACCCACATGCTTCATAACAAGAAATTAGCACCATGTTTTACAATAGTAAGAGGAAAAAGTCTTTTTCAGTACCTTAGGCTATCAGGAAAGTTGATATGTTTTCAGTGGCATGGTGGTCCCAGAGTAGTAGTAAAAGGACTAAAGGAAACCAGGAAATGCGGGGCCATTCTTCCAAGGGCCCTCCCTCCCCTTGTCAAGGCAATAAATGCTTGTTACTATAATGCAAACCAAAAGCATTTTACTAGAGGGCAAGTTCTATCTGTGATCCCTTCAGGAAATTAGAGAAGCAAATCTGTTTCAACTTTCCCTTTTGCTCTCTGTAATGCTCCATCAGACAGGATCCAAGCTTGCTTGGTTGGCAAATTGCTGCTTTCAACAATGGGGAATACTATTCCTGACAGATAAAATAGAGGTTAATGGGACAGAAAGCAGCAAACCACGGCCACCTGCCAAGTCAATGGAAAAAGATGCTTGGCAGTGTTCCAGGGCAGGACCAAAGGGGAGATGGGGTGTGGCTGTTTTTTTCCAGAAGGCTCAAGTATGGTTTTGGTGGGGCTTGTGTCAGTAAAGGAGACAGAAGACAAAGTACAAGGAATCCAGCCTGTCTAGGAATAACAATGGAATTCCAGAGATCTTTTCATCTTTTGAGGAAATGGCAGTTTAACCTCTGCTTTTTCATTAATTGGTCTCATTAACATTTCAGAGCCCACTGTCTGATACTGAGTCTGCCGGCTCTCCTTTGGTATCCAGGTGCTTAGGACAATGCCCGGACCACAGAGGATGGTGGCTGTATGTTCCTGGCATGAATGAGTATCGGACACTGTACTTGTGCTGAGAAGAGGAATCTGAAATTAGTAATTATGTAACACCTGTCATGTATACAGACTGTGAACAGTTTGCAAAGGGCATCTCTTCCTCCATCATTTTTGCCTCTGATGCTTTCCAGAAACTGGAGAAACAAATCTGATTGTATTTTCCCATCGTGGTTCCCAGTGTGAAGATGAAGAAACTTAGTTACATGCAAGGTAAGTAACTTGCCTAGTATCTCAAATAAATGGTGAAGCTTCAACTTGAACTTGGGCATAGTGATTCCAGAACGTTCTCCTGTGCTCAGATAATGTATTAGGATGTTCTACATCAGATGTTTTTCCCCATTTCTATGTGTTAAGATAGTACTTGTTGATGTGGGAAACAGAGGAAAAAGAAAAAAAAAATTTCCTTATTGCCCATCGACAAATCCTTGAAACAGGCAGAGTGACATTCCTCTAGGGACTCAGCTGCTTCAATGCTGATACTGCTAAGGGCAAAAGGCAATCTTAGTCCAAGTCCCATGATCTTGTAAGTCTTCTTGAACATATAAAAATTCCTTTGGAAACTTCCTTTATCTCTGCTTCCCAAGATACATATCAGCAATCATCCCCCAAGCAGATGGCCCACTCATATACATCTGGAGGGTCTCATGACTAGGGTTTTACTAGACAGTAATAAATGACTTTTTCCCAAAAATAGCTAGCCCCCTCAAGGTACTATAAACCTTGTTTTCGAATACTTGGGAGGCTTACACTACCCCTAACCCTTTCCCAACTCAAAAGTATTTAATGGGCCACCCCTCATGACCCCAGCACAGCTCTTTCTGCCCACACAGGTCCCGCCCTATGCTTTAATAAAACCACCTTTTTGTACCAAAGACGTCTCAAGAATTCTTTCTTGGCCATTGGCTTTGAACCCGAATGTCCTTCCTATATCACTATCACCTGTCTTTGTTAGAACTTAACATGCCAAGGAGAAATAAAATATATTTGACCCCTTGGAATGTATGGGTCTCCTTAGAATACTCCACATCCCCGTGTCCACCTTGCATGGTTCTAGTTATTAAAGGCCTGCCTCTGGCTGACTTGGCCCCCAACTCCCAACGTGGCAGAACCCAACCAGCACTCTCTTAGCAATCCCATCCCTTCTAGAGAATGTGGAGAGATCGGGTCCAGGAAACATGCTTGATGAATTCAGATAACTGATTCTCTCTCCGTGTGAACCTGGCTCTGAACGTGCCCCAAACTGTGTGTTACGAACCTTCCCTGACTCTGTCCCCACGGAGCCGACGGAGGATTCCAGGTCCTAGGTGCAAGCCAGCTTCCTTCTCAGGGCACTGTCAGGAAACCCTGAGCAGTCGGCAGGAGCCATCATGCCATCCTCACCCCTGCACAGAGATGTGGACCCAGGGCTGCCCACTGCTTGCAGCACTGATGTAACATAACAGAAAACACGGTATCGCTCAGGCAGCCCCGCCCTCTCACTCCTGCCGTCTGCAAAACTCCACGCGTGCTGCCCTCCCTGGGCTCTGCATTTGAACCTGAGCAAATTCCCTCACCCACCCCATCTTCCTCCTCTCTTCACTAAGTCACTTCCAAGTTTCCAGGCTTGTGGCCACAAGGGCCTGAGTCCAGATATCATAAGACGACTGACTTCTTTTATCAAGGTTGAATATCTTTCTTCTATGATATTTTAAAATGTTCACCAGGCTAAGATATAATGCAAAGCCTGTGTTTAGAAAAGCAGCAGCAGTTTTCAACGTCATCCTTTCTGCTGTATAAATAATGAGGGCACAAAGGTGGAATGATCAGTGGAGAGACAGAAACTTTTGTCCTCTTCAATACCAGGGACAAAAGTTGAATAGGTCTTCCTCCTCTTGAATGAATTCCTTCATGTCACTGCATAGTCAGACCATCCTGTCTGCATAAGCATTAAAAAACAACAACAACAACAACAACAACAACAACAACAACAACAACAACCAAGAACGAAAAGAATCTATTGCAGGACCAAATTCCATTTGTTCTTTTGTGAAGTGACAGAACAAAGGTGTCACTAGTAAAAAAGAAACAAGTTTAAACCTTCGGCCTCAAACCTACAAAGGCTTTCATTCCAACGTTTAATGGAACAAGTGGTTAAAATGATACCTTGTATGTCTGAAAAGAGAAGAGAAGAATGAACACCCACACTTGGCTGGAAAGGTAAAAAGACGGAAGGAAGAAAGTACATGAAGTGTGGCTCTTTCTCAAGGTCCTGGGCTGGTGCCTGTCTGTTCATTACTGGAAGAATAAACTCTCTTGTACGCAGCTTCAGGGCCCCGTTGATTTATTTATTTGTTGGTTTGTTTATTTGTTAAAAGACTGATTCATTTATTTGAGAGAGCGAGAAAGAGAGAGAGCGTGAGTGAGAAGGGCATAGGGAGAGAGCAAATCCCCTGCCAACTCTGTGCTGAGTGTAGAGCCCGACCCAGGGCTCCATCTCAGGACCCTGAGATCTTGACCCGAGCAGAAACCAGGAGTTGGATGCTTAACCAACTGAGCCATCCGGGTGATCAGGGCCCCAGCTGTACTGTATTCTGGGTACCCCATAGGGACCTGCTGATCTCAGGGGTGCCCCATTAGTACCTCCTGAAAAAACAGACGGTGGGGAGGTGTGGGTCATGGTAGAATCCCTCAAATCCTAAGTACCGCATGTCCCAAAATGCCCTAGCAAGGGGCAGCCATGTTTATGCCTCCTACATTTCTAGAGCAGCACCACAGTGAATGGCCCCACAGTGATTTTCCTCAAGGTCTGTGGTTTTTGTCTCAAACAGAGCAGGCTGACTTTATCGGCCTGTCCTGCCCCTCATTCCCAGGCTCAGGATACTGAACAGTAGGGTCTGAAGTCTCTGGAAGTTGAATGAGCCCTTTTCCCCCAAATACAGAGCACACCTCAATGAACAGTAACTAGCTCTGAGCACAAAAAGAGGAGGCAAGAATCAGAGATCCCCCCCCAACCTTCTTTGTTTGCCCTACTTTCTCCACAGAGTTAACCAGGATGAAAATAAAAATATAAAATGCAAATAAATAAATAAACAAGTTGGATCAGAACCTAAAGCCACCCTGCCCCCCTCCACACACCAAGAACATAAAATGCAGAAGTGACACTGGTAAGGACTGACACACTCAAGTTGTGGCCTGAGTATTTTCACAAGCATGAATGTCAAAGGGAGCAGGGATTTACTCTCTGGAAGAGATAAGAGATAGAGATAGAGATAGAGATAGAAGATAGAGATAATGCATCTACAAAGAGCCCATAACAGCACCACGTCTAAGGAGATAGGTTATGGGTGAATTCTGATCCGAAAATATATGTCAGCCTTGTAAATTTGATTCAGTCCAGCTTCATTCATTCTGCAGCTGGAGCAGGAGGAGTGAGGCCAGGGCTCTCCAGAGGAATCCACAAAGGGCAGTGCCTGGTGTGCAAGCTCTACACTCAATTATGACTACATGCCATGTGGGTCTCTGACTGTAGGGGAAAAAACCGTTCTGAATTACAAATTATTTCTTTTTTAAAAAATTTAAATGAATTAGCCAACACACAGTACATCATTAGTTTTTGATGTAGTGTCCAATGATTCCTTAGTTGCGTATGACACCCAGTGCTCATCACAGTGGTATACATTTCTCTTCTGGAATGCCACAAAAATTCTGCTAAAAAGCCTTAACTTTAACTCGCTCTGTTGTGTCTCTCCTGTCCACACAGAAATGTTTTAGCTTGACCTTCAGGGTGAGGAGCTAAGAAAAAAGAAGAGTTTTGCCCAAGGAAATGTCTCCCAAGGAAATGGTGTTAGCCATCGTCCACTTAGGGATTTACCAGAAAATACCTATTTGAGGTCTCATATCTGCACATTTACAAAAGGGCTGGACTCTCAGAATGGTAGCTGGGCTTGCCCTGAAGTTCAGTAGCCTGAGCCCAGACATACATCAGGGACAAAAGACATTTCCATTTACTGTTATTATTACTACTATCACTAGCAATATATTCTTTCTTTCCTGAAATCTTAATATGTCCTAGTATCATAACGTAGGTTTGGACAGTGAGCATTTTTTTAAGCATCTGGAGACTTTAAATACTACTTTGTGTTTGTTATTTTCTGCAACTGGAAAACCACATAGCAGAACTAAAATCCAGAACAAATAATACTCACTATAAGAAAAGCAAACAAATTCCATTTCTCACATGTATAGTTCTACACTTAAAACGTACCAATGTAAGAGCTAGATTAGATAATAGTATTGCATCAGTGTTAATTTTCTAATTTTGGTAACTGTACTCTATGTAAAAGGACATTACTTTTAGGAATTATTCCCTTAAGTGTCTAGGGTTGGAGGGGCGTTGTATCTGAGAGAGACAGAATAGAGCAGGAAGGTTGGGAGAGAATGATAAAGCAAATATGATAAAATTTAATATTAAGAGAATCTGGATGAAGAGTATATGAGAATCCTTTGTTCTATTTTTATAACTCGTCTATAAATCTGAGCTCATTTCAAAATCAAAATTAAATGAATATAAAAATTTAACTATATATTTTATATATACATGTGTACATATACATACCCCCATGTATATAAATATGCATATACACATACATATACATACACCATCTATATATAAAATGAGTGGGCAGCTTTTATGCTTGTAAACAAATATAAAGAGCCAGAACTCAATAAAGACGTTGGTCATATGGCATGCAAAATGAGACTCTGCATAAAGGCAATTTTTGTTGTGTAATTTTCCTTGTGAAAATAGGCATCCACCCTCTTCCACTCCATTTGCACAAGTTACTCTGCTGAGAACAGCCCTCAGCTGGGGGTCTGAGGAGTCCCCACCCTCTAGCTGCACCCCACCTACCACAAAAGCTCATGCCCTTCCTGCCAAGCACAGCCTACCCCAGTGGACCACAGCCAACACAGCCAACAGCCTGCAGATTAAATTTACCTAAAGAAAGAAGACATTCTAGCATTAATCATAAAATAGTGTGAAACACTAGGGGAGGGGCATCCAGGGGCAGAATGCAGGTGTCCAGGTGAGGAAGAACTGGAGCCCCGGTTCCATCACCTCCCGGAGGCGCAGGGCAGAAACACAGAGGGTCCCTTCGCCTCCACAAAGTGCCTTCAGGCTACTGGTTGCACATGCTCCCTGTGGGAAACAACACTTCCCACTGAAGGAGAGGGGCTTTTCCAGCTGATAAGATTTTACAGGAGCAAAGCATATGCTCTGTAAGAAAAAAACCACAGGAGGTATATGTGCCATCAAAGTCATCCCTGGCAAGTCCAGCTGAGAGCGGGATGCCGAGTCAGGAGGACGCGGGGTCAGGGCTACAGTAAGGAACCAAGCTTTTCTCCATTTTAAGCCTTGTCAAGAACCAGCGCATCACACCTCGGTTTCTGCATCCTTGGGACTTTTCCTGGCTCCTCCTCCTCCCACCTAGCCAATCACAGCATCATGGATTTCAGAGCAAATGAACATTTGAGAAGGATCATCTAGGGCAAGGGTTGGCAACCTTTTTCTGAGAAGGGCCAGGTAGTAAATATTTTAGGTCAAAAGCAGCCACGGATGCCAAGTAAACACATGAGCCTGGCTGCATTCCAATTAAACTTCTGGAAAACACAAGCTCTGGACAGATTTGTCACATGGTGTGCTCACATCCTTGACACTGGTCACCTCCTGTATTTTGCCAGTGACGTTAATGTAGCTCAGGAGACCAAGGTCACTTTCCCAGTTCTCTCAAACATCCAGCAGGAGAGTCTTTCTCCTGGTTCCAATCTAAATCCAACCCAATTTCCTGGTTCCAATCTAAAGCCGGGCACTGAGGCTGGGTTATTCTTAACCAAAAATCTAGTCCTGCCTGAGTAACTGGGTGATAAGTATGTATACCACATCATTACCTACCCGTACTTTTAAAGTTAACCTCACAAAGCCAAAGCAAAGAATTATAAAGTTGTGAGGGGAAAAAAAAAACAAAAAACCTCTTTTGCCAATAAACCAGTGGAACAGATGCTGTCAGTATAAATAAATCACCAGGGTGAAAACAACTCTCAATCTCTAGACAAAAAACGATCAGGGTTAGATGAACAGACAAAATGTGGCATATCCATATAACGGAATATCACTCAGCCATAAAAAGGAATGAAGTTCCAATATGTGCTACAACATGGACGAGTTTGAAGATACCGCACTAAGTGAGAAAAAGGCAGACACCAAAGGACAAATATTGCAGGGTTCCATGTGTAGGAGCTGCTTTGAATAGGCAAATTCACAGAGACAGAAAGCAGAACAGTGGTTCCTAGGGTCTGGCCGTTGGAAATAATGGAGAGTTATTCTTTACTGGGTACAGATGCTATTTAGGATGATGGAAAAGTTCTGGAAATAGAAAACAGACAGTGATGATGATTGCGCACTGTGAACGTACTTACTGCCATTGAATTGTTCACTTAGAAATGGTTGAAATGATAAATTTTACATTATATACATTTGGCACAAAGTAACGAAAAAGGGGCAGTGTTACCCGGAGGTAGAGAACAGAGTCCATCAGAGAAACTGGTTCTGGAATACCCGAAGAACAGACATCTGGGTGATTTTGCTGGGTGTGACTGCACGGGAAAGAACATTTCACGTCCTCTCACATCGAGGCTGTCAGGGGTGTTCCTGATCCTGCCACACCAAGTCTGCTCACTGTTTTTCCTTTTCATCAGACCCATTGGGGTCCTTCCTCTTGCACTCTGCACTGACTCAAGGCCCTGCGTCCTCCCATCCTGAATTCCGATAAAAGCCCCATAACCGTGAAACAGGTGGCAAAGATGCTTTGCCTATGTAGCATTCCCGCGACGCAAAGATGGCCAGACAAAATAAAATAAAAATAATAAAATAACAAAATGAAATAAAAATAAAAAAAATAAAAAGAAAAGAAAAGAAAATTACCCTGGTGCTTCCAGAAACATAATCAAATTTCAGTGGAAGTGTCAGAAAAGTAGGGTGACTACATCTGAATTCTTACCATCCCACCAATCAAATGGACCTCTGTTTCCTGGCCCAGTAAATGATTGTGTTAAGATATTTGCAAGATCTACACATGAAAAACAGTTTCCCCTTTGTTCCGTCTGGCCAGCTGAGTCTCTGCTAGTGCAGTTGTTATCAATCTTTGCCCCTTAACACCAAATCCATCCTAAAAGTGTCACTAGAGATAATGCCACTGTTAAGGTCATAAGTCATACACATTGGCTCTATATACACAGTGCACGCTGGTGGCCTTTGTGTTCGTGCTGTGAACCGACACAGAATCCCATCTCCGTAGGAGGGAGGCTGAGATCATCAGTGGGGTTTACTCAGTGTATGGTGACAGATTATCCTTTGGTTTCTGTCTTTCGCTGCCATTTCTAAAGGCTGGAACAACCTGAAATTCAGCTCCCCTGACTCATAAATGGCCACGAAAGACAGCGTGAAGGGACCTAGATTGTCTCTAATTGCCGGTACTCCATGTGGCCTGCATCTGCAGCCAATTTTCCAGCAAACCCACAAGAAGAGAGCTCCCTACCCTTTAAGAGTTTGGAGACCACTTGGCATGAAGGAAGCACTGGAGCAATGTTCTAGGGCAGGGTTCTGTTCCCTTTGGCAACAAACCACCAGAAATCCCCAAAGCCTGGGAATTGAGCTGTTTGGGGATGATCGTGGCTTGGCTGCCACTCCTAAGGGCAGCATACACGCAGTTGGAATGCTTTAGTGAAGCTGGGTCACTTGCTAAAATATGAAAATATGTACCTCTCAGTACTGGTGGGTAAACATGCACTTCTCCGAGTTCCCCAAGTGTTCCATTGTCCCTTCCCTGCCTCTCAGAACTCTAGAGAATCCCAGCCTCCCATCCCCGAAACCCAAGAAACAGTGCCTGGCAGAGCAGGGTCTCCAGGGCTGTAGTCAAGATTTGTCTCGGTTTGGATGGGTCAGGGCCTCTGAAAAACTGGTTGTTAGATATTTCGAATATCACTGGGACTTAGAATAATGGCTGGATGCTTGGATGGATGCTTAATCCCATCGTGCAAGGATAGGGAGTATGGTTAACGCTCTGAGCTAATCCACAATCTTGAATGCCTTTAATCTCACTGGCAAGAATCCATTTTTAACATTCATCATAGTAATCGGTGAGATGTTAATTCTACCAATAAAAATCCATTTCTGACAGGGCGATCCTCATAGTCAAGCTTCTGGTGTTGGTTGAGTTACGGATAACTGAATGCTGTGTTAACCCGCCTTGAGCATCTGTTCTGGAAGACACACCTGAGTTGTGACTTCCCCTAACTGATCACACCTCTTGCTTATCCTGAAGTATTTTCAAAGGAATCACAGGCATTATGACAGTGGTGTCAAGAACTGTGAAGAGTGAGATTTTACTCTACTTGCATGCTAGCAAATTCAATTGCTGTCATTTCACAGATGCTGGAAAAGCCAGGAGGCTCCCAGGTCGGGGGTGGAGGAGTGCATCACTCACAGCTCAGCAAGCAGCTTGAACTTCATGTTTGCATCCATCCCTCGCCTCCCACCCCACAGAGGGGCTGATGTGGCAAACCAGGGAGTTCGGGTCACAGCTGAGGAATCCCATGCTTAGGGAACCCCAATTTTTTATAGTAGACTGCAAACAAATCTGCCCCAATTTTTTTTAAGGTTTTATTTATTTATTTGAGAGAGAATGAGAGAGAGAGCATGAGGCAGGGGACAGTCAGAGGCAGAGGCAGACTCCCTGCAGAGCAGGGGGCCTGATGCGGGACTCTATCCTTGGACTCCAGGACCATGACCTGAGCAGACACTTCACCTGCTGAACCACCCAGGTGCCCAAATCTGCCCAAATTTTGGCCCATAGGGAGACATTATCTTCGTATACTAAACATGAAGCAAACTTGTCCTTTGTTCCAGCAAGCAGGATTCAATAAGTTCCACGGCTGTTTGGTATACAAACATCTTTGACCAGACAGTTGAGGACCAAGAGCTCTCAGGACATGCTGAAGAACTGTCTCCTGGTACTGGCGCCAGTGCAACTGGCCAGCAGTCTAAGTGGAAACATAATCAATTCACTAGGAAGTTCACTTTCACAGCTATGATTTCAAAGAAGAATTGGTGGATGGGAGTACCTATTTGCAATGATGAGTATTGTAAGTATGATGTTTTTCCCTACAACATCCCCCCGACAAACACTTTCACAGGTAATGAAATCAAGTCAAAAGGGTTCAGTGGCTTTCCAGTTTCGGGGTTGGGGGGATTTGAGGACTGTTGGCAGGTATAATCTAGAGGTCAAGTTTCTCAGCCTCCTAATACCAGACTTCGAATATGGATTATCAGAGGTTCTAACTCTTCTGATGTCAGTGAACGTATTTGAATACCATATAAGAGCTACAAATAAAGTCTCCAGAAATCAGCATGGACACACAGGCATATAAAATTTGCACACGATTTCAGTGGGGTCACAAATCTCTGAAGCCTATTAATGGACTTTGGACCCTTGTATGATCCAGAGACACCAATCCCTGGAACAAGGCTTACCGCCAACATCAAACTCATTTACCAGTGTCATCAAAACATCCAGTTGCCAAGCCAGAGTAGTTTACTATCTAGATACCATGTAGCTGGCATTCTTAGCTATCCAAAGCATGACTCCAAATCAGGAGATAAGGGGGAAAAAAAAAAACTATCCAGAGCATACAAAAATCAGTACTTCCAAGATACATAGTGCCCAGAGACAGAGTTGAACTGTGTTCCTTTATTTAAGATTATTTAGAGAGAGAAAGAGAGAGGGAGAGCACCAGGGGGAGGGGCAGAGGGAGAGAGGGTCTTAAGCAGACTCTGTGCTGAGCACAGAGCCCAGCGTGGGATTCCATCTCACTGCCCTGAGATCATGACCTGAGCCAAAACCAAGAGTCAGGTGCTTAACCAACTGTGCCACTCAGGTGCCCTGAATTGTGTTCCTTTGAAAGCATGACTTTAAGATGATTTATGATGATTAGATTAGAAAGGACACAAATCAGAGGTGAGGGAATAAAGAGAGAAAAGTATAATTAATAACTGCAATGAGTAATTCCTGACAGTATCACATAAAACTGTAGCAAAATGACAGCAAAAACCTGAAGGAACTCAAAAATTTTTTACTCTCAGTTATTCAGCGTAAAGGCAAATAACTCTACAAACATCCTTCCCTCTTAGGAATGACTCCTTCTGAATCATATGAGAACATAACTGCTAATGATGTTTTTTTAAAGGCTTGCTTTTGTTTTTTGTATGTTTCATATACTCTGGCTAAAATGATGGATACTGGCTATCATACATGCACATCCTCAAACTATTTCAACATGATTAAAATAGGAAGTGTGTTGGCCTTTAAGGCAGAAAGGAGGGGCTATTGGTTACCATAGGTCGTCTGTGTAGAAAGCACCTTCCCCTCTCATCACATTTAATCCTTTCAATGGGCCTGTGAAGTAACGTATCACTGCCTTTTAGAGACTGAAGAACTGAAATTCTGACAGGCCAAACACCTGTCCAGAATCCAACATCTAGGAGCATAAAACTGGGATTGAAACCAGTCCATGTTTTCCCCATTAACTTATTCCTTGAAGGGGAAAATTCAGTACTCTGGAATAATCTATTCATATGAAATTTTCCAAAAAGATCTCAGGAATGAGTTTTGCTCTACAAAGCCTCTACATTAATTAGTTTTTGTCAACATTCCACCAGGTTAAAAATCAGATTAGAAGATAGATCAGCCTTTTGATGACTTTGTTACATTTTTGGTTTTATTCTAAAACACATTGGATGTGTTAATAACCAATAACGCCTGCAAATATCTATTTCTTAACAGAAGATCTGCTAAAGAGGGGAAGTGGACAAAGAAAACAAGACACAGTAAAGGCACAAAACACATGAGTTCTCAGTTTTGGGGCAGAAATAGTTCTCCTGAGATTAAGAACCATAATATCAAGTTGTTTTTTTTTTTTTTTAAGATTTTTATTTATTTATTTGACAGAGAGAGAACACAAGTAGGCAGAGAGGCAGGCAGAGAGAGAGGAAGGGAAGCAGGCTCCCTGCTGAGCAGAGAGCCCGATGCGGGGCTCGATCCCAGGACCCTGGGACCATGACCCGAGCCGAAGGCAGAGGCTCAACCCACTGAGCCACCCAGGCGCCCCATAATATCAAGTTTTTAAAGAACTCTAATGTTCATATAGACACATCTCCCAGCAAAAGTACTTGGAAGGTTTTCTTCCATGTTACTATTTGATAACAGAATGTTCTAAGACAAATCTGGGATAAATCTCTCAACTATAATCTCGTTGAGGGCAGGGAGCAGGTAGGGGACTTCTCAAGGGGGTTGCATTAATCACATAATCAAAAGGGGCACACTTCGGGATGGTAGGAGGGGATGGGCTCTTCTTCCTAATTAGCAGATCATTCCCCAAATCCTTAACTACCAGGAAATTTTAATAAAATCTAAAGATTTGTTCAAGATGATGTTCATAGGGCTGATTTATCTTAATGGCCCTTTCTTTCTTAGAGATTTCACTGATAGAGTCAGTTGAACAAAGTTCATTCCTGAGATAGGGCCTAAAACATCAAAAACAATTCAATTTAAAATTAGTGCTTTTCTACAGCCAGATTAATATCTGAGTGGAACATACTGTGAAAGAGTTAAGAGCATCTAATACAAAAGGGTTAACGAGAATAGCCAGTTCAGTTTCCTAAAGTTCCTTAAGTCTGCTCTATCTAAAATAGCGCACCACTCAGGTGTATCTATATTTTTTTTGTTTTTATAAAGCACTGAAAAAATGAAGAAGAATCTTTAAAAGGGAGACTGGTCTATTCTTCTCAATAGCGTGGTGGCCATATCTTAAGAAATATTATTTCCCCCAGGTTTTTTTTTTTTAAGAGAATTACCTTTTCTTACAGTCACTGAATTTCACTGCTGCAAATCACTGTAAGCCACTGAATGAGGCTTTAAGAAGGCTTAATACAGGATTGGTGATGGTCCTGTTCCTCAATAACCAAACCAAAAGAGATTCAGGTGGTTAAGAATTTAGAGCTATTTCTTTTTCATCTACCATGGCACTTTGTTCTTTAAACTATGACCCTGAACTTGATTTTTTTTTTTTTCTGGGAGATGGTTAAGTCATATTCCTTTAGAAAGTAATGCCATAATTCTCACCAGGATATCAGCAGCCAGGAATCTACAGAATCATAATGGCAGCTTCCTTTTTAGAGTCACAAATCAGCAGTGAGATTTCTTCCTTCCTTGCCTCTTATCTTCTTTCCTTGCCTCGATCTTCTTTATTCCCTCTCCCCACGTCATCCCTTCTTCCCTCTTTCCTTTCCTCCCTCCCTTCTTTTAACCACTTGGTGGATGGCAGATATGTGACATGCGTAAGGATCGTGTTTATCTTAATTCATAATTTTATCCTAAGTATGTGGCACAATTACTGATGCTAAAAACTTGCTTAATAAAGATCCATTGCATAAATAAATCTGTTGACTACTTCTCTGGGCCAAACACTGAGACAGACACTGAAGTTGCAAAATTCCTGTCCCGTGGGCTCATCTGGAACCTACAAAGATGTGTTTAGGGAAGCAGACAGAATTGGA
This sequence comes from Lutra lutra, assembly GCF_902655055.1. Classification (NCBI taxonomy): domain Eukaryota; kingdom Metazoa; phylum Chordata; class Mammalia; order Carnivora; family Mustelidae; genus Lutra; species Lutra lutra. The sequence continues at coordinate 135,573,946 of NC_062280.1, forward strand.
TCTAGGATGATACAGAAGGGATACCTTCTCCTAAAGCAAGACCAGAAGCATTTGCTAAGCCATAACTTAAAGCGGTTATGTGCCCGGTCCGCTATTGTTGTCACGGTCCCACTGGTATTCATGGCCCTGAACCGAATTGGTTATTCTCCTCCCTTTCTAGAATGAATGCAGAAAACCCTTCCTCTCTTGAAAAGAGGCCCTTAAAAAGGCTGAGTGATCAGCAAAGCTGGCTGTTTTTCCTTGGGTGGTGCCTGGACGATGTTCCGCCACTTCATGGAGCTTCTTCTGCTGCTGGAACTTTTCCCAGCACCATCTGGAGTCACATTCCAGAGTGCTTCCACAAGTCCTCGTGGGTCTACCCAGTTTGGGGCGTGGTGGAGCTCACAGCAGCCTCTCCGTTTTCCTGCCATCCTCTTGCACTAGCATGCTACATCAGGGAATACAGACTCCTCCTGGATCTTCTAAATGACTTCTAGCAACTTGGACAGATTTTCTACTTTTGTTCCCATTTTTTCCCCACTCACTATAACCTGCAAATTATTTTTTCTTAAGTGTGACTCGATTTGAAAGGAGAGAAAACATAAGTCAGGAGTCAAAGAGACATGTCCAAAGAGATGCGTGACATGGTCGTTGCTCAGATTGGAAGAGACTTCTACACTGGATGGAAAATGTGGGGGGAACAGACTCTCATCTTTTTCAATGCTGAGAGTTTCTGAGTTTTCAGAGTTTATGGTACTGTTCCTGAGAACCAAGAACATAATTTTGAGAACAGGAAACATGATGGCTTCTTAATCAAATTAAATAGCAAAAGTGAAAGCAATAATTACTCAAATTTACTTGGCAAATTAGCAAGACAAATTAATTGAAACAGTGCTTTTGATCATCAGGATATAATTAGAAAAGTCGGGTGGATGAAAATATCTCTGAGGCATGAATTAAATCAACTGGACAACCTGATTATAAAGACCTTATGCTTACTGTGTAAATCCAAACTTACTGTTGCGAAATGTAAAAGCAAGAGGAAAATATTAATCAGCAAATATTTATTAAAAATTGTCCTGTACAAATAACGTGAATAACAATGGCAAACATCTACCAGATTTTTATTATGTGACAATACCAGAGTATACTACATATAATTCTTATCACCTGTATTGTTTGTTCTCTTAAAAAGTAATAAATAAATTCACCATTGTTAACACTTACACAGCATAAGCCATTATTGACCCTTGGTCCACAACCATATACTTCATGAGAGAAGGAACATATGCCACCAAGGCCAACAACAACAGCAACGAAGACAGACTTCTTTCTTAGCCTCATCTTCCACTTAAAAATAACAGTATTCCTCAGTAAAATCTGGTTCTATAAAACTCTGAACACATCCAAGCTCCGCCATAAGAAGCCAATTTTATACATGGTTTCCCCTGACAGCAGCAATTCATTCAAGTTGGCCCAATTAGATTGAGGAGAGAGACTTTTATTCCATTACTGGGAAGAGGGGGAAACTCACCCTCTCTTATTTGACATGAACACAAGCTACAGGTGCCAAAGGCAATCATCTGTGAGGAGAAGATAACTAGCCTCAAGATGAAGCCAGACTTAAGATGGTGGGGGCAAGGGGCACCTGGGTGGCTCAGTCAGCTAAGCATCTGCCTTTGGCTCAGGTCATGATCCCAGGGTTCTGGGATCAGGCCCCATGTTGGGCTCCCTGTTTGTGAGAAGCCTGCTTCTCCTTCTCCTCCTCATTTGTGATCTCTCTTACTCTTTCTCTCTCTCTCAAATTTAAAAAAAAAAAAAAAAATTGGCGGGGCCGAGGATGGAGAAGAACCCTACAAGTGGCAGGTCTCCAGTTCAGGAAAATCCTGGGCCCTGGACAGCATCCTGGAGCTCTTGAATCAGTTATGTCTGCAGCTCACCTCACCTAGCTCCGGCTTTCCTATGGTAAGAGGTCATAAATACCTTCTTTGTTTTACTTAGTTGGAATCAGATCTTTGTAACCTAAAGAGAAAGCACCCTGATGTATATAAAAACAAAATGAATGTTAAACTACATTCTAAGCAAAGTATAAAAAATGAACTTCCTTTCTCTAGGGAGGACAAACTGATGGTGGCCAGAGGGAAGGGGGTAAGGGGATGGGCAAAATGGGAGGAGGGAGTGGGAGATGCAAGCTTCCAGTTATGTAATGACTTAGACATGGGACTAAAAGGCATAGCCTGGGGAACATTGTCAATGGCACTGTGGCACTGTTGGATGGTGACAGATGGTAACCACACTTTCTGGTGAGCACTGCATGACACAGAGAGACACTGAATCACTGTTGTATACACCTGAAACTCATGGAACACTGTGTGTCAGCTATACTCAAAAAAATTAGAAAATAGTCATTTTCTATATAAATCAGGGTAATTTTGTTTCAAAGTATGGCTGCTGATCCCCTGCACCTGAACCACCTGGCATTCTTGCTTAAAACACCAATGAGAGAAACAAACCTACCTCTGATTTTAATGCTAAAGGCTGAAAGTTAATGTCAAGGCAAGCTGTACGTATGATTTGAGTTGGGTAATTTAGGAATTCATTATGCAGCCTGCTTGTACTTTTGTTTCCCTGTTTTGAAAATATGTGCATTCAAACATGCTCCTGGCTTCTTCATAAATAAGAATGATCCAAAGGTAAACAGTAACAATCTTTGATTTGTAAAAATGGGTATGTTTGTGAAATTGCTGCAAAGCTTTGCACTTCATAACGTATTAAAACGCTTGAGAAATAATCAATAGCCTGATAAAATTGTTTTCGAGTCACATAAAAGAATTCTCTGCAAATCTCCTTGCTAAGGAAAAAAGGCATTTTAAAAACTATTTTCTATTAGACCTCCTACCACAGTACATTAAAACCGCAAACGTGAGTTTCTCTGAAATCTCCTCCTTGCTTAACTACTACTTAGGTGTTTGGGTTCAGTTTAAATATTCTTAGCCTGTGAGGCCCTTCCTACCTCCCCACCCCCCATTTCTAACCCTCCATGCCTACTTAGGCTGTCTTTTGGCTCTTCTTCCCACCTACCCTGTAACCTAAAACACTCACACTCATCCTCTATCTACCTAAACCCTTTACAGCTTTGAAGTCTCAGCTAAAAATAATACTTCCTTAGGACGTGCCCAGGGGAGGCCAAGTCCGCTTGACCTGTGATATAGCAACTAAATAAAATAGCATCAGGCTGCATTCTCCAGCCAGTAAGAGAAAAGATGCCTTTAACATGACCCAATAGGGAACTGAATTACTATGCATCTGCAGGGTTGAAGATTGCTAGGGAAGGCCTGCTTCAAGGGTGGCTGAGCCTCAGGGGGTTCCTCTGTCCACCCCACCATCTGGGGTCTGATATCTCCTGCCTTTCTACCTGTGCAGAGGCAGGTGCTGGAGGGAGGGGAGCATGGCTTTGGGTGCCTTTCCCTTAGGCATGTGATCCCCTTTTCCCCAAAAGCCTCTGGACACATCTCCTGCCATAATCCCTAGTCCAAAGGGGCTTCAGGCTTCCCATCCCAAGCCAGTGGTAAGAGGTAAGATGATCACAATTAATTCAGAGTGCTTGCCACCTATTCACAACAGAGCACAACAGAAGTGTAGAGCATACGCCGCATACTAGGGAAATTGGCTGGGGCTGTTCTGCGCAGCCCCTGCTCTAGGCCCTGACCAGCTGTCTCAGCGGCCGAAGGGATCAATTAAGGAGCGTATCTGAAATGAAACCCTCTTCTGGAGTGTGAAGGAGTGTGCGATGGTTAAAATCAGGGGTCCTCAGACCATAGACCCACCACCTGTTTTTGTAAATGAAATGTTATGGGAAGAGGGTCACGCCCATTTTTACATGGAGTGTCTTTCCTGCTACAATTGCAGGGCCAAATCCTTGCAACAGAGACCATATGGCTCCAAAAGGGGAAAACGTCACGAGCTGGCTAATCTTTACAGAGACATTCTCAGCCTCTGGCTTCGAATCACCACCCAGCATGGAAGAATATTGGCAAGGCAACCACGGTGCCCACTGCCAGGCCCCGCACCCTTCCTTCCTAACACACATCGAGGGATATTGTCATCTTGAACACCTGCCTGTCCTGCTGGATTTTAAAATGCCTCACTGAAGCCGTATCCCCAGCACCTAGCACGGGGCCTCCATAAATATTTGTTGGCTGGATAACTGAATGAAGGCACTAAATATTTGTTGGCTGGATAACTGAATGAAGGCACTCCTTAAATAATCTTCTGTACAAAAACAAAAGCTGGTTTCTTTCAGGATGTGCTCTAGAGAGAGAAAGTAACATTTCAGGAACTAACCGGACGCCAAAAAAGTGACCCACGCCCCACGATAAGGAGAGAGGGAACCTTAACAATGTTAACATTTCCCAACTCTTGGGAGGAAGGTATGTCTGCACACTTTCTCCTTTGAGAGGTGGCAGCGATGAACTTGGGTTCTCAGAAGTGGTAGAGGTAGAGTGTGCCTGTGGCAACCAGCACGCATAGCACTAAAACTGTGGGCATCCTTCCTGAGAATGCTTCCCCTCACATACATGTGTGGCTTCCGACTCCAGTCCTAGGCTCTCCCAGGTTAGCATCATGATCTATGACTTCACTCATTCACTGAAGTTCAGCCTTCATCAGTGGTCAGCGGAACAGTAACGACTTTTTAAAGATAAAAAACAGCAGCAGTTTTGTAGGATGCTTTTGTAAGACCTAGAGCTCATTTTATCTATGAATAATGCCAGTTTTATTTTTTTCCTTATCAGCCAACTAAGAGAAATTTAAAAAGAAACAGGCAAAAATTAAAACAGTGTGGTTTTAAAATTGTTAAAATGGTTTAGTGTGTTTAATCATATAAGAAATTATTACCACCAGGAAAGAGGCAAGTTTTTTTTTTTTTATTTTTAAAGTTTGACATTCAAATTTTTAATCCACCATACTGAGAAGATACAAACTACACGACCATGCTGAGAAGATACAAACTACATGGATGCAGTAATGAAACTGCAAAACCAGGATATGGGTTTCATTATAACCTGCTAATTAATACAGCAACACACAATAGCAAGAGATTAGCAAGAACAGTACTCTAATCAAGTTGAGGCATGTGTAAAACAGCCAAGAATGCCCCAAACACTACAGAAAGAAAAATGCCAAACACTGTGTTAAAATATCCCCCCCTGGACACAGTTTGCTTTCCAAAAAAACAAAAAACAAACAAACAAACAAAAAACCCCCACCAAAACTAAAAGGCAAAAACAAAACAAAACAAAAAAAACCAAGCTGACATTCAACATCGTGCCAGCATTTCTTCCCTTCTCTGCAATTACAGCAATCACAAACAAATCCAGACTTGGGAAAGCCTTAACAAGGAGGGAAGGGCAGTCCGAAATCTCTTTTCTTTTTATCCATGCAAATTAGTAGTATTTAACGTATGGGCTTCTCCACCAAAAAACCTAGTATTATTTTGAGGGAAGCAGGGTGTTTGTCATCCAGATTAAAAAAAAAAATTGCTTTATTTTCAAAATCTGAGAACTATGATGTGATATCATATCTGTCCCATTTTTTCAGGATCTTACAAATTTTTTTCTCAGAAGTTCCAACTTCAAATTTTTAAATGATGATTTGGGATAAATACTGACATTAGACCAACTCCCTTGAACATTTCTTCTTAGAGGAAGTATTTAATGGGAAGAGCGAATGTTAAGTTAGTAACTCACTATACACTAACCGTCTAAAACTTAATCTGCCTATCCTTATATTAGGGGAAAGCATATTTGCTGGGTAATAGTCTTTGATATAGTGATAGCAGTTCCAGGAAAAAAAGTCTTCAGAAAATAATGCAATAAAGAAACACTTACTTTGTTAAATTTCTCATTACAATATACCTTAACATCACAGAAACTGGACTAGACAAAATATCCAACTAGCAAGAAATAAGGAAGTGTTTAAATAAATGCAGGTGCATCAGCCAAGTGAACTATAATCCAATGTACAAATTATGACGATGCAAACAAACCATGTAGTACTCTGCAACCTTCTTTATAGATGGCTAAATAGAACACACCATAACTCCACGTGAAAATGATTAGTACACACAAAACCAAAGTCACAAGGTGCCCTTCACCAGCGTGCAAACTTCGACTACTCACTCACATGTCTTCCAGCTTCTCGCATCTCTGGGGTCTCCTGATGGGCTTTTCTCATTCCTCCCTGGTGCTTTTGCTGGGCTGTATTCCTGGCTTGCCAGGTGCTTCTGTCTACTCCCAGACAGCCCGTGTGCATCACTGTGTTCAAGACCCAGCCCTGCCACAAACTTGTCTATTACTCTAGGGGGAAATTGCTTGGAACCTCTTACCCCTAGACAGTTTTGTTGGCTTTATCCCCTCAGGCAACCTGTAAATTCCATGGAGTTATTTTTAGCACATGCAATAAGTAATAATCACATGATTCTGAATGAATTGATCAATGAATATAAACTGCTCAGAGCAGGGGCTGTTTCTTATCTTTGTCTCGATAATACTTCCCCTAGCCCAGCCAGGCGGTGGATTGCCAATAACTTCACTAAACAGACAGACAAACAAAGGTCTGTGTATTGTTACGCTTGACTGCTGGTTGTATAGCTCTTCTGCTCTCTGTTTCTATGAAAGGTCAGATCAGGTTCTTTTCTAAAAGAAATGCAATCTGTGAAGAAAACTTACCCAGGTCAAACTGGCCGGAAATGTAGCCACAGGTCTGCCGGACTTCCTCGCTGTCCCAGCCCAAGGGGTAGAGGGCGCAGCCAGCACCAATCAACAAGCCTGTGAAGAGATAAGCCAAGAGGGCTTTAGCAATATTTCTCTGCCCATCTAGATAAATGCAGCAGCAGGGAGGGAGGAATTGATATTAGCAATATAACACAAGATCATGGTGATTGCTTTTTGGGAAGCACCAGAGAGGGCTCCTGTAAGCAATCTAAGGTCAGTTTGATTCCATGAACAATTTCAAGTCTGCTTAAAAGGAAAGAAAAAAACAACAAAACACTGATAGCTCAGTTTGGTACCAACTTCCTCTTTCGAAGCATTAAAAGCCTTGCAAACTCTGTTTAGGAAATACAATTTAGACACTTTCTAAATTGCTCTTGTAAAAGTCCAACCAATCCCCCCATCAGTCCACGCAAACAAGTAAATCAAGAACAAGCAGAAGTGCCTACATAGGTCATGCTTCGTCATGCATTAGATCTTTTTTCCAACTGAAGAATCAAAATAGAATGTTTTGGCATCATTCAATTTTACCAGGGGCAGAGAAAATATAAAGATTTTCATGATCCGCCTGGGCACAGGACTGGACCATGAACTGTACTACCCTGCTATTACACTTTGCTGAAAAGTTGAGAATCTGGGAGCATCCCTTCATCTCAGAAATACTCTAGAAGATGGACACTTCTATGATTTAAGTCCTCCTTGGAGTGGAGACCAAAAGTTCTGATGATCAAACTGAAAAAGGTGGCAGGTTTACTTTAATAGGAAGTCATCATGGCAGCACGCTCTGACCAGACAGCTTTTGCTTGGCGTTTTCTGTGTTGCATCAAAGCCTAATGTGGGTTGACAAGAAGCTGAATGAGGCTGAAGCCCTCACCCCCAGAATCTGAGGGTTAATCAGACAGTAACGCCTTGTGGTGTCAATGAATGAGCACCGTCCTCATCCTGAAGTCCCACAAGGGTGCTGAGCCCGTAGGACCACACACACACACACACAGAGTCCGATGGTTGATAACAGCAGCCCAGCCCGAGAGAATGCGGGTTATACAGGGCTAAACGAGAGAGCCCCGGAAATGAGGAAAAAAATCCACCAAGGGGGGTAACATCGAAGCAGAATGACCAGTCCTCAAGTGCCTCTAAAAGAGACTTTCAGTATTTTTGTACTGAGTCCCCTTCTGTTGCCCTTTTGCTTCTCCTTCTTGCCCCTGGTGCCTGACTCTTGCAATCTTAGCTCCCACACATAAGTAGTCTCTTTATGGGCACAGGAGGGACTGCTTTCCAAACCCTCCCCAAGCTCTATGCTGAGCTGTGTGGAGAGACATCCCCCATGAACTGACATAAATTTCTCACCCTGGTGCCCCTCCCTCCAATCCAACCATCCTTGGTCAACGGTAAAACAACCTTTTAATGCAGTGAGGCTGTGATGCGAGAGGGTGCCTACAAAGAATCGTTGAAAGCGCAAATCACGAATTCCAGGATGCTGTCTACGCAACTAGATAAATATGAATTGTGTCGAGGCTGAAGAATAACCCAGAAAACAACTGTATGAGATTTTGCTGACTGAGCAAATGCCCCCAGTGACTGGTTTCCTTAGGCTCTTCCCCTTAGGACAGAATTTATAGCATTCTGAAGACAAGTCGAAACTAGTGTTATCCTCCGTCAGGTAAAGAGATAATGAGGAGGCTAAGGTTTATGCAAATTGAATTCCATGAAGGTTTAATAAATAATGTGGTCTCACTGTCATGATACTCAGTTCTTAAATTAATAAGTAACACCACTTTTTGAGAACTCGCGAGCAATTTTTTAATGGTGACAAACGTGGAAAGGGAAAATTTTCAAGTGTAAGAAAAATGAAAAATAGTCACATTTAAACCACCACTTTTCTCTTTGTCTGATACACAAATGATTAAATAGTCTCGTTTGCTAATGTCCTTTTCAGATGGCAGGAAAATGTGTCATGTCATGTCACAAAAATGGCTGTTTTGGTCCAGTATGATGTCAGGCACTTTGAGAAACTAAATAGAAAGGAGATTATATATGGAGCACATTGACCTGTGGTTTTCTAAGTGGTAGAACACTTAGCAGTCAGGATTCTTTTGTAGAATGTTGGGGTGTCGTTGTGACACAATGAAATGTTGATTCAACCATATAAATAAGGAACAATTTCACACATAAGAAATTTGTGTTATGTCTATGATTTAAAAAAAAATACCATGCGCATAGCTCACATAAAAAAAAAGTGTTAAGGGAGGGCAACTACCTTATCTGGATTCTTATATTAATATTTATATAGCCTTTGTTTTGTCCTCTGCTAACTATCACTAACAGTGAAAGTACCCAGAAACATTTCTGGGAGAAAAATGTATGTTACAAACTCATCCGTCTAATTGGCTGGTGCAATTTTAGGTTCTGCAGGTAAACACTGGTGGCCTCCCACTATCTTTCTACTGTTATGTTATGGAGAAAGCAGTCTTAGACTAAATTCAGCCCAATATACAAGGATGTTTATTACTTACCTGGCACGGAAAGCAGCCAGATGACCAATTCTGTAAATTCAGTGAAAACCTCCTCCCCAGATTCATCACACATTCTAACAAGTGCCATCAACATACAATAAATATAACAAATGTTCAACCAGCAGGTTCAGGACACTCCAGACAGTGCCTTCCATTTAAAGAAATGGGAAAGGAGGCACGAGACCAGAGTTTAGACCTGCCCAACACAGTGGCCCTGAGCTCCATGTAGCAAACTTAAATTTAAGTTTATTGAAATTAAACGAAAAATTCATCTCTTCAATTACACCGGCCACACTTCAAGGGCCTGATAGCCACATGGCGCTGTTGGCTACCACAGTGGACAGGGCAAAGATAGACCATTTTCACAGCTGCAGAAAGGGCTGCTGCAGAAAGCTATTCTCGACCCAAGACACGACTCCAAGAGGATTCTCCGTGGGGCAGATTCTTAAACCCTAAGCTTGATACTGCTTGTTAATAAAAATCATCCCTGCTCTTTTAGATTCTCCCTTTCTAGATGGGGCTAGAGGTGAGATATTTCAAATCCTCCCCTGGCAGAAATTCTAGTTCATGTCTGTCAATGAGAAGCTCTCCTGAGGGACCCAGAAGGTAAAAGACAGAAATCAATCAGTTTCCCATTGGCAGCTGCAACCAGGGGCGTGCCTTTTTGCAGACCGTGGATGAGATTGTGGGCGTGGCTTCTAGGCAGCCTCCTCCTCAGCGGCACCCACTCAGGGCAATTCTCACCTGTAGCTTCTTTCTATCCTTATATTTCCTGATTTCCTGAATTCTTCTCTGCCCTTCGCTTCTCCAGACTTAATAAGTCTTTGAATCTTTAACTTGAAATACCTGTTGTGGTTTCTTTCACTGGTCAGAATCTGGCTGGGACATGCCTGACCCATGCTGATACAGGTCTTTCTCTCCTACCCTATAATTGGTACAGTATCCCATCTTCTCAATGTAAAATTCTCCCTAACCCAACAATACAGCTGGTTACTAAACCTCAGCAAGTATAGACTGATATTAGAAAGTTTCATGTTAACCCTCTGTGGTGTGGTCTGTAGTTAGGGAATTTATGCTAATTAACCTTTCCTGGAGTATGATTTTCTGAAGTGAATCGTCCAAATGTTCACCAACTGTCCCTAGTTTGTCAACTGTAGTCAACTAGCATTTTATTGCCCATACCGAAGTACTATATTGTGAAGTAAAGTTAGAGATAATTAAACATAAAAATAAGACAATCTTTTTTATTATTATTTAAGTATTACTGACGTACAATATCCTACTGGTTTCTGGCGTACATCATAGTGATTTGATATTTTTATACGTTATGACATGTTCCTCATGATAAATCTAGTTACTATCTGTCCCCATAGTTGTTACAATATTACTGACTATATTCTCTATGCTGTACATTACATTCTCATGACTGACTTATTGTATAACTGAAAGGTTGTACCTCATAATCCCCTTCACTTATTTTTCCCATCCCATTCCCCTCCCCCCTAGTAATCAACAGTCTGTTTCCTAGATCTGTGAGTCTGTTTTGTGTTATTTTGTTTGTTCATTTGTCTTTTTTTTGATTCCACATAGAAGTAAAATCATATGATATTTGTCTTTCTCTGACTTATTTCACTTAGCACAATAACCTTTAGTTCCACCCATTTTGTTGCAAATAGCAAGATTTCATTCTTTTTCATGGCTGAGTAATATTCCATTATATATATATATATACACACACATATATATATATATATACACACACACACACACACTTCACATCTTCTTTATTCATCTATTAATGGACACTTAGCTATTGTAAATAATGCTGCAGTGAACACAGGGGTACATATAACATTTTGAATTCATGTTTTCATTTTCTTCAGATGAATACCCAGAAATGGAATTACTAGATTGTAGGGTAGTTCTATTTTTAATTTTTTGAGAACTTCATACAATTTTCCATAATGGCTATTCCCACCAACAGTGCACAATGGTTCTGTTTTCTCTGTTTTTGTGGAGAAAAAAGGACAAATGTCCTTGCCGACATTTGTTATTTTTTGTCCTATTGATAACAGCCAATCTGACTGGTGTGAGGTGATGTCTCATTCTGTTTTAGGTTTGCATTTCCCTGGTGATTAGCTGACATCTTTTCATGTGCCTGTTGGCCATCTATATCTGTTCTTTGAAAAAATATCTTTTCAGGTCTTCTGGCCGTTTTTCTGATTGGATTGTTTGCTTTTCTTTTTGTTTTATTTTATATTAAGATGTGTAAGTTCTTTATATGTTTTTGGATATTAACCCCCTATTAACCCCAATGATATACTGGATATATCATTTGCAAATATCTTCTCCAATGCCATAGGCTGCCTTTTCATTTTGTTGATTGTTCCCTTTACTGTGTAGAAGCTTTTTAGTTTGATAAAATCCCACTTGCTTATTTTAGTTTTAGTTGCCCTTGCTTGAGGAGACTAGTCCCCCCAAATATTGTTAACATCAATGTCAAAAAGCTTACTATCTATGTATCCTTCTAGAAATTTTATGGTTTCAGGTCTTATATTCAAGCCTGTAATCCATTTTGAGGTTATTTTTGTATATAGTGTAAGATAGTGATCTGGTTTCATTCTTTTGCATGTAGCTGGACAGTCTTCCAACACCAGTTATTGAAGAGACTGTTTTTCCCCATTGTATGTTCTTGCCACCTTTGTCGTAGGTTGATTAACTATATATGCATGGACTTATTTCTGGTCTCTCTATTCTATTCTATTGATCTATGTGTCCATTTTCATGCCAGTACCATACTATTTAGATTACAACAGCTTTGTAGTATAGTTTGAAATCAGAAAGTGTGATACCTCCAGCTTTGTTCTTCCTTCTCAAAACTGCTTCAGCTATTTGGCATCTTTTGTGGTTCCATGCAAATTTTAGGATTCTTTGTTCTAGTTCTATGAAAAATGCCACTGGTATTTTGATGGGGATTGCAGTGAATCTGTAGATTGTTTTGTGTAGTATGGATACTTTAACAATATTAATACGTTATCTTTCCTTCAATTCTGAACACCTTTGTGTGGATCTCTCTGGATTCATCTTATTTTGGACTTTCTGTATCTCCTGGACCTGGATGTCTATTTCCTGGTTAAGGCAATTCTTAGCCATTAGTTCTTCAAATATGTTTTCTGATCCTTTCTCTTTTTTGTCCTCTGGGGATCCCATTGGTGTAAATGTTAGTATACTTGATATTGCCCCAAGAGGTCTTTCAAACAATCCTCATTTTTTAAAACTCTCTCCCTCTCTCTCTTTTTCTGTTCTTTGGGCTGATTGAATGATTTCCACTCTTCTGTCTCCCAGATTGTGAATCCGTTCTTCTGTATCATCTAATCTGCTGTTGATTCTCTCTCGTGTATTTTTCATTTCAGTTACTGTCTTCTTCAGCTCTGACTGGCTCTTTCTTACATTTCCTAATCCCTTGTTGAAGGTCTCAGTGAGTTCCTCCATTCTTTTCCCTACTTTGTTACCTGTCTTTATGACCATTACTTTGAACTCTTTATCAGGTAAATTATTTATCTCCATTTTGTGAGGGTTTGATTCTGTGGTTTTATCTTATTCTTTTGTTTGGCACATACTTCTTTGTCTCATTTTGTTTGACCTTCTGTGTTTGTTTCTATGAATCAGGCAGAACAACTACTTTTCCCAGTCTTGAAGGAGTGGACTTGTGTAGGAACAATCTCTGTGTAGACTGCATGTGCCTGGTGGCTTTGGCAAGCTGGCTGGAGAGGGAACAGGCACAGGCAGGTGGGGAAGAGACAGTAGGATTCCTGTGACAGGAGGCTAGCTAGAGCTGGAAAGAGCACCAGGGCCACCTTGATAGGATGGCTGAAGGTGGGGTGAGTATGGGAGTGGGGGCCTATGGCATGTCACACCAGGGCCACTGTGGAGGAATGGTTGGAGCTGATGTGCCCCAAGGGCCCAGGATATGAAAGACTAGCAGGCCAGCTAGAATGCCTGGACTCTACTTCTGCCCACATGATCAAGCTGAAGAGGAGATATGAAAAATTGTCTCACTGGTCCTCCAACCCCGGAGAGAGTTCCAGCAGTCCCTACTAGTTCAGTGGATGATGTAAGGCTAGTAAATGGATTTCCTTCACTTATAGTCTGGTTGCCCTTTAAACCATTTTTTGCTGTGCCCCAAGGTGGGAGAATCTGCTTATGGGCCCCTCAGTGATATTATCCCTCAGTGACTCTGCAGGTCACTAAATCAGGGGTAGGGTTTCTGTCATTGTAGTGTCTCTGTCTCTCCTACTCCTCTATATGTGGTCTCTCTATCATTTGTTGTGCAGAAGCTGTTCAATCAGCCTTCAGTTCTTCTTGAGGAGGAACTGCTCCATATGTCAGTGTCGATTTGGTGTAAGGAAGGAAGTGAGATCAAGGTCTTACTATGCTGCCCTCTTGGACCCCAAGAACATCTTTTTAATGGAAGAGACTGTCATTTTTCAGTTTCAGCCGTGTTAAGCCTTAGACCATGTTGTAGAAATCAATGTTTCATGGAAGTGTAGTTTGAAAATCTCTGAACTAGACACCTCTTAGTTGTTATACTGCCTATGGAAATGGGGCTCAGAGAATATTCTGGAACTTGAGGGGTTGCCTAGAGGATATCTTAGTGACTTAATAGGTTTTAATAGCTCTAGTTGCCTAATTCACTCCTGGAGAGCATACGGCTCAATGAGAATCTCTGGCTCACAAACTTTTATACCATCTACATGGATTTTCTTTATTAGATTTATAAATCTGTTGGTTTATAGAGTTCAGAGGCTTAATTATGTGGTATTTTAACCACATTTCTTTGTCACTGCCATAAAAGAGGTCATGAAAAAAATAGCCACATTATCACATTTTGGGGAAATCTGGGCCTACAGGAGGAGAAGGAAGAAATGACAGTGCAAAGCAAGGCAACAACCTCAGGAAGCTGGTAACAGGTGGGGGGCGGTGGTGGAGGAAGTCTGAGATCATTTGCAGCTACAGGCTCATCTGTAATTAAGAAGCAATCTATTTTTGCAAATCCTAAGGAGTCATGAGTAAATCACAAATTTGCATATATTAGCTCAAACTTTACTTTTCATCTGGCACCTAGCTGACATCCACTATCCAGGGGCAAGGGCTCATGAAGGTCAGTTTGTGGGAGGTCTTAGATATTTAGAGAAATTTTGCTTCCCCAAAAGAATGGAAATAATAATCCAAGAAATGACTCAATAATTCTTAAATTAAAAAAAAAACAAGCCCAAACCATTCTTTGGACTATGATGCCACTCCAACCTGAATGCCCTAGGGTTTTGGTCTCACCCTTGTTCAAGACAATTACAATAGTTAAAAAGCCAGGTTGGTGGAATGACATCTAAGGAGAAGTCACTGTTAATGGAGAAGAGACAGCACAGATAAATGGAAAGACACGAGCAGAGCACTTGATGCTGTGCCTTGATGTTGTGTTATAAAAGACATCTACCTTTCTCCCCAAATGGATTCTTGTACCTAAATCGTACCTAAAATTCTGCCTGCCCATGAACCACCCTTGGGGGAGTCTCTAGTGGAAACTCTATTCGCTTTCACAAAATGCTGGAAATATCTGCCATGATACTAATTATTTCTTAGAATTCAAGGGTGAAGTCTGCAGTTTGTAAAGAGCCCAGTGGTCAAAGTAAGAACCAGATGCTGGGAATTTTCCCTTCTGCAAAACTCTTTCTATTCAAAGTCGGTATTTAACACTTAGCCAGAGGAATATTAACATAACAATTCGTCTCCTGCCAAGAAGGCAAAACAAACCTCTAGTCAGCCAATGCCAATTACTCCCCACAGGTGGGAAGAATACAGACCTCATGTTAGACTCATAAAGCCTTATTTTTTGCAGGCACTCTAAAAAGTTTTAATGTGATCTCACTTTTTTCCATGACTATCGCTCCATTCTTTTTCCACAGAATTTTTTTTTTTTATACTGTGACTGGATTTCCCACTTATGGCCCCTTCAGTGGTCACACCAGTGTTTCCCATCATTTTATCTCTTTATGTGTTGTGGATACTTTTATCCATCCTCCAGTTCCTTTATCTTCTTTTCTGTGGCAAGCACAGAAGGAAATTGTTTCCTTTACTCTTCTCATGCAAGCTGCTCAGTCTTGGAGCCGGTTGTCTGGATTTCTCTTTGGATGACGTTGGCACATTTCCATCTCCAAGTCTCCATATGCTAATTTATGTACACAATTCTCACCCATTCTCACCCCCTAGATAACGGTCCCTTTACAAAACAAATCCACTGCGGCAGGGAGGAAATAAGGCAAGGACCAGTATTACAACTCTTCACACCTTGCAAGCACCATCAGGAGGAAGCTACAGTTGACCTTAAACAACATAGGGATCAGGAGCACTGACCCACGTGTAGTAAAAAATCTGCGTATAAACTTCTGACTTCCCCAAAACTTAACTACTAATAGCCTACTGTTTACCAAAAGTCTTACAGATAACATAAACAATTATATGTTATAGGTATTATAGACTGTAATCCTACAGTCTAAGGTAGAGAAAAATAAGTTACTAAGAAAATTATAAGGAAAAGAAAATAAAAAAGAAAAATGTAGAGTGCTGCACTGTATTTATGGGAAAAAGTCCACGTATAAATGGACCCATGAAGTTCAAACCTGTCTTGTTCAAGAGTCAGCTGCACTTAAGTATTCTATAAGAAGGAGGCTTATACAGGCTTAGAAATCACACCTATCTTCAAAGTACTTTCTGGAAACTGAGGTATAGAGGATGAAAGAGGCTTGTCCAAAGGTACAGAACCTAGATCTATCGTAGGGCTCCTCATTTCCAGCCAGGGCTCTTTTCCACCTATCATGGTCCCAAAGCTTGCTTGGACCGCAGGCCACTCCAAGATCACACACTTGCCACCTGTTACCTGAGTTCAGCCACAGCTGTGTTGGATTTCACCAACATCGTATTTTACTAAGTGGGGCTTCTCACCAGCAAGTCTGCACTTCTTGTGTCTCAAATCATCGAAAGATGTGCCTGCACTGAACTGGGCAGCCGGCACGGAGCCAAGTCAAGGTGGTTCCCATTTTGTGGCTCAGTGGCCCTGACCAGTCCCAAAGGCGTTTCTGCCTGGGGACTATTCAATTCTTTGAATATGTCTTGAATTGTCTCATCTCTGAAAGTTGAATCCCTTCCCTCTGGGATACTCTCACTCCTTACTTTATGCTCAGGCATCACCATGAAAATACTAGCTGTTAAGGTCTAGAAGCCTCAACATGAAGGCTGCCCTGGCCGCCCTAACAGGGAGCTACAGGTTTTATCACACCCCCAAAGCCATGAGCTCCTACTGGGGTGTACTCTATGCCATTTATGTGGGCCATAATACCTTGCTGTAGTTATTCTCAAGTATTACACCTCCTAGAAAGCCAAAAACTCTACCATATGTTTACTTGCATTTAACTCACTGGTTCATGGTATTTGTTCAATGTTAAATAGCAGTAATATGATTTATTTGGTATGTACAAAAGCTTCAGCATAATTATATCATCTTTACAGAACAGATCATATGAAATATATCACTGCGCTCAGTTAGCCAAAGAGGAGACTGAGGCTTAGAGAAGCAGGCTCATGTTCATGGGGCTACTAAGGGGTAGAGACTTATACGCAGATCTGTCTGAGCTCTAAGCCAGTATTGCTAAACCCGACCTTCTAATGCCTCCCAAATCCCCAAGTGTTTATGGTCCCAGCTCTGGGCTCACCTCCCATGTCCACACATGTACTGAGTCCTGCATACAAATGGAAACGGAGAAGAGGGCAGAAGATCAAGGAGGATTACAAGTTTTCTCCAGGATTGACTTTACTGCTGCCTGTATGCAAAGGCAAAAGGGCTCTCTCTCGAGCCCTACAATTTCCCCCTTCCCCTGGCGCCAGGGAGGGAGAAGCAGGATGTGAGCTCCATGACACAAAGAGTTCTGTCCACAAAGAACACATCGAGGCATAAAGATGAAAAGTGGATTCTTTATCATCAGAAGTTGAGCCAAGGAAAGCATATCGTATCACAGCCCTAAAAATATAAAATAGAAATACGATCATTTCTCAACCATCAAAATTCTTTTTAAAAATGACAATGAGAATTTTTCTTTGCTGAAAACATCCTGCAGAAGAGAACATACTTTAGATTTTCTTGCAATGCTTTCAAAATGGCTCCTCGGTTCTTATTTTTTCTCCTTTTCCAGTTCATGGGTCAGAAGACAGGAAAGACATACGTCAGGATACCAGCTTCTTCGCTCAGATCAAAAACCTCACAAGCTAATTTCAGCCATGAGTGACTTGTCATGGTTGCTCTTTCTAGAGGCCTAGGCAATCACTGGTAGAAAACAAGTTGTTTCAGACAATGAAATTTGGGGGGACATATTGCCATTTCTATGTGACAGATTTCTGGTAAATTACATGAGCCTAAAAGCAATGGTCTTTCTAACCCTAGTAGTTAAGGAATTCCGGTTCCACCAATTCACTTCTTTTGGGCTCAGTTTTCCTTATCTGTAAAATGGGAATAATATCAATCTCTTGGAGTTGTTGCAAAGACTAAATGAGCTCTAAGCCAATATTCCTTGAGTCCTCCACTCTCAGAGAACATACTCTTCTTAGACGGAAGGCAGGGAGGGTTAGAGCAAGGACATCCTGGAATAGTGAGCCATGATCACTTGCCCCAAAAGTCCTATCAGCCATGTGAACCTCAGTAGGAACAAATGAAATAGTTCAATAACTGTCACATTTAGGCAAGGAGTTCATATATTACTACCAAGGCTAATTATACTTTTGCCTGTTCCATTGTTTTGATCTTTGTTGCATTTTACTTTTAAAGTCACTTCCAGCCTTCCCATGAGGTAGTTAGAGCCAGTACCAGTGTCCCATTTAGTAGATGAAGGAATGGAGTCACAGACAGGTGGGGAGACTTGAGCTTCCTCAAGTGGATAGCCTGACGCAGGGCTGGGTCACGGCCTGAGCATACCTGCCTCCTACTTCTCTGCTTTGGTTCACTGTCTTCACTCTGACATTGTGAGAAGGGAGCGAACAATGCTCAGTGCTGTAGCAACACCTCTGAAACAAACAAAAATGCTAATTTTCTCTGACTCTAAGGTGTTCCGTGGTGTTAGGGCAGGAGAGGAATAAAGACACGGTCCAGATTTCCAGAGTCCTGTGGTTCAATTGAGTGTTTGCAGACTGAGCTGCGCACAAAACAGCTGGGGGGCTTGTTCAAAAGGTCGACAGATCTGGGGTGCGGCTGGATCCCTGTGATTGCAAGCAGCTTGTCGTGGGACAGACATGGGGCCACACTGTGGGCCCCGAGGGCCGAGTGGGTACAGAGCAGGCTTTGATGCTGATTGGTCAGGTGCAAATCCTGACACCCCCAGCCAGATGTGTGACCTCGAGCAGCATGCCTTTGAATTCTCTGAACTCAGAGTTTCATCGATAAAACAGACCTTGTGGTACCCATATCTTTAGCATTTTTATTAGAAATAAATGGCTTAATAAAAGTGCCCAGTTCTGTGCTTGGCATAAGATACGTATCAATATTGATATTGTACCACGGGAACTGCTATCTTAGAATTGCAAACATTTCATTCTGTTGGAGCTTCTGGTTTCAGATGCTATAGGTGTTCATCCAACAGGTAAACAGATAAACAAAAACACTGATCAAGAGCAGAGGGTCTGCCTTACTGCTTGCTCATGCTGTCCCAGCAAATATCTCTTCTGAAACTAACCACGTATCTACCACTAAAAGTCAGCGCATTCTTCTTTTCTCCTCCAACAGGATATTAGGAAAATGATCAGACGTACAAAGAAGCTGGAAATTTTATACAGTGAATGCCCATACATGATCTAGATTCTATGATTAACATGTTTTAAATTCTGCTTGATTATCTATCTATTCCTTTTTGCACTCCTCTATTGATCTATCAATCCATCTTTTCTTGGGGTGGAGGTAGGTTTCAAGCATCAGTCCATATGACACATCTTTCCTTATTCATACTCCAGCCCCTTTCTTCCGTTGGCCCAGTAGTCTGGACTCAAAAGCCACAGCTGACACAACACAACATCCTTATGGCCTGATGCCTCTAAATGGAACCCATCAGCATAGAAGGGATTGATTGATGTGCAGATCTAGAGCAATGAAGACCTCGAAGTTGTTCACAGTTCTCAAACAACCACCCAACAACCTAAAACGGGGCTGGTTTGCTTCCCCTGTTTGACCCAAAATACCTGTTAAGAACTTCACAAGGCATTTCACAAAGCCCAGAATGACAACAACATAAAGAGTTCCAGCCCAGCCCAGCCACTCAGCTCAGAGATTTCAATGGACATGTTTTCTCTTAAGGATTACTGCTGTTTTGTATAAACTATATCACTCCTGATCCTCCCCCTACAGAAGCCAAAGGAAAGAACAATGATCACATTTCAACATGAAAGTGTCCTGAGAGGTCTAGATGAGGCTCCAACAATATCCTCTCAACAACAAACAAACAAGCAAATAGAGAACCTGGCTATAAGTCAACGCACACTGCAAACGTAACCTAGCTCATCCCGGCTTTGAAAATGCAATGTCAGTTCCAAACCAGACTCCGGTCAGTTTCATGTTGGCGAACTGCGGTTACCCCAGTCAGATAAGCATTCAGGTGGTCAAGTGTTAGGGACGAAGGCTCTGGAATCTTACGGTACACGGATCTTGGGTCTGCTCCTTATTGGTTCCTGACTGAGCAAGGGAGGCTATTACACTCGAGCCCCAAGAGTTTCACTGATAAGATGGCTATACCAGTGCCTCTCTAGAGAGATGTCCAGAGGATGAGCTGAAATGTCCCGGCAGAGTGCAGCGCATATAAAAGTAGATTCCCTCTTATGAAATGATGAGGAAAGAGAAGGGGAAGGCAATATTCCAACATGTGTGCTTATTTCCACAACAGTGGCTCGGTGAAAACAAGAGGAATGGTGGAACCAGACCCTGACCTGGCTGGAGGTGGCTCAGTCAGATCACTTACTCTGAGCCTCAGTGTCTCCCTCCCAGCCGGTGTGGATAAAGCCCACTGCACCTCTCAGGGATGGCATGGTGACTCAAGAAATGCACGTGAGTTGCCCGGGGCATGGCAGCTGCTCCAGGGCAGGGTGGTTTGACAGGTCTGCTGCGCGTGACAGGGCAGGGTGCTCTGCAGATCACTCAGGTAAGCCCACAGGGAGGACAATGTATTTGGAGGGAAATATCACCCTCCCCAATTCTGACATCCAAATATCATAAAATTACCCAAGACAGTGGAGAACTCAGGTAGACACACCTCCAAAGGAGTGATGAGCTCCTGGGGGCTTTTCCTCTGGCTTCCCTGTAAGTGCTATTTTAGAATCCTGTTTCAGTTCTAACATAACAATACTTAGGAGGCAGAGTAAAACCTCTCTCCTTCACCAATACATCAAGTGCCCACAAACAGACAGATTCCATGCCTCCAAACCCTGTTCATTTATTTCTACTTGACCTTACAAAAAAAAAAAAGTGTCAGGATAAGAATGATTTATCTTTCTATTTATTTTTAAGGTCCTTAAGTACTACAATCACGGGCCCCACGACAACACTAAAAGTCAGATGCCAGGCATATTTTTTAAAAAGTAGTAAAATCTACATGTGCTGAAATGAACAGTTGGTGAAAGACTTTTTACAAATTGAGAGGGACGAGGCCCCTTTGCAGCGTACAGGCTGCCACACTGAGCTGCTTAAAGGCTGGAAGCTCAAGAAATTTTGAAGAGCATTTAAAATACTTCTGAAAATGTAACGGAGGAAGCATAAAGGGAAAATCTTACGTAGTAAGGAACACAAGACTACCAGGCAGCGAGGCCCTTTCTCTTTGAGTTCTAGATATTACTAGCTAGCTTCCTAACAACAACAAAAAATGAGAGCCTGAAGATGTCTAGGTGTTTTGTCTTGAGAAACTACCACAGCAGAGACTAGACTTAAAATCTCTGTCTTTACGACTGGTTTCAGTGCCAAAGTGAGAACCAAACACCGGACACATTCCACAAACACTGCTAACAGAGTTGTAGGGCGATTCAGAGCACGTGCCCCTCTGGCTTGGAGAGCCTGGGTCCTCATCGGTGAAACAGGAATCTAATCCATACATACAGCTGCTGTAAGGGTTATTTTATATACATACACACCTGTATATACAAGCCTACATATGCACATGTATGCATGTACACAAGCCATATATAATTACAGATGTAGCCTATATTGTCATTTGAGTATAATATATACAGATTATATATGTGCATGTGGGTTTTTTGGACTAGACTACAATGCATTTATAACAGGTTTCCACTAACTTTCTGGCTTAGATATATGGTATTTTCACTACTTATATACTCATTAAAGCATCTTTTTCTTTTTTTTTTTTTTTAAGATCTTATTATGTATTTTTCAGAGAGAGACACAGTGGGAGAGGGAACACAAGCAAGGGGAGAGGGAGAAGCAGGCTTTCTGTGGAGCAGGGAGCCTGATATAGGGATCAATCCCTGGACCCTAGGATTACAACCTGGGCCGAAGGTGGACGCTTAATGGCTGAGCCACCCAGGCACCCCAAAGCACCTTTTTTACCACTAAAAAAAAAAAAAAAAAAAAAAAAAAAAAAAAAATGGAGAGTATGAATATATGATAAAATCATTGATGGGTGCCATTGAGATGGTACAGGAGGCCAAAGAGACTTAAGACAGACATTTCTTTAAAGTTTTTTTTTTTTTTCCCTTTATCTACCTTCTGGGGTATCAGGAAAGAAAAACCTCATTTATTTTCCTCAGGTCTTTTTAGAATACCATCAATTCCACTAAATAACAGTAAAGCCATCTGGAATAGCTGACAGACAACAATTTGGAAGCAATTTCTTTCGAGACAGCTATAATGATTTTCCTTTTCTGTTTTCTTTCCCTCTTGAAATGTCAAGGATAACTGAAACTTTTTACTTTTCCATCTGTGATTTACTGATCAGTTCCAAACAAGTTTTGGAAGTACTTGAAAATTTGTTTCCAGTCAATTTAATACTGTTTTTTTCCTTAATTCTATTTTGAAAGTACCGTGTTCTGTCTTGTCTTTCTGATATTTAGAAAATATAAAATATTTTAAAACACAAATTGAAACATGATTATGAAGTATTTCACAATGGACAAAAACACTCAACGTATTTTAAATACCATCATAAGCAGACACAATGAAGTCACTCATATCTTTTTCAAATAGCTTGTCCCAAGAGGTTTAATAAAATGAACGTAGAAACAGACCCCCACATGGGTAAATGCTGCATCTTGTAGAGTAGAACTCATAGAAGACAGAATCCGGAATTCTCATTCTTAGCCTGGTGATTTAGTTACCCGAAGAGGAAAACAACACACAGGGAGAGAACAATATTAATCTCTGTTCACGAACAGAGCTGGCAACTTTTGGGTCTGGGCAAAACATGGCGCTCTTTGCTCTAGAGGAATTAAAAAAACTGAAGAAGATAAGATCTGTTCACGGTAGCACTGGAGATGGAGAAAAGTAACACAGAAACAACACTTCAAGCTTGTACTTGTGCCGTATTAGCAGAAAAAGCAATACTTGGGGCGACTGGGTGGCTCAGTGGGTTAAGCCGCTGCCTTCGGCTCAGGTCATGATCTCAGGGTCCTGGGATCGAGTCCCACATCGGGCTCTCTGCTCAGCGGGAAGCCTGCTTCCCTCTCTCTCTCTCTCTCTGCCTGCCTCTCCGTCTACTTGTGATCTCTCTCTCTCTAAAAAAAAAAAAAAAAAAAAAAAGCAATACTTGTCATTGAAATCAGTCAATGTTTGGCTGGAATTTACTGGCAGGATGAGAGGGGCTCTAGGAAGTAGTTATAGTTATCCCAGAGGAAGAAAAGGACAGGGAAGATGGGCAGGTGCAAGTCTGAGGGAGATGAAAATTGACTGAGAGACTTAGGGAGAAGAGGAAAGGGATGGCCAAGCAGTCAGGATGGGGTCAAGGACTCTTGCAGAGGTTGTTAGTTCCGAGCCGAGCCGAGGAAGCTGGCCTTTACTTAGGTGGCAAAGAGACCTTATGACTGTGAATTAAGCTCCCAAATGTAAGAACCGAAAGGGCCCATCCAGATGATCTAATCTAGTACTTCTCAAACTTTTCCATCAAAACATTCCTGAGGAAGAGGAGAGAACTTCACACCATATGGAGTCAGGGGTCATACCTGAAATCAATTCTTCTCTGAAACAGGTCTTCCGTACTTCTTGATAAATTGGCAAGGGATTTTCCAGTCTACTCCACGGATAACTTTATTTATTTGTATAAAATTGCTTTCCCCCAAATAGTGTGAGATATCCGTGGTCCAAAAGAGATTTGGGGTTTATCCTGTGCCTTCACATGGGCACAGTTTACCACCCTTTCCCCTTTTAGGGAATGGGAAACTCAGTTGGAAGAATGAATCCAGGCTTCCACTCACAAAGATGAAGTGACCTGCTCAAAGTCACAGTTAGTGAAGGAATCATAAATGCAATAATATTTCTTGCCCCTCTGTCCAAAACTCTCTCCTGCGATACCACACTATTAACACAGAAAAGAAAGCATTTGATATGACTGGCACAGGGCACATCATCCAGCACTACCCTATGAACCAGATGCAGACTTACCCTGCTGGCCCTACCTTGGCAGCCACTGCCTCCCTTGGGGCAATCTCCAGTGGTGTGAGAGAGATGGCTTAAACCAGGCTTCCTCCAGGGAAACTATCCCCCACACTGAAATTTCTAGTTTATTCACAAAGAGAGCACAGAGCCTCAGACAAATGCCTCCTTTCCCTAGTGGAACTGAGCAGGTGCTAATCAAAGCCTGTCGAGCGTGATTTGTACTACCGAGGGCTTCCAGGGAGGCATAAAAAGAAAAATCACAACACTGTGTTTATCTCCCTTTCATTGCTGGTTCTGGCAATGGTATTATAGTCAGGCAGGCTGAGTCAAAACAATTTTCTAAAAATATGGATCAGCTGAGACCATTTAAAGCCTCCTTTTATGGAGTTAACGTTAGGACTTTCCCCTTGGGCTGTTTTGTGTATTCTTTCCCAGAGCCTGCTCTTCCAGCAGCATCTTGCTATCCAAAACACACAATCTTTCTCCTTTTCGAGGAGATCGCAGCCTCCCGAAGGCTGATAAGTGGGTCTTCATTCTTCCCAGGAGCCTGGGCAACAAACTATTCCCAAGGGGCTCTCTCACTGGGGTGGGATGCAGCACGAGCCTCTGTCAGAGTTTCTCCTGGGGAGTAACTGGTTCTGTTGGTGGACCTGGTGCCACCCCAGACATGGGACTAGCTGCAGATCAGTCCCTTTCGATCCTTCCAAGGGCGAGTTTCTACTTCCCCAAGTTGTATGAGAGGCGAGCGTTAGGTTCTGGAGGGTGAACTGCAGGCCACGATTTTTGGTGCATCTTCAGGGGAAAAGAAATTCCACCCCGCATCTGAATTGAGTTTTTGGCTGCTGGTGACTACGCTAAGGTGATCCTGGAGGAGGTGTGCTTTCCGAGTAGATTCTATTTCCTTTATATTAAAATCAATAAACAAAGAAAATGCAACCTCTTTCAAACAAGCTTTGCAAACAGACTATTTTTAGAGCGGTGCTCCTGAAAGCTGCTGCTTTACAGGAATGGGATTTTACCTGAGAGGAACCCACTGACACATCTAGTCCCATAGATTTTCAAGCTGTGTCCCTGGAAACCCTGGGGTGGGGGGCGAAGCTCCTTAGTGTCTTACCAATGCGCAGGCGCACACTGGGGAGGGAGGGATGGGCGGGAAGGGGCCAGGAGCACTGGAGGGGTGAACAGAAGGGCCCTGGGCTCCATTGTCCTTAGACTGGGCGGCGCTGCTCTTCCTGCTCTCCTGCAGGGCTTCCATATGATCTTTCATGAGGGAAAGGTTCAGTTCCTAAATATTTTTGGAACTGCCCTAACCTGTATTATGGGCTGAATCATGTCCCCCTTCCAGCAACGACATACATCCTAACCCCCAGGACCTCAGAATGTGATCTTGTTTGGAAATAGGGTCTCTGGAGGTGAAATTTAGTAAGATGAGATCATAGTGGAGTAGACCAGCTCCCTAAAACCCAATCTCACTGGGGTCCTTCTAAGAAGACACCTGGTCACAGAGGGAAGACAGCCATATGGAGATGGCTGCAGACACTGGAGTGAAGCTACCACAATCCAGGAAGACCTGGGGCCACTGGACGTGAGGAGGAAGCAAGGAAGTGTTCCTCCCTGGAAACTTCAGGAGGGGCAGGGACCAGCCAACACCTTGATTTCAGACTTCCAGCCTCCAGAACTGTAAGGGAACCAAGTTCTGTTGTTTTCTACCATCCAGTGGGTGATCCTTTCTTCCAGCAGTCCTAGGAAGCTAATGTGCCCAGTCAGAAATCCTTTCTTGTCTCACTGTTTAATTTCTTTACCCTCTTAGGCAATATGTTGATAAAGGAAAATGCATTTTAAAAAAAAAAGAAGAAGAAAAATTTTTCTCAGGGTACTAACCAACTCCAGGCCCTTAATTCCCACCCCTACCCACTGTATATAGTTCTTAAGAAAATGCCTCCAATTTTCTCCAAGCATAAAGCTGAGGTCCCAGGAGGCAACTGCCCTCTGACACCACATGTAACACCATAAATCTCTGCCTTACCCTTGAGTCAGAGAACTCAGGTCAGCCAGGGATCCTCATCTCTGTAACCCAGAGAAGGCACAACTGATGCATCAGGCTCAGTTAACCAAGCCTGCTCAAGGTCTGGGAGGCAAGCTGCGTAATCATAATTGATATTTAAATAGCTTCTTTCTCTGAAGGGCTCAAAGAAATTTACAGACTTTTCCTTAATTAATCCTCGCAAGCCATCCATGAAGAAGGTAAAGAAAGGTCACTCATTTATCCCCCTTTGCTCTGATTCATCTCAAGCTTGGCCACTTGTAGTCTCTTAATTCCTGTGTTCAGCACTGTCGGATTTCTCTTGTTCCAAAATACAGACTTTTATTTTGAAGCTGTGTTCGTGTTTCCATATAACCCTATTTCCCGCAGCTCCTGGTTGGTAGAAGGAAATTATCCCTGTTCCCC
The DNA here is from genome assembly GCF_902655055.1 of Lutra lutra. NCBI lineage: Eukaryota > Metazoa > Chordata > Mammalia > Carnivora > Mustelidae > Lutra > Lutra lutra. The sequence goes on from NC_062280.1 coordinate 135,600,340, forward strand.
CACCCCCACCTCTTTTTTTTTTTTTTTTTTTTTTTTTTGGTTGGGTATAGGAGTGGCTGCTCAGAAAGACCCAATCTACTCTGAAATTACCATTTATTTAAAGCCTGGACTCTTGGATTATCTTGAGGCTTAGGAGACTCAGTGTGCATGAGTGTGTGTGTGTGTGTGTGTGTGTGTGTGTGTGTGTGTGTAAAGAGAGAGAGAGAGGAGCAACAGTCTTGCCAAGGGGCATTACAATGCCATAAAAAGTGTTTTAGGGGTGGAGTTGGGATCTCGGCATCTCAGCAGACATCTCATCACTACACACGTCTTTTGTAACTCTTTTGGTCAGTTTTCAGATTGTGTTCCCTTGCTACTCCTCCCAGGATGCCCTGGCTAGGAGACATGGAGGAAAAATACTCAGGGAAACTGAAGAAAGAGCTTTAGCCCCAACCCCTATTTTAAACAGGGCTGTTTCTCCTTTGCCTGTTTTCTTATGGAGCTTCTTCAATAAGCAAGTCTATCTCCTGAGCCCCTTTGTGGATATTAGGCAAAGATTCCAGAAAGATCAGTGGATTCTTTTGAGCTCTTTAGAGAAAGAAGTGAGTAATAAGAAAACAAAAACAAAAGTGCTATGTTGGGTTCTCAGGACTTGACCTAGGAGGCTCTACCTTTAATTTATCATAATGAGAAATGTTAATATCTGTATTTCTCAATTTGCTAAGAGATAAAGCTTTTCCCTACAGGGTGGAGTCAGACACTTAAATCTTTATTAGCTCATATTTGAGGCCACTCAGCAAAGGGCTACATATTACCAACCTGGAAGTTTTGTTGATACTAGTTTGCCCTCTCGGATGGTGTGGACTGATGGCATTTAGCCAAGAGCCACCAGCCTCTCATATCGCTAGCGCCTTCTCTAGTCACTGGACCTGTGTGTAGCCAACCCGTCCTATGACTCGAAGTCTTTCACTGAGCCAATAAATAGTGCAAGAATTCCAGTTCTTTAAAACCCTATCATTTCTCAGATGCTATAAAAATTCCAACCAAAGGCTTCCAAGTTTCAACACGAGTGTTTGCAAGCCAAAACAGCTTAACACTCAATCTGCTTTAGTCTGCTGCTTATATTAAAATCTGTAACTAATGACATTTCTATACTGCTTGCAGCCATCTTGTTGAGACAGTTGAGAAATCAGTCAAAGGTGGTATCGGTATATACATTTCTGTTCAAAATGGTCTGAGTCAGAAGAAAAACTGAGCTTAGCTTCTTTAAGCAGAAGGATGTTAAAACAGAAGGTTCTAAATCCAGAAATGTATATTAGTTATCATTTATTAGAAGTAAAATGTGACCATTAAGGAGTAGCCAAAATTAGAAGGTAAGTGCACAAGTTCTTCCTAAACTCTTACCAAAAACATTTATGTAGGTGTATCTTGATTGGCAGCTAACGACAACAAAATTGAGAAGGCAAGTCAGGGATTGTTAACTCTTGTTTGTGGAAGGGGAGAAGCATGGGGTCTTAGAAGGATTGGATTCTATAACAATCAAGTTGCGGAAAAGAGAGAAATTCATTGAGTCAAAATCTTATAGGTAATATCGCCTCATGCTGTCTTTTGCATCTTGGGCAAGATAAATTGCATCATTACCAGTACCCGAAGGGGTTGGAGGAGCTCTGGTGATCTCAGGATGTTGATTTCCAGAGTTAAAATAAAGAAATACAGAAACTAACATCTGACCCAGGAAAGCAGTCCTGAAGTGATGTGGAATAAGAGTCAAATTTAAAAAGTAGAATGGCAATGATGTGTACCTCAGCATGACACCTTTTGCTTCAATTGGTATTTTCTATTCATGTTAACTTGTAAAAGAAAAAAAATTGGCCTGAGTTCAATCAACTGTAAATTAAAATTCAGTTTTTCGGTCATATTAGCCACACTTCACATCTTCATTAGTCACACATGGCTGGTGGCAACTGTACTGGACAGTCCAGATATTTATTTATTTGACAGACAGAGATCACAAGTAGGCAGAGAGGCAGGCAGAGAGAGAGGAAGGGAAGCAGGCTCCCTGCTGAGCAGAGAGCCCGATATGGGGCTCAATCCCAGGACCCTGGGATCATGACCTGAGCCAAAGGCAGAGGCTTTAACCCACTGAGCCACCCAGGTGCCCCAGTATTGATACTTTTAAGATACAGGAACAGTCCAGATATAAGACATTTTCATCATTTGCAGATAGTTCTGCTGGACAGCATTGTCTGAGAAGGAATATCTTTCAGATTATTTTAAGGATGGCTGGCATGAGTAAGACCCTTCTGTGCCTTCCAAACACCAGGATGCCTGTCAGCATCAGCTGTCAGGGTCATCCTAAACTGCTTTCCTTCTTTTCCATATTATGTCTCAGTTTCACCCATTTCAAGCTTAACCACCAAGGTAATGAACAAGGAACAAATATTATAGAAAAAGGTAATTTAAGCAACTAGCATGCTGTCCTATAACTAATAGATAGAAAACTACGTTGGATTATTCCCTCATGGAGCCTATATGACATTAACTTCTGGCTTCCCCACTATGTGGAGTATAGCTGTAAAGATCACAGCAGACACTCTGAGCATTTTAAGTCCAACAGTCCTCTCAAATATGGGAGATTTTATAACATCTATTTGGACTTTTAGAGAAGTGCACACAAATGCCAAAGTCATTGGCACGAACCCTCTCATAAAAGCAAGAATGAAAGGAGAGGGGTTGCCTGGGTGGCTCAGTTGGTTAATCATCTGCCTTCAGCTTAGGCCATGATCCCAGGGTCCTGGGATCGAGCCCCACATCGGGTTCCCCACTCAGCAGGGGATCTGCTTCTCCCTCTCCCTGTTGCCCCTCCCACTGCTGCTCTCTCTTTCTCACTCTCACTTTCTCTAATAAAATCCTCAAAAAAAAAAATGAAAGGAGAAACTAGAAAAGAAGAAAACAAGTACAGTTTGTTCCTTCTTCTCCTTTACCAGTGAGGACTTCACCGCCTTCACTGAAGAGGGGAAATTCATCAGTTTCATGATCACTTTCAGTTTCAGGGAGACTGGAGGCAGAAGGGGAACATGACCTTATCGGTTCATGCGGTCAGGTTCAGTAAGGTGTGTAGTGGGCGGCATTCTCCACGTGTGCCTATTCTTTCCGGTCATTATTATTAGACGGTGCTAAAGCAGAAAGATAAGCAGCATGAAAATCTCAGCTTTTTAGATATACCGGCATAGCCTTTTTTTTTCCCTGAATTTTTTTTTTAAATTTAGGTTTCTCAGTAGTATATCAAGAGTTCTACTGCCAAATCATTCTCATACTTTTCCTGAGTTGCCAATACTCTGCCGCCATGAGCCATCAGTCCAAATTCTATCACCTTTATATTGCTGTGCATGGTTCAAGAAAATGGTTAGGGTGTGGGATTAAAGGCTTCAAGGGTAACATGGTTGAACTCCATAGGGCCAGTTAGCTTGCCTCCAGCGATTGCCTTCTTCCTGGCATCTCAAAAACAGAAGCCACTGGTCGTGAGAACTACTGGGAAGATAGGGAAGGATCCAAACATATGCTTTTAAAAAATCAACACAAATGATAAGCTGAATGGGAAATGGATTAATTACAGAACAGATTTCTTGGTGACAGTATATAAACTTCTGTTGTCAGAGATGGTAGCCACTAGCTAGCCACATGTAGCTATGGGGCCACTTGAAATGTGGCTACTGCCAACTGAGATAGGCTAACAGAGTAAAATACACCTGCATTACAAAGACTTAATAGGAAAAAAAGGAAAACCTCATTAATAATTTTTATACCAATTACATGTTGAAATGACACTACTTGGATATATTGGACTACCAAAAAAATGTATTATTAGTTCATGCTTCTTTTTGTGCTTCCAAATAGAGCTCCCAGAAAATCTTATATGACATATATGGCCCACATATTATTTCTATTGACGCCACAGACCACGATCACAGGCTCTATCTGTAATACAAAAGGGCTCAGAAAATGCTGACTCATGAAAAGCGAGTCTAAAGCATTATCTGCTCTGAAGGCAAAAGAATCCTCTGGCAACAAAAGCAGATGAGTGGCTGGGACTGGAGTAGGCATCATAAATATCTCGACTACTGAGAGCAACATAAAGGGCTAGCCAGCTGCTGAAGCTACATAATCTAGCAGTATCAAAAAGAAATCAAACACAGATTTCAAAATCTCTGCCTTGTCTTTTGAACTGACTGTGGGAAAGCGGCTCCCACAATCTGCCCGCGGTTGGGGCCGGGAGTCCCGAGGTACTCAGATCCTCACTTTGATTTCTCTTGATCAAAGATGGCACCTCATTACTGAAAAAGAGCCAAAGGCTCCTGGAATGAATTCCCCCAGTGGGGTATACAATGACCCAGGGAGATAGCATGGTAATTCGATAATTACATCCAAGAGTTTTCTGAGTACTACCTAAATCCCCAGATATTGAGAAATAAGGAAAATTAGGGATCAATACATTGTAAGACCTGGGAGAAGCGATGTTTTTCTCAAGTGGCAATTCAAGTCATTCACACAGCCAGACAATGAAGGCATTTGTCGGTTTAGAAAAGGGAATATCCAACCAGCTTTCAGCCTCTTCCTTCATTTCCAAGTTTCTGTCCTTACGCACAATAAGCTCTTGTGTTCTATAAATAGGCAGGAAGGGAAGTTAATCGGTGTCAGCTTTCTCATCCAAGAAAAATTTTATCCCTGCCTCCTCTCCAATCTTTCCAGGCTTAGAGATGATCATCACTCCCTTGTTTCGAGGTCTGTAACTTCATTATAATCAGTGTGATATTGTGCATATCCTAGTTGCCTTAAACTTTCATGCCCCGGAGTCATTAGCTAACAAGCTATGGAGAGTGCCCAGGTCAGAGTGAGCGGTAACATCCAATCAGAAAGAGCCATAGCCTAGAAATAGTAACCAGCTCTGCCATTATCCGTATTATCCATCAAGAGTAGAAACTTGGCCAATACCAAATAAGTATCAACTGTGTGTTTCTACTGGGGAAAGTGATGTTTTGTTCATTAGCCTAACGGATGTAATAACATGATCTCATTAGGTGACATTTCAGATATTCAAAATATGTGTGTGGAAAAAAAAATCAGTTAGCTCCGCCCCCACTGTCGCATGAAGAGTCCAGCTTGGCCTGTATCCTATATCCTGTATCCCTTAGGCCTGATTCCTGTACCTCTGGGAGAAATAGTGCCTGTGGTTTGATCTCTAGTTGGATCTGTGCCCAGCCATTGGTGTATAAGGATTTCTGATTTATGATGCCAGGTAGAAAACCCGGAATCCCGCCATGTAAATGCTGTTGTTTGTCTCAAGTACACCTTTCCTATAAGGGAAGGTCAGCGCACCTAGAAATACAGAGAACTGAGACTCTCTAGAGCTTAAGGAACAAAGTGTAGGAACTGTTTTGTGCCTGCTTTACCAAAGGCTCTTTGTTAAACTAATGTCTGATAAAATTCTGTTAGAAATCTACTTGTTTTGTAACATGGTAGGCAGGTGATAAGGCAGTGACTTTTTTCTTACCTCCTTAGGACTTCCTGGTTACTACTCTGATCTAACAAAATTAACTGCAGCGCCCTGCCCAGCCAAACTGCCTTAGGTCAGGGAACATCTGCCCGATTTCTTCACACTGATCCAGCAAAGAGCTTTTTTTCAGTCCTTGAGCGCAATCCTTCCAGCTTCCAGGGCATGTGAATTCTCCTCTCCATTTTTCACCTGGTCATCTCCTTTGTACTGTTTGGGTCTCAGCTCAAATCACTGGTTCTCAAACTTTGCTGTGCAATAGAATCACCCATACAGCTTCTCAACTATGCCACAGCCCGGATCACACCCCATGCAAATTCAATCAGGACGGTTGGAGGTGGGGGCCAAGCATCGGTATTTTTTAAGGATTCCCTATGTGATTCCATTGAGTGGTCACTTGGGAACCACTGGCTACAATGTCGTTTTTCTTAGCACAGACTTTCTTACTCCCTGCCCCTAAATTTAGGTTCCTCTATAATTTAGTTTCCCATGTCTTAGAACTTTCGACATTTTCTTATGTAATCATCAGCTGTGCCATTTCTGTTTTGGTGCTGTCAGCCTCCTAGACTGACGTCCTTCGAGGGCCAACACCTTGACTGGTTTTCTAATCTCAGCATCTGAAGCAGCTAGCCCGATGCCTCGTCCACAGGAGATGCTCAATATCTGTTTGTCAATAATGAATAAATCAATGAATTCAATATTTGCCACTTCATGGAAACTGTCTCCCTTCAATTAAAATGAACCAACTCATCAAACATTTAAGTGATAGGTGTTACCAGTTTTCTAACAGGTACTTTGGGATGACAGGAGCGAACTGTGATCTATTTGGGAATAGGATTAATGCAAAGGAATCCTAAGAGAAGTGAAGAAGGCAGAATTATAAAAAACAAGGGCCTACGCAAAGTACATTGAGTGCAAGGTAGTGAGTGACACAGATATATGGACCCTGGTTCTCCCAAACTTCTGTGAGTGAACTTGGGCCCAGACAGTCAAATTTATGTCATACAGCACAGCCAGCCACCATCCATCCCAATTTTGCCTCGTTTTGCTCAGATGTTTGAATTTCATTCCCCGCCAGTCCTCCTGAACTTTATGCAGTGTCTGCCAGAATCACCAGCACTTTTTCTTTCTTTTTTTTAAAGGGAAGGGTGAATACAATTTTTTTTAAAAAAGATTTTATCTATTTATTTGACAGAGAGAGAGAAAGATCACAAGTAGGCAGAGAGGCAGGCAGAGAGAGAGGGGGAAGCAGGCTCCCCGCCGATCAGAGAGCCCGATGCGGGGCTCGATCCCAGGACCCTGAGACCATGACCTGAGCTGAAGGCAGAGGCTTTAACCCACTGAGCCACCCAGGTACCCCTCACCAGCCATTTCTTTATGTGAATCAGAAAACTAGATTCACTCATAAAATGGGAAAGAATTATCTCCATCTTGTAAACTGATTGTCATCTTCATTTAATTTTGATCAAGCCTTTGGGATGATATTTAAATGACTAGCCTGATGAATCATAGAGCTGTGTTAGCAGAAACAGATTTGTCTGTGCTCGCTAAAATATTTATTCTCCTCCCATTTGTATTCCTATCTTCCACCCAAATCCTTGACGATGTAAACACTTTTGGGGGCTGTCTCTACAAACCACAATTCCTGCGTCTGGCCTGAATAGATATAACTCCAGAACCCAAATTGGGGGCAGGAGGCAATATATGTTCTTGCTAATTTCTGCAAGCTGACATAGAAACAAACAGACCAAAAGAAGTTCTCTGGCCCCTATGCCTCGTAGCAGAAGCTGGGTGCTGCAAATTAAGGTAATGTTCATTGGCCACATCGGAGGGAGAGGATGAATACATTCTAGAGAGCTCTGGAATGAAAGAAGGCTTGTAGTAAAAGTACTAATGAAGGACATGCAAGATTAGTCCGAGTTGCTTGGAGGTAGCAACAGCCGTTTCTCGAAGCTAAATCTGAATTAATGGTGGGACTCATCCTATTAAAGCAAAGGATGGAATTTGTCCAAACTGTTCTTGCAGTGGCTAACATTAAGGAGGCCTTGTGTGTGTGACTGACGTTCATTTATTTTTTGGCATTGTCACTGAGCTCCCCAGAATTCAGGATGACTGGGAAATGACAATGAGGCATCCGCACAGTTTCACTCAGATCCGGCTCAGTCCTGCATCCTAAAAGGCAGCAGAAATTCTTTCCCAATCAGGGCTTGAGACTATTAGGGGAAATGTTGTCCAGTTGGGGGCTTTTTCTTTCAAATAAACAAATACATCGTTTGAAGAAGAACTGTGTCAGGTGAGTACGAGTGTGTGACTTTTAGTATCCCCCAGGATGGTTTTTGTGCATAGTTAAGATTACCTAGAAGTTATTCTTAAAAAATACATATTCCTGAAGTGTCTCAATCCAATTCGTAAAATTTTTTTGTCTTTTGAGAAATTTAGCAACTATTAATAATTTCTTTCAAATTGTTAATTTGATTGATTGTAAATTGGATCTTTGATCAATAACTACTCTCATTAGTTAATCAAACTTTTTAAAAAAATTTTATTCATTTATTTGTCAGAGAGAGCGCAAGAGAACACAAGCAGGGGGAACGGCCGACAGAGAGAGAAGCAGGCTCCGCACTCAGCAGGCAATCCGATGCGGTACTTGATCCAGGACCCTGGGATCGTGACCTGAGCTGAAGGCATATGCTTACTGGACTGAGCCACCCAGGTGTCCCAAACTACTACTACTACTACTACTTCTTCTTCTTCTTCTTTTTTAAGATTTTATTTATTCATTTGAGAGAGAGAGACAGAGACAGAGAGCACAAGCAGAGGGGAGAGGCAGAGGGAGAATCAGACAGCCGTCTGAACAGGGAGCCCCACACAGGGCTTGATCCCAGGACTTGGAGATCATGACCTCCTCAGTGAAGATCCTCAAACATTTAAGATGCCAAACACATTCAGATTTCTTTACACAAAACACTTAATATTGAGGGATGATTCTTGTCAACATTGTACTTTTTTTTTTTTTTTTTTTAATTTTGAGTCTTATGAAGACAACCAAGTTGCCTAAAACAATTTTGTGGTCATGCTGACAAGCAAAAGGTTTGAGCCCACACACTCTACCGTGAGTGACTGAATATCAACCCACAGGTTTTAGCCTAGAGGTAAACTCCGGGACTGCAAGAGATCCAGGGCAATTTTTCTCTTCACCGTTGTCAACATGGCAAGGAAGTACTGTTTCAACCTTCACTAGGCCAACATGGATCTCAAGACCATGCCCTTCAAACAGGCGATCTTGTAGCCCAGATCTCCACAGTGAAGTCATATCTTTATTTAATTTTCTTTACTGACAGAATTTGGCAACCCACATTAAGCTCAAAGCTAAGAGTCTTCACTGTTTCCATTGTATTTGTGTTTATTTGTGTTTCATAGATACTTAATTTCTTCATTGGATTCAATGAATCCCTTCCCTTAAAAAAAAAAAAAAAAAAAAAAGTCTGTCCTGGGAGCTCCTGCTTAAGCTCTGACTCTTGACTTTGCCTCAGGAAATGATCTCAGGATCACAAGATCGAGCTCCCTCGTTAGGCTCATGCACTGGGCATGAAGCCTGGCTAAGATTCTCTCTTTTCCTCCTTCTGCACTTCTCCCCTCTAAAAAAATAAGAAAAAAATAAGAAAATTTAAAAAGTCAGTGCTGACCAAGTAGTTAGTGATTTTTCCAGTCTCTCCACTACTGTTACATATCTTCTGCCTGAGAATTTCTAGGGTAGAATCTGGTTCTTCCAGACCAACTTCCTGAGTGCCTCATATACTAGATGTAGCTCAGCATGAAGTTCACCTTGTGCAGGCAAAGCCATTACTCTCCAGCATGCAAGTTTTCCATTTTCCAGACCTTTAGCTACAAATATCTTCACTAACTTCTCTTGATCCTCCGCAAGTAAGTGCCAAATGGAGCATGGGCCAAGCAGAAATTGAAAACTAGAAGAATTAGGTCGTATCATCAAAACTTTGCTATGGAAAATGACTCCAAACAGGTCTAGAAAATATCTACTTGGAACTGAAAAAAAGACCTGGGTGGCAAAAAGAAATAAATGTCATGAGCTACAAAGGTGATGCTTTTCTACATAATGAATATTGGTTTAAAAGGGTGTTCTACCTTAATTTTCACTGATTCATTTACATATGTAAATCCACAGGACATATAACTTGGCACATGATTATTAAACTGATTTATGACCTACCAATTTTTTTTTTCTTCAAGAACCACTTTATAAAAGTTGACTTATTTAATTAGCCATCAAAGCTATCATTAGAGAAAGGTGAACCGTACTGGATTTTCTTGGAAAGAAATGAGCATTTCCCTTCTGAGATTTCATGAAAGGTGCCAGATGCCTGTCTGGGACACAGTGTCCAGGACTGTGCTTTCCTTCTGCGTAATAACCAAGGAGTGAAAATGGAGGCCAAAACTACTTATCTTTGTCTGTGCCATAATATGAAGCCAGAGGTTTATACTCAGCGATCTCAAATCCTTTACAAAAGACAGTGGAAATTAAGTAAGTAAACACAACATATATTTACAATACTGTACATGAACAGACACATGAAAAGATGCTCATCATCACTCATCATCAGGAAAATGTAAATCAAAACCATAATGAGTTATCACCTCACACCTGTCAGTATGGCTACTAGTAAAGAGACAAGAAACAAGTGTTGGCGAGGATATGGAGAAAAAGGAAACCTTGGGCACTATCGGGGGAATGTAAATTAGTGCAGCCACTGTGGAAAACAGTATGGAGGTTCCCTGAAATTTAAAAATAGAAACACCATATGACCCAGTAATTCCACTGCTGGAATTGAAAATGAAAACACGAATTCAAAGGGATACATGCACCCCTATGTGTACCACAGCATGATTTACAGTAGTCCAGATTTGGAAGCAACCCCAGTGTCCATCCATAGACAAACGGATAGAGAAGATGTGATATGTATGTGTATATATATAACAGAATATTACCCAGTTATAAAAAGAATGAGATCTTGCCATTTGAGACAACACAGATGGACCTAAAGGGTATTATGCTGAATGAAATGAGTCAGACAGAGAAAGACAAATGTATGATTTCACTTATACAGGGAATCTAAAAAAGAAAACAAATTAATGAGCAAACAAAAGCAGAAACAGATCCATAAACACGGAGAACAAACAGATGCCAGAGTTGAGGGAGGGTAGGGGGATGGGCAAAAGAGGTGAAAGGAAGTGAGGGGTACAGGATTCCAGTTATGGAACGAGCAAGTCACGAGGATGAAAGGCACAGCACAGGGAATACAGTGAGGATACTGTAATAAGGCTGTATGGTGACAGATGGGAGCTGCGCTGTGGTGAGCACAGCAGGACATACGGGACTCTTGAATCACTATGTTGTACACCTGGAACTAATGTAACATTGTGTGTCAACTTTACTCAAATAAAAATAAGTAAATAAGTAAAAATTAATTATCCAATTAAAAAACCCAATATATCTGCAATCCCAGAAATGCCAAAAACTATTGAATAAGCTATTCAATTACGCCAAGAAATAGCTGAGTTTTAGGTAAGCTTCCCAATAAGTCAGTTCCATAAACTAAAACTGCTAATTTATTTGTTGGTGGGATAACCTACAGACTAACCTAAATTGCCCTAACATAGACAGAACCCCTACCTCAGACTAAGGCCAGGGAATTATTCACAGTAATGAAAATAACTTTTCATCCTCAAATTAAAAACAATGTTGCAAAGTTCCTAGCATAATCACTTTAATTAAGTGTAATTTATTTGATCCTTATATGGATCTTCCAGTATTACTACTTGCATATAGCCAATTATAAATACCCAGAGACTTCTCAGTTCTCATTATAGGCAAATAAAATGCTTTAATAAATAATGTATTTTGCCATAATATGGATCCATTCTATTTTTGTTATGGTGTTTTCTTATGTTTTGCACCAAACGCACAATAAACATTATTACCTTTAACCCTATGACCAGATTGAACTGCTGTGATGTAAGTTATTGAAAAATAAAAATCAAATTCAAATAGAAGTGGGCCATGAAAGACAACTAGTTGATGCCATCAAATGACATTCTGTCTGCCAACTTCAAAAAAAAAGAAGCAGGTCCAGTTTGGAGCTTCCAGAAGCATGACCAGAAATATAATTTAGAGAAATATTTTTAATAGTCACGGAAGGGATGAGAAATGTGTGTTATTATTTTTTGATTTAACTAAATCAAATTGTCTTTAAGAAAATAGGCCTTCTCATTTGGCTTGTTCCAATCACACAAAGCAACCTGAATGTTTTCTCAAGAGCCATCACAACAACAAAACTAGTCATGTGTTTGTGCACCATTATGGAAAAGTGGCTTAGTATACTGTAAAAATATAAGGAGTCCTGGTCTTAAGGAGCTGATCTTGACAACATCACCTAGATCCACAGGCCAAAATGGCTTTGGACTCATAATTCTAAGTCGGTTTTCTCTTCAAGACATAGCTCCTTGGCTCAGGTGACCAGACCTCTACATACTTTACAGTTCAAATTGAGATGCGCTGAGATACTATGCATGACCGGCAATGATAGGCATTTTGGTCAACATAGTGTTCTAAGCCCTGATCCACTTTAGAGACTCATATATGTCTCTGGCCAACCAGTCTTTATTGAGTTAAACGCCTGCCTTCCACTGTACACAATCTGACATGACAGTTCAACATACACAACAACTCTTTACATTTCCTAAAGTAACCATTAAGTGATTTGGATAAAACTTAGAATGGTCTTTGGGTAACAGTAGTTAAAACTGGTACTTGGTTAGGAAAGAGAGAATGTGACAAAAACAAAATCAATCCAACATAAGTTGTTCTGTAACTGAACAGGTTCCTTTTGGCCTCAGGCATCTATCTTCTAGAACAAGAATAGTTCAGTAGTGTTCAGTGCTATTCAATAGTATGGCAAGATCTCTCAAAGATTCTATAGGGTTTATAGGATCATTGTGTCATGCTCAGCACCAAATGCCAGTCAAACGTTTAAAGGGGGGGCACTTCTATGTAAGATAAATTTCTTAGAAGACTATATAGACTAGAAATCATTTTTCAGATAGCCACACCACATACTTTATGTATAACTTTTATGTGCTAAATTTGTACCTATCTGAATTATACATCACATTTTGGATAACAAGGATATTATCTGAAGAAAAAAAAATTTTTGTGATAAAAGAAAAAAAGAGCTAAGACACAAAAAAGTCTTTCACAACAGTTCAAAAATCCCGAGGCCAAATTTATTCATTCATTTGGCTTTCAGCGGGCAAGTGCTTTGTCCCCCACAGTATTATGCAAGCTTACTTAAGAATGCAGAAGAGCTCAGAGAGCTGAAAATTCTATTCCCATTGCCATGGTGAAAACCATAGTCTATGAAGATAGTGGCCCCCAGCACAAGTGGAGTGGTCTCCAACATTCCTTTGGGACCCCACCACTGAACTTGAAAACAAATAATGCAACTGAGAAACAAACCTTCTGTCTAGAATCCAGTTAACATCACTTCAAATATCATTTTGGGGAAACAGATCCATCCCATGAGCAACAGTGATACAAAACTAACAAAAGACCATCACGAAGAGATAAGAATTCTTCCCATATCTGAAACCGTGTACGAATAACATTCACAACAGATACTTCCCCCATCTCAGGCAGCACAACCTAAACACAAGTATTTTGTACAAAACCACCCAGAGGACACCCCCGCTGAGGCGATCAGTCAACGCACAGTGGCTTTGGGATATTTTCCAAAAGCAAAGTCACTGAAGAATGCTAACATTTCATTACTTCCTTCTTTTATGAGGATTATTGAATCAGGAAGTCGTTGTCCCCTATTAATCTTTGAAGAGAGAAAAAATAATGGCAGGAATCCACAACTTCCTCATAGCACAGCACAGCTGCTTGGCTTCCACTCAACATTCCTTATTTCAAGTAAGCATTACATGTTAAGCCACAGAATTATAAGTAAGTGGTTTATTACAGGGAAACCTTCCCAGGTGGGCATCTCTGTTAGAGAGATATTTGACTAAAAGGCTAAAAGTTCCTTTTCATAATGGTATGTCTACTATCATAAACATATTTCTGTGTGGGCAGCAGGTAAGTGTGAGTCATCTGTTTACTCTCTACCCGAGGGGCAACTGGTCGCTGTAACTAGGAATACACACTTCCACTGTAGTTAGCTAGTGTTTCATCAAGAGGCCACATTGCAGGGTGCCCCTACAGATTTGTTTTAGTCATGTTTATCACCGCACTAACCTTAGAAGTTGTTGTAATTGGCAATATGTACGTAAAATGCGAGGGTTTGGGTTAATGAAGCTACTGGTACCGCAAGTTTGTGAATTGGGTAGAATACTGAGACATCTCTACTCTTCTGTGGTCATGCTAGAAGAGTCTAGTGAGCTGTGTATAGTCCCTGAAATGCCTTCTGAGATTGGACTCCACAAGAGTGCTGTATCCCGACATGATTCGTAAGACCTTGGTGGCCAGATGGAATCATCACTCAGGTCAGCTGAAGTCCTGACCCCACAATAGTGTTGCGTTTATCTCAAAGGGACTCTCTCTTGTCAGCTGTGGTTGACACACCTGACGGAGAGCTGGGATTTTGATGAGCTTCAGAAAAGACACTATCATTGTTAGGGCCTGATTGTTAATGAGTGTATGTGTGGATTGTTTTGAGTGTGCTTCGGTATTGGTCCGGGGGTTGTCAGGGAGAAAAGTGATAACCTTCACTTACCCCATTTTATACTGACAGACCGTGAATTGCTCCTAAAACTAACTTGCTTCGGGGTGCCTGGGTGGCTCAGTGGGTTAAGCCTCTGTCTTCAGCTCAGGTCATGATCTCAGGGTCCTGGGATCGAGCCCCACATCAGGCTCTCTGCTAAGCAGGGAACCTGCTTCCCCATCTCTCTGCCTGCCTCTCTGCCTATTTGTGATCTCTCTCTCTGTAAAATAAATAAATAAAATCTTTTAAAATATATTTAAAAAAAAACTCACTTGCTTCTTCTGGGGCACCCACTGAAATTCCGTTTAGCAGCCTCTTCTCAATTGCATGGGAAGCCTTTGCAGCTAACTTCTAGCCAAGGAAATGTGAGGGTAAAAGACATGCGCCACTTTGTTTCAGGGTTTTAAGACGTAGATGCAGCACCCCCAGGTTATTTTCCCTCTTCTCTCAGCTGGATATAGACAAGGATAGGGCTCAGGGAATGGTGCCTCAATGGAATGAGGCTGGATCCTTGAACCACCATGTGGCAGCTGAACAGTAATATTTACTTGGACTGAGCTAGATATAAACTTTCATTGCCTTTCAAAATTATTCATCTGGAGCCCATTTATTACCACAGTGTAGTCTTTCTAACTGAATCAGGAGACCACCAATATTTGCCAAAAATAACCCTAAAAAGTGTGTATGACCCCACAGATTTAGAATAGTTTGAATACATTTAGCTACAAGAGATGAACACACTGTATTCGAAGACTATCAGAAAAAAAGTTGTAGTTGGGAATCAGCAGATCTTTACCAAACAATTCTACATTTTATATAAGACTTGATGGACCACTATGCTAGGTCTTTGCAATGTCCTTCTTTTCTTTTTCTCATTCAGAAATCACTATAAGAATCATAATGATACAACAACTATCAAAAATAGAAACTAACAATTATTGAGCATTTACTATGTGTCTGGAACTATTCTCATAATGTTATGCACCTAACTGATTTAATATTTATAACAACCCTAAGAGACAAGTACCACAATTATCCCCATTTTATAAAGAAGGAAACTAAAGTACAGAGAGGCTAAGTGTTTACCCAAAGTTATATAATTCATAAGGGGCAGAGAGGGAACTTGAACCCATGCAGTCTAGCACCAGTATATAAGCTCTTAACCTCACCACCATACTGACTGTCTCTAGAATATCACAGAAGATTCAAAGATGAATAACAGACTTGACCTTGCCCCAAGGAATTTAGAAAATCAAGTATAATACAAGATAGTCTATATATCCCTAAGGGGGGATACAAAATATTGTGCAGTTTCAAAGAAGGGAGAGAGAATGTCTAATCAAAGAAATTCAGAACGTTTTATAAAGGAAAATAGCATCTGTTGTTTTAATTCAATTCAACCTACTTCTACGGAGCACCATTTTATGCCAGCTCTTTGAAGAGTTCCTAGTCAAATAATAACTACACGATGTAACCACACTGACATGCAATCAGAAAATCTTCTACCATTTAAAGTTAGAAAACAAGATCTGAATATTCACAAAATATGTTTCTATTTAAATTTTAAACCCAGAGCTACTTTTTCTTAAATGTAGGTATGTCTTAACTGAATTTTTTCTACTGCTACTCTCTTTAATAAATGAACACATGTTTGCATTTGTACCAGTGTACTGAAATCTAAAATGCATATTGAGAAGTAAACATAAGCTGGGCACAGCTCAAAGAGTTCCCATAAACTGAATAGCCCTTGTATGTAACCTTTGCTCAGATCACAAAGCAATGTGACTGGCATCCCGGGAGCCTTCCTGCTGCTTCCTTTGAATCAGCACCTACCCCACGTGTTACCATTATCTTAACTTCTAACAGACTGATTGGTTTTGCCTGTCTTTGTGCTTATATAAATGGAATCATAAACTATGTGCTTTTCTGTTACAATTTCTTTCACTCAGCTTTATGTTTGTGAAATGTTTATGTCATCCCTATTGCTGAGTGTCATTATAATTAGTTTCTTGCCATTGCTGCCTACCAGTCCATGTGCGAATCTATCATAGTATTATCCAATCTCCTGTTGATAGGCATTCAATAGTTTCCAGTTTTTGTTCGCTACCAAAAAATGTTTATGTGAAGACTCTCCTATATGTTTTTTCATTCATATATCTGTATGTTGCTGTTTTGAATATACTTGGGACAGGAATTGCCACAGCAAAGAATCCACGGGCATCTCAAAAGGTATTTCCTACCTGGAAATCAAGCTCAGTAAATAATACTAGGTGTTAGTAATAGCACACATCAAATCAGAAAGCACTAATAAAATAAGCACTGCCTGTGAGAAGGTCAACATTCATACATAACTCTTTCTAGAGTCAGATTTTATTTTTTAATTTATTTTATTTTTTAAAGATTTTATTTATTTATTTGAGAGAGAACAAGCTGTGGGAGGGGCAGAAAGAGAGAGAGAGAGAGAGAAGGAGAGAGAAGCAGATTCTCTGCTGAGCAGGAAGCCCAAAGTAGGGCTGGATCCCAGGACCCTGGGATCATGAGCTGACCAGAAGGCAGATGCTTCACCAACTGAGCCACCCAGGTGCTCTTAGAGTCAGATCTCAGCCGCAGCTCGAGAGGAGCCTATCACAAGGACTGGCTCCTGTTGCCATTTTCCAAGAAATTGCTCTGAAGATCTCACACCAAGCTTTAGGGCCTGTGCATTAGAACATTTAAGAACATCTAAAGACATTCTCAAGGGCCATTCTGGCAGGAGTGCAGGTAGAACACGGAGCCCTGCTCTGGGGCATCTCTCTTTTAGCATTTTTTTCACTTTCCTGTTCTTTTCTCTAGAGCAATCAAGTTAATTTCACAGGGAGGGATTCAAGTTCCTGTTGCTGTGGGCTCGTTTTCTGCCATTTGTGTTAAAACATGCTATGAAAGTTTTGCTTATGAAACTTTGATAGAAGGCATAATGATGCCAGTTATTTGTTTTATCCCTGTCCAAACACCTAAATGGCATAATCCCTTGGCAGTTAAAGATTTTTTCCGTGTCCACTGGCTTTTAAACTCTTGAGAATTTCAGTTTAGAGTAAATTAGACTGAGAAAAAAAAAATAATAACAGCATGTTAACTTCTTTCAAAACGTAAATAATTTACTAAAACAGGCTGAAAACAATGCCTTTGTGAAGACACTGGGCATGGTATTTTTCTAAAGAACACTTAAAATTCAAGGGATCTCTCAGATTTTAAAGTTTCGGTTTCTCCCTCTTTCTAACCCTTATGCAGCCCATGACCAGGTTATTTGGAGAAGAGCACATTCCTCAGCCCCAAGGGCAGGCCAGCTTGGCCTGGCTTCACTTGCGTTGTGTTTTTTTGTAACAGCAACCCAAGACGGAAACATCTGGAAAAACACCCTGACTGAGCTGGTGGGATCAAAGACCAAAGTGAAGTGGTCTATTGTTAATTTCTAGGAACTGGACACAGAGTGCAGAATGAAATGATTCAGTTGGGCATGAATCCCGCTGGATTTCTGAAAGGCTTGTGTATCACCGTACTGCCATGCCAGATAGCTGAAGAAAAGGTAGTTTGGCAAAATTGAGAAAAAATAAATTTGTGTGTGTAGGTGTGTATGCGTATGCATGTAACGTGTGCGTATATATATGTCAAACAACTCAAATCAGTAATCAGTATGTTCATGGTATATTGATTCCTCTGAGGGCAAAGATAACTTTGCCCAAAGAGATAAAAAACAAAACAAAACAGGAAAGCCAGCTGAAGAAACACTGACGCCATTCATGACATGGATTCAGGAATTGAGTTTGCAAAGAGACATCTTGGTCCCTGACCAGACTGAGTTCCAGAGGGCAATGACTGTCTGGTTCATGCTTGCTCTCAGTAGCCAAAAGTCTACTTGGGTGAAGAATCAATGAACGAGTAAGTCCATGGGACAATAAATACAACAGACAAACTTCATAGTCTCAGTGCTGAGTTTGACTCTTCTCAGGCCTTTCTTCTTTGCAGTCAAGTCATCTCCTTGGCTTTGGATAAATACATCAAGAAATGAGGGCAGGAAAAAGAATACATTTACCTAGCCTGTGAGGATATTTGACACTTAGGTATATCCAGAATGAGGACTAGAAAGACCCTTCCAATATCACCTCTCTATTTCTCTGGCCAAGGAAAGTGCTGAATGAGAAACAGAAGGGATAGAGATTGAAGAAATGTCCCAGGCATGAGATGATGCAGTTTTCCTGGGTAACATCAGAAAGCCGAACACTGAGCATATAAACGCTGCCATGGGGATGGTAAATAAAATTCATCGAAACTGAGGGGTTTGCTAGGATTAAGAATTTCGAGAAGATTTAGGGGGAAAAATCTGAGCCATTAGAATCAGGTTCTGAGACCAAGATTCTACCCTAGAATATAAACCTCAACAGGGCTGGTATCTTTATCTGATTTGTTCATTAGACTATCCCAAGGGTCTAGAACAATGACTGGCACATTAGAGATGCTCGATTCTTATTTGTTGAATGAATGAATGAATAAACCTTAACATGTTACAATTAAAAAGAAGAGAGAGGAGGGTATTAGACTCTATTAGGTGCGTTCGTTGGCCAGTTCATTGATCCTACATTTTCTCAGTTGAAAGCAGGAGATCACAGTTCTGTCCACCTGTAGTGTTACACAATGATACTTACGACTGTTGCGGTTCAAAGGATAAAAAGATAGAGAATAAAAGGTTTTCTCTCTTCGTCCACTTTGGGCTCCTTTTCCATACAACCTTTTGATATTTGGGCAACAGAGTACAAAGTTCGAAGCTGGAGAACAGTAAAATCGGATTCGCCTACTTAATGCAAGATGCATTACTTAGTTTCGAGAAAGGACAAGAAGCCAGCTTCCCCTCTTCTGTGGTTTGTGTGACCATAAATCAAATACAGGCAAGTCGTAAAGTCACTGTGCCGTTTTTTAAACTTTTATAACTCTGGTGTCAGAGGTGGTAGAAATTATTTGTAAGTGGCATGCAAATCAAATTTTCCTCCTCAAGTTGTTAAACCTCAGTTCTGCTGGTCCCAGCACCTATTTTTAATCTTGTCGCCTCCGGGAGGCATATAAACATTTGTCACAGGCATTTAAAGGAGGAATACATTTTGTACAATCACATATGGCTGTTTTTGTAAACGTGAATACATTTTTGTTTTAAAATGTCATTTGCAGATTTCTTCTCTCCTGCCTATATGTTTCAGGTTATTGCAAATTTTAAGAGCCCAAAGGTAAGGAGACATTCTTCATTCCAGAAAGGAACAGAGGTGGAAGATGCCAAGCTGCCTTTATTGCATGACTTATCAGTGTCTTATCTCTGCCTTGCAACCACCCTGGCTTCTTCACATCCCTCGGGAAAGAGAAGGAGACTGGACTTTACTGTGAAGATAAACTACCCAGCCTTTCTCCCAAAGGTGCTGTTGGCAGCTATGGTGGTAGCCCCAGATCCTTGGACCTGGGTGCCCCGGACTAACAAGGCTACATTAGGTCAGAGCAGCTTCATGATACTTCGGCCTTCCCTAGCAAATCCACCAGAGGCTTCCATTCTCCAAAGCCTGCACTGGAAGCTAACATCAGAGTTTTTGTTCTGCCCACCCTCCCCCCTTTTTTTTAAATAAAAAAATATATCTTTCTGTTCCCACTTATCTTTTCACCAGCAGCTCCTCCAACTTTCCTCCCCCTCAAAAGGGCGGAGAGAAGGGAAGGAGTCCTATCAATGATAAAGTTTCCCTCAGCAAAATTCTTTCCCATGAGCCCTGCTGCAAAAGTTCCTTAGCTGAATCCACCATCCTCCACAGAGCTCATCTTTATTCCTCTCTCTTTCCCCCTCCCACCTCCTTTCTTTTTAACCTTTCAGTGCAGAATTAAGTCTTTGTGATATTCAGCACATCAATGAACTCTCGCCCAGCGCGCTGAGGAGCTCTCGCGCTCCGGGCAGGGGCCAGGCTGTGGGCTGCATTCCAATTCAGTGAGGTGGTGACAAGGAAACCGGGCCGGCCCTCCAATGGGCCCTGTGTCTGAGTATGATTCATAACACAAACATGTTTAGAAAGCGAAAGAAAGGAAGAAAAAGGCATGGGATTTGGAGTCATTGAGTCAGTATTGTTGGAAGATTTAGAGCATTATGAAGGGAGAGAAAGAGGATTTATTCCTGTGCCCCAGCCCCCAATCCACAAGGCAGATTGGCTCCAAAAGAAGGCCAACAGCATTACACAACATCTTCTAAAATAAGCTCAAATTAAAGCAAAACAAAACCAAACCCACAACTACTCTTCCTACCCCACCTCTTGCTTCTGCTGGGTCAGGGCAAGATAAGCATATGAATGAATGACCCAAGAAACAAATGAATGGAATTAAACAAGCCATTTTTGACTGTGGCTGGTCTCATCTATAATTATTTTTTTTCCCTTATGAATAATGTAGGGGCAAAGGCTGAATTAACTGCTGATTCTTTTTTTTATGAGATTTGGGGGAAAAATGCTGCAGGGACATATAAATATTCAGTGAACTTAAAGAACAAATTAATTTAGGTGTTCTCATTTATCCACACGGAGTATAATCGATGCAAAACTAAATAATTGATTGGCTCAAAATAGACTCTTGATTCCTAAAATACAAACTTAAGGAGTAAAGTTTTCATTTATTTAGAATGTGGTAGAACTAGTATCAAAGGAAAAAGAACTGGCCCTGTCTTATTTTTGTATTGCTCCCTTATTTTTAATAGACTTACGTGTATTTTACATTTTATCTGGGAATCTCCTTATGATGCATACGGCCACATATTAAAAACTGGAGAAGCTAATATTAGGTTGAACGCGTGCAGCCCCTGATGATTATCATACAGTTTAAATGGCAGACATCTGTGGGACCCTCATCATTAAGGCAGAATTCCTTCAAGCTCCAAATAGCAGCAATGCATTTTCTTCAGTTATCGAAATAAAATATTTTATTTGCTCCCAGAAACCTCACCATACTGTCTTCTCTCTGGGAAATTAAACAGCTTTGCCTTTCCTGTTTTATGCTCTTGTAGTCTCTGGCATTAACAGAATATCCAAGTAGCAAAATAGCCCTGGGGATTTTGTAGCCTATCAACGCTCAACATTCATTCCCAGCTGCCTGGAGGGTAAAGGTTTAAGGTAATGCCCACTGACCAGGACAAAGATTCAACAGATTCGTTATTTTCTGAAATGTTTCAACAATATGACACACTCCCTTTTTTTTAAAGACATAGGGGGTGAATTAAGCTTTTCAATTTGTCAACAGTGTTGTCTACCTTTTAAATGTTAGTTCATTAAATAAACCAGTCCCACAAATCAAGGCCACTTTGCACTCCCTTTGGAATGACCTCAGTCTTGCTTGCAGAAGAGAATACAAACCCGTAAATGTGAAACAAATGATACATAATAACCAGTTGTTTCTCTTCGCTGGGACTTCTTGCTTCTTGTAAAGTACAAATACAATCCCATAATCCTTTCCACAGGAAGTTGAAACTGATGTCATTGGTGGGACCCACAGTGGTCTAAGGTGAACATCTTTTATATCAGGGAAAAGAAAGACAGGGACATTTTTAGGCTGCTTTGGAGAAACAGTCTCAACACATCTTTGGTATTCCCATCTTCTCCTTTGGAAAGAAAATGTGAGATAAAGTATTATAATTCTTACTTAAAGAACTAAAGTAAGAATTATTTTAAAATAATAAAAATAGATGCTATTTTATTTCATCTGAAAGCTTTACAACTAATAAATTCCTCATTCACTATGTGTAAAATAAGAGTCTTCTGAAATTAATTTAAATGTTTCAACTTCTACCAAAGCTGCTACATTCCTAATTGGGCAAAGTGGTTTAAGTTAATAATTCCTTCCAAATCTTCACTTTTACTGAAATTTTTAATCACTATGAGTTTTGTACATACCAGTCTCAAATTTCAGTAACATCACACATGTTCCCCTGCCTACTGAGTTCAGAAACGATTTTTCTCTTTTTCTTGAGGGTATTTTCTCAAGTTAAGCTTTACCAATACAGGCTAGAATGAACTAAAAATTTTTCTAGAGATATTTAAAAATATCCAAGTGCTTTTTATAACTGTTAATAAGATATGCATTTCTTTTAGAGAAGTTAAAAATGAAGGGAGTGATGATTTTCAACAAAGTGACCGAAGGCACAAAGAGATTTTATGGAAAATACACAGCACAATAGCTGGTGTGTTCCTAGAAGGTCTGGATCACCAGCTGTGTGTGCACCTGCTCAGCTGCCCCAGCCTTTATATTATCAGGAAAGCCTTCTTCAAATTAGGCTCTCTGGAGTCTGTACGCACCGTTCTCCCACAGCGTTCTTCCTGGTTGATGCAAACCACACCTTCAGAAATAAGACTTATTTCCCAAAGGCTTTAGAGTGTCTAAAGATTATGGGTCTGGATTATCACAAAATTCTCAACATACAGAGTATGCCTATCAAAATGTAATCTATACTTCAACTTGAACCTCTTTAGGAAGAATTGCCCTTTGCTTCTCTTTCCTGTAAGTAGCAGTTAATGTTGCTAGCATTATGGGAGGAAAAGAAGACTTTGCAATTTGAAACAATTGTTCTAAAGGAAGAAAAGAGGACAGTGCTCACAGCCTGAAGCTGGGACCCACCACATCAGTTTTCTTAAATCATCCAAATTACAGGATTTCTTTTATACATACTATAACTCAAGATGTCCACCAAGAATTAGGTTGTGAATACCAAGTTAGGTGAGCTTTGTGACATTGGGTAGGGGAGATAATACCTTCTGACTTTCAGCAAAAAGAGGAAGGTGGGCTTTGTCAAAAGTTAAGAAGCTTTCAAAAGGCTATTTGAAACACCTGACAGAATAGTATTACCACTTGCGCTGAAAGATATTCTTGGGGGAGCTGAACATGGCGAGAGGCGGGGAAAGAGAACGTTCCTGGTATACTGTTACAGACAACTGGAAGCAAGGTAAAAACTGACCTGAATTCTACACTCTGTATCTGCCCAGCACTTTCTCAGTGGTACCAGTAGTCTTCATGTTATTTGTACCAGAGAGAACCCTCCTCCTTTCCTACAGTTCTGACAAACACTGGTCTCTCATCTTTAAATTCTGAGACTCCGTTACTCTTTTCTCAAAACTAGGAAATAATTTGGTAACAGAATTGCAAAGGAGTTGTGTTTTATCATTTCTGTTTTGCCAGAAGGGCATTCTTCTTACTGGTGGTGGCAATACCTAAAAATGTCTATCAGATCATACAGAAAAAAACGTATCACAAATGTGGGTGCCCATTTACTTTTCTATAAGATCCCCAGCAGACAGGCTGTCAATCATGGAGAAAAGCCAAAGATTTAAAGTAAAACTTCAAAACACACTTCAAAAAGCGATGTTTAGACTTCGTATTTGCTTATTGGTTTAAAATTCCTAATGATAAAATTGTGTTAAAAAGTATTTTGCGGGGCACCTGGGTGGCTCAGTGGGTTAAAGCCTCTGCCTTCGGCTCAGGTCATGATCCCAGGGTCCTGGGATCGAGCCTCACATCGGGCTCTCTGCTCAGCAGGGAGCCTGCTTCCTCCTCTCTCTCTGCCTGCCTCTCTGCCTACTTGTGATCTCTGTCTGTCAAATAAATAAATAAAATCTTTAAAAAAAAAAAAGTATTTTGCCAAATATAACTAATAATTCAAAATTATTCTTACAAATGTTACTAAATGCTGAATTTGCAAACATTTAAGCTTTAGGTTTATAACATACGAACCATACTGTGATGAAATAGATTCCAGCTTTATGACTGATCCTACATATTGAAAGAATTTAAAAACCATTTACAGTGTCATTTAGATTATTTCATTGGGGGAATGATAGTCCACTATTCAACTTTTTGTCTCGCAAGGTATGAAATCAGATGTTTCAGATCAATATTATCATCATTTCTACATGAAGTTTCACTTGGCAAGATCCCATACTAATGGACTGATAAATTCAAGGTCCCAACTTCATTCCTGCTGGTAAACAATGGAGAAATTAGTGGGGCCATTTTGAAAACTCACAACTGTCATCTGTTTCTACTTAACCCAAAGCAGTCTAGTAAAAGGACCTTGGAGGAAGAATGGAAGAAAGCTGAAAAGTGGTTTCAGAATGCTGTAATGTGAAGACTAGCTTACGAACAAAACCTTTTCTGTCACATATTTGAGTTCTGTTCCCTCACCTGGTGAAATACACACATACAAAGCCAATTTGAGAAATCTGACCTCTCATAGAGGGCAATCAGGTAGACTGGTGGATTTGAAGGATGGAATAAACATAAAAATTGGTTTGGGTTTGTTTGTTATGAATCTTCAGGAGATGACCTTGTCTTATGTCCCTCTTAGCAGATTTTGTCAGAGTCAATAATCGGGGAGCAATACCAAGAAATGGAAAATTATGAAAGGAAGTTATGTTACTACCATTATTGTTATTATTTTTTTAAGATTTTACTTATTTGAGGAGAAACAGCAAGAGAGAGCATATGAGCAGGGGAAAGGGGTCGGGGGTGGGGTGGGGTGGGGGGAGGTGGGTCAGAAGGACAGGCAGACTCCCCGCTGAGCAGGGAGCCTGACACGGGGCTAGATCTCAGGACCCTGGGATCATGACCTGAGCCAAAGGCAGATGCTTAACTGAATGAGCCACCCAGATGCCCCTTCTATCATTATTTTTTATAAAAATGACAGCAGGCAACTTTGTGTGCTTAATGTTAGGCATTCTAAAAAAAAAAAATTATTATTATGCTTGTGTATTTCAGTTCAAGAAGAAAATACAGTGGGTGACAGCCACAGGTTGCATATAAAAATATACTCTTTTATCTGGAAAGCTTTCATTTCAGCTCCTTTCCCTCAGCAATTTATTTTGGGTCAGGAGCTTCATTTGCATTGTCTTTTATCGGATCTAAGAATCAATAAACGGATGCTCCATTGTGTGCAATTCTCAACATATCTTTTGCAGTACTTAGATTATATCAAATGTTAAACACAAATTTACTGGGTTGGAATATCAACCCCGCTTCAATATGCCAAAAGACTTCAGTTCAGTCTTGCTTCAGGAACATTTGAAGCATATACTTTTCAAACGCACAATGCAATGAAATCTTCAAAGTTATATGGACTGTAGGTCCCAGAGTGCAGCCTGCATGGGATTTCACAAATGCCAAGTTCTAATTTCTAGGTAACCACAGAATCATCTGTAGTCTCATGGACAAGGTGGAAACTCTCAGTGTCTAATTCATTATCAGAGCATCAGGGCCAAAATTTCCATCCTCTCCTTGTCGGACAATTCATCCATTTCCTTGACCATCATTGCTGTGGGAAGACATGTGGTTTCCTAACTAATATGGGTGAATTCTCTAGGTATTAAAAGCCCACAAAAATCAGAGAGGAAAACAGTAATTTGAGATAATTGATTCAAATGCTGCAGCTCTCTGAACATAGAAGCTGCGTGATCTGTATTTGTATAAAAAAACTCAGAGACCTGGGCTGTTTACCTTGGAACTTTTTTGCCTCGCGTTTCTCAATGACTGTCTCTCTGTGTCTTCCGTTTTCTTTTTTGTCTTCTCTCTCAAACTTCAAAATGAATTGACTATAATGCAAGACTGAAGAATGTACCATCAAGTTCACGGTTGAGTGGCATTAAGCACATTATACTATTGGGCAGCCATCCCCCCCATCATTTCCAGAACTTTGTCATCCTCTCAAACGGAGTCTGTCCTCATTAAAGCATAGCTCCCCATTCCCCCCTCCTCCCAGTCCCTGCTAACCATTATTCTGCTTTTTATCTCTGTGAATCTGACTATTCTAGATACCTTGTATAAGTGGAATTAGGTTGGCTTAATTTTAAAAGGCACAAGTAGAATAATGATTACTTATCTCAAGAAATAAACCCATCAAGCTAATTAAGCTGGCTTTCATTTATGTGTAGCCTTCCTTTTGTTGGCTTTGGGTGCCTTTAATTCTGAATAGAAAACAGGAGTCCTCCTTACTTTTTGCTCCAAAATGATCACACAACCATTTAGTTTATTATGTGTGCCCTTTTTTCCTCTGCAAGATAATTCAGTGGTTATTTGGACCCTGTCATATATGAGATGTTACGCTCAGCAGTCCCGGAGGGTAAAATGGTGATCAAGACAGAGTCCCCAACTTCACACACAGCTCATGGTACAGTGGGAGAAGCAGCTACCGGAGCATTCGAGCGCTCCAATAAAGGTTCTGATAGGAAGAAGGCAGGGTGCTTCGAGAAGCACGAAGGACAAGTGCAAAGCCAGCTTGGGAAAAGGAGGGCTTCTCGGGAAAGGTAATGTATGAGCTGAGACACAAGAGATAAGTAAGAACTGGAGGTGGGAAGGAGTGATCCCAGACACAACACAGAGTATCTGTGAAAAAGACCTGAAGGAATTTCAACAGAGAATGAGTCAAGTTTGAGACAGGGAACAGAGAGAGACGAGATAGAGCAAGGCCAGCAGGGCACGTGGGATCTTAATGTGAGTCACAGTGAGCTGTCTGCATTCTTTTTCCAAAAGCAATGAACAGTTGTAGGACTCCAGGAAGTACTGGGACATGATCACATTTTAGAATGCTCACTCTGGTTAAAATTAGATTAGCCGGAGTGAAGTAGAAATGAAACCTGGTAAAACTAGTTGGGGATTATAGCAGTAGTCTAGGGAGGAGAGTGGTCTGATCTACAATGAAGTCAGTAGAAGGGAAGTAAGTGACCTCTCTTTTGTATATAGTTTCTGTAAACCACTATTTTTTTTTTTTAAAGAGCTCCATATAAAACAGTTACCTAAAATCATGATTTTCCTCAAGTGGCTTATGCATCAAAATAAAAATATAAATAAAATTATGTGAAATTTGATAATAAAATGAAAAGATTTTTTTTAATAGTTTGATCTTACATTAGGAAATTGAATGAAAATTTTAAAAAGAAACAAACAAACAAAAAAAAACACCAACCGGAAGTTCATTTTAGAGTCCCAATCCCACAATTTGGAGGAGTAAAGTTTTAAGAAATTTTAAATAAATGGAAGTTGTGAATGTGAGAAGCACCAAGTAGTTCTGAACAGGCTGTCAACAACTGTATCACAAGCTCAGCCTCATCACCCTGATAACAATCAGTGGTCTGTGAAGGAAACATTCATATTGTGCAAATGTAAAGTCCAAGGGACATGAGTAAAGGAAAGAGCAAGGCAGTACTACAGAAAAATGGATCACTTACTTAATGTGCCAATTTACATTCCCATAAATAAGTAGCCAGATAACACTGCATTTAAAATTATGGAGATTTGGAGTTTAAACAATGTTACTGTAATTTTTCAAAATGATGACCCTGTCCTGGTATAATTTCCAACATCTGGAAGCTATGTGGCTATCTTATGTCATTTTTATCTGTAATAAATTAATATGAAATTTAAAGAGCAGGCACTAGACATTCCTAGAATATCTCCCAGAACTCTTAAAAGTAATAAGGGGAAGTATCTTAGCATTTTTTTGACGACTAAAGTTTTATTTTGTACCCTCAAATTGTTTTAGATGGATTTACTAGGTATAAGAGACTTGCAATAAACTCCACATATTTAAAATGCATAATCTAATAAACTCAGGCATGTACATACCCATGAAACCATGGTCACAATCAAGATAACGAGCATATCCGTCACTCCCCAAAGTTTTCCTGTGCCCCTCTCCTCCACAGGCAACCCCTGATGGGCTTGCTGTCACTACTAGGGTAGTCTGTGTCCTCTAGAGTTTTACATAAATGGAATCATAGAGTATGCACTCTTTGGCTTCTCTCACTCAGCATCATTATTTCGAGATTTATCTGCGTCTTAGCATATGTCCGCAGTTCATTCCTTTTCATTGTGGAGGAATAACCCATTGTACGATCCATCACAGTTGGCTTATCCATTCACCTGTTGATAACATTTGTGTTAGTTCCATTTTTTTATGATGGCAAACGAAGGGGCTATAAACATTTGTACAGAAGCCCGTGTATGGACATATATTTACTTTTCTTTGGGAAAATATCTTTAAGAGTAGAATGACTGGATCATATGATGGGTTATATGGCTAACTTTTTAAGTAAATGCCAAAGCATTTTTTCAGTGTGGCTTTACCATTATACTTTTTGACCAGCAGCATACAAGAGTTCCGGTGCATCCACATCCATACCCACACGTTTTAGGGTCCATCTGACATCTCATTGTGGTTTTGACTTGCATTCCACTAATGCCTAATGATGCACAGCATGATATCATCTGCTTATTTTCTGTCCATATATTGTCTTTGGTGAAGTGTCTGTTCGTATCTTCCTTCCATTTTTGTTAATGGATTTTTATTTATCTATTTTTTGCTTTCTCAATTTTTAAAAGATTTTATTCATTTATTTGAAATATATATAGAGAGAGAACATGAGTGGGGGTGACGGGGGGCAGAGGGAGAGGGAGAAGCAGGCTTCCCCATGAATAGGTAGCCCAAGGCGGGGTTTGATCCCAGGACCCTGGGGTCATGACCTGAACCCAGGGCAGACGCTTAACCACCTGAACCATCCAGGCACCCCTGCTTTCTTAGTATTGAGTTCTGAGAGTTTTTTATATACTGGACACAAGTCCTTTATCAATATATGATATACAAATATTTTCTCCCCCCACCAGGTTTGTCTTTTTATTTTCTTAACAGTCTTTTCTTATTTTTATGTTTATTGTGGAAATATTTATATAACATAAAATTAGCTATTTTAACCATTTTTAAGCATACAATTCAGTGGCATTGATTAGATTCACAATGTTATGCAATCATGACTACTATTTCCAAAACTTTTTTATCACCTCAAACAGAAACTCTGTAACCATAAGCAGTAACTCCTCAAATCTCATTTCCCTCAGCCCGTGGTATCCTCTAATTTACTTTGTGACTCTATAATTTCCCTATTCTACACATTTCAGATGAGCATAATGATACAATATGTCTTTTTTCCCAGTTTTTTTCATTTAGCACAATATTTTCAAGGCTGATCCATGTACCATGTATCAAAACTTCATTTCTTTGTATGACTGAATAATATTCCATATATAAATATCATATTTTTTCCTTAACAGTCTTTTAATGAGCAAATTTTTATTTTTCTTAAGTCTAATTTATCAATGTTTTCCTTTTATTCATCATGTATTTGTTGTCATACCTAAGAAATTTTTGACTAGCTAAAGATCATAAAGATTTTCTCCTATTTTTGCTTATAATTTTTATAGTTTTGATTTTATGTTTAGGTCTTGGCTCATTTTGAGTTAATTTTTTGTATATGGTGTGAGGTATGGTTTGAAGTTCATTTTATTACATATGAATATCCAATTGTTCCGGCCCAATTTATTTAAAAAATTGTATTTTCCTCTGAATCACTTTTGCACCTTTGTCAAAAATCTGTTGTCCATGTATGTGTTTATTACTAATATATAAAAATAAAATTACATTTTGTATAGTGATCTCGTATCCTGCAACTGTGCTAAATTAATTTATTAGTTCAAGAAGTTTTTTGGGGGGATTCCAACTCTGTTGTTCTACATGGATATACATGATATCTGAGAATAAAAGTTTTCTTTCTTCCTTTCTAATCTGGATGCTTCATGTTTCTTTTTCTTACTTTAGTGCACTGGCTAGAACCTCCAGTTCAATGCTGAATGAAAGGGTGGAAGAAAACATCTGTGCCTTGTTTTTGATCTTCAGGGAAGGCATTCAGTCTTTCACCATTAAAAATGATGTTAACTATAGGTTTCCTGTGGATGATCTTTAGTAGGTGATGGAAATTCCATTCTATTCCTAGTCTGCTGAGAGTGTTTATCAGGTCTTGAATATTGGATTTGTCAAAAGTTTTTACTGCTTCTATTGAAATGATCATATGCTATAATTTTTTAAAGTTTTAAAAATAAAGTAATTTATACAGATTGATTTTTTTTTTTTTTTGAGAGACAGTGAAAGAGAGAGAGATGAGAGAGAGAGAGGTAGCAGGAGAAGCAAGACTTCCTGCTGAGCAGGGAGCCCGATGTGGGACTCGATCCAGGACTCCAGGATCATGACCTGAGCCGAAGGCAGTTGCTTAACCAACTGAGCCACCCAGGCACCCCTATACAGGTTGATTTTTGAGTGTTAAACCAGCCCAGCTTTACTCGGATAAATTCCACTTGGTCCTGATATTACTATACTTTTTACATATTATTGGGTATAGCTTGCTGAAATTTTTAAAGACCTTTGGCACTTATGTTGATGAGTGATAGTGAACTATATTCTTTTCCTGTCATGTCTTTGTCAGGACCTACAGATAATGCTGGCCTTATAGAATGAGTTGGGAAGTATTCTATTTTATTCAATTTTCTGGGAGAAATTTATAAAATTACATCATTTTTTCTAAACGTTTGGTAGAATTATCACTGATACCAACTGGGCCTAGAGTTTCCTTACAGGGAAGATATTTAACTATAAATTCATTAAAAAAATAGATACAGAGCTATTCATCTTTTCTATTTCTCCTTTAGTTGTCTGTGCTTTTCAAGGAATTTTCCATTGCATTTAAGTTGTCAAATTATTGGTATGAAATAATTAATAAATTTGCTTTTTATTCTTTTTTTTTTTTAAGATTTTATTTATTTATTTGACAGAGAGAGATCACAAGTAGACGGAGAGGAATGGCAGGAGAGAGAGAGAGAGAGAGAGGGAAGCAGGCTTCTTGCTGAGCAGAGAGCCCGATGCGGGACTCGATCCCAGGACCCTGAGATCATGACCTGAGCCGAAGGCAGCGGCTTAACCCACTGAGCCACCCAGGCACCCCATCTTTTTATTCTTTTAATAATGATAAAAACCTTTAGGGATAGCATGTCTCTCATTCCCGGTATTTGTAATTAGCATCTTCTTTTTTTTTTTTTTTGATCAGTCTGGTTAGAGTTTTATTAATTTTATCTACATTCTTAAAGAGCAAGTTTTTTTTTTTCTTAAAGGCAATTTTCTCTATTGTTTTGTCTCTTTTGTCGTCCCATTCTTCACTATGGATTCATTTAATCTCATTTAATTCTCTTGGAAATGGAAGTCACTGACTTGGGGCTTCTCAATTCTAATAGTGTAATATACTATTAGGGTAAATTTCCCACTACATACTGCACTACCAGCACCTCACAAATTCTGATATATTTGTCCTTATTTCCATTCACTTCTAAATACTTTCTAGTCTCCCTTTTTAATTCTTCTTAACTCATGGATTATTAAGAAATGTCTTTTTGTATTCTGAATAATTGCTAATTTTCAGATACCTTGATGTTATTTATTTTTAAGTTAATTCCACTGTGTTTATTTTATTTTTTTTTTAAAGATTTTATTTATTTATTTGACAGACAGAGATCACAAGTAGGCAGAGAGGCAGGCAGAGAGAGAGAAAGGAGGAAGCAGGCTCCCCGCTGAGCAGAGAGCCCGATATGGGGCTCGATCCCAGGACCCTGGGATCATGACCTGAGCCGAAGGCAGAGGCTTTAACCCACTGAGCCACCCAGGCGCCCCTCCACTGTGTTTAAATAACATATATTATAAAACTTGAATCTGTTTAAATTTATTGAAACTTGTTTTATAGTCTGGAATATGGTGTATCTTGGTAAATGTTCCTTTTGCATTAAAAAAAAAATGTATTCTTTGTGTAGTTGCTGGGCAGAGTATTCTGAAAATGTCAGTGAGGTCAAGTTGACTGACAGTGTTGTTCAAGTCTTCCATATCCTTACTGGTTTTCTTTCTAATTGTTCCATCAATTATTGAGAAGAAGGTATTAAAATCTCTCACCTGTAATTGTAGACCTCTTTATTTCTGCTTGGAGTTCTATCATTTTTTGCCTCATGTATTTTGAAAGTCTCTTATTAGGTGCATAAATATTTGGGACTGTTGTTAGGTCACCCTGATGAACAGGCCCCTCTATCATTAGAAAATGATCTGCTTGTTCCCTAACAACATTCTTTGCTCTGAAATCTACTTATATGCTATGAATATAGCCACTCTAACTTTTTTTGATTAATGTCAACATGGCATGCCTTTTTAACCTATTTGTGTCTTTATATTTAAAGTGTATGTTTTGTAGGCACCATATATCTGGGTCTTATTTTTATCCAATCTGGCAGTCTTTGCTTGTATTTAGAGAGTTGAAACTACTTATATTCAACGTGATCTTTTTTCTTTTTTTCTTTGAGAGAGAGAGAATGAAAGAGAGTGTGCGCATGTGGGAGTGAGGGGCAAGGGTGAGGGGCAGAGGGAGAGGGAGAATCCCAAGCAGGCTCCATGCCCAGAATGGAGCCTAATGTGGGGCTTGATCTCAAGCCCATGAGATCATGACCAGTCAAAATCCAGAGTCAGACTCTTAGCTGACTGAGCCACCCAGGCACCTCCCAATGTGATTATTGATGTTGATTTTTCTATTTCTGTTTACAATAAAACTCCTCAAAGGAAGGGAAGAGACTCACTGTCTCCAAATCCTCTTCCTCCATTCTCTTTTGAACCTGCTTTAGTCTGATCTCATTCCTACCATTTGACTGAAACAACTCTGGTCAAAGTTAACAACTTCCACTATCTTGCTAAATCTGAAGGTCAACTGTCAGTTCTCCTTATACTTGATCTCTCAGTAGCATTTGACATCGGAGATCACTGTCTCCTTGATGTGTGTTTCTTTATATGGCTTGTAGGACCTCCTTGCACTCACTGGAAAACCCTGACTTCCCTTTCTCAGAGTCCTTTGCCCTTTCTACGTTATCACCTCAACTTCTTAACTTCAGAATACCCATGGCTTGATCCTTGGACATCTTCTCTAGCTGCATTCATTTCTTTAAGGATTTCCTCCTTCTCATCAAGTTAAATACTATCTGCAGCGGGTGTTGGTACCAGCTCCCCTGCTCTTTAGGACTGCAGCACTCTTCCTCGTCTGCTGGGGGGATTGGTGGTTGATACCTCAGAGCTTACTCCACACCTGCACCAAGGGATTGCCCTTATCAGAAAAAGCTGACTCACTCACGATCACACTCTTGGGCATCTAGTGACTGGTTAATGTAGGGGAAATAAATTATAACAACGCTAGAGTTTTCCTTAAGATTAGGGGAAGCAGTTCTACTCTTTTTTTTTTTTTTTTTGAGAAAGAGAGAGAGCAAATGCACATGCACAAGCAGGGGGAGGGGCAGAGGGAGAAGCAGGCTCCCCACTGAGCAGGGAACCCTATGTAGAACACTACTTGGGGTTTGATCCTGGGATCCTGGGATCATGAACTGAGCTGAAGGCAGATGCTTAACCAACTGAGCCACCTAGGCGCCCCAGTGGAAGCACTTCTTTGTGATCTTATTACCACTTAACTTTTCCCTCTGCACAATCTTGCTTCCTTTACTTCTCAAAGTTACTGATCTCAGGAGTACTTGTCAATAAACTTCTGGTGCAAATCTTCTCAGTGTCTGCTTCCTAGGAAAGTTGACATGTGACATCATCCAAATGCTGATGCCCAGAAACTTGTATTCCCAGCACGTATCTTTCATCTGAATCCCAAAACTGAAGTACCCAACTTTCTTCTCAACTTTTTTTTTTTTTCATCACTTTGATGTCTAATGGAAATCTCAAACTTAATATCTAAACCTAAATACTTGGTCTAAACCATTCAGCTCACTTAACTCCAAAACTATTCCATATATTGTCTTTCCTAAGTTGATGGAAATTCCAACCTCCCCGTTACTTATTACATAAGCTAAAAGCCCTGGAGAAAATTTTGGTGGCCTTTTTTTTTTTTCCCCCATATTCCAACATTGAATTTGTCAGCAAACCTGCTGGCTCTATTTTCAAAATCTTTAACCATTCCTCACACTTTCCAAGCTATCAATCTGGCCTGAACCACCCTTACCTCTTACTTGAAATAAATGCAATGCCTCCTAACTTATTTCTTTGTGTCTATCCTTGCCCTCTACAGTCTAATTTTAACCCAGAAGCAAAAGTAATATTATTAAAACATGAGACATATCCATTTACTCTGCTCACACTTTCTAACGTTTTTGCCCTTCATCTATGCCTTCCACTCTACCCCTCCAACCGCACCTGCAACCTCACATCCTAAACTTGCCATTCCCTTGCTGTTCCTCCGCAGCGCCTGCACACTGGCTAGTCTTGTTGCCTAAAAGGCTCTCCTCCCAGACACCTGCAGAGTTTACTCTCTTGCCCACATCAAGTCTTTGCTAAAACTCAACTCTCCATTAGAATGACAACGCATCCCTACCCCTGGTACTTCCTCTTTCCCTTTCTGGTTTTATTATTTTTCCCTCCTTCAACACACCACTCCCAGAATTTAAACCCCATGATTTTGGGGAATTTTATCAGTTTTAGTTATTGTTTCTGCAGGGTCTTGACCACAGTCTGGCACATGATAAGCAATCAATATATGGTTGTTAAATCAAGCAATTAATCAATTAGCCAGTCAATCAATCTGCTCATCAACTGACACTGGCTGAATATGGTTTTGTTTCATCCTAATTTCCAAGGTTGAAATGCAGAAATGTAGAATATATACCTAGTTAATACACAGACATGGACCCCCAGAGAAAGGAAACACTGTTCCATGTAGCCTCCCATGAGGCAAAGGAGCACATCTGCAAAAACCCATCCAAGTCATCTTGTCATTAAGATTTTTGCCTTCTGATGCTAAGATAAACAGATACAATTTCTAGATTGTGACTCTTATGCTGTCATTTTCCCACTGATTGGAGTTTTTCTCATCTGTAATATTAGGAAACTGGCCATCTAAGCTCTGTAACCTTGGAATTAATATAATGCTATGATAATTAAGTTTCAGAAACAATTAATTTGGTGAGTAATCCTCTTCCCTCCAAATGGCAACTAACTTACACTATGAAGTATACTCAGCTCTAGCTAACACGATTAACAATAAACTAAAAAAACAAAAACAAAATCAAGAGAAACCCTGACAAAGCTAAGCATGGGAAGTAACCTGCTTTCTTATGATTAAGAATTTCATAACTACATAATAATACATGTGCATCACAATTCTGTCCTTAACGATACTTTTATATAAAGAGTGTGTAATACACACAGACCTTTGGTGATCCATCTTGTCAAGGAGTGCTTAATAAATAACAAAAAGCAGCAATTAGGACAGTGGAAATTCCTGACAAGGTTACAGACATCTGGACATGCACATCTGTTCAAAAGTCAGTGATCTGTACAGAAGACCCTAGAGAAAGAATTAGTGTCAATCTGATATTCAGTGATAAATGATTATTACCAAAAATCCAATATGACACTAGAGATAATAACAGAACTGGCAAGTTAAGTGAAAGCTGAGTGACCTCGGATTTTATGGAAATTTGAAGCTGATTGCTGCTAAAGGCTGTCATGTTGGCCAGAAAATTCTCATTCAGCTTGAAAGCATAGGAATTCCTATCTGTCTCACTCTGGTTCTACAGTCCAGCTCTCATGGCCACAGAAACCTCAAATAATCCAGCTGTCACCAGGGGCCTCCTTTTGGTCTAAACCTTGTTTCTTCTACTGCTTTCAACACATTGAGTTCTACCCCCTGTTTCCCTGGCTCTCTGGCCCTATTCCCGACCCTCTTTTTGTTCTGGTGACTCTTACCCTCTCGCATCAGGCTTTTTGCTTCCCACTGCTCATCCCCACTTCTACCACCAGCCCTACCACGGGAATCTTTGATTTGCACTCTTGGAGGCAGCTGTGGGTCTAGCCAAGAGACCTTTCTGCATCTTTGTGAGAAAATTCATTATTATTGACATTTTAGAGATAGAAGATCTGAGAAGTTAAAAGTCACATAGCTAATAAATATACAAAGAAGGCACCATGCTTTCTGCTCTGACACACTGTTTCTCTATAAAGCATTTATAGCCCGAGTGAATCCAATGTCATTTTCCCCTTTGTGTATTCCACGGTGGTCAAATTGATGGAAATATTTTAACCATTTTCATGCCAAGTGCAATTTTTTCTAAGCATGAAAACTCTATACCATTACAGAAAGGCTATGTAAAAATAAAGTACACAAGTATGTTATTAATGCCTGTCTATAACTTTCTAAAGGGCAATCTGGGAATGTAGCTCCAAACTTTTGAAAAGCGTTTATTTGTTTCAATGCAGCAATTCCACTTCTAGAAACATGTCCCAAGAAAATCTTTACAGTCTTAGAAATAACTGGTGTGCTCCCAAAGCAGGAGACTGATGAAATTAATTTTGAAATTTCCATGTATTGCCATGGTTTTCAAAGTGGGGTCTGTGGACTATTGACAGGGGGATTCATGAGGTCAGATCTTCTTTTATGATAACACTAAAATGTTATGAGCCATATTCACTGTGCTGACATTTGCACTGACAGTACAAAAACACAGCTAAAATTGCAGACACCTGAGCCTGAGTCAAGGTCACAGCCACATCAACGTACACTACACTGTGTGTGCACAGATAGTCTTCCTGACTACACACGCACAATGGAAGAAAAAAGCCAGTGTCACTAAGAATATCTTTGAAAAAGAATTAAAATGTATGAATTTTATCACATATCAACCCTTGAGTACTTTTCTTTGTAATATTTTGTCAGACAAAATGGGAAGAATGACCACAAAAGTATGATAGTTGTCTTGAGGTAAAACACTCATGTGATTGATTATTTTGAGTTTCAAGCTGAACTAGCTTCATTTTTCACCGACTCTCATTTTTACTGGAAAAAAACAAATGACAAAGTATTGTTCTGACCTGAGGATTTGGCAGATGTTTTCTCTACAATGAGGAAAGTGAACTCAGTGCCGGTGGCATCTTTTGTCAATGATAAAATTCGAGCTTTCAAGTAAAAACAAGGGTTTGGGGAAATTTGTTTCTGTCATAGTATGCCTGACATCTTCTCAAAACCGAAAGACCTTTCATATGAAGTTGTTAGTGATATTAATAAATATAACTTTTTATATACTGTGAAGTGAAATGTATTGATATTTGGAAGATGTATGTAACTCAGTAAATCAATTTTCCAAATGACTAGCTTATAATGTTACAGAAACTACACATGGGTGAAGACTCCATTCAAAACACAAGACAAGAGGAGGGACTTTAATGAACAGAATAGGAAGAATTCACGGACTTCTCCACATTTCAAACAACTTTTAAGAAACCATCACTTGTCAAGGTGTAGCTTCAAAGGAGAATATCTACAATTAGCTGACAATGCTATTAAACACTGTTCTCTTTGAAGGCTACATACCTGCATGAGTAGAGATTTTCTTCACTTATGCAACCAAAACAATATACTGCAATTGACTATGGGCACAAACATGAGAAGCTACCTCTCTTCTATTAAACCAGATGTTAAAGAGATTTATAAAAAAATGTGAAACAATGCCAATCATAACTTCTTGACTGGTTGGTTTTCTTTTGGGGAACATATATTTATATTGGCATGTATTAGGTTTAATAGCATTTTAAATAAATAAATAAATAAATATTTTAATCCTTTCTCAGTTTAAATTTCTACTAAGGTAAATATCAGTAGCTGTAACTCAAACCAGAATTACTTCAAGTCTTCAATAATTTTAAGAGTAGTCACTGAATATTACAGAAGATTATGGCCAGAGATTCTCAAAATGAAACCTGCATCAAGAAAATGACTGAAGGAAGATGTACTTCAGTGTTGACAGTAGCTGTTAAGTGGTAAAATTGTAATTTTATTTCTTTTTGTTTTTAATGTTTTGTTAAAATTTTTATAAAAGGAGTACAGCTTGCTTACCTCAGAGCTAACAAACTTAACTTACAAACTTAACAAACTTAACAAACGAATAACTGAATTGTATCATACATGATAATAGCTTTTAGTTAGGAAAGAAACTTTTCTTTCTTCATTGTCCTCTTCGTTTTTATTTAACCCTCTCCTTTCTTTCTGTCTAGCAATCAATTCTTGATATGATATATTTCCTCTCCACAACCCCTACCCTGTTGGGATTTTCTAACCCTTGGGGCCCCACCATTTCTCTTATAGAACCACCTTTCCTCTCACCTGAAGATTTTCAACAACTATTGAAGTCATTGATTTCTACATTTACTTATTACAAGGCCCAGCGACACTAAACTTTTCCCCATCATATGTACTTCAGGTTGCATGTCAAATTATGCTGGTCATATCAGGATGTGGACAAAGGGGAGCCCTCTTACACTGTTGGTGGGAATGCAAATGGGTGCTTTCTTTTTTCTCTGGAAGACAGTATGGAGGTTCTTCAAAAAGTTAAAAATAGAGCTACCCTATGATTCAGCAATTGTGTTACTAGGTATCTACCCAAAGGACACAAAAATACTGATTCGAAGGGGCACATGCACCCTGATGTTTAGAGCAGCACTATCAACAACAGACCAATTATGGAAAGAGCCCAAGTGCCCACTGGCTGATGACTGGGTAAAGAAGAGGTGTTATATAAATACAATAGAATATTATTCAGTCATGAAAAAGAATGAAATCTTGTTTGCAGTGACATGGATGGAGCTAGAGAGTATTATGCTGAGCAAAATAAGTTACTCTGAGAAAGATAAATACCATATGATTTCACTCATATGTGGAATTTAAGAAGCAAAACAAATGATCGTAAGGGGAAAAAAAAGAGAGGCAAACCAAGAAACAGACTCTTGACTATAGAGAATCCACTGATGGTTTCCAGAGAGGAGATAGGTGGAGGGATAGGGAAATAGGTGATGGGAATTAAGGAGGACACTTGTGATGAGCACTGGGTGAGGTATGGAAGTGATGAATCACTGAATTCTACACCTGAAACTAATATAACACTGAATGTTAACTAATTGGAATTCAAATAAAAACTTAAAAGAAAAAAAAACCCAAATTGTGTTGATCATGTAAATTTCCTGAGCCATTCTGAATTTCAGCATCCTACTGCACACTGAAAAATAATTGTGAAAAATTGGGGCACCTGGGCGGTGCAGTCAATTGAACGTCTACCTTGTGCTTTCAGCGCAGGTCATGATCTCAGGGTACTGGGATTGAGCCCCACATCAGCGTGGAGTCTGCTTGAGAGTCTCTCTCCCTCTTCCCCTCCTGCTTGTCTCTCTCTCTCTCAAGCAAATAAATAAAATCTTTTAAAAAATAGCTATAAAATATAGCTATGGCCCCAACAATGATAGAAGGGGGCAAGAAGAATGACCTACATGTTGGGTCCACTTAGCCATGTGACGGCTCAACAGTTAGGCTACTGGAATCCAACAGAATAGGGGATAAATCCACAGTTCTGTGTCCCTGCATATTTTTACAACCTCTCTAAACTTCAGTTTCCTCATCTAAAAAGTGAGGAACTCACAGAGTTATTACAATATAAAATGCTAGCTGCTGTGCTTCTATTATCATACTGTTAGTATTACTGTTATTGGCGTAATTCTAGACGTTAACTCCCCATTTAGTCCTGCTTTCCTTAAACATCATTACAGTGGGTAATAGTGGTGAATTTCTCTTCCAGTTCAACCTCATTCAGTAACTCTTTTCACATGGATCAGTGAATACACAGAACTTAAAGGGGGAAAGTCTAATCATGACTTAAAAGAGAAGGGACAGAGACCACATCATCCGTAGGCTGAATGACCATGAGATATTTGAGAGGGCAACCTGGACACACTATGCAGGGGTGTGTCCTACCTCACAGAGGAGAGGTGAATATGAGGGGCTGCAGGGGGAGGACAGCCTTGAGGACAAATTCTGCCAACCCTACGGTGTCTCGGGTTGACTGGAATCAGAGCTTTGGGGAGTACACTATACACTCTTACTTCAAAAGAGAGGGCAGATGCCTGGACCCTTTCTTTCATTTTATTTACAGTCTCCCGTTACATCCTTTTTTGGTATTTGCTATCTGTTTGATTAAATGGATTGGTTATTAGTCCGTCATTTCCATCAGGAAGTTAAAAAAGACTTAAAAAAAAAAAAAGAATCAGAGCCTACCGTAGCCATAGGGACTTAAAGATGGCTGAAATAGAAATTTATAGGCTCAGGGCAGTTGATTTTATGCCTTTTCCCCCCCGATTTGAAGTTTTTGATATAGGAGGAAAAACATCTCCCCTTCGTAATACATTGCTTAAATTTTGTCATTTACCAAATTAAGGTTTCCTGGGGGAAAAAAGAGACTTCTTTCGCTAGATATCAAATAGTCTTCCATGGTTGGGGAAGAGAACAGAGTCATCTAAAACAAATTGACAAAGCTTGAAAATTTTGTAAGTATACTGTTAAACTCTTTAAAACATTGTTATACCCAATTCTCCTTATCTTCTATTTGGAAACACATCTCTAAGGATTCAGCGACTATGAAGAAGTTCATACAATGTAAGAACCTCTTAGGCAAATTTTTAACAACAACAACAACAAAAAATACGAATGTTTCCATGTGGAGGGAAATTTTCTGTGAGGATTTGTGGTCCCATTAAAATATCATTCTAACCAAAACTTTGGAAATGTGAAGGGTCAGTGAGGGCACGAACCAGCCACACAGGCAAAGCAGGCAGTTAAGCCACAGAAACCCCAGGCTGGGAATCCAGAGACAGCACTGATCTGGGATCTGGGGCTGATCCGTTGTGTGTGGCTTTGCCCAAGTGCCTCACCCTTCTTGACCTTAGTTTTTCAGTATGTGTGTAACATTGCAAGGGTTGGAATTAAAGATATCAGAGGTGTCTTTGAGCTCCAGAATCCTATTCTTAATTTCTTGTCTTCGCTTTGTGAGTTTTTGCTGTGTCACCTTCCCGGACTTCTCTGCATTATTGGCACCACTGGCAACAACCTCCTTCTGAAAACTCCTTCCTTGGCTTGTATTGTGACGGCAACTCAGGTCTCATTCCACAGATTCCTGTCCTTAACCCTGGCTGGCCCTCAAGGCTCAGTTCCTGAATAGTCACTAACTGTTCTAGAGTCTTCCACTGGTACTCCTACATCCGTAACCTCCAAGTCTCTCTAGGCCTAATGATGTCACATCACATAACGAAAATGGGTGATAACGACAGATTCGGGGATTTAACAGCACTTAGAAATATTCTTTAAGTCAGGCCTTTGTAAAGACCTGTTGAAAATAACTTTTCCAGTTTTGCCAATTAAAAACCCAAGATGGGAGAAGTTGGAAGATGGACCCTACCAAAATTAACAAGGGAAGTGCCCAGTCTCAAGACTGAGCAGATGTAAATAAACTTCTGTTAAAGTATTCTTTGGAATCCCCGCCAGGTGGGACATTAAAAGAGACAAGTAATCTGAGGAAGTACTCTGGGGATGGCAATTCTGTAGTACACGCTTTCTAGAATTTACTTGACAGGCCTTCCCCAAATGTTATTCAGTCATCCAGTAAGTACATATTTGGTACAGCCCACATGTTTGCTGCAGAATAAAACGAACAAAAAATGGTCCAGTCAGAATAACCCGGCCTCTTCAAAGGGCAGCTCAGTGTCCGTCAAGAAAACTGGCTACCTCAGGGGACATCAAAGTTTGTTTGAAAGAAAAACAGCTTCTCCAAAATGGGTCCTCAAAGATGGCAAGGTACTGCAGAACAGCTTTAAATTTAGGTTTTTTTTCTGTGGTACTTTAAGTGTAACAGATGGATCTTCATAATTAGCATCACATTTGCATTTTTCTCTCCACACACACAAAAAAGCTAATAATCTTAGAAGGAGAATTAAAAGCATCATTCCATCCTAGTTTATTGATCTTATTTATAATTTGTATGCAGAATCTTTTTTATGGTCGCTATTACTTCCAACCTCTCGTGGAAGATGAACTAACTTACAAATGAGGAAACTGGCGGCGTGGTTCCTCAGGAGCACAAAATTGAAAATGACTTTAGGACAAGAACTAACCCAAAAGCCCTGATAACGTGAAAGAAATGAGGAGATTCGGATGCAGCTTGGAGCCCAGTGATGCAATTTTGTCCAATAAAATAGGCTGATTTATCTTTATGTACATTTCTGTGGGACTCCCATCCTCTCCTGGGCTCTATAACTCCACCCAGCAGAACCATTTAGTTTAAAGGTGCTATTAGATAAATGAAATCATTGAAACAATTCTTGCCCTCGGAGGCAAGCTCTCCTGGTCTATGGCTTGGAAGCTGGTGCCTGAACCAGGGCAGGGAACAGGGCTGGAGCACATGTCATCTGCAGCACGTGAACTATGGAGGGCTGGGAAGGGGTCCTGGGACATCGTGCATGGAAGGAAACATACCTGAGGGGAGTGAGACCAGGGGAAATAAGGATCTGTTTACACCCTGTGTATCAGTTTACACCCTGTGTATAGCAACTAATAATCTTCCTAAATTCCCTATGAGGCTGATTTCATTCTCGGTTTGTAGAGAGGGAAACTAAGACTCAGAGGAGCGAAACATCTCTCCCAAACGCTCTATAGGAAAGTGACAAAGGACAGTTTTCATGGAGGTCCCGCCCAACAGCAAACATCACGATCATAACTAGGGGGCCATTTTGACCCACCAACTACACGCAATCATTTTGCTCTGGTAATAGCTTTACTTTGATTCATTTATACCCAATTCTCCATAATCAATAACAGAACTTTGTAAGTCACCTGAATAAGGGATTAGGAGTGTAATCAATGACCATGAGACAGAGAAAATAACTGGTCCACAGGGAAACTCCAACCCTTGACCTTCAGCTCTTGAGGGCTGATTTCTAACCAAGTCACTGAATTAGCCATAGCCTATTAAATGAACAAATTGGGATCCAATCCTTTCGAACCACAATCTGAGCTGACCCTTTCAAGGAGCACAGAGTCAACATGGACTGATTCTGAGTGTGCTCTCATTTAGCACACTTCAAGTCTTCGGAGGATCCTGAAAGACATGAAATCATACAGAGAAAACCATCCTCTATCTTGAACATTCTCTTGAATAATAATGCCTATATAATGCCTTATGCTTTTTGCT
Organism: Lutra lutra; assembly: GCF_902655055.1. Classification (NCBI taxonomy): domain Eukaryota; kingdom Metazoa; phylum Chordata; class Mammalia; order Carnivora; family Mustelidae; genus Lutra; species Lutra lutra. Next base: position 135,643,624 of record NC_062280.1, read on the forward strand.
ACTTTTTTCTTTTTCTTTGAAGATGTTATATCTAACCTGGGAATCAGGGTTTTTAAAGAATTGTAGTCAAAGTACCAATTTTTCACAGGATTCATTAGATCTCACCCAAAGGCAAAATCAGACCTCAAATTCTTGAGTTGGAGAGTATTCCTGAAAGACAGTGTGTCTACCATGGAAAAGCCACAGCACCATGCCCTAACTGCTACGATCTGGAAGCTCAGAAAGCCCGACAAAGGGCGCCCCCTTCCCCGAACCTCGTGCTCCTGGACTTGAGGCCTCTTCAACAGCACGCTGACCATGTTCTTCACACAAGCTCAGTCCTTGCCACCCACTTCTCATTCCTACCAGACACTTCAGGGGTGGGTTGTTGCCGGGCAGATGAGGAAAACAGAAGGAAGCCAGACTCAAGGGAGCAGCGTCCTAGACCTGGGATAGCAGGTGGACCCCTGCTCTTCTCCACCCTCCATAACTCTCTATAATTTTGAAAGGGCTGGAAAGTGAGAAGCAGAAAGGACAAAGGGGAGGGAGGAAGAAAGGATGGGAAGGGAAGTCCTCTGGGTTGCTTTTCCATTCTTCCTCCCTCAGCCCAATGCCCCTGACATCTTTCCGTCTTCACTGTAATTCCTGGCTCTACCCTCTTACCAAATGCCTATCTCCTCCCATTGTAGCAGGCCCTGGCAATTACACACCAAGATTTGTGGGCACCTCCTCTCACTTCTTGGAAGGGTAAGAAGGCATAGATCTCAAAGCTACCGTTGCAACAAGACCTGATTTGTTGGTTGCATTTAATCTAGAAGCCTGTCTTCTCATGGAAATAATGTTCTACGAGATGACTGAGTTTTTTTTTTTTTTTTCATTTAATTTTATTTATTTATTTGACAGAGATCACAAGTAGGCAGAAAGGCAGGCAGAGAGAGAGGAAGGGAATCAGGTTCCCTCCTGAGCAGAGAGCCTGATTCGGGGCTGGATCCCAGGACCCTGGGATCATGACCTGAGCCGAAGGCAGAGGCTTTAACCCACTGAGCCACCCAGGTGCCCCAAGATGACTGAGTTTGATAGAATGTTTATTCAGGGTGCGTTCTGATTTAAATAGGCTTTTGTGTGCTGGATTTAGATCTTAAACAACATAACATAACATTCTGGGTTCCAGAGTTTCTGTGTGGAGCCTTGCCTGTATGGACTGCACTGTACGCATTTATTCATCATGTAGAAAAATGAGGAAGAGTACAAAATGGAGAATGTACTGTGAAGAGGGTGGAACAATGTTAGCTGAAGAATCTAGCACACTGAATAAATTCTATAATGATGGGAAGTAAGACCAGTCATTACATAAACTAGAAATTCATCATTTCCTCCAATATCTCTACTTCCATTTTCTATAAACAAAGTACAACTTTGTGTACAAAATTGCTATCATAATGTCTGATGGGTTACTCTCCATTCAGATATGGGAAAGCCTTATTAATAGAAATCGCAGGCTATAATTCTTTTTAATGGAATTTTTGGCTGTTTAAACCATCATTCATGAGAGAACTCTAAATCCAGAAAGGTGATGAATTCTAATTTACTTATGTTAATCTGACAAGATCCTTTGGAAATATTTAAAACTGCTTGTAACAGAAATCACTTACTGGAAGGCTCTAATAAATTCCTTAATGAGTTTATTTCAGGACAAAACGGAGGTAATACCTTGTTCTGAAAGAAAAAACAACTAATAGGATTAGATTTGTAATGAAAGGAGCTTGAGGGGAACTTAGCCAGTTGTAGCTGACAAAACCCATGTGAGTGGGTGCATTAGGAATCACCCAGCTTGGGAAACCACTGATGCTAAGCTAACATGGTCATCTTTCCTAAAACTGCTTCAGCCACATGGGTGCAAACACGGAACCTGATTTCTGGTCTGCAATTTTAATAGAGCCAGAGAAGGTGCTACTGACCTCACAATTGGAGGGGAAAGCTTTTTAAAGGCATCTGACGCATCGACTGCTCATAGGAACAGAAGTCCAGGTCAACTAAGACTGAGCTGAATGAGCAGTGATATCTCTTAATGTATTTCATGACAGTTGCTCTTAAATATGTACGAAGCACACAGATGTTTGAAATGTCCTTCAATGTCAAGCCCAAGAAATTAACACCTAACTCTAAATCAGATAAGCTAGTAAAGAAATTTTTACTTATAGCAAGGGCTAGAGTTACAACCAACCCTTCCCAATGCGCCAAGAGTCAAGAGTGTAAATGAATCTAGTGTAGGGCTTCTGGGAAAGTACTGTTGACAGGAAAAGTAGTTTTTTCAAGGTTACAAGGACTATAATGTTTCTATGATATTATTTACAAAAGCTGATTTGCAATTTTGCCATTTCGAAAATACTGACTATGAAATTTTTAATATTCACTTCAAAGTTAATACTAAGTTAAATTAAAGTTAATATTAAGTTAAAAATGTGCCAAAGTTTATGTAACACACTGCCCTATCTTTAATTTAATATGGTGGAGCTTGTTTTTAGGACAAAATATAAGTGGGATATGTAGATAATGAGCCAAATATTCAAGCAGCTAAGCTTTTTATTACTGTAGACACTATTAGAAGATACACTGAAAACTGGAAGGTACTATGCCAACCTCAGAGTACTAACTGTATCTGTGATTCAATTGCTAAATCTATCCAAGGCTAACAGTTAAAGGTTCAATGATTATGAAGTGAAAAAATAAAAAAGAATCTCAAATTAAAATGGAATAATTTTTTAAATTTCTACCAGCTTGGCATCAGATTTACCATCCTGATTTCCTACTCCTAAACCTCACTTATCCACAAATATCCATCGGCAATCTCACATGTTTGGAGCATAACTGAGAATCAGTGAGTTAAGCCACAAAATACAAGCCACAAAGATCCCCACTGTGCTTTGGAGGAAAGCCTCTTGTACCACTGACTTCAAAGATTATTTGATTTTATACTTAACCTAAAAATATGACGGATGTAGTGACCTATTTTCTACATCCAAAGAATACTAGAAGCCAAAAGTAAGTGAGGTTAGGACTTGCTGGGAGAGCAGAGGGAAATAATGGCTACGATAATAGAGAAAATAGAAAATCTACTAAAACTGGCGAATAAAAAAGCACACTATTCTGGGAGATAGCAATAAGAACTACAACCCAGTTAAGTCCTGCTGACAGCACAGTATTATATACGTGACAAATGGATGGCCGGTCAGATGTCTTCCTCACTCAGAAAGTTCATATTTTGTTTGGTTAGTCCACTTAACAAGTCATGAAAGTGCTGTCATTTTTGAAGGTATCCATTTAAAAGGCTTCAAACAGTATCTGTGTGTAGTGGGTATGTGTGCAAGTGTGGGTAGATGGGGGGGCTCTATCTACGTATCTACCTATCTATCTATTGAGAGGGATGCTTACATTCTTAGAAATTCAAACTGATTTTTCCTGAATTCAATTTTTAATTAGTTACATGCTTCTTATATGTAGCAGAGTTTGTAATACAGAAGTAATAATAAAAAGAAATCAAAACTTGTTTATAGTTGATAAAGTCCTACATACTATGGCAGGTTTTTTTCATATGTTATTTTTAATTCTCAAAAGAGCAGAGAAAGGTAGGTCTTCACTATCTCTGTTTTCTCCATGAAAATGTGGGGCCGGGAAAGGTAAAGAAGTTGGCCAAAGTCTAGAATTCTAGGACAGGAGTCAGACAGAAACATGTACTGATTTATCCCAAAATTCATGTTCTTATCACAATACTATTCTCTGTCCTGGAAGCACTCAGTAGGTGGTTTATTAACTTGAACCATGAAATAGTGGGGTGTGATCTAAGAGAATGCCATTTTCATAGGTCAAAAGCAGTCATTTCATATCAGCAAGTTTTTTAAGGCCATAGCTAATAGTGGACATTTCAAAGCATTATGGACCTTTTTGTGACCTGTTATCTTCTCTATATCCTATCTCACTTAGGCCAATTATAAAATTAGATTAGATTGTAAACATAAAGTAACTGGATTGTGGGGAGCCGGGAATGAAATATACGGGAATGAAATATATGGTTGATGTTCTAATGGAAACCATGGTGATTTAAAAAAAAAAAAAAAGAGTTGATATTTGAAAGGTCATATATTAGGACATTCAATTACCACAAATTCAGCATGAAGCATTGATTCATTCATTCATTCGTTTATTAAGATTTTATTTATTTGTTAGTGAGAGAGAGTGCACAAGCAGGCACAGCAGCAGGCAGAGGCAGAGAGAGAAGCAGGTTCCCTGCTGAGCAGAGAGCTCGATGTGGGGACTTGATCCCAGGACCCTGGGATCATGACCTGAGCAGAAGGCAGTGACTTAACCAGCTGAGCCACCCAGGTGTCCCTAAAGCATTTATTTTTAACTTACACTAATATTTGGGTAGTATTTTATTCTTATTATCCAGAAGAGGGCTGGTTATTGGCTTAGGATCCCCCAGGAAATTTGCACCAAAGCTGAACTGGAAATTGTCAGGTTTTCCTCCCCGTCATGGGTTTCATTTCGTTTGTTTATTTGTTTAGGGAGGGCACAGGGTAGTTATAAATAGTTTGCAGAGCCAATGAAAGAAATTGTTAAGTTTGCTCATATCTCTGGTAAGACAAAATACTTTTGGCTTATTCTGTAGCCACTGAGACACTGATTATGATTTTACTGCAGATAAATTTCTTTTCCACCTTGGCATATGTTTTTTGATTAAAGAAGATCAAGACTTATACTAATTGATCAACTAACTTGTATCCAACCTATCACACAACTTAGCCAAAGAGAGGTGTTGGTAAGATTTCACTATACCAAATGCTCATACTATTTGTAGACAATGAAATGGGTTTGTTTTGTGCTGCACTGCATAGTATTCAGAAGATTAAAGAAGTATATTTTGAAAGCACATAAAGCAGTCTGTAATCAAGCATGTTAGTATAATCGCAGTCTAATTCTTACCATGTTCTATTAGCATGTGTCCCTACTGCTAATGTTTTCTTTCCAACAAGTCTCACAGAACTAAACCAAATAGGTTTTATTTTTCTGTTTGTTTGTTTTCAGCTTTGTTCAATTACACCCTTCACTCATATTCCTTAAGATGTAAGTATATTCAAACATTCCTGTTAAATATGGGGAGAGAAATCCTAAGCATAGTAATAGAACAGAATAGAAATACAGAAAGCAGAAGCATGAAACGATAGGGCGTGTGTGTGTGTGTGTACTGATCGCTTTTAAGGATAGGCTTAAGAAATATTTCTGGATCAGGGCCATGAACTGAATGAACATTGACCTCATGGAGTCCCAAGCAGACTCCTGCATGTTAAAGGAACAAAAACTTTCCATAGAAAATTTGTTATGTACCGCTACATAATGTTAAAAAAAAAAAAAAAAGAGTATGAAACAGAGAGTGTAAAAGAGGTCAATCAAATTACACCAGCTGGTTCCACTCCCTACCAGGCTGCAGAGGGAAGTGAGGCACTACACAGGATACCTGAGATTTAATCCAGGCAAAGCTTCACAGAAAAAGAAAATCCACACAGGGAATTGCGCCGAAAACAAATCTTCAGCTGGCCTAGATTATGGAGTACTAACAGAATTTAATATTTTAATAATGTTCAATGTTTTCCCTTCAAAGAGACACTCTGACGTAAGTCAGTTCACCTGGATTTGGATACAAATTGCTGAATTCAGAAATACAGCCTTCAGTTTAGGGAAAAGGAAGGGCATCGTACACTTTTAGTTAATGCAAAAGTAAAAGCACAGTTGCTAGTTTTACCACAATGCCTTAAAATCGAAGGTCGAGTAGTGAGGGAGACGCTCCTCTGTTTCTTTGCAAACACCAGTGTTGTCATGCACAGCGGGAATGGGGTCACAGGCGGACTCTGTATGGGGCTTCGATGGGGCCCATTATGATGCCCCCATGCCTGGCGTCTTGCACACATTTCTCTTCGGCTGCCTCCTTAAGTCCCCCCTTCAGATACCAGAGTTAACATGTGGAAGACTAACTGAAGTTCAAGGAAGAGTCGCAGGAATGGCGGCCAGTGCACGTGGGAGAAGGGAAACAGAGCCGCCCACTGATTTTGTTAACTGGAAAGGCAGTTCACTGAGGACACAGGACATCCTGGTCCTTTACTCTTTCTAGCGCCCACTCCCTGCTGACCTGGCCCTGTTCTCTAGCATTCTGACCCACTGTCTGGCTCTGCCCATCTGTCCCAGTTTCCTCTCCCCAGAGAGAGTAACCTCATTGCTTTTCTGCAGAGAGGCTGTACATGCATGTGCCAAGGGCAGCCTGGGGAAAACTGAGATGCCAGCAACAAAGAAATAGGCCTAGAATCCTGACCTTTCAAAAGCTTTTCATGGACACTTAGGATAAAGAGAAGCCTGCTGACTTCGCTTCCCCACATACATAGAGCAGAGGAACACACAAGGCTGTTCTTTTTTTGCCTTTACCCTGGGAGTTGGGTCATTCTTCTACCTAAGAGAATACAGTTTTCACTGAAGAGCTCTACTCGATAAACCACATATAAGTGATAACATTGTAATTGCAGCTTAAGATCAGGCTTATCCAAATAAAATATGCAACTTGTCACTGAATCTATACGGGTGTAATAAAAAGGCAGCATCAGGCTAATTAGGCTAGATTAATTAAGTTACATATGTAGTATTTTTATAATAAGCCTTGAAGTATATACCATGATGTGCATTTAAATTCACGTAATGCCTTTCCTCTAAAAATACAGAACCCTTGAACTGGAAAGGCAAATAAAAACTTTCATGTAGCTTGTTTTTTATAGTGCTGAATTAAAAAGGAAAATTAAAACATGTTATCAGCAAGGCAAGTATTATTATCCCCTGTTAAAAAGTACAAGACGATGTACAGAAACTACATGAAAAGCAAGCCACATAATTGGAAATGGACCGTTTCTGCTTCTGCCTTGGCACTTAGCCTCCCTGAGGTGGCATCCACTCACGCATTCTTTTTTTGTGTTTTGTTTTTAAGGATTATTTATGTACTTATTTGAGAGAGAGAGAGAGAGCACAAGCAGAGGAGCGGCAGAGGGAGAGAGAGAAGCAGGCTCCCCATTGAGCAGGCATCCTGATGCCAGGCTGGATCCCAGGACTCTGAGATCATGATCTGATCCAAAGGCAGACGCTTAACAGCTGAACCACCCAAGCATCCCCACTCACCCAATTTTAAATTCAGTTCCTGGGCTATGGGTTGGACAAGACAGGTGGAAGTCCTACGTCTCCATGACTGGAGAAAGAACTCAACAAGTAAGTCATGTGTATGATATAATTGAAGAGAGGAAGAATCCAACCTTCTTTTCAATAACACTAAACCAGCTTAACTCAGCACCAGAGAGAACTGGGAAAAGGTCAAAGTCAAGGTCAGGGCCAGAGGTTTTGTGTGTCTTCATGAGCACGCCTGGCTACACCTTCACTGAGCTCTTTTACTGCATTCCCCAGGCAAATGCAATTGATTTTGGAATTGTCAACTGCTTTGAATAATCCAACCTGGCTTCCCTCCATCCCTATAGATATTCAAGAACTGATGTAAAATGAAGAATTTAAGGAATATTAAATCTCAAAATACCAGTATAGCCTTCTAATCTGTCTCTGTTGTAAAAAAGTATACCTCTGTAGGATAGGTTAAGAGTCCAGAATAATGAAACCAAGATTATTGAGACCTATGGGTAAACTTTAAAACATAACCTAACATCATTTAGTCTTGTGGGTTGGTAACACTTAGATCTTCTCTCTATAATGTGTCCTGAAGAGTTGCAACCAAGAGATCCCTGGCTAAGAGCTGGGTTCACTTTAAGACTGACGTTCTTTCTATAATTTCATTTTTGAAACCACCTGATTAAGATTAATACTTCATTTATTTTTAAAGATTTTATTTATTTGACAGACAAAGATCACAAGTAGGCCGAGAGGCAGGCAGAGAGAGAGTGGGAAGCAGGATCCCTGCCAAGCAGAGAGCCTGATGATGACGATGCGAGGCTTGATCTCAGGACTCTGAGATCACGACCTGAGCTGAAAGCAGACGCTTAACCCACTGAGTCACTCAGGCGCCCCAACATTAATACTTTAAACAGCTGCTTTATGTAGGCAGAATGAATTTATTATTATACATATTCATCACTTTGGGCTTCCTAGTGATACTGTTTAGAAAATGGAGATACAATATTTTCATCTGAAAGGTCACAATGCATACCACTGCTGGCATTTTAACTCATTTGGAAAAATGAGTGTAATCGTTGTATCATTACAGAGTGCCCTACACTTTTTTCTTCTCATTGTGGTACCTTTGGAGATTAGGTTAGTAAAAGTCAAGTGGTTTTCAGTTTTTTAATGATTAATCATTTAATACAAGTCACTGGAACAGCCAGAGGACCCAGAACTCTCCACCTATAGCTGCTACAAAATGGTGAGAAGCAGCAGCCCCCAACCCACCCCGGGTTAGTCACCGAAGAATACAGAAGGTGGAGAAGTTGCAGTTTACATAGCACATCCCGAAATAACCGAATACAAAGATATACTCTGCTCTCATCAAAGAAGAAAAGGTGTGCCTCTGTTGTCACATACCATCGACATTTTCAGTGTAAAGCTAATTAAATTATTTGGATAATAAACCCTATTTTCCATTTTATTAAAATAACGACCAGTAGTTTCATTAGTTCCAGAGAGAGTAGCCATGCTCGACCCAGCGGCAATGACTCCTGCTCAGAAGCCCAAGGAAGAGGAATGGTTTATGAGAACAATAATCTGATTTTATTTCACTAGGGAGCAAGGCTTTCAAGTCTCTTTTACTTCTCACAGTACACGTGAATGTATTTGTCAAATGTTACAAAGCATTTACTTCATCTGCTCCAGTCATCAATGGCAAGATTCCAATGTGAGAGAAGAGAAAAAGAAGTTGCTTTTTCCTGACCACATTAAAATCACACTACCAGTGTTGCTGTTTAAATAAAACACACAGGAAAAATAAAATGACTATAGAAATGTGATCAAATTTACCATGAGCCATACTGTGTGTGTCTATATATGGATGTCTCTGAGGTCCACAGTAGGGCAAAAATCATCATCTCCTAAACCCTCTATGAAGGACACAAATAAATTCAAAGAGATTGTTGATTCCTAGGGTTCTGACTGCCAGAGGCTGAATGTGACGTAAGCTGTAATGAATTGCTTAGCATGGTAGACAAGGAAATAAGAACCATTTACTCATGAGCAAAGGGGAGAACACAAGCTCCTGAAAGCAAAAGCCATTTTTAATATATATGGACTCACAGGTAGACAAGTGTCAGTGTCTAAAGATGCTTATTAACCAACCACGGCCAAGTCTTCCTGGGGATAACTTGTCACTGGCAGAAAACTGAGCCCTTTTAGAGATACACTTACCCTTCCCAACTTCAGAGGACTGTTTCAAAAATCTGTAAAAAGATGATCCTAGATAACAAAAATACAAATTTCTACTTTTGACAAATTGGGAAAATCAAGAGAGCATTGTATTTATGTCCTTACATGACACTTTTGACCTAAAATTCTAGAACAAGCCCAAAGACATAGAGGGTTGAGGGAGGTATGTGGATATCTACACTCGGTATATTATTCTCTTTGGGTTTATCTTTACATTTCTGAAAACAAAGAAATAATATCAATCCTTCAGAAAGAGAGGGAGATGGAAAGTGTCCCAACTCATTTTATGAGACTTGTAATACACTGATGCCTGATAAACCAAAGACATTACAAGAGAACTAAAGGTCAATAGAGCCAAAGACCAATAAAAAAAAAATCCTTAACAAAATATTTAAAATTGAATAAAAAATACATAATTAGTACAATATATCATGACCAAGTGATGGGCACATCATGACCTAGAAATGTAAGGAAATTAATGTAATTCACCAAAGCAATCCAATGAGAGAAAAAAGACTTTTCAACAAATGATGCTAAATTCACCGGATATCTGTACAGAAAAAACAAAAACAAAAACAAACCAACACACACACACAAGAGAGCCTTGACTCTGAAGCTCATATAACATTCAAAAATTAAGCTTAGGGGAGCCTGGGTGGCTCAGTGGGTTAAGCCTCTGCCTTCAGCTCAAGTTATGATCCCAGGGTCCTGGGATCGAGCCCTGCATTGGGCTCTCTGCTCAGCAGGGAGCCTGCTTCCCTTCCTCTCTGCCTGCCTCTCTGCCTACTTGTGATCTCTGTCTGTCAAATAAATAAATAAAATCTTTTTAAAAAATTAAGCTTAAATGGTTCATGGACCTAAATGTAACAGCTACACAGCATAAAAAAAAATTTTTTTTTAAATTGTAACATTGGGTTAGACAAAGATTTCTTATACAATGATTTCTTAAGCACAAATTATAAAAGAAAGAACTGCTAAAATGCACTTGGTCAAGGCTAAAAACTTTATTTGAAAGATATTATTGGGGCGCCTGGGTGGCTCAGTGGGTTAAGCCGCTGCCTTCGGCTCAGGTCATGATCTCAGGGTCCTGGGATCGAGCCCCGCATCGGGCTCTCTTCTCAGCGGGGAGCCTGCTTCCTCCTCTCTCTCTGCCTGCCTCTCTGTCTACTTGTGATCTCTCTCTGTCAAATAAATAAATAAAATCTTTAAAAAAAAAAAAAAAAGAAAGAAAGAAAGATATTATTAAAAAAATAACCAGCAACAGACAGAGAAAATATTTGCAGAGCAAAGTTCTCTCACAACTCAAGGAGGCAGACAATCCAATTAAAAATAAGAAAATATTTGAACAAGCAGTTCACAAAAGAAGGTATACAAATGGGCAATAAATACATTAAAACACATTCAATTATCACGAGGCATTAGGGAAATACAAATTAAAACCATGATGAGCTTTGAGGCTACTACCCCCATTCGATGGGCTATGGTTAAAAAGACTTAAAATATCAAGAGCTGGAAAGGGTACAGAGTAAGTGGAACACTCATTTACTGCTGTTGAGAATGAAAAATGGTCCAGATACTTTGGAAAATGGTACGTATCTTACAAAATTAAAGTTCTACTTTATCTTACAAAATTAAAGTTATACTTATCATTTGACTCAGGAAATCCATTCCTAGACATTTATCCACAAGCAACGAAAGCTTCCATCTGAACAAATGCAACCCATAGGGACCAAAAGCAGACCTGGGGTAGAGGGTGAAGATCAGCTATGAAGGGGGCATGAGGAAACTTCCTGGGATGAGGGAATCCTTCTGTTTCCTGAGAGTGGCAGTGGTGAAGCAAAGGGAAATGCCACCTACTTTCGTCAGTTCATCCCTACAAGATGGGTGAATTTTATTGAATGAAATGCCTAAATAAGGAAAATTAAAATTATGTAAGTATTTCTCTTTATCTACTGTCTTTTAGTAAAGAAAATGGCACAGTCCCAAGGAAAACTACCCCAGAATAACATAACGAGGCTGAGATTTTTCAGAAGAAAGCGATCAGAAATGCAGACCCTAAAATGTCAATTCCAACCCAAGCAAACTATTTTCCAACACCATGAACATTGACCAGTAGCATTGTTTGTGTGTGTGTGTGTGTGTGTGTGTGTGTGTGGAAAAATGTTCATCAGGGGGAAAAAGGCAGCAGTAACAGCTGTTTCTGGGTATGTTAAATTACATAATGGAGAAAGAGCCCCGTCCGAGCTCCGATCTCCAGTGACAGTCTGCCCTTTGTAAACCTTGGAGGCTGAAGAGTAAAAAGCCAGAGGCGGGGAGATCAATGCCAACCAGCCAGGAAGAAGCTAATGAATAAACCAGTAGAAAAGTACCAAGTGGAAGGAGGTTAGGGAGAAGAGATGCATGGTAGCAAAGGAAAAAGCACAGAGGAAAATAAGGGATGTGAGAACGAGCATCAAGGCACGTGAAAGCAAGCACGGTGGGAAACCAAGCAGAACGTGGACAGACAGAAAAGAAAAATAGGGAAACTACAAAGGAGGAAAGACAAAAAAATGAAGCGAAGGAGGGATAAGAAGTCCAAATTTGGATGGGAATGTGAGATCTGAGCCTCCCAGTATATTATTTTGTTGTAAAATTAAAACATTTTAAGGAAATACCAGAGAAGTAACTTAAATTTCTTTCCAGATGTTCTTAACATATTTTTTTCCCTTCTATGAAAGAGAACCTTTCTGGGGCCTTTTGAAATCTTATTTGGCTCCCTTAAATAACTGAATCTAAGGCATGCTTTTTCTTCCAGGAGCATTTTAAGTTATGCATTTTTTTATTATTCTCCTCAAAGAATTCAAAATGCTTATGGAATAATTTCCTTCTGTCATGCAGAGAGATAGGAAGGAGAAGACATACCTGTATCCTGGTTCCAGTTCTGTGAGCAACCATGTGAGTTAAACAAGTCCCTTAACTTCTGTGTGTGTGTGTGTGTGTGTGTGTGTGTGTGTGTGTGTGTGTGCGTGTACACACTCATGTAGGCTCATGTGTTTAAACAAAACAAACTCTCTTCCTGTCCTTTTATTTTTACTCGTCTTTCTCCTTACCTTCTTTCTTTGTTCCTTCCTTCCCCAGTCCTTTTTCTCATCCTTTTTCTTTTCTCCCTCTCTCTGTCCTTTGTTTTGTTATCTTCCATCAAACACTAAGCATACACTCTGCTGAGCACTGTGCCAGCTGCTGGGGACACAAAACCACGATGGGTTGAGCTCTACTCAGGACTTGGACTGGCCTGGAGAGAGCTAATTTATCAGTCACTTTCAGTGTTTTAATATTAAGGAGAAGTAACCACTGGCTCTTCTACCCTCCAGTATAAATCCTTTTAAGTATAAAAGCAAGGATGTTATTTAGCTATGGGAATTTAAGCCTTTTGGGATACAGCAATTTTCTAGTTATACACTATTATTTATCTCCCCATTTCCTTTATGTCATGACTTCATAATTCAGCTTGGGATTTTAAAGCTCAGCCTGACAAGACAGCCTAAGGGTCCTGCAGAGTTGAGGTTGCGAACACAATTGTGTGAACCCAAAGATAATCATTTGCGGCAACAACAAATGCTCCGACAACTGAAAACATAAGTATTTTCAGGAAAAAAAATGTGTCTCCTTCCAGTCAAGAATTTGATATGCAAGAAATCACTTAAAGTAGGTTTGAATATATGTTAGCATATAAACATACCTTTCAATTCTTTAAGGTTCCCACAATTATTGGAAAGAATGTGCTGTAAGGATCTTTTTTTAAAAGATATTATACCTTTCTATATCTCAATCCTTTCTCTTTTTAACTTACTTTGTGCCATTCAATAAATCCCTTGAGCACCTACTGACATTTTGCTTCCCACGCTATGACTAACTCATCTCCATAAATTGGCAGGTGTTCAACCACACCTTCACACAGGAGGCTTGGCAGTCTAGCTGATATAACCCTGGAAGCCATGGGGGCTCCAGAAAGAGTAAAGCTTGTGTCTATCTTTATACAAGTCAAGGCTTAAGAATCCCAGGGTTGGTTATCTAAAATAAGATCACAAAGAACCTTCTGATGAAATCGATAAGAAAATCCAATCCCTTCCTTTGGGTCAAAGATGACATCCCTGCTTATCTCAGAGCTTCTCCCTTTCCAGCTTTTACTAGTGTTTTCCAATGACTGCTCCAAAGGAGACAATTCAACACAAGAACCACGGTGCAAACACTAAAGGTGCAGGCTTGCAAGACAACATGCATACTGGTATGAAAACAGGAGAAGAGAAAATCACGCAACAGACAAGCATTTAGCTCAAGAGTCATAGCATCTTTCAGCAATTCTAAATTATAATTTCTCAGAGAGCAAGAGCTAGTTCTTTTCAGTTACTTGGTACAGAACCCAGGACAACATTTGTGGGTACTTAATACGCTGCGTGTGATGGCAAAACAAATACAAACAGTGTTGGTTATTTTAAGAGTCGTGCTCCTAAGTGATTTAAACTCTTAACAGATGCTCTACGTAGGAGCTGGCACCTTCAGAGTAGACATTTAGTTTGCTCTTTGGAAATATTAATGGGGAGAAAGGACTTTCTGGGGTCTTGCCAATGCTTTAAAACTCAATGTCCTCATCTGTATATGTTTACAGCTACATGGGCAAGGAGTGGGGAGCATAACTCCACAGTCAACAGCCCATCTGGAGAACCTGAACATCCACAGGTCACTGTCCCCTGGGCAAGTTTCCCTTACAGCTGAGGTTTGTGGGTTTGTGTTCAGAGAGGTTTAGGCTCATCTGTGCCCAGAAAGACAAAAAAAAAAAAAAAAAAAAAAAAAAAAAAAAAAAAAAAAAAAAAAAAAAAAGACCCTTAGCGAATTACACCAGGGGAAGGTACTGAGGAGGTAGAAGTGGAGGGACAGTAGCAAAATCCAACATAAAAATCGACCTGGAAACCCGCTGCTGAAGGATATGTATTTAAAAAGTCTCAAACCAGGTGCCTGGGTGTCTCAGTTGGTTAAGCGTCTGCCTTTGGCTCAGGTCATGATTCCAGGGCCCTGGGATCGAGCCCTACTTCGGGCTCTCTGCTCAGCGGGGAGGGGAGCCTCCCTGTCCCCCACCTGCTGCCTGTCTCTCTGCCTACCTGTGATCTCTCTCTGTCAAATAAATAAATTAAAAAATCTTTTAAAAAGGAAAGAGAAGAAAACACTCTCCCAAGGATTTATTTATCAAAATGTCATTACAAAACACTGCTCCCTGGATAGAGCTTCTTTTGGACTGCAACTAAAATTCTTTTGCGTCAATTGTCTTTTCTTTTTCTCCCCTGACATGTGTCCTACATGTGTCCATGCACTGGGTCTTTGGGAAAGTTTAGTGAAGAGAAAATATCTGGCCTTTGTTTTCACTCACATAATTGTCAGAATGTTTAAAATGATTTTTCTCTTAAATAGTACCATATTCTTCCATATGATCCCAAAATGTTGTCTGTCACTCAAGGACTTTTAGGAAAAGGGAGCAAGCCTGGGTATTAAGCAAGAAGTAAATGCCACATATTAGTCGATGCATTTTCCAGCACTGTCGCTCTGTGAAGTGGGTAGTGGATGTATCAGTGTCATTCTTTCATAGATCAGGAAACAAATTCAGGTAAGTCTCACAAGTGACTCCTGGTGAAAGCCAGAATCAAACCCAAGTCTGTGTGATTCCAAGTTCCAGTGGTGTCTATTCCTCTTCTTGTTCTGACCCTCAAAAAGCCTCGGGAAACTGGAGTTTTGTGAGGTCAAGGTGAGCGCTACTGACAGGCGTTTGCTTATTCTTCCAGTTAGGGCTGGCGGTGTTATCATGGTGATCTTCAAGGAAAAGATAAGCCCAACCAAGCTGCAATAATATAAGTCCTTACTGGTTAATGCCCTCTGGTTCTGCATGAAGGGTCTCATGAGGCTGTTCCAAAAGGGAACTTTCATCATACACAAGTGCCCTTTACCTCCCCCATAAAGCCATCTAAAGCTGCTACAGGAAATGGGTTTCCATCACAACTGTCAAGGCAGATAAAGAGATGCTATCAAGAATGATGGGTTGACAAGATTCTGGATCATGACAAGAGTACAGAATCGATTATGAAAGGCTAACTGCCCTCCCTTCCTTTTTTGCTGCTGTTCTGAGTCTGACTGAATGATTTCAACCTCATAAGACTTCAGTCTCTCCTACTAGTATCCCTACAGCTTCTCCCCAGCCATAAAGTGATTTTGTTCATTGGTAATTTGTACAGTTTCAAAACTTGGGGCAGTAGATCTAAGATCTGCTGTGGACCCAACTACATTTACTCCACCGATACTGATGTAGTTGACGGAAACTGATCAGAGGCCACCTCGGTGTTTATACTAATTATAAAACTATTTAACATAACACAAGAGTATCCAATGTAAAATGATCTAATCTCTCCAAAACTTCCTATTAACACATACCTTGCATACAAATATTAATTTGGGTAGAGCTCAAGGTCATAGTACCTTAATCTCTAGGTGGGTGCCTGGGACAGTCCATGAGTCACCATGAGGTAAGAAGACTCTACAGTTGAATGAAAAAGGTCTTAAGATTTCAGCCAGAAACTTTCCATCAGACAAGTCAGGAGAAGAGGGCAGGAGGGTATGGAATCTCATAGTTCTTATTCTTAGTAGTGAGGAATTCCCTGAAGTCATGGGTTTCCTGAGGGACTCGGTCATACCACACCCATGCTGTGATTGGCATGCACAAGTGAACAAACCCTGACTCATGGATCCCAGATATAAGCGCACCCTGCAGGCCCCATCTGCTACTCCCACCCATCTGGCTCTAAACTTTCTAGATACACAAATTGAGCAACCCTAATACACTGAAGCTGATTGAACATGGAGGCCTTCACTGTGATGAGGCAGCCCTCATCTGTTCTTCTGCAAGGCTTTGGTAAGAATTAGGATTTGGCGTCATAATCCATATGTTCACAAAGAGAATTATGAACTAAGGAGATGTTCAGAAAAGGTGAGTTTTCAAGTAGGTTAATGATTTACATTTCTTTCTTACACGCTTAGTGATGAAGTAGTTCATGAATTAAAACTCAAAGGAGTGACGCATTAAATAAAAAAAAAAAAAAATCTCCAGTCCAGCATAGAGACATCAGTGAGAATAGGTGGGGTATTTTGAACTAAAAGTTTTATCTGGGGGCCAATTAAATCTTTCCAGTGGCAATTTTTATGCAAATCGGTGAAATGAGGGACTGATGTTAGCAAACACACTCTGTATAAAAGAGCAAAAGATAGTCATCACTTCACCCAGACTAAAAAAGTGAAAATAACTAACAAAGATGTAAGTCAAATGAAACCAAAGACAAACACATAACCCTAATAGCTGCTAAACACCATTAATATTGGGACTTTCAGGGAGGAAGTTGGCGTCTAAGCTCACCTCATCCCACGGATACAGCTAGGTAACACCCACATCAGTTTAAATAACCCAGAAAGGACTCTCTGTAGCTAAAGGTAGAGAAGAGCCACATCAAAGAGGGTAGGGAGGGCGGAGACACAGTGGGAAGCTAAAGAAGCCCACAGGACCATTGGCGGGGGGTGGGGGGGGGGGACACCACACACTCTATAGGTACAGACAGGGGAGAAGAGCAGACCTCACACCAGGGAGCCCACATGGGGAAGATGAATCCTCATAACATCTGGCTTTGAAAATCAGAGGGGCTGAAACTTGCAAATTCTTAACAATCAGTGGGACTTAAAATCCAGGACTTTAAAAATCAGCAGGCTCATCAGAGAGTAAGAAGAACAAGAGGGGACTGAGTCTCCACTCTTAACAAGACAACACAACATACAGCCCCAGAGAGTTAGAGCACAGAAGCAGCAGTCCGAAAAATCCCTGGGGTATACAAAAGGAAGATTTGCTTACTTATTTTGGAGTGTGTGCTAAAGAGGCAGTGATCACTAGAAGACTTCTCCAGGAACAAAGGAGCTGGTGCACTCACCATTTCCCTCCCTGTCCCTCAGCCTGGACATGCAGACAGCTCTCGGAACCAGAACAGTGCCAACACTCGCTACCTAACTTGCTAACAGTGCTCTGCACCCTGGGTTCTCCTGTAGACATGCCCCCTCCAGCCAGCCTCCACTCCAAGTCCTCCCCCACAGCGGACCTGCAGACACTGCGAACCCCATATGCCCTGCCCCCACGTTCTCCTACAGTTTGGTGGTACTGCCTCTCTGGCAAACATGGTCTGCCTCAACTCAAGTCCAGTGTGGCCCCAGACTGGCCCAGTAACAACACAGGGACCAAACCTTGCCCCCAACAGGCAAAGACAGCCATTAGAGATGACTAGACTGAAGGCTAAAATGGCTCAGCCATAACAGCAGGGCACATGCAACACACAGAGGGGATAGCCCTGAAGCACCAGGTTCTGGGGAAGAGAGGACATTGCACCCCAGGGCACCACAGGACCTCTTCTGCATAAGTGGGAGTTGTAGCTGACTTTACTAACACACAGAAACAGACACAGGGAGTTAGACAAAATAAGAAGACAGAAGGTTATCCCCCAAATGAAAGAATAGGACAAAACCATAGCAAGAGACCAAAGCAAAGCAGATACAAGTAATATGCTTGTTAGATAATTTAAAGTAATGGTCACGAAGACACTCACTGCACATGAAAAAAGAGTGGAGGACCTCAGGGAGACCCTTAAAAAGAGAAAACAAAAAAAGAACTGGTCAGAGATGAAATCAATAAATGAAATTAAAAATACACTAGGTGGAATAAGTAGTAGACTAGGGAAAGCGAAGAACAGATCAGTGACCTGGAGGACAGGGTAATGGAAGGGAATCAAGCTGAACAGGAAAGAGAAAATAATAATGATAATAAATGAATATAGACTTAGGGAACTCAGCGATACCAACAAGTGCTGATGAGCATGCAGAGAGAAAGGAATTCTCTTGCACTGCTGGTGGGAATAAAAATTGGTACAGTCACTGTGGAAAACTGTATGGAAGTTCCTCAAAAACTTTAAAATAAAACTACCATATAATCCAGTAATTCCACTACTAGATATTTACTCAAAGAGTATGAAAACATGAATTCAGAAAGATATAGCACCCCTGTGTTTACTGCAATGTAACTTATAATAGCCAAATTATGGAAGCAACTGGCCATTACATCCATGAATGGATAAAGAAGATGTGGTATATACATCACATCTTTTTAATATATATACATATATATGTATACATACACATACATACACACATACATATATATAAAATGGAATATAGTATATATGGAATGGAATATAGTACAATATATATGGAATGGAATATAATATATATAATGGAATGAATATATTTCTCGTGTGTGTGTGTGTGTGTGTGTGTGTGTGATGGAATATTACTTAGCCACATAAAAGAATGAAATCTTGCCATTTGCAACAACATGGATGGATCCAGAGAGTACAGTGCCAAGTGAAATAAGTCAGTCAGAGAAAGACAAATACCATGTGATTTCACTTATATGTGGAATTTAACAGACAAAACAAATGAACAAATTAAATA
Organism: Lutra lutra; assembly: GCF_902655055.1. NCBI lineage: Eukaryota > Metazoa > Chordata > Mammalia > Carnivora > Mustelidae > Lutra > Lutra lutra. Next base: position 135,662,605 of record NC_062280.1, read on the forward strand.
ATTAGGCAAACAAAAAATAGACTTTTAACTCCAGAGAACAAACTGAGGGTTATCAGAGGGGAGGTGGGTGGGGGGATGGGTGAAATTGGTAAAGAGGATTAAGAGCATACTTGTCAAGATGAGCACTGAGTAATGTACAGTATTGCTGAATCACTATATTGTACACATGAAACTAATATGACACAGTATGTTAACTACACTGGAATTAAAAAATTTTAAAAGGCAGATGGAAATGTTTTACACTCCTTTTAAAAAGACCATTAACACTGAATTCTGGAGGAACTGTAGTACTTGACTCCATATGAAAGAATGGATGTAAAATGTTTTAAAACAAAGTGCTACAAAAAACATAAGGAAGACAGTTCTTTTATTCTATCCAACAGTCTATTAATTAAAGGTGGAAATAAGCATGATTTTATTTCTGTAACATTTGAAGGGCTCAACGTAAATAAATTCAAATATTAGGGAAAAAAGTCTTTTTTTTTTTAACCAAATTTCTTGATTTGAGTTTTGAATGTTTGGTCACTGCAGAAATAAAATATATGACCTGTTTCCAGAGAACTGGAAATGTTGAATTTGTTTCTTTCCTTAATTAGTAACATACAGTGGGGGAAAACATGGCCTTAATTGTTATTCAAGCTAATTATACCAGAATGAGACCTCTGATTCACATATTGAAGGAGTCCTTCAGATAATTCACTATTATATCTGGGAATACTGTCTTCTAAAAGGAGGAACTTATTAGCTAAAGAAGAACAAAAAGGCAATAATCTTCAGGGATGGCTACTGTCAAACAACATAAATCAGGGACCATCATTGATTAACTAATTTGAGTGGTGAAGACAGATGTGGTTGCTATGGCAATAAAGGAAGGGTTGAAGATTTGATCAACTGAACGATTCCTTATTCTCATGGGATTTCACAGACATCAGAAACTGCAAAAAGAAAACGCCCACCAGGTTACTGACTGTAACCATAAAATAATAATACTTTCCAACCGTTTTTATTCTGAAAAGTTTAAATGGCTTTACCAATACTAATTTTTAGAGTGACCTGTGACAGCAATGGGCATCCCAATCTACCATTAAGAGGACACTTGGTGAGGCGATAGCACCATGAGTGAAATCTCACTCTGGATAGCACCATGAGTGAAATCCCAAAAATTCTATGGTCTTCCTACCTCTGTGGCTGCTAAAGAACTCACTTCCTTAACTTAGAAACTACTCAACATATTCAGTGGTTTCCAATGGCTCTCACCCAATGAATGAAATTTTACATTAAAGAAAATGAGAGTCCCACCGTCCTGAGATCATACCTCCCATATTGTTGCCCTATGTCCTGGCATCCAATTCAAACCAGAAAGAATGTTTAGGAGCTGAGCACACCACGGTAATGGGATGGTCCTCCATTAAAGACAAACTGAAAAATCACTTCATAATCCTTGTTTGAAGATATTTGAAATATTTATTTGTAGAAAGAAAAAGATCAAAGCTATTCTACATGGTTTCAAGGGGTAGAATTTCAGGGTGGCCTGTGTGAGAAGAGACATTGCATTATAAGGATGCTAGTTCGAATCAGCATGAGGAAGGGTGGAGTCATCTGCATGGAGAGAGTGTTCCTTTCACTGAATATTGGTTTAGCAGAGGCCAGTAATGACACACTAAGATGTCTGTTTGGAAGATTGCTTTCCAACACTCAGAAGACTAGGCTGATGGTCGCCAAACTGTGGAAAGAACCAAGATGCCCTTCAACGGATGAATGGATAAGGAAGATATGGTCCGTATATACTATGGAGTATTATGCCTCCATCAGAAAGGACGAATACCCAACTTTTGTAGCAACATGGACGGGCCTGGAAGAGATTATGCTGAGTGAAATAAGTCAAGCAGAGAGAGTCAATTATCATATGGTTTCACTTATTTGTGGAGCATAACAAATAGCATGGAGGACAAGGGGAGATGGAGAGGAGAAGGGAGTCGAGGGAAATTGGAAGGGGAGGTGAACCATGAGAGACTATGGACTCTGAAAAACAATCTAAGGGTCTTGAAGGGGCGGGGGGGGGTGGGAGGTTGGGGGAACAAGGTGGTGGGTATTAGGGAGGGCACGGATTGCATGGAGCACTGGGTGTGGTGCAAAAACAATGAATACTGTTACGCTGAAAAGAAATTTAAAAAAATGAATAAAATCTTAAAAAAAAAAAAAGAAGACTGGGCTGGAGAAGCTCGACAGTGGCTTCCTCTAACATCTGTGGCTGTCGTCCTAAGTGTGGTGCTGCTGGGTAGAACATTCAAGCCCCTCCCTGGAATGCCGCCTTTATGCAGAAAGGTCACTTCCCTCCATTCTTCAGCTCTGTTCCCTTCACTAGAACGAGAGATTTGGAAACCTTTTTAGAAAGTCTTAAGATGCTCAGCTAAAATATTTGTATCTGAATTTCACTGATGACTAATTGATTTTCCTAGGGCTCCCTCAATATTGCCATATAATTCTAGACAGTCCCAGATGGAGAAAAATGGAACACTCAGTTACAAAGACTGAGGAAAAGGGGAGAAGATGACGATATCCCAATTCAGAGTCACTTCTACTTGGGTATCAGCATAAATGCAAGTCAGCAAATATTAGTTAAACACTGGGCATGTGAGAAAAGCAGGGATGAACATTTCTCTGTATTTATACCTTTACCACATTGCACAGAAGATGCAAAGCACCTGTGAGTCTGATTCACACAGACTGCTTCACACAGTTCACGGAGGAATCAGAGAAATAAGAAAACACTTAAGAGTGGCCTCCTCTGTATGGTGTTTTTTAGGGAAGTATTCAATTAGCAGTTTGGAGCTCAGTTTTCAGAATCAGTTGGCCTAGGCTGAAATAAGGATCTGTGACAAATAACGTGACCCTAGATGATTCAGAATATATTATATTCTGAATATAATATATATATATATATATATATATATATATATATATATATATATGTATGTATGTATATTCTCAATATAGTATTCCTTATTTCGGAGCATCTTTTATCAGTAACTAAAGCCTTTGCTCTTCATTCACTTCACTGTAAAAATAAATAAGATTATAGAAAACTCCATGGTTCATCAGCGAACACTTTTTCTGACCAAATCTCTCAACCATTTATCACATGATGACACTGCAGAATAAATTACCTTTGTTGTTCTTATGCTGGTTTTTATATTTCTTATAAACTGGCCTTGTTACTTAATGACAAAATGATGAAGACAATTTAGAGGTCTAAGATGCTAAAAGAACAAAAGTTAAGTTCTGATAAAATCAGACAAAAGGGCTTGAGCCGTTACCATTCTTATTTACAGAGAGAGTCTGGGTTTAACCCTCACCATCTCCTTGTGTCCCCACTGTTTAGTACCTGTTCCCCTTCACTGCCTCTATCAGTTAGGATTCCTATCATGTTTCTAGATCCCAGGTTTCCTGAGTTTGGGTATCATGTCTTATTTGTGTTTTCATTCCTAATGTTTAGTACAAGGCTTGACATATGGAAAGCGTTCCATACACATGTGTTGAATGAGTGAGTTAACAAACCTTCTCCCAACTATTTTCAACATTCATCTCTCAAATTTTTGAAGGGTGTCTCCATGTCCGCAGGGTTAAGAACTCCTCTTGCCTGTAATATTAATACAGCACTCATTCCTCTTAGTTCCATATTCCTTACACTGCATGCCATTGAAGGCTTCCCCAAGCACTGCCATCCTTGAAATTCTTGAAATGGCACCTCACTCGTGTCTTTTCCACATAAGCCTGAATCTTCACAGTTATGTCCCACACTGCAAACTTCTTGATTAGTATTAGCAGACCTGTGCAAGTATCTGTTTCTGATACACCCTTGTCGCCTTTATCCTACTGCCTCTCTAAAAGTCCTTTACCCTTAATTCATTCTTCTTAAACTTTCACTTTCCCATAGTAGACAATGAACATTTAAAGAGATCCCTTTATAGCTCTTGTAAAGTAATCACGCATTTCTGTCTGCCCTTTATCATTTAATTCCAAACAATGAGCTGGTGAGGGCTGCAGGGACTTATGCTTGGTTCATGCTCTAATCACCTAGCATATCATCCAGTATTGAGTGGTTCCTGAAAAAAAAAAAAAAAAAAAAAAGCTGGCTGATTTCTTGAACTGGGCCAATACTCAATACTCGTAGAATATCTTGACATTTCTGCTACCAGCGTAATGCCTCCATGATGTATCTCTTCATTCTTGGCCATGTCTTAAATATAATGTCATGATTTGTATTCTGAAGTTATCAGGATTATTCATAGTCCCCAGGAAATAATACAGCTTCTATATCAAAGATATCCAACATTATCTCTTTATAATCTCATTACTAACTACTTAGGACTTCCCTACACATGATGAAAATTCTTGGAGAGAGACCTGCTTTATATTTTCTTTTCCTCTCATCAAAAACTCAATCTTTCTTTTTTAAAAAGACTTTATTTATTTATTATTTAGAGAGCACGAGCAGAGGGAGGGACAGAAGGAGAGAGAGAACCTCAAGCCGACTCTGTTCTGAGCAGAGAGCCAGATTCAGGGCTCCATCTTATGACCCTGAGATCATGACCTCAGCCAAAACTAAGAGTCGGACACAACAGACTGAGCCACCCAGGTGCCCCATCAAAAGCTTTATGTTGAGTTCATAAGGGAATTAATGTTATGACTAGCATCCTCTTTTCACCATTTGTACAGTTGGAAATGCCAAAATGTAAGAATGAAAACGTTTTGTTTTGAACCTGTAACAGGTTCAAGGAAACACCACAACACTCTTTGTTGTCCTAGAAATCTTTTAACTAAGTTTGTATGCCTCAGGCTAGCATCACTATGTAAAGCCTAGAAGAGTACTAGCTATTCCAAGAGCAAAATCATATTCATAAAGATTTCACCTGTAAGGTACCAGTCATTGCAGCATGACATTCATTAACTCTCTTGCTGGGAGAGCTGTCCTCAAAGTACTTCAAGTCAGACTCTGCCTTTTATCTCCTGTCTTCCCCAACAGGCTTCTTTCTCTTTCTTTCCTTCTTTCTTTTTTCCCTTCCTTCTTTCCTTCCTTCTTGATTTTATTTATTTAGTTGAGAGAGAGCAGCTGACTTCCTGCTGAGCAGAGAGCCCGATGTGGGGCTCAGTCCCAGGACCCTGGGATCATGACCTGAACTGATGGCAGACGCTTAACTGAATGAGCCACCCAGGCACCTGGCTTCTTTCTCTCTCTTTTTTTTTCTTTTACCCTCCTCCTACAACACACACACTTTACATTACCAGTGGCCAAAAAGCCATTTAGTATTCAAAATACACCTGAGATTCAGATTCTCATGGTCATTCATTCAGTTCATAACGCTATCCTGGCCCACTCTATCATAAGCAAACCACTGGTCACCACCTTTTGCCTTCTTTATCAACACAGTTCATGGTCCCCTGTCTCTTTCCTCCTCCAAGGTGGTTGATGTCTTTCTTCACTGCATTTGACTCATATTAAGTGTGGGGCATATAAAGTTCCCAGTATGCTTGTCTACACTTGGGAATGTCTTTCAAATCCTTCTGATGATGGCCATGCTTCCTTGTTAGCCTTGAGAGTTAATAAATGGATAAGTGCTCAGGATTGAAAATAAATCAGGAATAAGTCATTAAATATATAATAAGCCCTATCTTTGGAAGACCAAATAGACCAATGGAGTAAACTTGTAGCAGACATTTGTGGTTTTCAATTGACCAACTACACTACATCTTCCTTTTCACTAAAGTGAAGCAGAATCAAAGAATAATTTCACAAAGTATTTGCTGAGTATCTGCTGTGCTGGGCTCTAGGGAAACCAAAGATGGATGTGTAAGCACTGTGTTTTTCTATGAGGCTCTTCCAACCAGGTGAGTCATAGATACAGACACTATCACTATTATAGTGCAAACCCATGTCCAGCATTTGGGGGGGGCACAGATCACCAGCAATTCACCATGCCTTGGGGAAGAGTCCAAGGGATCTTAGAAAGTCCTACAAGATAGAAGAGCTACCTCCAGAACCTCAAGTGAGATGGCATGTGGGGTTAAATAATCAAGGTAACCATCTCGTGTCTCTGCTCACTTTTATGACATATATAAGCAAAGTCGTAAGAGGCTGGCTAAAATGGAAAATTCCCGTGGCAGAGTTTTGCTAAAATAAATGAGCAAAATGAACCCCTCTTCAATATCTCCCATTTCAGGTATAATATTTTGTGCCGGGTATGTCTGAAGAAGTGCTAAAGGAAAACCATCTTGAGTGTCCTTTTGTTAAGAAAGTTCCTATCAAATTTAGAAAATGGTGAGCTTAATTGCATTTTAGCATTCAGCAGTTTATTCTTACTTCATATTCTATTTTTTTCACACTGTCAACTTTTTTTTTTTTAATTTTTTTTTTTTTAAAGATTTTATTTATTTATTTCACACAGAGAGATCACAAATAGGCAGAGAGGCAGGCAGAGAGAGAGAGAGAGAGAGAGAGAGGAGGAAGCAGGTTCTCTGCTGAGCAGAGAGCCCGATGCGGGACTCGATCCCAGGACCCTGAGATCATGACCTGAGCCAAAGGCAGCGGCTTAACCCACTGAGCCACCCAGGCGCCCCCACACTGTCAACTTTTTAATCACCATTTTGTGTCAGTTTTTCTATAGGATAATTAAACATTGGGTGTTAAGAACTAAACTGAAAAGGAAATTTCTTTTATAACAAATACAGACTTTTAAAAATCTCAATAAATAAAAATGAAAATTTCTTTTGGGATTTAATGAATTGCATTTCAGCCACACACACACATGCTTCTAACTTATTAAGCAGAGGTATGGACACTTCCATGAATTCAAGTTCCATGACATATGGATGCAAGAATTTATAATAAATAATAATTAGGTAGACCTATTGAGTCACACATTATGAGCCTGATTATTAGTTCAACAACTTTATAAACTTAAACATTAATTTAAAAAAGAATCTGGGTGGAAAATACTGATTTCAAAATATATTTAATAATTCCTCAGGTTTTGGATAATGCCTTCCAATTTATAAAATGTTATTATATAATAATAGTAAGGGTCATAAATAATTAGATAAAAGAATAAAGATAGTGAAATAGTAAAATTTCTATTAGTGATCCCAAACAGAAACCTGAACATCCCTCTCCAATTCAAGCCTTCAGATATTTGCTCAGTAAATATTCATTGTGGAACCACAACTAGTAAAGCTCTATTCTTGGCGCCATGAGCTGTAAGGTAAAATCAGAGTGTCCTTTTCCTGGAAGGACTGGAGACCAGTCAGAGGGACACTCAAGAAATCAAGAACTATAGGGCAAGTCTGGTAGAAGCAGAAGCTGGATGCTAGGAGAGTGTCTAACCACAGTAAGAAAGTTTTCTAGAGGAAATGGTGCCTACACTGAATTTCCAAAGACTGAAGGATAAGGACATGTTGGCCGAAGGAGGAGAGAAGGCTATTTCAGACAAAGGAAGCAGGAACTTCTAACATTTCTACCCTTCCACCTTGAAAACACTGAAAAGTATTTTCTCCATCCTCACTGTCATTGCATTTTTTCAGGCCCTCCACATTTTCACCTGGAAGACGTTAATAAATGAATCCCCTAAAGGATTTCAGGTACTGTGATAAGGTGAGAACTACTGAGGGCAGAAAGGAGAAAGTTGTCACTGTACTATGGCAGACAGCAGCCTTAATGGCCTTTTATCCATTCCATAGTTCATCCAGGAAGTCCTATAAAAATGGTGGCTCTATTGGTCCCACTGCCTCCAAGACTCTCTCAAGTCTCCCAGCCTCAGCTCTGAACCCCATATATACATTTATTAAGGGTACATACTGATCTGCTACTAAGTTGGATTTTGGCTGACTTTGTTACATATTGTTACTTATGCAAGTATGACGCTGTATGTACTGTGTATGTTACTGGGGACCACGTGGCCAGCCTTACAGAGAAATTAATCAAGGGACTAGAATTCTCCATTTAGGCATTAGAAGTTATTCTTGTAGCATAAAGCTTTAAACTAATATGAACATGATCATCGTTCTCTTTCATGGTCATCCTGCAAAATCCAAAGTTATTTTCAAGAAGAAAGGGACTTCTTTTACAATCTTAGCAACTCATCACGAAATGATTCTATCCTTTCCAGAACAATGACGTGGATGGGATCCTTGGGATGCATTTATCCTCTCTGACCAGGTATCACAGGAAAGGAATAAACACTCCAGACAGGCGAGGTGGTATTCTGAAAATCACGCAGCAGCTTGGTGACAGAGCTGACACTGAACCTGGGACTTCAGGCCTTCTGGCTCTCAATTCATTTTGCTTTCACCTCATCTTGCTAACCCTGAACTTCTAGGAGTTGATAAACATGCCTGCTCCCTGCTGTTCACATACCTTTCCTAAATATGTACTCTTGGGTCATTTGCACAGGAGAAAATAACTAGAGAGTGACTCAAATCACTGATTAGTTTAATCCAATTAAAATGCCTTCCCCTTTTTTGTTCCTAGCGCCCTCACCACTTCCTCTTCCACAGGCTTTCCAAAAGGCTCTTCCATTTGGAGAGAGACCACCACCCGCCTGTCATTCTCCTGGTAATCTTCATTGTTACAGGATTCCCGCTTTAAAGTCTGATAAACAAAACACAGCATCCGTTTATTTCCTGGGGACTATGCCAAAGCTCAGCAGTGAGAGCGGAACGTTTTATACTCTTTTAATGAAACTGAAAGGTCCCCCCCTTCTTTATTAACAGGAATCTGTGCACAGGTACAGCTCTTTCTGCACCTGTAGCTAAAATCCCTGGACGGTATTAGTGCTCTAGTGATAACTGTGCATTATGTGAGTGGCGATTCCAGAGCAGAGGGGACAGCTGAAGCAAAGCCGGGATGGGCATCTTCAGGTAACAGAGCGCTGTGGAACACCATCCGGAATGCAAATGTGTGGATGGGGGCCAAGCACGGGGATGCTCAGTGGGAAGTGGAGGGTTTCATCTAGCTCTCCTCTCAAACCTGAGTTCTAAAGATGGCGGGTCCTCTCCATGTCCACACCATCCCGGCCACGATGCTGCTTCATCTGCCCTTTCAAATGGGTGTGCCTTAAGACCTCGGGGAAATGCCCAACCCTTCCAGAATAAGGACAGGAAGATACAAGACTCTGTCTGTCTGTCTGTCTCTCTCTCACACACACACACCACACACACACACAAATTAAACACAAAATGTATTTGTCCAACATGCCATGCTGATACATATATTATAAAACTTGCAGGCAATCACTGAGTTCCTTAGAAACTCTAGAGTGAAGGAAAGAAAGCCAGTGATAGTTCAGGTGAAGGACATGTCGCTTCTGTGCCCTACAATGCTATTCAAGCTTATTTAATTTCTTCCAATATGAATGTGTCCAATTTCACTTTTTTTATTAGGTTGATCTACAAGATTTGAGATAGTGGAGTTCATTGAAGTCCTCTTTCTTTCAGACACATTGGCCACAATTCCCCTCATTTCATTGATTCAAGTCCTTCTTGAGTCAGTGATGGGAACCCGTCACACAAATATTCATTATGAAGCAACCTTTCAATGGACTGGGGTAGAAAGTAAAGCACAGAACAATTCAGAATTTATGAGAGCCAGTTACTATATTGAGTTGTACAGTAAAGGCCACTGACATTATATCAGAATTCGAAATCATTCACAAGTGCTCAAGTTCTACAAAAAGAATATTTGGAATGGTTGAGATATCCAAGTTCAGACATTCACCTGAATCAAGAAGACAGTTTCAAATGGGGATGGTATTTCCAAGAGGATATAAACATCCACAGGTCACTCCTAGACCAGTTCCTTTACCAATACAAATTCTCATAAAGACAGGTTTATAACCAGATGTGTAACTTAGAGTCCAGGCAAAGAGTGGCTTGAAAGTTGAATAAAACCATCAATGCTACTTCAGAATTTCCTTCGGATTCTTTTCGTATGACTCAGGAGCATGTTAAAACCAATTCATTTCTTTCTCTGCTCCTCTAGAGAAACATAAAGAGAAAAACTTCCCAGAATTTGATGACCATTTTACATAAATTTTCCAATTACACAAAATGTCCTAAAGAAGTGAGGACAGAGTTTGAAGAAAGGGTAACTGCAGAACACACAGTCATTGATTCGAGGGCAATGCTGGAGAGTTTATCTTCCTGAGTAAAACAGCAACTGCAACACCAGAATTCTGCCACAAAGCCTCTGCTTACAGATATTGTATGGGTATGCCTTTTTATGACCCTGTATGAAACCTTCTGTATCCGTGATCTGTGAAAATGTAATAAAAAAAGGTTTAGTACTATCACTTTAGAGAGAAAAGGAACAAACTCTCTGCTTGTTGCAATAAGACAGCTCTCCTACTTTATAGGTTTAAAATAACAATGCAAATTATTTTTTCAGTTTCATAAAGACAATTTCACTGGCCCTTATTTTTCCATTTTTTCCAGATCTGAGTCCACGTGCCAACTCACACATAAGAAGCGACTTCGTAGGACAAACTGGTAACAACTTTTTTTTTTAATAAATTTTATTTTTTTTAAACATATATTTTTATCCCCAGGGGTATATATCTGTGATTTGCCAGATTTACACATTTCACAGCACTCACCATAGCACATACCCTCCCCAATGTCCATAACCCCACCCTCCTCTCCCAACCCCCCTCCCCCCAGCAACCCTCAGTTTGTTTTGCGAGATTAAGAGTCACTTATGGTTTGTCTCCCTCCCGATCCCATCTTGTTTCATTTACTCTTCTCCTTTTTATTTTCACTCATTCTTGGTTTTCATCTCGTAATTTAAAATGTAATATTATTATTTTCCCCTCACTTGTTTAAACAGAATCTCTTTTTTAAAGAGAGGAAAATACTTCTTTACCTTCTTTCTTACCCTTCCAGAGTCTAATTAAGAAATCAGCGTGACTTGAACTTAAAGAATACTTAGGCTAACATAATGCCACGGCACACTAATCTGCATTGGCATGAACAAGTAGATAAACACTTAAGTCAGCTGTGCTCTGCACAACCCCTTGTGCTACGTACTGGACAAAGGGAGCCGAGCTTGCAGACTGTGGCAGGATAGACAGGTGCCACAGGCAGTGAGGCAGCTTGTGCTACGTGGTGCACGGGAGAGACCCTCCCCACAGGAGCCTAGGGAGGAGAGAGCCCAACAGTGAAGGAAGGGCGGCTTCCTAAATGGACAATGGTGCAACTGATTCTTCAAAGAAGGAATTTATTTTGTAGGTCAATGGTTGAACCAGTTAAAAATAGAGTCCTACTCTGCTCCGCCAGAGACTCCTATAAAAATCTGTCCCAGATGTAACCCAGAAATCTGTGTTTTTAATAAGCCTTGTATCTGATCTCGATTCATGTGGTCCCAGGACCACCCTTGGAGAATCATAAAGCAGACAGATGGGGAGAGGTGGTGTGGGGTGGGGGTGGCAGATCAGGCAGAAGGAACCATCTGTGAGATACAAGTGGGGCAGTGCGCATGGGCATGGAGGCATGGAGAAATCTGGGGGGGAAGATGGAAATGTGGGTAGGTGCCCGACCGTGAAGGCCTTGCTCACCGTGCATAAGAGCATGAACTTGGTCCTGAATGTGATGGAGAATCCGTCTCAGTATTAAAAAAAAAAAAAAATGAGGAATAAGATCTGAGGTACTTAATAACTTTTCCCGATAGTAACAAAGTTGGAGATCAATCCTTTCAATTTGATTAGTTGATCCCTTTTTAAAAATAAAGCCATGAAGAAATAAGAAATGCCTTTTCTGTTGTGTTGTTTAATGCGGACATTCGTGTCAGAATACAGTGGTTTAAAATGCCCACCAAAATTGCGAGAGGACTGCAATGGCATCCCATCTCCTGAGAGACATCTGAAACATCACAGACACCACTCACAGCCACACACAAGAGCACCCACCTTCTGGATGGCACCATGATGCGTTCCTGTGCCCTGGGTGAGACCACGGCTGAGAGGGGTCAGTCCACATCACAGGGAGGCCCCACACAGAGTGGCAGGAACAGGCTACCATGATCAAAGCATAACAGAAACCTTGCCAGTGACCAGTCCCAGTAAGAGAGTCAGAACCTTCCTCCCACACCAGATAAGGAGTGCACACACGAGACGTGGCACATAGGAATGAAAGGCTGGATCTGCATCACTCCCACAAAGGAGCAACCATCTCATAGGACAGAGTTCCACAATGCAAGAAATGAAAATTCAGCCCGGGAATGGTGTGAACTTATGTCTGTGTCCTGACTATGTATTACTAGCAACTTAAAATTTAATCCAAATGAAAAAAAAAAAAAAGAATTATTTTTTCCATAAACTGATTATTTACTATTTTCATTAATGAATTATAAAAAATACATGATCAGTATTATATTTACCCTAATGAAGCATATATTCTCTTTTTTTAAGTCTGTAGAACATCTACTTTTATTTAAACATGAATTAATTAAATTAGAAATAGAAATTTGAATTACAAAATGAAAAGTAAGTTCTCTTTTAAATTCAATTAGATATTAAATTTGAATAAAGGCTTGCAACGAAAATAAGATAGCATGTGCCAAACAGTTATCCGGTCCTTGTCATGACCTCTAAATTCGTACCAATGATCTAGCAAGAATTTGGAAAAGCAACTGAGCCTAAGGACATTCTGGTGAAGGTAAATAAAAATTTTAATAAAAACTGAATTGAGATCAAAGTGCATTCTTTTTTTTTTTTTAATTTTTTTTAATTTTTTCAGCATAACAGTATTCATTATTTTTGCACCACACCCAGTGCTCCATGCAATCTGTGCCCTCTACAATACCCACCACCTGGTGCCCCCAACCTCCCACCCCCCACCCCTTCAAAATTCTCAGATCGTTTTTCAGAGTCCATAGTCTCCCATGGTTCACCTCCCCTTCCAATTTCCCTCAACTCCCTTCTCCTCTCCATCTCCCCTTATCCTCCATGCTATTTGTTATGCTCCACAAATAAGTGAAACCATATGATAATTGACTCTCTCTGCTTGACTTATTTCACTCAGCATAATCTCTTCCAGTCCTGTCCATGTTGCTACAAAACTTGGGTATTCATCCTTTCTTTCTTTCTTTCTTTCTTTTTTTTTTTTTACAGCTTTATAAACATATATTTTTATCCCCAGGGGTACAAGTCTGCGAATCGCCAGGTTTACACACTTCACAACACTCACCATAGCACATACCCTCCCCAATATCCATAACCCCACCCCCTCTCCCAACCCCCTCCCCGCATCAACCCTCAGTTTGTTTTGTGAGATTAAGAGTCACTTATGGTTTGTCTCCCTCCCAATCCCATCTTGTTTCATTTACTCTTCTCCTACCCCCTCAACCCCCCATGTTGCATCTCCTCTCCCTCATATCAGGGAGATCATATGATAGTTGTCTTTCTCCGATTGACTTATTTCGCTAAGCATGATACCCTCTAGTTCCATCCACGTCGTCGCAAATGGCAAGATTTCATTTCTTTGGATGGCTGCATAGTATTCCATTGTGTATATATACCACATCTTCTTTATCCATTCGTCTGTAGATGGACATCTAGGTTCTTTCCATAGTTTGGCTATTGTAGACATTGCTGCTATAAACATTCGGGTGCATGTGCCCCTTCGGATCACTACGTTTGTATCTTTAGGGTAAATACCCAGCAGTGCAATTGCTGGGTCATAGGGTAGTTCTATTTTCAACATTTTGAGGAACCTCCATGCTGTTTTCCAGAGTGGTTGCACCAGCTTGCATTCCCACCAACAGTGTTGGAGGGTTCCCCTTTCTCCGCATCCTCGCCAGCATCTGTCATTTCCTGACTTGTTCATTTTAGCCATTCTGACTGGTGTGAGGTGATATCTCATGGTGGTTTTGATTTGTATTTCCCTGATGCCGAGTGATATGGAGCACTTTTTCATGTGTCTGTTGGCCATCTGGATGTCTTCTTTGCAGAAATGTCTGTTCATGTCCTCTGCCCATTTCTTGATTGGATTATTTGTTCTTTGGGTGTTGAGTTTGCTAAGTTCTTTATAGATTTTGGACACTAGCCCTTTATCTGATATGTCATTTGCAAATATCTTCTCCCATTCTGTCAGTTGTCTTTTGGTTTTGTTAATTGTTTCCTTTGCTGTGCAAAAGCTTTTGATCTTGATAAAATCCCAAAAGTTCATTTTTGCCCTTGCTTCCCTTGCCTTTGGTGATGTTCCTAGGAAGACGTTGCTGCGGCTGAGGTCGAAGAGGTTGCTGCCTGTGTTCTCCTCGAGGATTTTGATGGATTCCTTTCTCACATTGAGATCCTTCATCCATTTTGAGTCTATTTTCGTGTGTGGTGTAAGGAAATGATCCAATTTCATTTTTCTGCATGTGGCGGTCCAATTTTCCCAACACCATTTATTGAAGAGGCTGTCTTTTTTCCATTGGACATTCTTTCCTGCTTTGTCGAAGATGAGTTGACCATAGAGTTGAGGGTCCATTTCTGGGCTCTCTATTCTGTTCCATTGATCTATGTGTCTGTTTTTGTGCCAGTACCATGCTGTCTTGATGATGACAGCTTTGTAATAGAGCTTGAAGTCCGGAATTGTGATGCCACCAACTTTGGCTTTCTTTTTCAATATTCCTTTGGCTATTCGAGGTCTTTTCTGGTTCCATATAAATTTTAGGATTCTTTGTTCCATTTCTTTGAAAAAAATGGATGGTACTTTGATAGGAATTGCATTAAATGTGTAGATTGCTTTAGGTAGCATAGACATTTTCACAATATTTATTCTTCCAATCCAGGAGCATGGAACATTTTTCCATTTCTTTGTGTCTTCCTCAATTTCTTTCATGAGTACTTTATCGTTTTCTGAGTATAGATTCTTAGTCTCTTTGGTTAGGTTTATTCCTAGGTATCTTATAGTTTTGGGTGCAATTGTAAATGGGATGGACTCCTGAATTTCTCTTTCTTCTGTCTTGTTGTTGGTGTAGAGAAATGCAACTGATTTCTGTGCATTGATTTTATATCCTGACACTTTACTGAATTCCTGTACAAGTTCTAGCAGTTTTGGAGTGGAGTCTTTTGGGTTTTCCACATAGAGTATCATATCATCTGCAAAGAGTGATAGTTTGACTTCTTCTTTGCCGATTTGGATGCCTTTAATTTCCTTTTGTTGTCTGATTGCTGAGGCTAGGACTTCTAGTACTATGTTGAATAGCAGTGGTGATAACGGACATCCCTGCCGTGTTCCTGACCTTAGCGGAAAAGCTTTCAGTTTTTCTCCATTGAGAATGATATTTGCGGTGGGTTTTTCATAGATGGCTTTGATAATGTTGAGGTATGTGCCGTCTATCCCTACACTTTGAAGAGTTTTGATCAGGAAGGGATGCTGTACTTTGTCAAATGCTTTTTCAGCATCTATGGAGAGTATCATATGGTTCTTGTTCTTTCTTTTATTAATGTGTTGTATCACATTGATTGATTTGCGGATGTTGAATCAGCCTTGCAGCCCTGGAATAAATCCCACTTGGTCGTGGTGAATAATCCTTTTAATGTACTGTTGAATCCTATTGGCTAGTATTTTGGCGAGAATTTTTGCATCTGTGTTCATCAAGGATATTGGTCTGTAGTTCTCTTTTTTGTTGGGATCCTTGTCTGGTTTTGGGATCAAGGTGATGCTGGCCTCATAAAATGAGTTTGGAAGTTTTCCTTCTATTTCTATTTTTTGGAACAGTTTCAGGAGAATAGGAATGAGTTCTTCTTTAAATGTTTGGTAGAATTCCCCCGGGAAGCCGTCTGGCCCTGGGCTTTTGTTTGTTTGGAGATTTTTGATGACTGTTTCAATCTCCTTACTACTTATGGGTCTGTTCAGGCTTTCTATTTCTTCCTGGTTCAGTTGTGGTAGTTTATATGTCTCTAGGAATGCATCCATTTCTTCCAGATTGTCAAATTTGTTGGCATAGAGTTGCTCATAGTATGTTCTTATAATTGTCTGTATTTCTTTGGTGTTCGTTGTGATCTCTCCTCTTTCATTCATGATTTTATTTATTTGGGTCCTTTCTCTTTTCTTTTGGATAAGTCTGGCCAGGGGTTTATCAATCTTATTAATTCTTTCAAAGAACCAGCTCCTAGTTTCGTTGATTTGTTCTATTGTTTTTTTGGTTTCTATTTCATTGATTTCTGCTCTGATCTTTATGATTTCTCTTCTCCTGCTGGGTTTAGGGTTTCTTTCTTGTTCTTTCTCCAGCTCCTTTAGGTGTAGGGTTAGGTTGTGTACCTGAGATCTTTCTTGTTTCTTGAGAAAGGCTTGTACCGCTATATATTTTCCTCTCAGGACTGCCTTTGTTGTGTCCCACAGATTCTGAACCGTTGTGTTTTCATTATCATTTGTTTCCATAAATTTTTTCAATTCTTCTTTAATTTCCTGGTTGACCCATTCATTCTTTAGAAGGATGCTGTTTAGTCTCCATGTATTTGGGTTCTTTCCAAATTTCCTCTTGTGATTGAGTTCTAGCTTTAGAGCACTGTGGTCTGAAAATATGCAGGGAATGATCCCAATCTTTTGATACCGGTTGAGACTTGATTTAGGACCAAGAATGTGATCTATTCTGGAGAATGTTCCATGTGCAGTAGAGAAGAATGTGTATTCTGTTGCTTTGGGATGAAATGTTCTGAATATATCTGTGATGTCCATCTGGTCCAGTGTGTCATTTAAGGCCTTGATTTCCTTGTTGATCTTTTGCTTGGATGAGCTGTCCATTTCAGTGAGGGGAGTGTTAAAATCCCCTACTATTATTGTATTCTTGTCGATGTGTTTCTTTGATTTTGTTATTAATTGGTTTATATAGTTGGCTGCTCCCACGTTAGGGGCATAGATATTTAAAATTGTTAGATCTTCTTGTTGGACAGTTCCTTTGAGTATGATATAGTGTCCTTCCTCATCTCTTATTATAGTCTTTGGCTTAAAATCTAATTGATCTGATATAAGGATTGCCACTCCTGCTTTCTTCTGATGTCCATTAGCATGGTAAATTCTTTTCCACCCCCTCACTTTCAACCTGGAGGTGTCTTTGGGTTTAAGATGAGTTTCTTGTAGGCAACATATAGATGGGTTTTGTTTTTTTATCCATTCGGATACCCGGTGTCTTTTGATTGGGGCATTTAGCCCATTAACATTCAGGGTAAGTATTGAGAGATATGAATTTAGTGCCATTGTATTGCCTGTAAGGTGACTGTTATTGTATATTGTCTCTGTTTCTTTCTGATCTACTACTTTTAGGGCCTCTCTTTGCTTAGAGGACCCCTTTCAATATTTCCTGTAGAGCTGGTTTGGTATTTGCAAATTCTTTCAGTTTTTGTTTGTCCTGGAAGCTTTTAATCTCTCCTTCTATTTTCAATGATAGCCTAGCTGGATATAGTATTCTTGGCTGCATGTTTTTCTCATTTAGTACTCTGAATATATCATGCCAGCTCTTTCTGGCCTGCCAGGTCTCTGTGGATAAGTCTGCTGCCAATCTAATATTTTTACCATTGTACGTTACAGACTTCTTTTCCCGGGCTGCTTTCAGGATCTTTTCTTTGTCACTAAGACTTGTAAATTTTACTATTAGGTGACGGGGTGTGGACCTATTCGTATTGATTTTGAGGGGGGTTCTCTGAACCTCCTGAATTTTGATGCTTGTTCCCTTTGCCATATTGGGGAAATTCTCTCTAATAATTCTCTCCAATATACCTTCTGCTCCCCTCTCTGTTTCCTCTTCTTCTGGAATCCCAATTATTCTAATGTTGTTTCGTCTTATGGTGTCACTTATCTCTCGAATTCTGCCCTCGTGGTCCAGTAGCTGTTTGTCCCTCTTTTGCTCAGCTTCTTTATTCTCTGTCATTTGGTCTTCTATATCGCTAATTCTTTCTTCTGCCTCATTTATCCTAGCAGTGAGAGCCTCCATTTTTGATTGCACCTCATTAATAGCTTTTTTGATTTCAACTTGGTTAGATTTTAGTTCTTTTATTTCTCCAGAAAGGGCTTTTATATCTCCTGAGAGGGTTGCTTTAATATCTTCCATGCCTTTTTCAAGCCCGGCTAGAACCTTGAGAATCATCATTCTGAACTCTATATCTGACATATTACCAATGTCTGTATTGATTAGGTCCCTAGCCTTTGGTACTGCCTCTTGTTCTTTTTTTTGTTGTGAATTTTTCCGCCTTGTCATTTTGTCCAGATAAGAGTTTATGAAGGAGAAAGTAAAATACTAAAAGGGTGGCAACAACCCCAGGAAAATATGCTTTAGCGAAATCAGAAGAGATCCCGAATTGTGAGGGGGGAGAAAGGGGAAAAAAGGGGTTCAGAAAGAAAGAAAAAAAAAACTATTAAAAAAAAGAAAGCCGATAAAGAAAAAATATAAAAAGAGGAAAAAATATATATATATATTAGATAAATTATTTAAAAAACGTTAAAAAAAGAAAACGGTAAAAGTTAAAAAAAATTCAGCAGAAGAAGAGAAAAAGAAAAAAAAAATTGAAAAAGAAAAAAAAATTAAATTAACTGCAAGGCTTAAAAATCATGGGGAGAAAGCCATGAGTTCCGTGCTTTGCTTTCTTCTCCTCTGGAATTCCGCCGCTCTCCTTGGTAGGTGAACTTGGTCCTGGCTGGGTTTCCCGTTGATCTTCTGGGGGAGGGGCCCGTTGTAGTGATTCTCAAGCGTCTTTGCCCCAGGCGGAGTTGCACCGCCCTTACCCGGGGCCGCGCTGAGTAATCCGCTCGGGTTCGCTTTCGGGAGCTTTTGTTCCCTGAGCGCTTTCCGTAGAGTTCCGGAGGACAGGAATGAAGATGGCGGCCTCCCGGTCTCCAGCCCGGAGGAGCCGAGAGCCCGGGGCCCCACTCCTCAGTGCGCCCTCAGAGAACAGTGCCCAATGACTCCCGCCACCCTGGCCTCCGGCCACGCTCTGAGCTGACCGAGCCTGCGACCGGTTCAAGGCAACCCCGAGCTGAGAGTCACTCCTCGGCTCTGTCTCTGCAGCCGGCTTCCCCGTTCTAATACCGGTAAGCTCTGCGACACTCAGACACCCCCGATCCTTCTGCGACCCTGCGGGACCTGAGGCCGCACTGACCCCGCCTGGGCTTCCAGTTAAGCCTCTGGAGCGATGTCCCTCAGCGGAACAGACTTTTAAAAGTCCTGATTTTGTGCTCCGTTGCTCCGCCGCTCGCCGGGAGCCGGCCCCTCCCCCCGCGGTCTATCTTCCCGTCGCTTTGGATTCACTTCTCCGCCAGTCCTACCTTGCAGAAAGTGGTTGATTTTCTGTTTCTGGAATTGCTGTTCTTCTTCTCTTCAATCTCCCGTTGGATTTGTAGGTGTTTGCAATCTTTAGATAAGCTATTTAGCTGATCTCCCGCTACCCGAAGTAGTCTCAGCCTGCTACTTCTCCGCCATCTTGACTCCTCCTCCTCTCAAAGTGCATTCTTAATGCATTTCCTCAAGCCTCCAATATAATTTATATCAACTATAGCATCGCTAGGAACATAAGTCTGGTAAAAAAAAAAAATACTGCAGGTCTGCAGAATTTATAAACCAGATATGTGCTCAATATTCCAGAACCTGGGAGGAACTTCTTCCTTTCAAGATGATAGCAAACAAAGGCTCTTAAGCTTAAAGGTAGTGTCTCAGTTTAATGAAATATACACTCTTTGAGTCTCATTAAATATGAGGCCCGTTGCTCCAGTGAAAAGAGGAAATTCTGTATTGTCTTTGCAGTTACATTAAGGCAATGTTGGATTAGCTGTTGACAATATTTGTAAATATCAAACACATCAAACATGGGTAGTTAAAGAGAGTTTTTGGCACTTTAAAAATTCAATCTCATTTCCCTTTGCTCTCCAGTAAGCATACCATGTTTTCAAAACCTGGCCTTCTCACTGTCCAGCCAAACCAACCATGCCCCCAATCCCCACCCCCCTTCTCAACCCCAGAAGCTGCCCCTGATCCAGCCCCAGCTTCTAAGCTGATGATGCAATTATGCCAAGACTCCGCCACCCCTGCCCTCCCCACCTGCTATCCCCACGCCTCCAAAGCCTCTTCCGGCAATTCCATGTTGGGTGGGTTCTCCCCCTTTCCTTAACCGCTGTTGTATATAATCATCACAACATTGCTTATTTATAATAGTACTTCATATGCTTCTGCCTCTCTGAGTAGATTTCACAGGAAAGGACTTACAAGTATTTTTAGAATTCTGTTTGAAATCTACCATGGGACTTATGGAATAAAATTTTTAGCAGTAGAACTGGACCTACAAACTCTTTGTCCCAAGAAGGATCTGTGAAGAAGAACATGACCCTACCACCGAATTCCCCAGACCTTAGGACACCGTCCAGAAGGAAAGAGTACTCTGTACATGAACCAGAGCACACTTCCACAGCACACGAGAGTTCATCCCTAGATGAAACATGTTGTCTTTTGCTTGTCTGGTTAAATGAAAAGAAAGTGGCATTTTCGAGAGAGGAAAAAAAAAAGACCAAGTGATTTTTTGATCTAGTTCTCACTCTTCTTGTGGTTTCTGAGAAGCACCTTAGTAGGGTGTCAGGGAGCCAACACCTGGGTAGCTAGTAATGATGGTCCTACCAAGAGTGAATCATGTATGTATTGATTTCCCTAAAAGTCAGTAATGGATAAACTTATCTAAAAAAAAAAAAAAAAAAAGTGATGAAATTATGAAGATACAAGCCAATCAATGCCAATTTAACAGCAATGACCTGGGAAACAGCAGCACCATTCTAAGGAGGAAGGGGAGAGGGCTTCTAAGAAGTGAGTGTCCCTCCCCTCAAGAAGTGGGCAGAATATCCACAGGAGGCTTTGTGGAGTTGATTGGACATTTATTGGATTTTTTCTTTAGGGAACCAACTAAACTATAAACATTCTTTGAGCCTCTGTGGGGTGCCAGGCACTGCATTAAATGCTGGAAATACAATGATTAATAAAATAACAGTTGAAAGAATTCACCGACTGGACCTATGAATGCATAAGTATCACCACATAACTTGCATACTAATAACACATTAAATATACTTTTTGTATTTGGTCTTTAAAAAAAAAAAATCTAGTTCAATTACCCAGTAAAAATCCACCTATAGTGGTCAGGAACAAAGAACAGCAATTCCACACAAGTGTCTTTTTTGGAGTGAGAGAGAGGAAGTAATCCTGAAAACATCTTCTGAGTCCTGGGGAAACTAGGCAGAAGCAAACAAGGTAGAACATCATTATTTATCTAAATTCATAGAAGAAGTCTCTGATCCTTCCCCAGGGGAATTCAGTCAGCCACCATGTAAGGCAGGGAGTGTAGAGCTTTCCAGAGTTGTGTCGGGGTCACCGTGAAACTACTGGTTCATAACAATTTGGAACAGAGAAACAGAGACAGATAAGAAGAAAGGGTAAAATAGGAATATGTAACAGAAATGCCACCCACTATAATCAGCACCATGTGTAGTGGGTCAAAAAACATGTTTTAAGGGCAGATTGACATTGACAGTACCTTGTGACTGACTTGACCTCACTTTGACATGCAAGGGCCCAGACAAGGCAGACTACTAAAGAGCAAAAGCCCCATTAACACAGATCCCAGTATATGTATACCCTTTTTCTTACAATAGGCTGATTTCTTTTTTAACTTATGGTCTAAAGTTAGCATTTGCCCATGTTATTGGAAACTCTGCAAACAAGTTAATTCGACAAACTAGGAAATACAGAAAAATAAAAAAAGGGGAAACTCCTCCCATAATTCTACAAGCATGGAAAACCCTCATTAATATTTGTATGGATTCTTTCAAAGGTGCCGATTTATTTTCTTTTTAAAAAGATTTTATTTATTTATTTTTAGAGAGCGAGCGTGTACATTTAAATGTGGGGAGGAGCAAAGGGAGAGGAAGAGGGAGAGAAGTAGACTTCCTGCTCAGTGGGGAGCTAATGCCCGGGGCTCAATCTCAGGACCCTGAGATCATACCCTGAGTTTAAACCAAGAATCAGACACTTAACTGGACTCAGCCACTCTAGTGCCCCATCAAAGGTGCCAATTTAAAGAAGTTCTTGTCTCAAGAAAGAAAAGAGTATTAGAAAAATAAAAGAAGAAAAAAATCTGAAGTTAGACCTAGACTGTGAGATACATCATGTTAACCTCTTGGATAAAGGTTTTTATGTATATTCAAGTGAAAGTGCTTACTCCCCAAAACACATGATAGATGCACCTGAATTTTATAAAATATATGTAATTTTATTATATATAATAAAATATATATAATATATTATACATATATATAATTCATGCACAGCATTTATTTACTACAGTTCTTCTCAATGGTCTTGTCATTTGTCCACTGTCGTCCTAAGATAAAGGGTCCTTTCTGGCATTGTTAAGAAGGAGGAATACCAAGCCAAACCCATTTAGATGAAGGCCATTTACTTTTACCCAGAAAAATTGTCTTGGTAGCTTGTAAATAGACCTTAGAGAAAATGCCAAAATAGGACTATTTTGTGGGGGCTACTCAAGTCTTTCCCATTCACAGACACTTCTTGGTTTAAGAGGTTACCTTTTTTCACTCAAGAAAAATTCCAGTGGAAAGACAGGCTTGGACATGGTAAGTCAAAGCAGAATCAGGCAACTGTGGTATCATTATATTATGATTAATAGAAGGGGTAAACTCAACAAGACTACAAGCTTATCTCTTACCAATATTATTAAAAGAACAAATCTTAGAATCACAGAATTAAAAATTATTTTTGAAGTACATATTTTTGAGGTACATAATGGGGCACCTGGCTGGTTCAGTCAAAAGAGCATGATCTTAGGGTTGTGAGTCTGAACCCCATGTTGGGTGTAGAGATTATGAAAAAAAAAAATAGATTTTTTAAAAAGAGACTCTTAATCTCAGGGAAAAACTGAGGGCTGCTGGAGTGCAGTGGGATGGGAGGGATGGAGTGGGTGGGTGATGGACATTGGGGAGCGTATGTGCTGTGGTGAGTGCTGTGAATTATGTAAGACTGAGGGTTCACAGACCTGTACCCCTGAAACAAATAATACATTATATGTTAATAAAAAAATCAAAAATAAACAAAAATTGCATTAAGGAGGGCATGCGTTGTGATGAGCACTGGGCGTTATACACAACTAATGAACAGTTGAACACTACATCAAAAACTAATGATGTACTACTATATGCTGGCTAATTGAACACAACAAAAAAAAATTGCATTTATTAGCATGAATGATTTTATATATTAAATAAGTCCATATGTGAATACATATGTACTCATGAGTATAATGAGTCAGTTTTCCCTCTCATTTAACTTTACCCATATATTTTTAAGTTTACCTAACTAAACTGTATTAGTTTTATAATAAAAAATACAAAAATGTCTAATAACACAGGAAAATGATAATTTTATGATGGCAATTGGACAGGCAATGAAAAACTGTATAGGATATGGTTAAAAATAGTATTTTTGCCCATAGTAAAAATGGGCTATAGGAAAATACTTTGAAATATTTGTTCAATAATCGTCTAGCCCGTATTTATTAAGCATCTTTTTCACACCAAGCACTCTTCTATTCTTTGAGTATACAGTGGTAAAGCAAGATCTTTTCAGATGCAGGTAAATGCTGTGAAGAAAATATAATAGGCAGAGAAATGGAAGTTAAGTGGAAGGGGTGCAGGGGTGAAGCTACTTTAGACTATGCATTGAGGGACTGTTGCTTGGGGGAAAGACATCTGGGATGGAATCTATACAGTAAGGAAAGCCAGCATGTGAAGATGTAAGGACACAGAGAAATAAGTAATAATGAGGGCAAGGACCCCTACATGAAATGAGCTTTTTAGAGCTGGGACACAAGGAACAAGGAGGTGGAGAGACTGGTATAGGAGGCACTGAGAGGAGTAGGCAAGGGTGAGATCATGCATGGCTCTGGTGATGAGTCTGCATTTTATTTTAATTAATGAGAATTCATTGTAAAATTTTAAACTGGGGTATGACATCATACCCCAGAGTACTTGCTGATGGAGTGGAGGTGAAGTTGGAGGGAGGAGGACATGACAAGCATCACCTCAACATGGAGAGTGATGGGTAGATCGTGATGCTATACTCTGATGATCACTAAGAGAGAGACACATCTCAGGGTGGTAGAATGTGGATCTAGAGAATGAAATGTTCATTCTGGCCATGTTTTGTTGGACATGCCATAGGAAGGGCCTGGTGGGCAGCCGGGTATCTGCAGCTCAGTGAGGAGGATAAGACTGGTGAAACACAGGAATTACTGGTATATGGATGACGTTAAAGGCATCGGTCTGGATGGAATCACTTAAAAAATAAGTGAAAATAAAGAATATTTGAGAAGAATTGATCCTGTCCCAATTAACAGGGAAGATAAAACAGGTAGGACAGAGAAGATAAAAAGAATAGTTGGTAAGTTATCAAGTTATCAAGAGGACTAGGGAGAGATGGTATCTTACAAGATGACCTGAAGGACTATTTCAAGAAGGAGAAATAACCGATGTGCCAAATGCTGCACACAAGTCCAATAAAATAGAACAGTGAATTAACCACTGGGTTTGCAACATTATGGTCATGGGTGACCCGGACAATGGCAGTTTTAATACAACGGTGAAGAAGTAAGATCCATCTGGCACAGAATGAGGAAGAATGGGATAAAAGGAGGCAAGAAGGGCAAATACAGAAAACCCAACTGTAAGAAACTTAGAGAAGCAGTAGTAGTTGGAAGGGAATATAGGGCTTCATTAAAGGAGGGAGGTTTGAAAGCTGCTGAAGGAGGGCTCGCTCAAGTGGAGGGCCACCTTTCATCCATTGTAACAAAAGGGAAGTCAGTGCAGGTCAAGTGCAGGAAGTCAGTGCAGGAAGAGAGGTGAGGGTCAAAGGGTGAACACTGCAGAGGATACATGGGGGCACGTCCATCTTTTATCTTGCCAATCTCAGTAGTAGTTATCTCTGATGGGCTGGATTATTGGTGAATTTTATTTCGGTGTTTCAACATTTCTTTTTTCTATTTTCCAAAGCTTCTATAATGAATATATATCACATGCAGAATAAAAACAAACATTATTTATAAACCAAATGTTGAACGAAACTTAAAACTACACTAGAAACATCTGAAGACTTTAAAAATAGTAATGTTACATAAGAGATTTATTTGAGCATACGTTAAAAAGAGGGTGTATTTTTATGGCATAATCTCTGCACTGTTCCGGCTCTCCAGTGATCGAACATACTTCCTTCTTTATCTATTTCTTTCTATGGGTTGTGTCTGAGGCAACGGATCAAGAAAACACACCAGTATTGACTCTAGAACTCAACCAGAAAACAGAATTTTTCTTTGTTGTTAACTCAAGTCTAACACAAAAATGTCACATATACCAAAAAAAAAAAAAAAAAAAAAAAAGTCCACATTATCCCACCCCTATCTGCCTGGTCACAATTTTTTAACAAAACCACATCTTGCTTTTCATCCAATTCTGCCTCAGGCAAAGGCATTTTATGATGTCATGAAACATACAGTTTATTGGTATAGATTCTATTTCCTTTTAATTTTTTTTAGATGAAATAGTGATGCAGTTTTCTCCATTGGCTTCAGAATCCAAGTACACCCAATTTAGGATTTTACAAAAGCACCAAAAAATCAATGCAGAGAGGAAAAAGACAGAGCTGCCAATATATACAACTTATTGACTAAAAAGCAGAAAGGGGCTAGGATGGTCCACCATCACTTGCTTGGGAGTATCTGTCACCCTATTCCAGCCATGGAAAAAAAGTGTCTTGACACTCACTGAAATTTGTCTTTTTACATTTGTAAGAGACTTTATTTTATTTTATTTTTTGTATTTATTTATTTGACAGAGAGACACAGGGAGAGAGGGAACACAAGTAGGGGGAGTGAGAGAGGGAGAAGCAGGCTTCCCACCAAGCCGGGAGCCTGATGCGGGGCTCGATCCCAGAACCCTGGGATCATGACCTGAGCTGAAGGCAGACGCTTAACGACTGAGCCACCCAGGTGCCCCTGTAAGAGACTTTAAAATGTGGCATAGCATAAGGAAGAGAACATCACTGACCGCAGCCACAAGCATGATTAGTTACCTTCTTAGTTGAGTAACACATTATTGTTCTCAGTTTAAAAAGATTCACTTGGAGGAGCATAATTACACAGGTACTTTTCAGTTCTATTTTCCACAAATAGTTTTCTAAATTTCACTTTCATTTGCGGTTATTGTTAGAAATTTTAATGAGAAGAACCCCTGGCTGGTCAGACAAGTCATTTCTTCAATGAACACAAGATCCTGAATTATAAACGGGGTGGATCTTCTTGGGGAAAGGCAGCCACTGACAGAAAACCAGCAGCCCTTCTCCTTTCTTCTCCCTTTCCTTAGTTTTTTTCCCTACCCTCCTTTCATGTACTGAGATGATATATCTTCCTTTTGGGTTTTTCTTTTCCCCTTAATGTGAATTTCCTCTAAAAAAATGAAGCATCCTAGGAGGAGGCTGTAGTCAGTTATGAGGGTTCTAAATACCAGCCTTCACCTCATCTGTGTTTGCAACAGACTACTCTCAAGATTACCTTGCGTTATATGCAGAAGTTCGCACTTTCATGGGGGTGAAAGCCTGTGTGTGTGGGAGGCGAGCTCTCTTGAGATTTCTATATGTAACAGCCTACCGACGCCCTATCCTTCAGAATGACTGATGGGCATTCCCCCCCCCTTCCTTGCATAGCATGAGAGAACTTGCTGATATTTACAGTGATGAAAACAAATGACCAAACATGGCAGTTTTCGTCTAGAGTCAATTCAGAATTATCCTCGTATAAGCCTGTGGATTTTCCACGGCCGATTTTCAATTCCGGAAAGGTTTCTACTGATACCTCCTATCCTTCAGGGTCACTTCCCCCTCATTAGTCAGTTACTGCTCAGGGAATACCAACTACATTTAATATCAGATTAAGCCAAATAAATAAGAAGATGAATCAGCAGGAAAAACCATGCTGCATACAAAACACAAAAAGGAATATTTGGGGCATATCTCATAGTTTGTATTATCAGCACCACTATTTTGTAACTGAACAATGTCATGGAAGCATTTTAATACTCTCTAAAAATCTTCTGTGCATATCGAATTCGGAGAAATGGGCTGGGTTATTTCAAGTATTTTACAACTAATTATCTAATTTATAAATGATTCAAAAGAAATCTGTTCTTCCACCCAAAGTCCTTGTTTATTCATTTCAGCAGACGTCAGCATTGCCATGGACAACAGGAAAGAAATAGGGAAAGGAGCATCAAAATAGCTTACTTTGTTGCTTATTAGGCTTCTGATAGAATTCCAGTAAATATAAGACTGGACTGGAAAACAGATAAAATAAGATTTCTCCATGTTCTACTTTGGAACTTCCTGTATGCATGTGCCCCTTGGCCTCCACCATGGTGAATAATCAGAGGGCTAGCTAATATCAAGGCAGCTATGAAAATCAGTACATTCTCAGGGAACAAGAAGTTGGGGTGGAACTGAAGCAAATGGCTACTGAGCCCAATTTTTACAACTTAGAAACTGCAGTGAAATTAACTCAATTTGCTTTGACCTCCTCCAGCACTCACACTTGTATCATCCTCTTGGAACTGAGCATATACTGGTTTGTGCCATTATTACTGTTAGTAATAACAGTTGGTATTTCTTGATCTTGCACTGAGTTCCAGGATCTGTAAGGTATCTTACAATGTTTCTAATCTGTAGAGCAACCCTTCCAGTATTATGATTCCCATTTTACTGACAAGGAAACAAAGGCTCAGGAGTAAGTAATATGTTCAAGACCACAAAGTCTGTTGGATCAGTGCTAACAGAAGGGTTGGACCCCAGGCTGGCTGATCCCCATACCGTCTCCACAGAGCCTTCTCGATGGCAGGTATAACTATCCACAACAGGTCTCCTCTTTCCTAATGAGATGAAGCATCCAGTGGAAGATGGAAGAGGAGTCCCGAGGGGGACAAGGACCTAGAAGTTCCATATCTTTGCATCCCTCATGGTTTCCTGTGCAATGCTCAATGAGTAGTAATGATTGTGTCTCCATTTTCCTTAGGGACTTTGTTTATTTTAGCATCATTTTTGTTTCTATAGAAAGGCAAGCTGCCACAATGCAGTTGCTGTATGAGTGCTTTTGTGACCAACAGAATAGATTTTTTTTTACGTATCACAACTCTGTGCTATCACTTATCAATGGATGGTGTACATACACATGGACCCCAGGGGACCTTAGGGAACAGGCACAGGAGTGTAAGCAGCATTATCCCAAGTGGTCCCCGAGGATGGATGCCAATGTGAGGACTACGGTCAGAGTGTCCTGCTCTGCTCTAAAGATGGATTTGTCAGCAGGACAGGCATCGCAATCTGTCACTACGAGTGGAAGGGCAATCTCACCAGCTTGAAATGCAGGGGTCACTCTGAGCCCCTTGCACAGAATAGAAAGAAATGCTGACATACCAGGGTGTCAAATTTCAAAAGAGAAAACAGGGTAGCTCCTCGCTGGATTTCTCTACCTCGATAATTTAGAACAAGTGGGTTGTTCCAAATAAAAACGGAAACTGTGTCTTTGCTTATAAAAGATAGGAAAAGTTGTCTCAATTCTTGTTAATTTATTCAATGATTCTTACTCAGTACACCACAGAGACTTTAGTACAAAGGCTGCTATCTTCAGAGGCAGCCACCGCCAACACAAGGGTCAACACCCAACTCAATGAAAGCGTATTTACTTTCACTCACTGATCAATGAAATGAAAGCTGTTTCTCAGAAATGAATAATCTTGGAAGCTTTTGGAAACTATCACAAAGACAGAAAAGGGTCATTCTGGAAAGCTTTCTTGCAAAAAGTGTTAAAAATGACCAATGGGCCATCTATCCACTTGGGCAAGACTATGCACACCTCCAACATTATTCAAGAAGCAGATGGAGATGGAATAGATTCTCCAACTCTCAAAAACTTTATAGTGCCTTTTGGGCTTGATTTTTAGTAGAAAAAGAGCAACCTCTCCATCTTTTAGTAGACAAAGGATTGTGCTTCAGCCCGGAGCTCCCCTGTCCTGCTCTAGTTGCACCACTGGTTTCCTAAGTGACCTTGGGTAAAGCACTTAACCTTCTTGCATTTTAGTGTGTCCAACTGTGAAATAAGAAAGATAATGACAACAACAATATTAAGGCTTATCACCTATGTCCCTCACTGCAGTGTTTTATTAATTCACCATATTGGGCTTGCAAGGGGCTTTGATGGTTTAAAGGCATTTGACAGCAGTTAGCAAATTCCCACATTAATGTAACATACACAATCCAAAGAATTACCTGAGAGGTTTTGCAAGGTAAGTGCATGCAGGTGCTTTGTGGGCAAGACATTAGGTAACATTAAAAGAAATACAATTGCTTCTTCTATTTACCCCAGGGAGGAACAGGGGAAAAAAGCAATTTTAAAACATCTTATCCAGGGGCCCCTGGGTGGCTCAGTGGGTTAAGCCGCTGCCTTCGGCTCAGGTCATGATCTCAGAGTCCTGGGATCAAGTCCCACATCGGGCTCTCTGCTCAGCAGGGAGCCTGCTTCCTCCTCTCTCTCTGCCTGCCTCTCTGCCTGCTTGTGATCTCTCTGTCAAATAAATAAAATCTTTAAAAAAAAAAACAAAAAACATCTTATCCAGTTTGGTAAGAATTATAAAAGTATCCACGTAAAAGATCAGCCTCTTGACAGTTTGAATGGGAGCTTTGAGAATAGGTAATGTATAACCAGTGAGGTGATTCTTCCTATTATCCCAGAAGTTTGCTCCTTGTCCCAACCCCACCCTTCAGACTGTCACCATGCCCTCCTCTATCTATCTCGATCGTTTCACATTCTTGTCTCCCAACAAAGATGCAACCTCTGAGCAGACTTTTTGGGCTAGATAAACCGTGCCTCTATCACTCTAGCCATGTGGAGAAAATCTTAACTACTAAAGTAGGCCTAATTATGTCCTATTAGATCATGTAATACATTTTTTTTTTAAATGACAGAGATGGACAGGGAGGGCACAGAGGGAGAGTGAGAGGGAGAAGCAGACTCCCCGCTGAGCAGGAAGCCATATGTGGGGCTCCATCCCAGGACCCTGAGATCACGACCGGAGCTGAAGGCAGACACTTAACTGACTGAGCCACCCAGGTGCCCCCATATAATTCATTCTTAACTGTAATGAACTTTATGCTGACACATGAGCTCGTTAGACTGTCAGCACGGGTGCAAAGCCCTCACTTCCTGAACAGGAGCATCCACCGAGTACAATACTCTCAGTTCCAGGACAATGCAATGAATGGTGCTGATTAGTTTTAAAACAGTCTATTTATCATGGCACCAGTTTTCAAAAGTACATTGTCACAAATACATACAAATACTTGGACTCTGCACATGTGACTTTGTGGATCATTTCAGATCCCATGTCCTTCATCATGAACATGGAAGTTGTAGGCAAACACCTCCTTAAGGGAAACCTCTTCAGCTCATGTGGCTCCTGTAGCGTCCTTGACTGTTGGGTTCACTTTCCATTTGCCTCATCTGTCATGTATGATCTGCACAATATCATTTAAAGACCCCCTCTTTGTTTTTGCTCATGAAAACAGATCTGCCAGCAAGTTTGTGAAGTCCTGATCTGTTCTTTGCTGTGCAAGGCTTTGTGGCATCCCATCAAGTGGCTGTGGTTGACACCCACATCATCAGCGGTGTGCAGAAGTCATTGAACAATGGAGTTAAGGCCTGATCACTAGCCATTGGGAGGACTAGGATACTGCCACCCAGCCATGAGGAATTGTTTTGCAAAGCTGATAGTTTCTTCTATTTCTAGAGCCTCTAGAATCTCCACAATGGAGCACTAACCTGGAAGTCCGGGGACTTGTGTTCTAGTCCCAGTGCTGCCCCTGATCAGGAGTGGGTACTAGACAAGGTACTTCAGTTCCCTACGCCAGTGTTTCTTCAAAAGGGTTGAACCTGATGATCTATTAGCTCCCTATGAATCTTAAAATAGATATGTAATAATATGATTCCATGACTTTTCATACTATGTGTATTTAAAAGATATATTAAAGGGGGCGCCTAGGTGGCTCAGTCGGTTGAGCATCTGACTCTTGATTTCGGCTCAGGTCATGATCTCGGGGTCGTGAGATCAAGCCTCCAGTCAAGCTCCATGGTCAGTGGGGAGTCCGCCTGAGATTCTCACTCTCCCTCTCCTTCTGGCCCTCTTCCCCTCCTAAAATAAATAAATAAATAATTTTAAAAATGAATAAAAACTTTTTAAAAATTTAAAAAATTAATAAGAATAAAATATACTAAAGGAATGGAGAAATCTGCTGTCGTTTTTTTTTGAAAGAATGATTATAATGTGCAACCTTTGGAGAGTTAGAGCAAAGTATAAACTTCTATTTATACATGTTTTGATGAGTATTGGGTGTTATATGAAACTAATGATTCTTGAACACGACATCAAAAATTAATGATGTACTATACGTTGGCTAACTGAACATTATAAAAAAATTCTATTTAGAGATTCACGAAAGAAACCAACAAAATCAGTCCACATAAACAAGAAAAAGTAACAGACATGAAATTAAAAAAGCAAGCACTAATTTAAATAAAAATAAAAACTGCTATTTCTGTACCAGAAGTTGGAAAGCTGGAGACAACAAATAAAAGAGCAATGGCTAACAAAAAAACAGATAAAATAATGGAATAAAGTGGATTCTGTGGGGGGATTCAGCCCCTTCTCCTCCTCTCTCCTTCCTATTCACTGATCCCCAAAGCCGCAGGAATTGTTTCGTTGTTTTTTATGTCCTGAATAGAGAGAACAGAGCCAATACAAGTACAAAGCAGGAGTGGAATAGGTTCTTATAAAGCCAGCAAAGGAAACAAAGCAGGGTGGACAAAATCAGAATTTCTAAATGGGTGCATGAATAGATAAGCCTTAATAGGATGCCCAAAGGAGAGAGAGTCCTAGTTTGGCCATTGGGAGGGTATTTCTCAGGTATGTCTATCTCTGCGTAAACTCTGTCTCCATGCTGGAAAAAAATGATGCTGTATGCAGTGAATCCAGCTTTGCTGGAGTGGTTAGGGAAGTACATTCCAGTTCATGCTGGTATTAGAGCCACATCTGTGGCCATGTCATTAGCCGTAAAGCCAAGTATCTGCCACAAAATCGCAACTATGATATGTGAACTGAGAACAGCAACAATTAAAACAATAACACCACAAAGCCTCAAGGAGTCTTTAATTATTCATTTATTTGAAAAGTAAGGCTGAAGAGTGCAGCTGCGAAAGATACAGCTTTTCCATACTCATCCCTATTTCTTTGACTCAAAATTTTTCTATTTTTAATGTAATTCTCCTCCGTGTTTAATGAACTCTGATGTTCCTGGAAGTCCTACAAAAAGATTGGTGCTAAATCCCAGTACTTCCAATTACATCAGGCATGTGAGGAAAATGTTAGCTCTCTAAAATGGACAATCAACTCAAACTTCACTAGGATGAGGGTCATGGGTATTTAACACACTTGAACATTGCTATTAAAATATAGTGACTGCTGTGTGCCTCTGAATTTAGTCGACAAAAATTTGTGAGTCGTACCAAGGCACACTTAAACCACTCTGAGGCTTTACAGTCTAGAAGAGGAAAAAGGGAATGAGCAAGATATACGGTAAAATCTGTTATGCAATAATGTCATGTAGGCGGGACAGATTCTGAGCCGTAGGCAAGAAGGGGGAAGGGCTGACTTCTGAATGGGGATTAAAGAAAGACTCATGGCAGAGGTGGCATGTGAAGTGATTCCTAGTCTGGACAATGAGGGAAAATGACATTTCCGACAGCTGGGTTAGCATGACGGGTAAGTCAAAGGTAAGTGAGAGCAGAGGGAGCTTGAGAGATGGGAAATGGTGGCCACTAGATGAAGTCAGAGATATATGGCCATGGAGGGAGATGGAAGATGGGTTACAGGAGACTTGCCTGAGGAGTCTGGAATTTATTTGGAAGTCAAGAGATAAGTCAACAAACTTTTTTTTTTTTTTTTTAATTGGAAGCCACAGCTCATCATGGCCCTTTCAGAATTATCTGTCTGACAAGGATGGGCAGGATCGCTTGTGAGGGAAATCCCTGGAGTCCTCATAGGGGGCTATAATGAGAGCCTAAGAAGGACTTGCTGAGGATGTGGAGTGGGGGTGGTGGGAAAGGAGAGTGATATACTTCCTTCTAGAACACGGCCATCCAATACAACTTCTGCTATAATGGAAACTCTGTCTGTACTGTCCGATGTAGCAGCCATAAGCCACATATGCCCAATAAGTACCTGAAATGTGGCTAGTGTGAGAAAGAAACTGAATTTAAAATTTTATTTAATTGTAATTAATTTAAATTTAAAGAGCTACACGTATCTAGTGACTACCGTATGGACAGGACAGTTGTCAAGTAACAAATACTGCACAGGAAATATATCAAAGAAATCAAGACAAATAATACTAAAAATGTTTCACCAGCAGAAGGCAGAAATTCACATTACTTGTGGCCGCTTTCCTAAAATTTTGCCATGAGTCAAGTGCCTGTTGAAGTACATTTAGCTGTGACTTTCTAGAGGACAGGAATATTCATGCATCGTTTTATCTCCTAGTCCAAAGTACAGTCCTAAGCACTGTTAAGTACGCAAAATAAACAATTCAGAATGAATTCATGAATGAGTGAGCGCATGAACACCATGTCTATGCAGCTTGGAATCCACCATTTAAAGAGCTGGATTTAGGAAAATGTCTGAATAGGTGAAAGTAGCAACTGTGGGCTACCTCTATAACTTCATTCCTTGACTGCTATAAAAATCAAAATACTACAGTGTATGAGAAGAACAGCTGGAAGAATTGAAGTTTCGTTTTCTTAGTGAAACTGGTAGTGTTATTTTTGCTCAAAAGCTTTAAAAAAGTCATAAGATTCATATGAATGGTAGAAACTTAACACCATGATATATTTAGTTTAATGCTTTGAGAAAGCAATTTCCTGATTATAAAAGCAATACATACTTTTTATAGAAATTCTGGAATGCATTAAAATAATAAAGGAGAAAATACAAAGTTATCCACAATTCCATAACCAAAGGTATTCACTATTGAGATATTAATATTTCCTTTCTGTCTTTTTTCCGTGTCTGTCTATCCATCATTTTTCTCCAAATAAGGCGAATCTTCATAGCATGAGCAATGTCCCCATTCTTCTAAAACAATCTTAATAGCTGCATAATATTCTGTCATGTGAAAATGCCATAATTTATAAAACCATAACACTACTACTGGTCATCTAGATTGTTTCCAATATTCTAGAATACCATTTGGCAATTTGTATCAAGAGACTTAAAACTTAAGTAAGTACTTCTGGGAAAATATCTTAAGGAAATAGTCCTCCATGGGCATCAAAGAATTATTTATAATAGTATAAGGTTGCTAAAAGGCTTTAACATCAAATAATCAAAAGAATATTAGTAAATTATATTCATGAATATTAAGTTATAAAAGTTGTTTTTGAAAAATTTGAAATAAGATGGAAAATACTTATGAGAATAAGTGAAAAACATGATATTGTTACATAGGTAGTATAGGCACCAGTTTTTAAACCAAAACCAAGACATATGCATAAAGTAAAATACACATATGTATAAATATATATATTTATATGTGTGTATGTGTGTGTATATATATATATATATATATACACATACACATGTTCACAAGGTTTTTTTTTCCTTAATTATTCCAGTATAGTTAACATACAGCATTACATTAGTTCCAAGTGTACAATACAGAAATATTAGCAATGGTCATCCTTGGCTGAGAGACCAAACAGTAATTATATTTGCTTCCATCCCCAACATTTCCACACACTTAAAGCTCTATAATAGACATAATTGTCTATTAAGGAATCCATTGAGTGTTGTGGTTAAGACCTCAGAGTGTTCTGATGCTGTCACCATGTCCTCCAAGAATACACCACAGTGACATCCACGTTACTTAAATTGTTCAGAACACTGTGAGACAAGTTTGTGCCTGTTCTTCTAGAGAGAAGCAAGTGAGCAGGAGCTCTAAGCAAACGGAGACTTGGGGACTTTCACCAGTGTACATTCTCATCCCTCTTCTGAGAGGGGCACAAGGACTTGGTGACCTTGCTGAAAACCTTAGACAATAATCATAGTGTTAACTTCATCTGCCTCCCATTAGAAGGAAAAATCATGGTATTATCATGTCAAAGAGTCTCACATCCCACGCCTCAGGGGATTCGGCCAAGGGTCTCCCATGAGACCAGTCAAACACACTGGGCAGGTGGTATTTGCTTACAGTCGTGACCCTAGTGCTGGAACAGCTTCCCCTGTGAAAAGGCAGTAAGTATGGCGGAAGCGTAATGGCTTCCAAAGCTACTGTTGACTGTTTGCAGGACTCTTAACCGGTGCTGTACTTATGTGCTGCCTGTAAGAACGTGCCATACTAAGAAGTTCCCTTTATTCTTCATCACTTGTGCTCCCCCTTTGCAGATGAAGAAACATTAATTAAGAGTTTATTAATATCCCTATTTTACATACGGGAAACTTGAAGGGTAGAAAGGATACATAAGTTGGCTGAGGTCCTTTACTAAAAAAGCATCAGCAGTGGGATTTTAGCCCAGGCAGTCTGTCTCCAGAGCCTGGCTCCTCTGCTTTTTCTCTCTTGTCCCCATTCAGCTCCACCACGCTCTTAACCTCTGCTCTGAACACTGTTTACATAATCAAAATGAAGTCTACATGCTTATCTATTTGTACGCCATTTCCAGCTAAAGTGAACAATTATCCCAATAACATCAAAGTGAGTAATAATTCACAGAACCCCCTTTAAATAGATAGAGCTCACAAAACCATACATTCACTGGAGTACTCCATTTGAATTGGGTTCCACAGCCATTTAAGATTTAATTTGAATAAAATTGGCCAAACTTACTGTATTGCGGCACTCACGGAAGAAGTCTGTCTAGTGCCAAAATAAATGTTTCTCTGATTAAGATCATGGGCATTTCCTTTCCTAGCTAATTAGGACAGAACGGTCCACTTTTAGAGCACACTGTGTGTAACAACTGATTCCCTTAGCTGGAAGCAGGAAAACCATTTATCTCCGTGACTATGAATGGTTGTACCTTCACAGCACCACATTCCATGCCATCCTTAGGCATTCAGTTAGAACACGAAACGCCTGCATTCCATTCGCCCATCCCAAGTTCTCCTCACTCTCCACATTCATACCTGTTGGTAGAAGGGAGTGATGGAAAACAGTTGCACTAAATCAACGTTCAGACATAACCAAAAAAGAGGCTTTTGGAAGCAGACACTGTGACTCCAACCAGAAGTCTGTTTTCCACGTACAATCACTGTATTGCCTTCAGACCTTGTTAACACATTTTATTAACGTGAAAACATATCTCAAGTCGATGGATCTTTTCAGAATTCAGGGTGTCGATCTCCCAGAACCTCTTTACAAAGCTACATTCCTAGTTTATTAACCTCTTGCCCTCTGACCTGTGATTCCATTTAATAGGATTCAATGCATTTAGGAAATCATGGTTTATAAGAATAATATCATTTGTCTTGTACTTTAGAGTTTTCAGAGCATTTGTTGAGTGATCGTAGCATTTCAGTTATGGACATAAAAGGAGATGATGTTCCTTTTAGGGGCTGGGAGTGAAGAGCTGAGAGTTGTGGTCTTACATGAAGCAGGACGCCATTTCCTTTCAACAACCATATTGGGATTTGTTGGTGAGTATATGGTCATCCCATGGTTCAAACATTATGGATTGCTTACCACCTGCCAAGAATTGCTCGGCAACAAATTAATATTTGTAATGTGCCTCCTAAGTGGCTCCAAGCTAGGGAAAAAGAATAGGAAAAGCCTATGATGAAATTCAAGGAATTTTTTCTGTAACTCACCAGCTTATCCTCGTGCCACAGGCATTTCCAATGTCCGATAGGCATGAAGTGCCGGCGTTGCTTTCCCGGAGCTCTGGGTGTACTGCAGTCCCCAGGAGCAAAGGACATAGCATTGGGAGCATCTCTGCCGTGCAGGCTGCAGGCAGCCCCAGGAAACCTATGTACTCACTGGACTCCTAACACTCCCCAACCCCAAATGCAGACCCTTACCCCAAATCCAACAGCTGGCTGTAAATCGTGGAGCCAGAAAAATAAGATGGAACAATTAAACTCCAGGAAGTACTGTGGATTTAGGGATAGATGATTCAGCTCATGATCTTTTTTTTTTAAGTGTTCAATAATTTATCAGTTGCATATAACACCCAGGGCTCATCCCTTAGCATGCCCTCCTGAATGCCCATGATCTTGAGCAAGTAAACTACTTTCTAAATCTACGAATGGGCTTTAAGCCAAACACCCACTTACTGCTGTCTCCACAAGAGGCAGACCAGGCACCAGGTCAGGCTTTATGGTAATGCTAAGCAAAAGTGAGGTAGGAAATCGGGTGATCGCTAAACCACAAGGGCTCTAGTTACTGGCATTGACTGCAAACACTACGAGAGGAAAAGGTCAAGGTGAGAGAGGACTGAAAGAGCTGATTTTATTCGTGATATATGGGCTCTAATTTTACTGACTGCACCCTGTCTGAGAGAGAGACATGAAAAGAGAACACTCCTATTTACAGGAATTCTAGTGAAATTCCCAGGAGGAATTTCATGCCATCCCTAGAGATGCTCTCAGGCATGAGGAACAAACCCCTTGGAAGAGCCAAGTGTGCATTTTTAAAGAAAATTTACTGGCATAATTTACTCCCCTCGTGCAATAAGATGTTCTTCTTTTACTTTTTACAGCCATGGGAAAAACCCGTTCCTGACTAATGAATTTTTAATATTTGTATAGGAGTCAATCAGTCACAAGCCTTCCTGCTTTGATTTCACACTTTATCTTTTGGTATTTTGACAGCAATCCCAAAGATAGGGAGAGAAGCACACAGCTGTTTAAGTTAGGGTTTATTTTCTCCACTCTCTTTACAGCATTAAGAATGCTGGAGATGACGGTAATAGCATTATCTGATTTGATTTGAGTGGCAATCTTTTCAATTTAATAACTCTGATGTCAGCTTCTCTGTCATGCTGCCAAGTTTAATTTCCACTTCTACTGCGATTAATACTCTAATGAAGACACTGACTGACTTCAGTGCCAGCACACACGCGTGCAGCTTTACTCCTCTTTGCTACAACAGGAGCTCCTGCCGCGAACCACGATAAATTAACCCCAGCTAGAGTGCCTATCAATTCAAAGCCTAAAAACCACTGAACATCCCCATTTTGCTCTAAAATTTTCTTACCCTACGGCATATTTAATATTTTAGGATCACTTTATTTTCTGGTGTTTTACCCTGCTTTGCGGCCAATCTTCCAAACCACTTCTCAAAAGGTAAGTAAGTGGTCTGGGTCCTAAGACCTACCAAGGTTAAGTGACTTTCCCCAAATCAGAATTATCCAAGGCCCTCTGAAGAGTCAGCTAAAAACTTTGCTCCCTAGTCCACAGCTTCATTAGGCTGAAGAGCATATCCAAGCCCCTATGAGGTGGAGGGTTGAGCTTTTAGAACCTGGTTAACCTGAGTTCATTACATTCCATTTGGTAAAGTGCTTCCCATGTTTTGCACCTTTTTCATCTACATATAGAACGTGGACTATCAAGGATACTTGTAACTCTAGGGGTCCTAGTAGCCACTTTTCCTTCTGCAATTTATTTATTTCAAAGGTGAAAATCAGGGAGAGAAAATCAGTACAGACGGCAAGTCTGAGAGTCACTGGGGTGCAGTTAGGAATCCCAAACATAGCCCGGCTCTCTAAGCTTAACGCTATGTCGAGAAGGGGTAAATGAGTCCTGAAATATCTAGTTTAACAAACAAAACAAAAAGGCCCATAAGCACTGCCAGTTCTCTGGGCAAAGAATTCAAGGGGGAAGAATAAAAGGGACAGTGCTCTTGGACCTCCCACCAGCAACTACACAAACTTCTCGGTGTGAAGTCAGGAGGCTCGGCCATTTCTCCAAACTTCTGAACTCCACTATGGCCGTTAAAAGCATCAACTAAGGGTGGTGGGAAATGGACATTGGGGAGGGTATGCGCTATGATGAGTGCTGTGAAATGGGTAGACCTGGCGATTCACAGACCTGTATCCCTGGGGATAAAAATACATTATATGTTTATTAAAATAAATAAATAAATTAATTAATTAATTAAAAAAAAAAAGAGCATCAACTAATCTCTTTCCTATGCTCCCAGCAAGACGAGCAGGTGCTTTTTTTTTTTTTTTTTAATTGCTCTGTTTAAAGCCAGGGTGATAGTTTCTTTCCAGTGATGGTCAGAGTTTGTTCTCTTCAAAAGTTTTTTTTTTTTTTTAAAGATTTTATTTATTTATTTGACAGAGAGAGATCACAAGTAGACGGAGAGGCAGGCAGAGAGAGAGGGAAGCAGGCTCCCTGCTGAGCAGAGAGCCCGATGCGGGCCTCGATCCCAGGACCCTGAGATCATGACCTGAGCCGAAGGCAGCGGCTTAACCCACTGAGCCACCCAGGCGCCCTCTTCAAAAGGTTTTGCAGACACAATTCTGAGCCAGGCCTTTGTCAGTCTGTACCTGAATCCCAGCAGGAGCCTCCTTGCTGACCTTCCTTCCTCGAACTTTCCTCACTTCAGTATCCCTACAGAAAGGACAGACCTGCTGCCCAGGACTCAGGCAGCCCCTTTCCAATACCCGCACTGCTGTGCGCCGTGCACGAGGTGTGGGAGTCAGTGGCTCTACCCACTCCCCTTCCAGGAGGGGTATGCATCTGCTCTAGCAGATCTGAACCCAAAGCTCAATTCTAGGGCATGGCCTGTGTTTCTGGGGGATTTGATGTAGGTCTGAAGCTTCTGTCTACTATCTTATTGCCTCAAGACGGGCACCTCCCTGAGAAAAGGGCTGGCACAGAGAATGGCCAGAAGGGGACCCATGAGTAGTGACCTTGCTGGCGCCTCTGGACTATTCTTAGATATCAGTGACAGGAGTCCATAAATTCTTCCTTTTTGATTTGGCCAGTTTAAATCAGGTTTCCGTCCATTGAAGCTGAAGGGATCCTGACTGACCAATCCTACGCAAGTCCAACAAGGCCTTCTTACATGAAAACTCCTCTCCTTGGTTGTTTGGTTCAACATTCTGGCAGACTTGCCTGCAAAGTACGAACTGGTCTACTCTTCCTTTCAAAACTCTTCTCTCTTTCCCGTTGGCTCCCTTTGGATAAGCCTGTTTCCGTCTGCCTTGACCCTCCAGAACCTGGCTCAGTGATTTCCTCAAACCCCTGTACTGCCTCCCTTCCCAAATAAAAGTCCTTTGTGTCTTTCAGGACTGTTTTCAGAACTCAACTGATTTCTTCCTTCTACCTCCCACTGGCACTTTCATTCCCTGTACTCACCCATCAGGCACCTGATGATAGATTAATGGAGATGCTGATTCCTCATTTCAATTACAAATTTCTTAAGGCCCATGAATTGTACAAGGAGTGTTCTCAAACCTTTTGAAATTTACCCTACTCTTTCTGATAACTAAAAATTTCACAGCTCTTTCAATTTCACCTGAAATTTCAAAACAAATTAAATATGGTGACCAAAACCAAACTCAATATTTGGTATAATATTAAATATGCATTTTTAAATTCGACTTGGACAAGAAATCTGGGTTGTACCCTGAGACCAGTGGTTCTCAAAACTCAAGTGAACATCAGAACCATCTGGAAAGCTTAGGAAAACACAGACTCCTTGGCCTGGCCCCTAGTGTTTGTTTTTCAGTGGGTCTGTGATATGACATGAGAACGTGCACTTCTAACACGTTCCCAAGTGATGCTGAGGCTCTGGATTGAGGACCCCGCTTCTGAGAACGATTGTACCGGAGGCATGTTCCTTCCTCCCTCCATTCTGTATCTGAAGAGAGCACATCTTTGAGGTCTGGATGCAGAACCTCATCTTCTGCTTCTCTATGGGCATGTGAAGTTATGATCTATGAACTTGGTAGCCACACAGAATAGATGACCACCCAGATCTTCCATGTTGCCGGGTGACACTGATCGCTCAGACTCCTCACTCTCTCTCTGTATCATGAGGCAATTATAGAACTCACAAGGGTTAGAACAGAAGTGCTTCTCAGTACATAGTAAGTGCACAGTAAATGCACACTGTTACCACTGGAGGTGTCGTCATCACTGTTGACAACAGTAGGCAGACCAACTTCTGATTAAACCCGAGACTCTTTTCACTCAGCAATATCTCTTTCAGACATTTTTTAACTTTCCATATCTTTTAGGTGAATTCACCTTTCACTACAGCACAACTTCTGAAAGTATCTGTCTCCCATCTCCTGCTATTCCTCTGTTCTATTACAATATTGGAAATTATCTTCTTGAAACAGCCCAGTTTTTTTTCCTTCTATCACAAAATGTACTCTTCCCTGCAGCCTAGTTCAGTTAAAATTCCATTTTTAGAAAGTCTGTGCATTAAAACAAATTGGGTTCCGGGCCGAAAATAGGCCCCATTTTCTCACCCCCTGACAATTATTAATGGTTTCTCCACAAAATACAGTAGGCTTCTCATAGACTCTATCTACAGAATTTTCTACCATATTAGCACTGTGGAGAAGAATGGTTATTTGTGGCATTTTGCAGAAACAAGAGGAATACAACATTCCTTGTCTCCTGCTCTCTTTCATTCACTCCACAGAGTAGAGGCTGGAAATTTGCTCTTAGGGTGGTCGGGGAGTTTCTGAAGCGTCATCAACCCTGTATTCAGAAGCTTGACAAGGGGCGGCCCAGAGTGAGCCAGGGCACAG
Source organism: Lutra lutra (assembly GCF_902655055.1). Taxonomy (NCBI): domain Eukaryota; kingdom Metazoa; phylum Chordata; class Mammalia; order Carnivora; family Mustelidae; genus Lutra; species Lutra lutra. Next base: position 135,704,532 of record NC_062280.1, read on the forward strand.
AAGCACGATGCTCAGGAAAACGGGAGCCGAGAGTCAAGCAATTAACATTGTTTTCATGCTTCCCTATAATTAGCCAGATCAAAGGAGACCTGGGCTTGCAGAGTTCAGTGGGTCTGCCTCACTCTCTGAGGGCAGTTAGCAAACAGCACTATAGACTTTCAGGGCGACTAATTAATTGTTCACAAGCAGAACTCATTTTCTTACACATCACTCCCTTCTGAGTCCTTTACCAGTTATTCCCAGTCGGAAGTGCTGCACTGGAGAAAATGTTCAGGACTTACATAGTTCCTGTTCCCTGAGTGCTTACTGCGTTTGGCAGATTGCTCAAGAACACCTCAGAGCACCCCTGTCGGCTGGGCTTTGGGACTCCAGCTCCTGCGATTTGACCAAGCCTCATTTCTAGGAAGTGGTAGGACTTGAACTCAGACCTTTCAAAAAGTCAAGTGATTTTCCAATGTTCTTGATCCTTAAAAAAAAAAAAATCTCCTGGGCTGCTTATGAATACACATGCAACTCCAGCAGGTCTGGAAGGAGGCTGGGAAGCAGGATCTTTAAAAGGCTCCAAGGGATTCTCACTTTCACGAGGCTTGGTAAACCAACCGCAACATTGAAGACACCATCTATAGAACTTTGTGATGTCATTCCAACACACTGAAAACAGAAAAGTCCATTTCATGGGCGTTTTACACTTTTGTGATGTGTTGGTCTCTTCTGGCCTTCTTCTCAGAGACCCAGACTCATTCCTATGACAGTCCACACACATGTCAGTCCTCTGCCCAGAACCCTGAGGCGTACCCAGTTTCACTCATCACAGCGCCCAGAATCCTTACAATGGCCTACAAGTACTCTCTGTTTGGGTCCGCTCTTTTTCATTTTTTTAAAGATTTTATTTATGCATCTGACAGAGAGAGAGATCACAAGTAGACAGAGAGGCAGGCAGAGAGAAAGGGAGAAGCAGGCTCCCTGCTGAGCAGAGAGCCCAACTCGGACCTCGATCTCAGGACCCTGAGATTGTGACCTGAGCCAAAGGCAGAGGTTTAACCCACTGAGCCACCCAAGTGCCCCTGTTTGGGTCCACTCTTACCTCATGGCCACTACCACTCCTCCACTCATTCTTCTCTAGATACTTGGCCCCTCTGCCATCCCATAAACATTCTAGGAACTCCTGTCTTGGCACCTCTGCACTTGCTGTTCCCACTCTCTAGAATACTCTTCCTCCAGGTATGCACATGGCCAACTCCCTCATCCGCTGTCAGTCTCTGTTTAAACTGTGGCTCAGGAAGGCCTGTCCTGACATAAAACTCCAACCACACCCCACTCCTGTGATTCCTAATACTCTTTACTTTCTGACACTTTTTCCTTTTTGTCATACATTATCATTATCCTTCTACCATGCTGAATAATCTACTTATTATGCTTATTATCTATTCACCATCTTCTCCCACAGGGTAAGCACCATGAGGTGAGGAATCTTTGCTTGTCTACTGATGTATCCCAAGCAGTGGCCGGTATGTAGTAGGTGCTCAATAACTACATGCTGAATTAAGGACTATAATGGAAATGAGACTTCACACAACAACACTTAACCTTACTACATCACTGCGCTCTGATGAAGCCAATCCGATTCTGTTCTAATTTATTTTATTAAAGCATTGGGTAGGATTCTCGACTTGGCCAGTGATAAGCACTGACATAATTAAAATTCTGTTGCTCGTTTGCCAATATTTGCTGGGTGCCTATTTCAGTCAGAGCCCTGATTCTCTTCATGTGCCATATGACCAGCAAAGACAAAAACTTCTTCCAAAGGTAAATGACCATAATGGTGGGAAACAACTACACATGATGACCGTCCATGAGCAAATAAGAAAGATGCTAAGATGATAAAATCAGAAGTTTTGGCATATGAGTCCTCTGACACAATGCTAACTTTGAGGGGACAGAGAAAAGCCGTGAGAAATACCTGAGGATAACAGGCAAGGCGTCCTTGAGTCAGCATGAGAAACACTAACATGCTGCAGGGGCGCCTGAGTGGCTCAGTGGGTTAAAGCCTCTGCCTTTGGCTCAGGTCATGATCCCAGGGTGCTGGGATCGAGCCCCACATCGGGCTCTCTGCTCAGCAGGGAGCCTATTTCCTCCTCTCTCTCTCTCTGCCTGCCTCTCTGCCTACTTGGCGATCCCTGTCGTCAAAAAAACAAATAATTTTTTAAAATGTTAAAAAAAAAGAAACACTAACATGTTTCAAATTATATTAAGTTGATTACAGCAAAGAATAATGTTTTAAAACCTAGAGTTTAATCGCCATGTTTTGTGAATTTTCCTTTCAAAACTGTTAAAAGGACGGCACTGCTTTTATTTCAGATGAATAAAATCAGAGGAACAAGATTAGTAGACCCGATATTATCCCAATTATTATTTGTAATTGATTCTTACGGGGTCTTAAGTATTCTTTCACCTCAGTTTGGCTTCGTGTTTCAGAATTGACACTGTCAGCACTTCCCCACCGTATTAGTTTGCTAGGGCTGCCGTAACAAATGCCACAGACTGGGTGGGTAAGCAATGTAAATGTGTTTTCTCACAGCTCTGGAGGCTGGAAGTCCAAGATCAAGGTGCTGGCGGGGTTGGTTTCTTCTGAGGCCCCTCTCCATGGCTTATAGACAGCTCTCTCCTCCCCATGTCCTCATGGGGTCTTCCCTGCCTGTGTCTGTGTCCTAATTCCTCTGCTTATAAGGACACTAGTCATATTGGATCAGGGACCCCCCCCCCCGTGTCCTCATTTTAACTTAATTAAAACTAACTTCAAAGACCCCACCTCCAAATACAGCGGCCACATTCTGAGGTACTGGAGCTCGGGGCTTCAACATATGACTCTAGGGGAAACATAATTTAGCCCACCTACCTCTCTGATTCTAATCCAACCTACTCAGGAATAAGTGAAGTGTATTATTTTGAATCTTCATCTGTTGTCATTTACACAACAAAAAGCCAAAAGAAAAATATACGACTTCACATTCAATGTATGTGATGCCCCCCCAAATAAACAGAAATGAACTGTCTAGTAATAGAAATTAGTTAATTAAAGTTAATTTAACTACAACTAAGATTTTTAGTTTCGCTCATCAACTAGGGAGAATCAAAGAACTTCTACTCAAACCTCGGGCTTTCTTCCTAGATATTTTCATTTTAGATTGGTTTTCACAAACACCTTTTTTCTCCTAACAGTCTTCTCTGGGCATTTGGTGAAAATTAAAGAGAGAAAGGAACATCCATCTAAGGGAGGATCAGTCAGTCAATCCAGGAGGAAAACAGGAGGTTTAAAATCAGCCGTACACAGATGTTTCAGCATCAAAACATCCCAGGAATCACAGTGGTCTCCACGTTACACAGAGTGGACTCTGAATGGAATACAGCTGTCAGGAGCATCTCAGTGGGATTCAGAACAAAGTGGTGTAAGAATTTTGTCAAGTCAAACATTCCCTGAGGGCCTACTAGGTGCAAGGAGTTATGCAAGACCCTAGAGGGGATTTAGCAAGACGCTATTGGAAGAAGTGAAGAGTTTTTATGAGATGAATTAAAAATTTGGTGGAGATATAAAAGCTGTCCAAAAAACTTGAGGGCTTGCAGGCAGAAAAAGGATTCAATTTATTCTCAGAAGCTCCAGAATGCAGAGTTGGATCATGGTTCAAACTCTGAGAGTCTGCTTCTGGCTATAAGAAAGATGAACAGTCTAACAGAACTATCTAGTAACACTGAGGTAATGAGTTCCCTCTCACCAAACATATTCAAGAGGAAGGCTCAGGGTGCTGTGGAGGAATTCATGTTTCAGGGAGAGAATAAACAACTCCCCTGGTTCCTTACAAATCTGAGATTCTCCCATTAAGTTCACTCCCTCTACGGGCTTCCTGTGATAGAGTCAATGACGATACCTACTTTTTATGCATTGTCTAAATAATATTTTGTCTACAGTAGAAATAAAAATAGTGTCATCTATTCAATGATGCATTCCACACAGTAAAATTATCCATAATTTCTTCAGTCCTTACCAGTCACTGTAAAGAATCCGTGACACATCTCTCTCTCGATCCCCTGCCACTAAATGTGGATCAAGTCTACAATCAAAACCACCATGTCAGGGCGCCTGGGTGGCTCAGTGGGTTAAAACCTCTGCCTTCAGCTCAGGTCATGATCTCAGGGTCCTGGGATCGATCCCTGCATCGGGATCTCTGCTCAGCAGGGAGCCTGCTTCTTCCCTCTCTCTCTGCCTGCCTCTCTGCCTACTTGTGATCTCTCTCTATCAAATAAATAAATAAAATATTAAAAAAAAAAAACCACCGTGTCATGAAGGTGATCCAGACAAAATGACCCCAAGTGTATCAGTGCAGGAAATATAATTAAAATAACATAGCTCCATTCTACACTGTACCTTCATTACAATACCACTTTCGTGGGAAAAATGGTCTCCAATACTCAGCACTGGCTTTGCAGACTTAATATTCCTATACTGTGACCAACAAGGCAGTTACTCATGGATTGCAGGGGGGAAAGAGGCTACTGTACCATATATTTGCATGGGGGTCTTTTGTTCCTGCTGCGAGTATCTTTGCCAAGTTGTTAAGGAGGGTGGGGATCCAAATGTTAGGCGGTGAAGGCTAAGCCCAACCTTGAGAACTGACCTCAGGGGAGGCAGCTCTGAATGGAAAAGTGTAAACATCTGTCAGAGTTAAGTTCCATCTGATTTCACGCTCCATAAGTGGTGGAAACCAAAATCACCTAATTTTCTACCCAGCTAGGCTAGGAGGATGGTCACAGAGAGACACATTTCGCAATCGTCATATTTTATTTGATTTTACTTTTTGCTTGTCACCCCTAAATTAATAAGGGCCACCACCGTTCAGCAGCTTAATCAACAGAACTCCATCATTCTGTCAGCCCCTTAGGAGGAAAGGAAGCGTGCAGGAAAAAGCCTGGCTGGGGGAGGGGTGCATAGCTGAGAAGGGAGGAGGTGGGATAGGGATTGCAAGAGAAAGGTGTGGAAAAATAATGTGAGACCTCACGTATAATCTGGAGCTGAGGCAGCCATGTAATTATAAAGCTAGCCTTTCTTTCACTTGACAGCACAAGAAAAGGAGGTGAAGAGAACCTTTTAAATGAAACATGACATTCCCTTATTAAGGTCTGATTTAGATTTTAAATGGCTTAGTGCTTTGCATTTACTTCCACACTCTGGGTTATCCAAGGAATAGGTGTTTAATAGAAAGAGCAACTACAATTTTTTTTTGGAACCATATGTGCATATTTCTAAACAAGCAATTTCTATATGTAAAAAGCTTCTATAAACATATATATATATTTTTTTTACATTATCCGAGCAGTAAGTGGCCACCTTTTGGTAGGCATAAATGTATTTTAGCTTACAGGGAAAACACACGACATGCTTTTTGTTTAAAAATAACATGATGCATAATGTGTGCAATGAATGCATTAAGAATTTATTGCCCGTTTCTGCTTCAGTTTCTCTACTGGGGGTAGCCCACAGAAACTGCAAGTCCCTACAAGCAGGGCTCCGTGGCCCACACTACTTGGGAGAATTGCATGCTGGCACCCGTACACCCCAAACAGGAGGGGAGCTGCAGTATTTTTCCTATGGGGTGAGTGGTCCAACAAGTTTCAGGGTGTATATTCTGTCTCACAGCAAAAGATGAACATCCCTGCCTCTTCTCGCGTCTCCACACCACTTTAATATGCCTCCCACCCTGAAGGACTCCAGATATTTACTCCCAAAGTGGGTGTGAAATGTCCCAAATTGCTGCGACTGCTTGATAAGTATTATCAATAATATTCATAATAATGCCCGGTATCTATTAGACATTTTGGCATATTGCAAAATACTTTGTATACATTATCTGTGCATGAGATGAATATTATTAACCTCATTTGATAGAAAAGAGAGCTGAGGCTCAAAGAATGCAATTTACTTACAGTGTACACAGCAAGTAAATGACAGATCCAAGACCCCAGCCCCAGGCTCAGGATCTCAGTCCAAGGCCACCTTCTTTTCTCTTCTTTTCCCTTGTCCTTCTCATCCCTTTCCTTTCCCTTTCTTCCTTTTTAATAGCTTTATTCAGGTATAACTGACATATAATAAGCTGAACTTAAAGTGTGCAACTTTATCAACTGTGATGTGTATATAACAATAATAACATCATCATAATTAAGAAAATAAAACATATCCATCAGCCCACCAAGTCTCCCCCTGATCCTTTGTAACATCTCCCAGTCCTCATTCCATAGTCGCCTGTCCCTGGCAACCATTAATCTACTTTTTTTTTTTTTTTAAGATTGTACTTATTTATTTGAGAAGGAGAGCAAGAGAGAGATTGAGAGAATGAGTGGGAGGAGGCTCAGAGGGAGAAACAGACTCCCTGAACAGCAGGGAGCTGGAAATGGATTCAGTTCCAGGCCCTTGGGATCACAAAGGCAGATGCTTAGCTGACTAGGCACCTCCTAATCTGCTTTCTTGCACTGTGGATGAGCTTGAATTTAATTTTATATAAATGGAATCATAAAGCCTATATTCTTTTTTGTCCAGTTTCTTTCACTTAGCATAATTATTTTGAAACTTATCCAGGTTGTCACATATATCATAAATTCATTCTTTTTTATTGCTGAATAATATTCCAGTATATGGATATACCACAGTTTGTTTATCCATTCACCTGTTGATGAACATCTGGACAGTTTCTACTTTGAGGCTCTAACATATAAGGCTGCTATGAACATTCATATACAAGTCTTTGTATGAATATACACATTCATTTCTCTTTGGTGAATTATTAGGAGAGGCATGACTGGGAAGTATGGCAGGTGTGTGTTTAACTTTTTGAGAAGCTACCAAGTTGTTTTCCAAAGTGGCCATACCATTTTGCATTGCCATCAGCAGAGTGTGAAAGTCCCACTTCATCTACATCCTCTCTATCACTTGACATGGTTAGTCTTTTTAACTGTATTCATTCTAATGGGTGTTGAATGGCATCTCATGGTGGTTTTCATTTACATTTCTCTAATAACAAATGATGCTGGCCATCTTTTCATGTGGTTATTTTCTATCCATGTATCTTTTTTGTTCAAACATTTTGTCCATGGGGCGCCTGGGTGGCTCATTGGGTTTAAGCCTCTGCTTTCGGCTCAGGTCATGATCCCAAGGGTCCTGGGATCGAGCCCCACATTGGGCTCTCTGCTCCTTGGAGAGCTTGCTTCCTCCTCTCTCTCCCTGCCTGCCTCTCTTGTCTACTTGTAACCTCTGTCTGTCAAATAAATAAATAAAATCTTAAAAAAAAAACATTTTGTCCATTTTTAGTTGCATTGTTTGTTTTCTTACCATTGAGTTTTGAGTGGTTTTAGACATTTTGGATGCAAGTCCTTTATTGGATATGTGATTCACAAATGTTTTTCCCAGTGTTTTTCAAAGAACAGATGTTCTTAATTTTGATAAAGTCAGATTTAGTCATTTTTTGTGTGTGTTTATGGATGATGCTTTTAGTGTTATATCTAAGAAATCTTAGCCTAACACAAGGTTATAAGTATTTCTTCATTCTCTCCTAGAGGTTTTATTTATAGTTTTTGATTTTACATTTAGGAATAGAATAAGTTTTTGGTTAATTTCACATACGGTGTGAGGTGTGGGCTAAAGTTATTTATTGCATATGTATTTTTTATTTGGTTATTTTAATATTACTATTCTATATTTGACTACTTAGAAATTTAAGATTTATTTATTTATTTCAGAGAGCAAGAGCAAGAGAGAGAGAGAGAGAGAGGGAGCGAGAGCAGGGGGTGGGGCAGAGGGAGAGTGAGAGAGAGAGAGAAAAATCCTCGAGCAAACTCCCTCCTGAGTGCGGAGCCCAACACAAGGCTAGATCCTGGGACCCAGAAATCATGAGCTGAGCCAAAATAAAGAGCCAGACGCTTAACCTGCTGAGCCACCCAGGTGCACCAACTACTTGAAAATGTTTTATTTTCAATTATTTTAAAGCATCTTTCTCTTCCAATTCTATGAGCAATTCTTTTTCTTTAGGAATGCCAAGATGATAAATAAACAAGAGATTTTAAAACAAAGATAGTCAACAGCATAAGCCAGACAATATTAAAGTAACAACTAGGAAGTGACCAGACATCAAACAGGCTCTATGAGAGGAACCTCCTGAGAGAAGGCGGAAGCCCACTCCTCTGCCCTGGAGGTCACCGATGGCCCCGCACGTGGTAAAAGTGAACGGTAACACAGTCTACGTGCTCCATTCTGGAGTCCTACACAATCAGAGCACCACACTGGAAACTGAAAAACTAAAGATAACATCCATTAGAGGCAGACTTCAGTCTATCAAATTATACACTCTGAGCAGTGCTGGTTGATAAATAACATTTCTCCAGTTTCTTTCATACTTTGTTTTATTTTTCTTCCAACTGGAAGATCTTTTTTATATGACGCTGTTGTTCAGAAATGCTACTTTTGCCCTGTGGCAGACTGGAGTGAAAATGTCTGTAGTAACAGCCAAGAGCACTGCTTTGTCCCTTCCCAGGGGCAGGTCACTAGAGACTCAAAATCTAGAAGAAACTGTTTCTCCTGCTGCTCCAGGATTCTAATTTTAGCGCTGGGAGCTGGGGAATGGTGAGCTTCAGGGAAACTGTATTTTTTATATAGATCTGAAATCACTGGATCTGTACCTTAAATCCTTCACCAAAAACCTATGTTAATCAAGAGATGAACATGCATCTTTCCAGAAAAAAAGGGGGGGTGCGGAAAGGAGGGAGTCATAGAAACTAGTTGAAAGTAAGTGTTCTTTACAAAAATTGGTAACTTTTCTTCCTGGGTGGAAAAAGTTAAGTAAAGCAAAATAATAATCAAGAGAAAAGCAGCAATTTAAAATATTCGATTTAAGCCTGAAATTAAATTACTGGAACTGGTATCCTTGATTATTATTTTTTAAATATTTTTGCATGAAGTATTTCAAATATACCAAATATACCAAATAGCATGAAGATTTTAATGAACATATAATGAACATTTCTCTATTCACTTCCCAATTTGTTAATCTTAACATTTTACCAAATTCATTTATTTCTTAATATAATACATTAAAACAATTATTCTTGATTAAAAATTTACAGATAAAAATAAATTGCAAGACATGAAAAATATGCTTCCTCCCACTTTCCACAGGCATTGGTAATCAATCATGGCACTCTTTATTCTTAACCTCTATCAATTGATTAAAATTCGTCCAAAAAAAAAAAAGAAAGAAAGAAAAAGAAAATGTAATCACCATTCTTGACAAATGAATAAGAGGCATAAACAAAGGGTTCAATCTAAAAACAGGGAAAGACTGAACTTTCTAGACCAATTAGCTTGACTTTATGAATAATTATAGAAATTTTGCTTTGTGAAAAATGAGTAACATCAAGCCAGCCTGCTTTCTTTCTGTGAAAAACCCAAGGTGTTTAACAAAAACAATGAATAACTATTTTTTTTGGTCTGAATTTTGGTAATGTCTTGGAATCAATCTGTAATTTAAAGTCTGATTTTCTCTGGATCTACGGTTATACTGAAAAGGTATTTGCTATCTATTTTTCTGGTGCTCCATAGTAAGATTTTGTCTACTGTTAGGTTCCTCATGGAACAGAAACAGTGCAGAAATGTCTTTGAAAAATGCTTTTTAATAAAACAACGACATAGGGTCCCTTACTTCACCCTCCCTTGTAACTTCCTGTCATTCACTTAGTATTTTCCAGAGCTTTCTAGAGCACATACCCAACTGTTAAGACTTCTCACCCAATCCAGCCAATACCTATGTGTTCTCTGAAAATCTCCTTCTCCAGACAAGGGGTTCACAAGACTCTCCCTGAGACCGCGTACCAACACGATGAGGGGGGGCACCTGGGTGGCTCAGTGGGTTAAAGCCTATGCCTTCGGCTCAGGTCATGATCCCAGGGTCCTGGGATGGAGCCCTGCATTAGGCTCTCTGCTCAGCAGGGAGCCTGCTTCTTCCTCTCTCTCTGCCTGCCTCTCTGCCTACTTGTGATCTCTGTCTGTCAAATAAATAAATAAAATCTGAAGTGAGATCAGCAGTTAAAATGTTCTTTTATTTGAAGATGTAATACTAAGAACATATCAAGTTTTCAAAGTTTATCTGTGACTCCAACAACTTCCCAGTCTTTACCTTCCCCTTCACACTTAATGCCCTGGCTTCACGTAACCTCTCATCTCCCACTAACAGTAACAGCTCTGTCTTTGTGCCTGTCTGTTTCCCTGCCTGAACATCAAGTAGTTGCTTCCATTCATTCCTTTCATAGTATGTAAAATATGAAGAGATAAAATCAAAATTCCTCCCCTAGTCATGAGTTACAAAATGATCAAGCCAATCTTGCCCTCCTTCTCTATTTTACTCTGTGAAGTTATTTTGGAAAATACTCCTATCTTCCAACTGCTCTTCAATTCTAAAAACAGTTAGGGTAGCTTGACCCGCCTGGGATGTCTGGAATCTGGAAGAAGATGAGATAAGAATGCAGGCTCTCTTCCTGATAGTTTTGTTTTGAGAACTATCCCTTGCCTTTGCAGGATTTAGTGGGCAGGCAGGAGTTAGAAAGGACTGCCCAGCCATGTGCTGCATCGTTCTGTCTTTCATTTCTCTTTTTGGCCACTAGAGAAACCATATTTTTGAGAGCTATAGCCAAAATGTGCTGGGTGCTATTAGAGAAAAACATCCTCATTATTTATTGACTTTCTCCTCCCTGACCCCAATTTTCCTCCTCTGGAAGCTCAAAAGATATTTTTTTGAATTTAAGTAACTAAGCTTAAAAACTTACTAGCTGGAGATATTGGTTGGGAGAGTATTCTAGATTAGGTTTAATCATTTTAGGTCAAATCAAATGACTCCCAGCTGGAAGTAGAAGGGAACGATGCTCCTTATGGCATTCATGGAATTCTGACCTAAAGTAACTCTTCTATTAGGGGTGCTTAGGTGGCTCAGTTGGTTAAGCATCTGCCTTAAGCTCAGGTCATGATCCCAGGGCCCTGGGAGCAAGTTCGGCATCTGGTTTCTTGCTCAGCGGGGAACCGCTGCTCCCCCCACTCTTGTGCCCTCTCACTCTCTCTGACAAATAAATAAGTAAATAAAAATCTTTTTTAAAAAAGTAACTCTTTTATTTTAATTATCAAGGTAAGTTTTCTCAGCCCCCTCCCAATTTTGCATCATCTTCTACACACATTCTTATTTCTCAGTCATATTTCTATTCCACATCTTCCAGTGGCCTTATTTACTCAAATCTCTCAAAACAGACTTTAAAAATATTAAGGGCTGAAAGTACCTAAAGATGGAGAGTTCTGAGAGTAGAGAAATAAATGTGCATGTTCTACTGGATGGTTGCTTAGAAAGCCAGTTCATGGAGAAATGTGAAAATGAGGAAGGTAAACTATATTTTGTTGAGAGCCTACTATGTGCCAGGCACTGTAATAGAAGCTTTCATGTTACCATATTCATTCTTTACAATAACTCTATAAAGTATTATTTCCACTTTACAGGTGGGAAACTGAACTTCAGAGAGAATAATTTCATTGCCCAAGGCTATACATCTTCTAAATCAAGATCTAAACCCAGGGCTTTAAGATCCTGGCTCTTATGATCATAACAGGAATGTGACTCTCATTAGTTCCAGTAATGCCTTTCTCCAATGGCACTTAGGAAGTATTTACTATGTGTTATATGATCCCTACTGTACTAGCATATTGTGGGATAAACAGTATATATAGTTAGTCCCTGCCATCAACAGCTTTAATCTGAATATACTCCATTTCTTTCAATTAAGAGCCATGTAATCATAAAAAATTGGGGGGAGGGCAGGGGGCAATAGAGAGTGAAATATAATCAATATGGTAGAAAAGGAAAGTCTCGATGAATTGATGGAGACATGGGAAACCCATCAGAAAAGGGCTAATTAAAGCAAGCCTTAATGGAGTTTAAGATTTCATCTACACTCATCTTGCCTTTGCACCTTCTTTGACAGATGATTCACTGTTGGGAGTAAGGCAAGGGTGTCCTCTCAAAAGCAACTGTAGCTCCATCTTACCATTGCACAGACGAGGACCCTCAAGTCTAGAGGAAGAAACTCAATAAAATCTATCCAGCTGAAGAGGATCAAACTTGAACTTTGAACTTGTCCCTTATCCAATTTTATGCTTCTTCCACATGTTTTAGTGCAGAGCATTCTTAACATTCAAGTATTCATTCATCCATTCATTCATTCTTCAAAAAATATTAAGTTCCAAGCATGTTCCAGATATTGTGATAGACACTGGAGAAATGATAGGGAAGATGCCAGATGTGGCCCCTGCCTTGTAGAGCTTATAGGTAGATACAGATCCTCACCCTCCCCCAATATAGTTAATAATAAATTCATAGAATAGACTACAGAACATTTGTTTCCTCTTTCCTAAAGTTTAAGTCATGATTAGTGATCTATTAGTTTATTTTTATGTAAGTGTTTCCTTTTAACTTTGAGTTCCATGAATATCATCTATGCAGAAAGAATTATTTAGATCAGGGGTTCTCAAACTTCAGTGTGATGAAAATCACTGGGAAGACTCATTAGACTCAATAGAACACACATTGCTAGACTCTACTGCAGAGTTTGTGACATAGCCGGTAAGGGACAGGACCAAGGATTTGCATTTCTAACAAGTTGCCAAGGGATACCCCTGCTGCTGGCTGTGGGGACCACACCTTGAGAACCAGTGATTTAGATCAGCCCCAGAATGCACAGCCTCCCACACAAGAAACTTAGGACAGTACAGATGGCTGATATCATCTCTTGCCCATAGTAATGAGTACTATTATTCTGATATTACACATGAGGAAGCTGAGGCAAATAAAAAAACCAATGGCTTGTCCAAGAATGTGCCTCCCGACTAATAATGAGTGCAAGACGTCAGGTTTCTCCAAGCAAAATTAAAAAATGTTACAAAGAATACTACTTCGAGCCTCAATATCCGAGTGGTTCCCTTTTCCCAACTCTGAGAACCACTCAACAAAACTAATCGGCCGGTCCTGAGCCCTCTCTCCAACCTGGTTCTTAAAATCCAACAATTAATATTCATAATCCCTACTCCTGGTTGTTAGGCGCCGCTCCATGAGAAGCTGAGTGATTAATGAAGGATGCTCTAGACCGATAATCTGGAGACCACATTCTGGTCCAGCCTCAGACACTGAGTATTTAAATTGGTTGAATTAGGGTGCCTGGGTGCCTCAGTGGGTTAAGCCTCTGCCTTCAGCTCAGGTCATCGTCTCAGGGTCCTGGGATGGAAGCCTGCATCAGGCTCTCTGCTCAGTGGGGAGCCTGCTTCCTCCTGTCTCTCTGCCTACTTGTGATCTCTCGCTCTGTGTCAAATAAATCAATAAAATCTTAAAATAAAATAAATTGGTTGAATTAAAGCAAGAAGGGTCATTTCCTTCCCCTGAGAACTGAGTGATTGGAGAGATGACTTGTCAAGTCCCATCGGTGTACCTCAAAGGGACTGAAAAATGGAGTAAAAGAAGGGGTGGAGCCACAAGGGACAGGGCTCCAAATGCCAGGGCATCTTCTGAAGGAACAGGAGGAGAGCCTCATCCCCACCTTGTTGCACCTGCAGACCCACAGGGCAATGACTGGTGGTCTCTCTCATCCAGTCTGATCCATCAACTCACTGTTGACACTGACAAAGGAAAAGAGGTCTCGCATCAACACTAGTGCCCAGCTACCCCATTTGTACCTGTTACAAATGCCACAGTAATCTAAGCAGGAACACCATGCTACGTGTGACAACAAAATTTACCAAAGAAGTGTAAGCCACAAAACAAGCCTAAGTAGCTCATTGTTCAATGAAGCTAACTGACTGCCAAGGAATGGATGGAGGGAAAGGCGTACCCCTTTGTCAACTCCGCAGAGCTCCAGAAACCAGGGGCAGGGAAGGAGCAGCAAGGCATGGACTAAAATGCAAATGCATTTCTGCACTGCACAAAGAATTTAATATTCCCTAAGCTGAAGAAACCAACCAAGGACACAACTGATGGATGTACAATTTTTAATTCCAGACAGCCAAAACACAAAAGAAAAATAGTGCTATGGGATAAGGACGCCTTGCCCCTCGTAATGCCACAAATTTGAAACAAGCTAAAAAAGGTGTGAGATGAACATGGGAGTTTTCTAGGCATTTGCAGGAATAGAAAAATCAATAGATAACTACCAAAGCCATCCTACACATTCTCTCGAGGTCTGCCCGAGCCACTGATGTTGAACTTCATTCATCTGATCCTGATGAGACTCGAAACCCCTTTAAAGGGAGTGGTTGCACCTCTAACAGCTCTGTCCACTTCACCTGCGGAGAATCTTAACTCCGTTTTACACTTTCTGGTTTTTCTGACAAAATGCTGTCCTCTTCCATTGGCTCCACTTACAAAGCAATCCAAACCGGGTCGCAGCCCGGCCACCTTCCAGAAGTCACGTGCCCTAAAACTTAACGCAGCCACTCCAGGTCTTGCCCACTTTTCCGTCAAGGGTCCAGGATTTTTCCAGAAGGCAAAATAGAGCTTGAAGCACACCAAGCTATAAGTCAGCGTCAGGAAACAAGGTCATGCGTTTTGCGGCATATGATCTAAACCCACGCTGTGCCAAATTGGCCTTAAGTCACTTGAATTGACAGAAAATGTGCTGAGGCTGACACTTTATTTTTACCATTTGCCCTTATTGCAAGATAAAGGCTGTCACCTTATCCTTCTTGGGAATTTCTCTCTGGCTTAACAGCTTCCTAAATGCTTGCCTTTGTTTGATAATCATGTGAAAGTATTGCTTTAAATCATCTGTCTCCCTCTCTCATTTATCTCTGCCTCACAGCGGAGCAGCTCCCCAGCTATCTACGCGGAGGTAGGTGATTAACGGGCTCACGGAGCACCCCTCTGTTGACACCAGCATTGTCTTCCCAGCCACTCCAACACACAAGTGGTGATGAGGGAAGCTCAGGAGAGACACAAATTGAAGGAACTGCTTAAATAAAATGCATTATTAATTGAGAGAGGAGACCAGTAACAGAAAACATTTGCTTTCAGGAAAAAAAAAAAAAGTTACTATGCGAGTACAGTTTCACAAGAGAGGAGCACTGTAGCTACTGTCTAGTGTCTGATGAAATCACACTTTCAAAATTTGTACATAATCACAGTATACCATTCTTTTCATGCTACTCAATATGTTTAAATTAAACTTCAACGGAGGGATTTTTCAATGTGTTTTTGCATTCTAGCATATCCTAGAAGACATAAGTCTGTGGAGGCTGATTATGGGTTCCTATTGTCTAATCCTTCTAGAAGAGCCGGCTCGCTGGATTCCTGCAAACTTCACATTTGGTATCTGGGCAGACAGAGCCCTTCACAGCAGCAGCAACAAAAGTCTAACAGCTATGCCACACTTCCAGCGGCCTCTAGGAAATGAATGCAAAACACTTCTCTCCTGGCAAAGGCTCCATGCCCCTGGAATGAAGTAATTTATTTGCAAGCCGTTCTGCCTTCTGCCATGCCAGCTTCAAATACCAGACAGCACATGACTTACCATCCCACCCCACACAGGCATCCTAGTGGTGAGCGTGAGCAGCCCACAGCTTGATTTTGCTGGCATGGGGTAACAAATCCCTAGACAGCCGCATCCGCTCTGCAGGAGATTATCATAATTGATCTCTATATGTTTCTCATTCGCAGATAAAAAATCGCGCGTGAGCACGTAGACTTCCCGTAAGGTCCCACTGGGGTTGAGAGCCCTTAAACATATCCAGTTCCTAAGGAGAGCAAAAGGATAACTTGAACGTTAATTAACAGACTGATGAATACATAAGGTAGGAATCAACAGGGACTAAAAGAAAACTCACCTGGAGCTAAGACGCTGACATGCGGGACAATGATGGCCAAGACATTTGACCTCTGTTTAAGCCTCAATTAGCTGAACGGTAACACTGAGTAAGACAAAAACCTTGATGCAAATCAGATGTTGGCTTTAATTTCCTCTGATGAGCTTCCTGGAGTAATTTACAATCTCAGAAACAACAGTCAAAACACAAAGCAAACATCAGAAGTGCCCGGAGGAGAGGGAGCTGTGTCACTTCAACCGCCCAGCGTATTACACAAAGTCTCTTAAGTCAGCCTGCCTAGCGTTCTAGTAACTTAAAGCACACGGCAGGATGGCAATCTAAATCTTCCATATTGGAAATAGAGTGTGCCATGTGATTTTAAGGAGGAAAGGAGGTTAAAAGTAAACAAACAAACAAAACCATCCTGATCTCCCTACATGATCCAAAGAGAATACCTTTTCCTAGAAATTGCTTTAAAGAAACCCTACCATGGTGCTAAAGGAAAAGCCCTGCCAAGCGTTCTGAGGGTCCAAAGAAAAACACTGCAGACTGTAGGGGGGTAATGAGAACTTTCACACTTTCACATTATATAATTAATTCCTGAGTACCCAAGACTATTTAAAATGCAATTCGCTGATTGGAAAGGAAAGAAAAAATGAAGTACAAAGAGGATAAATGAAGATGCCACTCGTTAAGCAGGTGAACATGCACGGTGCCGTTGGGGGTGAGGGGCAGTGGGAAACAACAAGGATCCTATTTACTCATGCTCTAAACATTCGAGAATTTCAAGACGATCAGATGAAAAAATGCTTTTTGGTGCTGATTTCACAAATAGATACAGGGTCTTTGGCTCTCTTTTCTTTATTCAAAATCTGAAATAATCTCAGTAAGCCAAACATTAACCTGTACCACTACTTTCTATACTGCAGATCCCAAATACATGTCTTCAGCCTGGACTTTTTCCAGATCCAAATTTCTCTCCAACTTTCCTCAATGTCTTGAAAATCCCTAGAAGTTGTCGCTATTCTCCCCACACTTAACTACCACTGTGTGTTTGTTTGGGATAGTTCCAGTTGATGACCGCTGTCCTGGGGTAATTTTTTTTTTTTTTAAGATTTGATTTATTTATTTGGGAGAGAGAGAGTGAGAGAGAGCATGAGAGGAGAGAAGATCAGAGGGAGAAGCAGACTCCCCGTGGAGTGGGAAGTCCGATGTGGCACTCGATCCCTGGGGACTCTGGGATTATGACCTGAACTGAAGGCAGTGGCTTAACCAACTGAGCCACACAGGTGCCCTGTGGTGATTATTAATGGTGCTTCCTTTCACTCTCAGAAAGGTCCAGTTTGGAAGGATAAATTACTATGATCACACTATATCCACATTCCCCACCTCCTCACTCCACCCACCCCAGCTTGAGATAGGCCTGCAACATCATCTCTAGCTCAGACCACTGAAATAATCTATTAACTGGGCATACAATCTCCCTTCCCTTCCTCCAATTCATCCAGTATAGGTGGATCTTTCTAAAGAGAAAATCGAATTGGGTCCCTCCCTGCTTCCTTGGCTTTGCCTACTTTCCGAATAAAGCTTAAATGCTTTAGAGGACTAAAGTTCAAAGTCCTCTGGGAAGCAACTTTATTCAGTAACAAAATGTGGTCTTCCCAGCCACGCCAACCCTTGAATGCTGAAGAGGGAAGGTAGGGAGAGACGAAAATTGAAAAAAAAAAAAAAAAAAAAAAAAAGCTTAAATAAAAAATAGTAATAACGAGAAAAGAGAACAATAATAATTTTTTTTGCATGTTTGTTACTTTTTTTTTTTTTTTTTTTTTTAGAGAGATATCACAAGTAGGCAGAGAGGCAGGCAGAGAGAGAGAGGGGAGGAAGCAGGCTCCCTGCCGAGCAGAGAGCCCGACTCGGGGATCGATCCCAGGACCCTGGGATCATGACCTGAGCTGAAGGCAGAGGCTTTAACCCACTGAGCCACCCAGGCGCCCTTGTTTGTTACATTTTTGCTGAAAAATGTATTACATGGTTGTTGAATTTAACCATATGAGAATCACCCCAGTAACAATGATAACAAAAACTTAGAGTCGGTTTTCCCAGATCCTGAAGTGTTGAGAAGCCAACATTTCAGGTCCCAAAGAACTTTTCTGGAAAATAAAAGACAGGAGATCTGGGCCAATCTGGCTACTGTCCTCAGTAGCTATGTTTCAAGAAACCATAAATCCATCTTCTCATATTTTTAATACCTTAATTTTTTTTAACACCTTAAATTTTGAATCTACTAAAGAAGATTTCTATTTGACATAGCTCTGCAGAAAATCCTTCTGCATGGTAAAGAAAACTTTTATAATGTGTATTTTTGTTTGTTCTCTCATTTTCATAGGTTCTCCAAATCTTTCTGAAGCTGTCTGACAACCTCACACTAGGCCAGCCAATAGGGAATATCAGGGTTGGAAAAGTCTCTAGAGGTCACACCTGTTTGATACTTACTTGAGTGTCTCAGCTTTGAGACATATTGGAATCTCCTGGAGAGCTTTTCAAAAATACAGATGCTCAGGCTCCCCTCCTGTGATTTAATAGATCAAAATCTCCAGAGATGAGGCCTAGACAAGGCAGGTAAGTTTGCTGATGCTCCCTGAGGTTGGACAATGTTGAAGTGACATCCAAAATGTAATAGAATACCCAGAGGACTGGCAAACTCGCAGAACCACTGGCTTTCGGTGTGAGAATGGATTGATAAATCAGGCATTAAGTAAAGTAGTTATTCGTAAAGTCAGAACCCAAGTATGTGACAAACTATTTAAAATGGATAAATATTTTACAACTGGGGTTTATTTCTAATAATCTTGCTTCATATTATCCAAACTAGTCAAATTTTACACAGTCCTAAAACTATGTCTATACATGCTAAGAGCACAGTGGAGATAAGTAGATTATCAATTTGTGTACAGAAAAAGCTATTGAGAGAAAACTAGATGCTGAACTCAAACTGGATTTCTATCTTGAACATCTGAGTTTCACATGATCCATATAGTTTTACTTATTTTATTTTAGTGATACAGTTGGTCCAGGGAAGATTTTAAGGACATATTCATGCATACCAGCAATGTTAACTTGTGAGGTAAATACACATAAGAAAGAAAGCTAGAGGGGTAGGCCAAAGTGCATTCACTTGCATTATTCCACTAACAACATTTCTATTTTCTTTAGGGCTAAGAATTATGGTCAATATAGTTAACCCTGTAAGAGCTCAAAAATGTAAATGAGTATTATCCACCATTAACCATAAAGCCAAATTTCTCAGAAGCATTTCCCTCTTACCAAAGAGTAAAAGGAGTTATCACGAAACACTTTTGAAAGCCATTCAATTTTAAAAAGAAAAAAAGGAAGTCGGATAACCCTCCCTTGTGTCAACTTTCAGTGAATCCCAAATCCCAGTTCTCCCTAACTCATAACTTCCACAAACTGATTCAACTAGGTTTCTCTCCCCAGGGTCACAGTTCAACCTGTCTGTCAAAGGATTTCTCAAGTCAATGCAGATCACGATAAAAGGAGGCTTTCACTCAGAAGGGTACTCAAAGCAATGTAGTGAATTTTTTTTTAATACTGTAACATAACCAGATTCTAATTCCCCTCAAACAAGTTACAATAACAAAAAGAAACACAGTCATAAAAAACCACATATTCAAACAAGTTACAATAACAAAAAGAAACACACTCATAAAAACCACATAATATAAAATAGTCAAATCTTGGAAGACCAGCAACATTTCATCAAAGTGAAAATATTATTGTTACAATGTTTCTACTATGTTGCCTCAGAACCACAGATTATAAACATGTCCATAGAAATATGTTCTACATACATAGAATTACACATTTTTCAAGTCCAATTCAAATATGTGTTTGAAGAGTTTGCTAATGATAGAAATTCTACAATAAATCTACTTCCAAAGAGTCACTAATTTATTTGTCTTAAGTGTGGTTTTTGAACATATGAATTTTTCAATGGAGCCAGCAAGGACTTTTCTTTCAAATTGCTGATGAGGTCAGCATCAAAGTTCCTAACACTCTGAATATTAAAAGCATTATCAAATGCTAATTTGTCTCCTACTACATCTTTCCCCACATTCCATCAGCAATCTATGTCAGATCATTTAGACCAGGGACTTTTGTCATTCCATGGCACCTACTTACCAAACACCAATAGTTTTTTCTAAGCATTTCCACCAGCTAAAATTGTGAAGCTAAGCATGATACATGAGAAATATGTTATCAAGGCTGAGAATGGAAGCTTTAATTCACTTCTACTCTTCCTGCGACCTGCAGATGAGCCCTATACTTTCCTCTTATGTCAAAAAAGAGTGAGCATCTGCAAATCCTAATAGATTTCTGGAGGACAGATAAGGTAATATATGAAGCACTCTGGGTATGATTAACAAAGAAAAAACAAACAAACAAACACACTGAAATGTTGTTAAATTTACCTGAAGCAGGGACGCCTGGGTGGCTCAGTCGGTTCAATGCCCAGCCTTGGTTTTGGTTCAGGTCATGATCTCAGGGTCGTGGAATCGAGCCCCATGTCAGACTCTGCACTCAGCAGGGTATCTAGTTGGGGTTTTCTCTCTCCTTCTCCCTCTGCTCCTCCCCCTGCTCACTCACTCTCTCTCTCTTTCTCTCTCTCTCTCAAAATAAATAAATAAATCTTAAAAAAAAAAAACCCTACCCAAAACAAATCACTAACATCCAAGCTATTGCCTACAGACCTAAGATGCCCTAGCTCATCCAACAGCCACTGGACTCACCAGATGGACAGAGTCATAGGAATGGTCCGTGCTATAAAGAATTTCTAGCCTCTTAAGTCAGTCATCTTGGTGGAAAGCAGGATGTATCAGAATGCCCCAAAAAGGTGCAGATCCTCTTTTCCTGTGCAAAAGCATAATGCCCAGAGCCTGGTCTTCAAAATGGATTCATTCACCTTTCATCATGTAAAGGGGTATGTAAGATTCAATGACCTACAGTTAGAGGGAAGTAGATGTGAAGGGGCCAAATCAAGAACCAGACCCAGCTTTTCACCCAGAACAAACACTGGCAGAAGCATGACAAGACCCAGCCTCAAATGCATCAGGTCAAATCAACCAATACGAAGCCATGTGAGAACATGGCACCCAGTGGTTGTTCTGACCAGCCCCCATGTCTGGGACACCCAATAGGAGCAGGAGTGCATCTTAGGAGACACAATACTGAGAGGCAGCATTCAGTTTTCGTACCATATGGAACACGTAGTTGATACCAGGGAATTCTAGTGGCAATTCACCAAGCAAGGCTCCAAATCCTCCAGTGCAAAAATAAAATAAAAAGTAAAAAGTTTAGGTCTTTCAGAAACTGTGATGAACTGGGCAAGTTAACAATGTGTGAACTCAACCCCAGGGAGAGAAAGCAGGACTCTAGTTATTAAAAATAGGGTCAAAGGGGATTTGGGTCTTTAATGCTGGAAGAGAAACCAGCTTTGAAAATGTAGCCCCATCAAGGCCAGACAATAACAATAAAGGGAGCAGTGCTGAGTCAGAGTGCTCACCTCACTGTTCTTCGATTCCTCTTGCCTGAGCTTTAGATGGTCTCTAAAGCAGAGATTCTCAACCATCTCTGCCCATTAGAATCACTAACAGGTAGACCCCCTCCCAATCTAATCACACCAGATTCTCTGGGTATGGAGCATGAGCATTGGTATTTATTGGCATTCAAGGTGATTTTTCCTGTGCAGCCAGGGCTAAGAATGACTGCACGTATTGGGAAGGAGCCCTGGCAGGGCATGTGCCATGCAAGCCACAGAGAAAAGGCAACTGGACCCAAAATTAAAAGCATGTTGGGACCCCAGGCAGAATCTGAAACCAGAGGCCCGTATTCAGATTCTACATAATCCTAAAACTGTGTCTACACAGACACCGGTCCCACTCCTCTAACAACCGTCTTACCTTCAAAGGTCTGAGGTAGCCTGAGGTGCCTGCAGCCTTTTAGACAGGTCATTACACAATCAGAACCAGAAACAAAAGCCCTCGCTCAGAGCTTTGATCAATACTTCTTCCAAGTTTGAAGACTCCCTCTTTTCAAACTATCTCACTACCCAGGGCTGCATGTTACAATACTTTTGTTCTCCTTTTATCTTGAATTGAATCTCAGAAAGCAGAACTTCAAATGTCCTGAAATATCCGCATTATGTACAGCCAGATTCTACTGTTAACCTACCACTTGCTGGATGTCTGTTTCATGTACATCTCATGCAATGAAGAAGTATTTAGAAGCTGAAAAACAAGAATCACAAATTTCTCTACTATATTTGAGGAATTTCTGGCTTGATTATCAGTTCACATCATCTGGTCAGTAGCAGACACAAGATTTTACACAGCAATGGGATTGCTGGTAAGATATGCTGTGTGCTGGAGTTTTTGTGTGTGTTGTTGTTTATTAATCATGTTTACAGAGAGAGCAGTGAACTGGATGCTTTCCTTGAAGTACAGAAGTAAAATGTAGTCATGATAGAGTCATCATCTCTCCAAATATTGACATGTCTTACTGTGCCTACTGCAGAGCAGTCAAAGTCTTGACTGTTGACTGATTTTGCTGATAACTTCTTTTCTCAGAAGGTGAAGGAAGAGGGCTTGTTCACTGAGATTTAAATCTGACCAAGCAACAATTAGTGAAGGGGAATGAATGGAATACTAAATGAAGTGGTCCTCTCACTATTCTCTTTGAAACCTTCCCTCATTATTTCTTGCTCATTCCACTGATTTTCTAATTGTTTTCACTGTAACCTCTCCCTTACCCCACCTTCTGGACACACACACAGTCTCTCACTAACCCACTAACCCATTCTCACCATGATCAGAGTGAGCATTTTGCCATCCAACTTTTGTCATGTCACTTTCCTCCTCCAAAGACCAAAATCTTTTTCTTTAACAAGCACTTAGCATCTACCATTTGGCAGGCATTGTGTGAGTGCTTAACAAATATTAACTCATTTAATCCTACAAAAACTTGAAAAGGTAGTTGACATTTTAACTTCATTTTGCAGATAGGTAAACCAAGGCACAACAGGTGTTAATAAGTTACCTAAGGTTACACAGCTAGGATTCAAGGTCAGGCAGTCTGGCTTTAGAGTCCATGGTCACTGTGTCTCTTTGTAATGTAGATTATTCTAGGTTGGTTATTTTTAAGAAACAGACAGATTAAGAAAAAACTTTGACTTTCCCCTCAATTGCCTAAAAGAATTTAGATAGGGGACCTGCTCCAGGTCTTCCTTCTCCTTACCTCTACTTCCTTCTCCTTACCTCTGGACAGCACATTGCCTCAAATGCCTGTGGGACTCATATTCTTATGGAGCCCTCATATGTAATTATGTTAGATTTTCTCCTATAATTTGTCTCATATCAATTTAATTCTTACGTCAGCCAAAAGAATCTCAAAAAGTAGAGTAAAATTTTTTTCTCTCCCCCATGGACTCCCACAGAGTCCCTGACCCACCTCTCCAACATTATCACACACGCCACCCCAACATGCACCCCAGGCTTCCCAAGTGGAAGCAGATGACTTACTGTTCCATACACATGGCCTATACCAGTCCATCTCCACATGTACAGGTGATATTTTCTCAGCCCACACAGCCTTCTACATCACCTTTAAGATTCAGCATATTCACCTTTAAGATGGCATATCCCCATCTAGAGGTAGTCTTCTCTCTTCCCCCAAACAAGATCTACTCTCTCCCATTTCAAATCTCACTAGGTCTTCAGGTGAAAGGAAATCAATCATGTTTTACTTAATAATTACCTGTGTACATGTCTGTTACCTCTTCCCCTCCAACTACAAAAAGACAGTTTTCTCTGTGTGTCCTTTTTACAGGATCTAATGTAGTTCCTCATGCTTCTTGATTTCAGTTGCATAAGTTCTTATAAACAATGTAGAAATATGGGCCGAATGACAGTATAGTTAAGTGAAATCACAAACAGTTGGTCATTTTTTAACCCAAATGTGTCCATTAATGGATGCTCACTCTATTAGGAAGATTCTGGTGGTGGACAACTTTCTTATGTTTTTGGTCCTGTCTTGACTCCATCCTATTGATAACTTGTAGGCAGAAAAAGAAGGAATATTTATCAGATAACTGGATGATGCAAAAATAGGAGAGGAATAAAAAATCAATAACATGACAAAATCAACCTCAAAGAATAGGTTGAAACTAACATAACTGGGATATCATATGAGTAAGTATAAAGACCAGGAGTCAGCAGCTTTAAAATGTAGGTTGAGAGAAATACAACCTCATGAGTCTTTCCAAAGAAGAAAAAGAAGAAAAAACCTGCCTTGATTCATACTAATTGCATCGCCTTGGACAATTTACATAATCATTTTGAGCCTTTATTTAATCCTCTATATAATCTTGTGCTTTGGAACTGATACATGTTAAAGTTCCTGTTAAACAGAAGATATGCAGTTTTTCTCTTTACTATGATTGTCATTATATCACAAGGGATTTAGGTTTCGGAAAACTCAACACCAGCCAATGATGTGACATGATTACTAAAAAGTTAGTGCAGGCTTTAGCTGCATTAACAGATATGACGATCCAAAGCACAAGAGGAATGAGCCAACTGGACTCCTCACCAGTCAGAGAACACAACTCGGCTGTGGGACTGGACTCTGGAGAACATTTGACAGGAATGTCAAAAAGAAAACATAAAAGGCCTAAGAGAGAAATTCTAGGTATACAATTTACTTTCTCATCATTTGCTACCACAGCAGCTCTGCTCTCAAGTAGGTAGAACAATATAGAGCCCATTTAGTTCAAAAAAGATGAAAAAGCAAGTAAAAAATTCTAGAATTCAGGCAGGTATTAGAAAAAAGAACAAGAGAAGGATGGAAAAGAGCTTCCTGGAATTGAGTCTTGAGAACAAAGAGAAACTCTATAAATATGCTGGATAGACTTTAAAGGAACGTCAACATTATCATTACACTGAAAAGAAAGGATGTTTGAACAGTCATATTAGGGAACAATAGGCAAAGATGTCACATGTCCAAATAAAAGATAATAAAAAGTTAAGGCTGATGATGGGATGGTCGAAATACAAACAGGTCATACTTTAAAGATGTAAAGAACATACTGGTGGCATGAAACATGAAACACAGGCTTAGATTATTTTTTTAAAAGATTTTATTTATTTATTTGAGAGGGAGAGAGAGCTTGAAAGCAGGGGGAGTGGCAGAGGGAGAGGGAGAAGCAGGGTCTCTGCTGAGCAGGGTGCCCGAGGTGGGGCTTGATCCCAGGACTCTAAGACTGACCTGAGCCCAAGGCAGACACACAACTGAGCCACCCAGGTGTCCCACAAGCTTAGATTAGAAAAGAAAGCAGCTAAGGGATTGTGCCTAAGGAATGCCACTTCATCCTTGAGAATTAAATATTCAGCACATGTCTCTTTAGTGTTATATAAAAGAAAATCCAGTCTATATTGATTTTATATAGACTGAATTTTCCTCCAAATAAGTATAGTTCAATCAGCAGGGTTTTTGTTTTTTTTTTTTTTTTTTTTAGGAAAGATGCAAATCACAAACAGGGGCTGGAAAAGCGGGGGTGGGGGGCATGGATTCTAAGTGGCTCCATAGGAACCACATTTACTAAGACGCCTTTCAAAATTCATTACAATTTTAGGTCATGTAATTTGCAGGAACTGAGCCTATTTGGAGACGGTACCATTGCCTGACTCAGAGGTTCACTGAGAGGAACGAGAACAAGACCTGGATTCAACCCTCCAGAACATTCTGTATTTACTATTACCTTTGTATGAGGGGAGAAAGGTACCTTGACTTTTAGAAAACCTGTCTTCCTTGAGTTAAGAGCACTTGGAAGGAAGGGCATAAAATAAAACATCAGCTGTCTTGACTGCCTTTCTCCATGCCTGCTATACAATAGTGGGTTTAGTGGGAAATGAGACCATGGGTCCCTTGTTCTCAGGGCCATCAGGAGAGGTGGACCTTAACATAAGTACAGAAAAAGTGAACTACTTTCATGGGAAATGTCACAAATAAGGAGAAAGGGATGCTAACATAGTGTATAACTAGGGGTTCTGTCCAGTCTGCAATATATGGAATGAGGAGAAAATCAGCAAAGGAAAGAAAACTTCTTGAATAAAATTCTATTATCTACCATATGTGGCAACTTTGCTATCCTGCTGATAAAACTGTGGCTAAAAAATAAGCCCAGTTGACAGAAATGCAAGAGAACATGACTGGTAGCAAAAGAAAAATGCATTTGCGGACGACCTCTGGTAAATGCTCAGGGCATTTGAGTTCTGCACAGGAGCTGGAGAAGAGCCATGGGCCATGGGCAGAAGGTGGCCAAACCAAAGGAGCTGTCATTTGCTTTCTTTTCAGTCCTGATATAAACCTTTGAGTAGCCTGTTTCCTTTTTTTTTTCCCCCCAGACATGAATCATAGTTCTGCCTCTCAGTCATTTTCATTACATACCCTCCTCATGAGTTTATTTCTGGGGTCACTGCCTAAGAAAGGATATTGTCTTTTTAAATTTGGATTTCAAAACTGAAAAGCATCGGGACATAGTTCTCCTTCTGACTTCATTTTTATATTAAAGGAGGTAATAAAATAACTCATTTCCCTAAGAATGTCTTTTGTCATACTATTATATTTCTGGAAGGATATTATCCAATGCGGTAATGAGTTTCTCTGCATTTCATATTATCTTAAGCCTTCATGTCAGCCATAGTAAGTTTACTGTTATGCACTAATTCCAGATGAGCTGTTCAAGGGGTGATTTAAAAAGCAGCGAGCCACTGGAAAGGGAGGGTGATGGGCAAATGCCCACTTCAGTGCCTACATCACCTTGCATCTTCTTCTTAACACACTTGGACACTGAAGAACAATGACGATGTAAAATAAGGATGGCCAAGCTAACAAAATGTATCACGAAGTCATATTATGTATTCAAGAAGCTTTATCTCTTTTTAAGCTGATCCGTTAGGAAATCCTCATAATTGTAGGAGAGAAACAAGTGCACCACTCATACAAAAGGCTTTATGATCACCAACACAGTAAAAGCATAATCCTCATAAAAAGTCTCAAGGTTTTTAATTTGTAATAACCTTTTCTCACTTTGCTTAAAACTCAGTATATGCTATAGAAAAGTTGAAAGAAATACTTCTGATCAGTCACAGAAATAGAATTTGATCTAACCAGGTGTCAGCCCTTAACAAATGGCAGCATCCTGGATAAAACCAAGTTCATCCAGTTAAATGAAGACTCTCCCTTCCTCTATTAACATTGTTTCCTTATGTTATCTTTGTATTGCTCAGGAATAAACACATGCATTATCATAACATCAAACATACAGAACTCTAACTATAATCTTGTTCGACAGACACCACACCTACATTGATTGATGGAAGCCGCAGGAGCTTAGCTACAATCATATCCCGAGTCCTTAGTACAAGGACTACTACATAATGGTGCTCAATAAATTCTACTAAGTGCTAGTACTTATACAGCTCAATGACTTTGATATACTAAAAAGCATAACTATCTAGAAATTAGCATTCTGGGTTAAAAGCTTTTATATTTTCCTTTGTCCAATCATTTCTTCCAAAATGGTGGCTATATGCATCCTCCCTGGTGTTGTCCTTCTCTCAACTAATCCCTAACCCACCATGCTCTGACACCTAGCATTTGCTCTGACATTCCTAGCAAAGAAGGCTTTGACCTTCATGCTATTGCCCAAAGTGGTCTGCTTTCAACCACACCCACATGTAATAAACATCATGCAATAAGTAATGACAACTTCATATGGCACGAGGATAGTACTTAGGGAAGAGAAAATAAATGGTTTCAATTATGCCTAATTTCATAGTAATAAGAAATTTCTCTTGTTCACCTTCAAACTACAGAAAACATGGCTCCATCTGTTATTAAAAGAAAAAAGTATACATAGATTATGTCAGGTTTCAAGTTTTGCACTGGACCCAAGAGCTTCCCCATATTGATTTCAAACTGAGGCATGCTTCTAGTTTTAGAGTTGTTCTTTTCCCATGTCCTCTATACTTAGCTTTAACAGTTGCTTTGAGCCTTCCCAAACTGATTATAAAATCAGTAGGACAGGACATACTCTCATAGTTGTGTTTATTTACATCCCAGACACTTTACTGCACATGCCAAGGGTTTGACCCTCTTGTCAGAATTCTAGACTTAGGAACTTCCACTTACTTCTATTAGAAATAAGATTTGCAGTCATAAAAATTTAAGCTAGAAAATAAATTTAAGCTAGAAAATTTGTATCTGATCTGTCTCCTATTCTGTACAGATTCACTAGCTTGTGCTCTATTTCTAAATCATACAGACTCCCACCTCCTTCCACTTGAGACGACCCTACAAAAAAGCTTTTGTTGAGGGTAAGGAAAAGGGCCAAGTGGCCCACCCCATGACTCAAGCCAGAACACAAACAGAAGCTCTATGTGGCCCCTTCTCCATTCTGTGCCTAGTGTCCAAGCCATCTCTATACTCACTGATTCACTCTAGTCCTGTCCTATCCCCCCAACCGGCTGAATCTGCTTCTCAAAGGGGATACTTACTGCTATTCCTCAACATACAAATCCTTCCTCTCCCCTCTGATTGAAAAGAATGAGGCTTCTGAATTTTGTACAAGCCAATTTAGCAAGGGAAACTAAATGACTTCTAATCAGGTCCCACATCACCTGCTAGTGCCCTTAACAGCAGCTTGGAGAGGCCCGAGAAGAACAGTGATGACAGGCCCGGTAGCATCCTGAAGGGCTTGAGTGCTGGACTATGGGGCATCCCTCTGTCCCAGAAGCCAGACACTAAAATAAACAAGTATCCCTGTACATTTTCATTCACTGTAGTGTCACCTTTACAAATAAAAGTGGAATTTTTCTCATCTCTCTCTCTCTGATATTAAAAATTAGTTCCATTTTAGGGAAAGTGGCAGGCAAGATAAAACACAGTGAGAAATGGAATTTACGAGCTGCTTCCCGCACATCTTGCACTTGTCACCCCTGTTGATAAGCTTAAAATAAAACCATGATTTTTATTTTTAGGTCCCCAGGTATTCTTCCAGGAATTCCCTTTATTTTTCTTCTTTGACAACAAGAATTAACACAGAATGAATAATAAATGTATTGTGTTGCTTACATTCTTTGGAAGGGAAAAAATGTATATGTCTAGACTTTCAAATAATTGCTCTATTTTATTAAGAGAGAGAAAGATGGCTCAAGACAGCACCAGTTAGTTTCTGCTTAGGCCAGTTGGAGGGCAAGGTCATTACGGCCCATACCCAATTAGCAGAGAAGCAACAGCCCAGAAATAATGCATAAAATTCATGCCTATTCCCTAATTTCTATGTAAACATATTTAGTGATAGATACCCCATGTGTTTTGTCCATTTATTCAATAAGCATTCATGAGTTCCTACTATATTCCTCCCAAGGGTTCCGGAAGAAGAGAATTATTAATGGGAGACACCTGGTATGTTCATATTTACTGGGTAAGGGCTGAAGCAGGCATGGACAAACATGTTCTCATTTAAAGTCTAAGGACACAGTAAAAACAAATAAACTTTGTTGAATTGATTTAATTCATTTAAATCAATTAATTTAATTTCTTATCTCCAATACACAAATGGGGGAATCCAGGATTTAGAGAAGTTAATTAACTTGCCCAGCTAGTAAGAGGTGGAGCTGGAATTCAAATGGTCTGTTCTACTCTAATTTTTGTTCTTTCCAATTCACTGAGCTATTTGTTGCAAAATAAATAAAAAACAATATCTTGTATTCAGAGTACTTATGGTCTAGAGAGAAAAGTATAATACAGATAAACTGAGCAACCACAATACAACATAAATGAAAACAGGGTGATAATTTAAAAGAAGTTTTGAACAAAGGGCCCAGAAGAAGAGGTAATTTTATGTGGAGGTTTCTCCAAGGATTAATTAATTTACCCAGTTCAAGACTACAATTGAGCCCTGTCTACGTGCTTTACGTAATGCACGGCACACAGTATGTCCTCAGTAAATAATGCTGAATTATTGAATGAATAGGTAGGATTTCTTTAGGGGAACAAAGTGGAAGAAGCTTCAGGAAAACGGAGCTAGGTACGGATAGGCAGACTTCAGAAAATCCCAGCTCCTCTTCGGAAGCTGGGAGAAGGTGAGGAGGACAGCGGGAAGAGAAGGCCTGGAGGGATGGGCAAGGGTAGACCACGGAGCACGCACCTGCCTGTGCTGAAGAACTTGAACAGAAACTCACCGGGGATGAGAAGACACTCCATCACTGTGAAGTTCACAGTACAGGGAATCAAGATCAGCATCATCCCATCCCACAAATCCAAAGCACATCACCCTTTTCATATTTATATGACTAGTGCATTGGGCAAATGGAAGTCCTGGCAAGGGAAATGAATGAATGAATGATACCACACACCTCCGACCGCACCTAAGGAAACAGCATATGGAAAAGAGCCTGAAAGTTGCAGCGAGAGTCCAAATTTCTAACTACATAACATCAGAGACAAAGAAGGTTCCTCAAATGACATTCACTGTCAAAACTATAGTGCTGGTGATAGACTCAAGCAGAAACTCCACCTGAAACCACTGTCTCCCGCTTGCTACAGATAGGAAGACATTCGGTTAATTAAAAAAATTGTCATAAGGGTGGCATTCATGAGACACCTACGGTATTGCAAGCGAACAACAATGAACTGCCTCCATTTGCCCAAATTATTTGCACGTTAACTCATGCCAGGGTCGTGTGTTACAGCTAATGAACATACTATGGCTTTTTCCAATGATCTCTATGAGGAAAGTTTATTGGCCTAACTTTAAGAGCCAGTATTAAAAACAATCTAGACACAGACTATACTATTAGGAAACATCCTTTTCTTTCCGGATAAATTGCATCTGGTTTGTCATAGAAGAGGCTACACTGGTCGCAGTGTTTTTCAAGCAGATGAGAATTAATGAATCTCATCATCTCTGCGTAGAGAGCTGTGCTCACATTCCGTTTCTCTTTGGACATGCCACCTTTTAAAAACAAAGAAAAAAATTAGGGCACACCTAAATAAAATGGAAAAGGTTATTTTAAATGAACAAAATGTACTTGGAAGCTCTGGTAAGAGTCCAGACAACTCAAATCAAAACACTGCTGTGGGGCCAAAGCAAGCACATACATTTGGAAATAAAAATGTACCACGCAGAAGTACCACATTCAAAGCAGAAATTTACAAAGCCTGAGCTTTAGGCGGAGAAGCTAGCTGGACTTGTTGTAGATTCCTTGTCCGTACCACGGTCCTCCATCAACGGCCAAACAAGGGCGATGCGTGGCCTGGAGGCTTTGCAAATCTCCTAAGAGAAGGATTTTAAGAGCAAGAGAAATTCAACCGAAGAGTAAATAACTTGTGCTGAACAAATCGCACTTGGCAGAACATGACTTCATAACTCAACCCCCTCTGCCACCAGTGCACCCAAGAAAGGAAGGTTAGGGACAAAAATCACAGGACAGGAGCTGAGACTGTTGAGGGCCACGCAGAAGGGACTTAATCAGCAGCTGTCCAAAGGCAACCACATAACAGATGTGGCTCTTACAGTCTCAGGTGTAGTCCTGTGCTTCTAACTTTCGATCTTTTATTATTACTTTATGTTTCTAAAAGCCCACACGTCAGCTCTATAAAAAATGTAATATCAACAGAAGGATTGCAGAACATGGAAATTCTGAAAATTCCCTTCCATCCCTCTGCCCCAGACGATTGCAGCGGCTTCCTGCTTGATAATCTGGCCTCCCTCCAGTATTTGACAACCGGAACCATTTTTTGTTCTCATGTCACATTGTTATTCTTAAACAACAACACTATTTACGCTCCTGCCCAGATCAGACACCTGCAGTGGTTCCCAAGTGCCTAGGCAAGTTAAGTGTGAAGTCATCCCTCCACCGCACACCCCCGTGAGTTAAAGTGCTAATCAACCCAAATACATAGTCATCTTTAAAAGAAGCAGGTTCAGAAGGTATGTGCTATGAAGTGTATAAACCTGGAGATTCATAGACCTGTACCCCTGGGGCTAATACTACATTATATGTTAATTAAAAATTTTAAAAATTAAAAAAAAGAGAGACAGGTTTATTGCCCAGTAAAATAAAGACAGTTGGAAACTGTGTGACACTAGAATTCCAAGCTATATGTCAGAAGAACACTGGTTCTACAAAACGTTAACACCTGTTCCAAAGAAAGAGATCCACAATTAAACACACTGGAGAACACTGCATGCTATATCATCCTGCTGGCAGATCAACAGTATTACTTTCTCATTATAGAAACTGGTTAGGGTTATTTGACCCACTACTTTTCACACTTAGTGTCTCCAAATCATCCCCTACTCCTTCTTTTGAAGAACACTCAAGTGATATTGTGATTTATGATAAATATAAATCTTGGTTTCCACTCAAGGTTCCTGGCTCACAAGATCCCCAAAGCCTTGAGATTTCCAGAGCAACGGGAACAATGGGAACATCTTTTGTTAAAATATTTGCCCTCATGTCCTCACTTCTGAAATTGTGTCCAAGCCATAAAGGTGAAGCGGGTGTCTCCTTATTCCTAACCAGACCATTTGCACCACCACAACTGAGTCTCTGTTAATGACGTGACTTTGGGAAGGCACCTAAGGATGGGGGCTAGTTGCCAGGGGACCCAACCATGAATAGCCAGGTGGAAGTTCCAGTCCCACCTCCTGATTTCTAGGGAGGGAGAGGGGCTGGAGGTTGACAGTGGTCAGTGATATAATCAATCATGTCCCTATAATGAAGCCTCCATAAAACCCTAAAGGATGAGCTTCTGAGAGCTTCCAAGTTGCGGAAGCGGAAGGCTTCCATGAGCTTCCATTCTGAGCCCCAAACTCCAGCAGGACAGTTGTTCCTCATTCAAGACCTCGCCCTAGGTGTCTCTTAACTGGGCTATTGATTCAAATCTTTTAATATCCTTTGTGGTAAAACTGGTAAGCTAGCGAGTAATTGGGTTTCCTGAGTTTTGTGAGAGATTCTCTGGCAAATTAATCAAATTCGAGGAGGGAGTAATGGGCCCATCTGATTTCTATGAGGTCAGTCAGAAGCACGGGGAACAACCGAAGCTTGTGATTGGCATCTGCAGTGGAGGGCGGGCTTGCAGGACTGAGCCTTTTACCTATGGAAACCGATGCTATCTCTGGGTAAATAGTGTCAGAATGCAAATGAACTGTAGGACACTCAGCAACACTCTCCAACACTCAGGTGTTGGAGAATTGCTTGTCGGTGTGGGGGAACCCGTCCTGCACAGCGGAATTTGGTACTGAATCCATAACCCATTCATGCAGGTTTCCTGAAAAGCAGCTTGGAAAATATCACTATAATTAACTCAATACTAACTAGTCTCGTTTCATGTCGCAGACACTTCTAAGACACAAAATTAAAAGGAAATGAGACTTGTTCTCTTGGAATCTAGGCTGCTCTAATACGGGTAATTTGAACGTTCAATACACAGAAGATAGGTAAGAGATATGGGCAGCCTAGGTTTTGTTCTTGTTTTTGTTTACCAATAACTGGGAATACGGGTGTACTAATTAGGGAACAATCTAAGGTGCTGAAACAAAGAGGACCTCCAAAATACGTATCTGAAACAAGATAGTGGTTTATTTCTCCCTTGAGGAATATTCTACGGAGGGAGGGTGACTCCTCCAGATCCCACCATCACTTGCATATCTGAGCAGAGCGAATGACACAGGAAAGGCATATACACCCATTCTTTTCAAGGGCCTGGAAGTACCCCACATCACTTCTATCTACCTCCATTGACCAGCCAGAACTTTGCTCCCTGCTATGGTGCTGTTGGAAAACTATCAATCTGGGCCACCATATAGCTCTGGCAGAGATATCACAGGTTAAAGCAGAAGGACTCCTCTCAATTGTTGGAGTTTCTACCAAAAATGGGGATGTTTGGGTGTGCTTTCAGAAGTATTTGTCTATAGCATGGAGGACAAGGGGAGATGGAGAGGAGAAGGGAGTTGAGGGAAATTGGAAGGAGAGGTGAACCATGAGAGACTATGGACTCTGAAAAACGATCTGAGAATTTTGAAGGGGTGGGGGGTGGGAGGTTGGGGGCACCAGGTGGTGGGTATTGTAGAGGGCACGGATTGCATGGAGCACTGGGTGTGGTGCAAAAATAATGAATACTGTTATGCTGAAAAAAATTAAAAAATTAAAAAAAAAAAAGAAGTATTTGTCTATTCATCCGATGTCTACAACAGAGTGGAAGACATATGGTCTTTCATTTCCATGTCTGAAGGAGGACAATAATGCCACAGATACTTCCCCACTTCTTTGAAGTCACAGGCAACATTCCACATTCTTCCAATTCCTGGCTGTCAAGTTTCCAGTGAAGAATTCATATTCGAACTGAGGATAGTAGTTATCATCATAGTAATTTTAGGATGGCACAGTGGGTTGTATGTATAACTGGCTGACAGGGCACCTGGGTGTCTGCCTTTGGTTCAGGTCATGATCTTAGAGTCCTGGGATCGAACCCCACGTTGGGTTCCCTGCTCAGTGGGAAGCTTGCTTCTCCCTCTCCCTCTGACCCCCCACAAATCATGCTCTCAATGTCTCTCTGTTTCTCTCTCAAATAAATAAATAAAATATATATATTTTTAAATTGACTCACAATCTCAGTATAAAATATATATGTACCCTTGCTTTGATCCTAGTTAAGAACTTCCAGAAAAATCAAAACCAGGCTCTGAGCATAAATTCTGTACAAAGAAAACTCAGATTTATGGCACCAAAGTAATGTTTTTTCAGTAATGACAAGTAAAAGACAGGAGATAAGACTTTTAACATATAACTAACCTTGAGGCAGTTTGGCAGAAATTGTGACTAACCATAAAAATTTCCATTTTTAAAAAATTCTCAGGAGCCTACAGTTCAAATGGAACTTGATCCTGTTCTAATAGTAAACATTTACTTGATGTGCTTTAGGCCAAGGAAATAGAAGCTTTCTTGTTAATCCTACCTCCACTCAAGTTAAAAAAAAATATTAAATCACCTTGTACAGTGCGTAGCACATGATAACTTTCAAAACAGGTTGTATTGAGCATTTCACATATGACTGTGTGCTGCACTAACAAGGAATAGTAACAGAAATAATTATTGGGTTTCATAAAGAATTCCATATAGTAAGTCAAACAAAATAGATCTGTAAGTGTTGAGATGTAAAGATCTCAAAGTTATAAATAATAAACAGGGTTCAAAATGTGTAAAGAGCATGCTGTCCTTTTTTGAAAGGAGATGGGAAAGGAAAGTAGATATTCTTATATGCATATAAATGCATTACACACTTTCAGAATGATGCCCAAGAAAGTGGTAAGAGTGGATGTCCTTTAGAGGAGACCTGGGTAGGTGGGGGAAAATATAGCCAGAGAAGCTCTTGATGGTTTTTTTAAACCGTCTTAAAAATTCATTTAATGACAGATTCACTTTCCTTTCCTTTCTGATTGCTTCTTTAAAACTTTCTTTCTTTTTTCTTTTTTTTTTTTTTTTTTTTGTATTTGAGTTCAGCTGACACACATTCCATTAGTTTCAGGTTATACAACA
Source organism: Lutra lutra (assembly GCF_902655055.1). Classification (NCBI taxonomy): domain Eukaryota; kingdom Metazoa; phylum Chordata; class Mammalia; order Carnivora; family Mustelidae; genus Lutra; species Lutra lutra. The sequence continues at coordinate 135,740,130 of NC_062280.1, forward strand.
TAGTGATATGACAATTCTATGCATTCTGTTGTGCTCCCCACAAGTGTAGTTGCATCTGTCACCACACATCACTACTACAGTACCACTGACTGTATTCCCAGGTTCCACCTTTTATCCCTGTGACTTATTCATTCCATACCTGGAAGCCTAGATCTCCCACCTCACAACTGTGAATCATATTCATGCGTCAATTTCACATAACAAATACTACAAACTGAGTGTCTTAAACAACAGGAATATGGTCTCTCATAGTTCTGGAAGCTAGAAATCTGAAATCAAGATGCTGGCAGGACCACACTCTCTACCAAACCTCTAGTGGAGGGTTTCTTTCTTTTCCTCTTCCAGGTTCTGGTAGCCCCAGGCACTCCTTGGCTTGTGGTGGCATAACTGTAATATCTGTCTCCGTGGTCACATGGCATTTTCTGGGCATGTGCCTACCCAAATTTCCCTTTTCTTATAAGGACATCAGTCATATTTGGATTAGGGTCCACTTTAGTCCAGGATGACCTCATCTTAACTTTACAGATGTATGGTTACATGTGTAAAGATCCCATTTCCAAACAAGGTGACATTCACAGGCCCTGGGGTGACCTCAACAGATCTTTCTGAGGGACATAATCAGCTCATAACAGTATTATAATCTGCATCATCACCCACTACATTCTATAGACCTTTCTCGGCCCCTTCTTTTGGGTCAGAGCCCAACACAGCAGAGTGGCTGGGTGACTCCAGTGATCACCTGTCCTCCTCTCAAGATTTAGCTGGCACTGTAAAAATAAAAATGCATCTTTTGGTGGAAGAAATTTAAGTAAAAACTTCGAAGAACAGAAAGGGAGATATGTTTCAGCTATGTTAATAGGGAAAGAAGGTCATTAAATACCACTAAATGGGAGTATCAGGCACTTGATCAGGTCACTGTATGAATTCAGTGGTAGTACACACACTCTGTGTTACTGGCTATCAATTTTTACCTGGTTGAAGTCGACCTACACAGATAGGTATGCTATATAGATAGATGATAGATAGATAGATACCTTCTTCTGCTGTGATTTCATCTCTTCCTTTGAGTCACAATCACCTGTTCTCAGTCGTTACACTGAATAAACAATTAAGGTCAGGACGCAAGAAAGAAGGGGCATGAGGTGAGACAGAGACCATTAACATTCTAAATAAATAACTCAAGTAAGTAGAGGTCAGAATAAATTTACTCAGCCATTCACAAAGCATTAATTGATGACCTACATTAGCCCTCCTTGACACTATGTAGGAAAGGAAAAATGAGACACAGTAATCTCGCTGCTCTCTTTATAGATTATCCAGTTAGCCCAAGATCTGGTTTGTCAGGTCACAGCCCTATGTTCACAAGCACTTGCATTATCAAAACAGAAGGAATTTCTAAAATGCTAAAGAAACATGCATCGCAAAGTGTCATTCTCTTTGTTAAAGCAATCCTACAAGAACACAGAAATCACGAGTGAAGAGAGGAAGGAGTGACAGAGGTAGCTTTTGTGGACAATCCTGTCTGTGACAACCACGAGGTTGAAACTCTCCCAGGAGAGCAAGGTCAACAGAGGATTCCAACTGCCATCCTCGGGCCCTCTGACCTAATGCCAGAGCCGTGGCTCCTCAAGGTTCTCCTAGCCAATGACTGAGCACTGTGAGGATAATACTAAGTCTATGCATTCTTGTCCAGTTCAGTACTCATCTAATGGACAATTCCCCCCTGGCCTCAATGAGGTCTTCTCAGAACTACACTGAAGTCTGAAGCTCTCCCCCATCTAATCCTTCTTCCTTCCTCTTCTCTTTCACAGGCATCAGACCTAGGCCCAGTCCGGTAGCTGTTTCCACCTTCTCCCGATCTCTCTCTTTAACCTTCACCAGCATTTCTCTCCAACCTTCACCAGCATTTCTCTCCCTCCCCCTACCAACTCAGCTCTCTTGCAGGCTCGACCAACAGAGTGAAGTTCACATTCTACTTAAACTAGTACAGTAGTGAATCAATCAGTAATGAACCAGTTCTGATTTACTTTTTGTCTACTTAGGACTTCATGGGCAGGTGATAGATGGTTTCTTTTTTGGCAGTCACTTGTCCTGAAACAATGAAGCATGGTTATTTTTCAACTCCTTATCTTTAGCCATCTCCTCTTCACACCTATTCTAATACATCCAATATCCAAGAGAAGCTCAGATACTTCCTTGAGGTCATTATAAAGCTATTGAGCATGTTCCCTCTGACAGGCTTATATCTCTGCATCTCTCATTTTGATTAACTGTCTTCCTGCTGATGGGAGCCCCTTGGGAACTTTAAAAGTTCATTCACTGTTCTCTGCAGTGTCTTTCTACCTCACACTCTATCCCTCCTCTTGCAAGACCCATAAACGCATTCCTGCCTAAAAATAATGGGATAGATTAAGTCACTGGAGCTCCAAGTTTCAAAACATACACACCAAACAATATTACATGATTTTAGCTAAGATGCATAAAATACCAGACCTGGGCTATAAAACAAAAGTCCATGAACCCAAGAAATACGAGTTATAAGGCAAAATGGAAAACTTGGACTGACACAATGCAAGTCCAGCATCAAAGGTTCTCAGTTTCTAGCTCGTATCAACCTCAGACAGCTTTATCCCTACACGTCCAGTTTATTTCGTGCCAGAGAAGGAGCTTCTACCATTTTCCACATTATGAAATTTCAATGCCTTGAAACTGCATTGAAATTTTTAAATAGTTATAATTACTTAAAAGCAATCGTTAACATAGAGCTTGGGTTTCCCTCTTTATCTATTTAAATCTTCTCAATCACAACTCCTTTCAACTTCCTTCATATCTCATTACCAGTCTTTACAATCTTTATTCATTTTGTTGTTTTTCTCTCATATCACTTCACTTAAAAACAAAGGAAGAAATGGCACAAAAGCAAAATCCTCAACAACTCAGAACCCAAACAAAATACAACTACCAAGAAAATAGGGTGACGCCCACTTTACTAAACCATCACCAAAGTATTTCACTGATTCAGAAAGGGATCCAGGGACAAAACCACTCTGAAAAGCAATCAATATGTTAACTCTATTGGAAGTAAAATTAAAAACTGAATTTAAAAAAAAAGGCAATGGAGAGTCAAGGTTAGGTGACCATACTGAGAGTCAGCCCAGAACAATACAGAGAGCAGGAAATCAGTGGTGGGTTGCAAGGTCCACTTCTAACTCTTTGCTTCTTGTACTATGTTTTTGACTTCTTAGACACCATTTTCTTATTTTTAAAATAACTTGTTGACTAACTGATGGTCAACTTCAGTGTGACTAATGCCACAATTTTTCAGATCCAATGCAGATTTGAGATCACTTCTTCTTTAAAAAAAAAAAAAAAGAATTATTTATTTATTTATTTGACAGAGAGAGAAATCACAAGTAGGCAGAGAGGCAGGCAGAGAGAGATGGGGAAGCAGGCTCCCCACTGAGCAGAGAGCCCAATGCGGGGCTCAATCCCAGGACCCTGAGACATAGAATAGAAACATATTATTTGCCTTTAAAATATCTGCTTCTAAACATGAGCTAAGCTGAAGGCAGAGGCTTAACCCACTGAGCCACCCAGGCGCCCGGGATCACTTCTTATGATTCCTGGACAACCATGTTTAACCTGAATTCAGCAGAGAGCTAACTTTCAGTTGACAGTAAATCCAGGGCAGACAGGAACATAATAGTTGATAGCCCTCAAAAGCAATCAGATATGTTGCAGAAGGTGAGACATCCATCCTACTGGACACTAACATGGCCCTTTCAGAAAGTCAGGGTCATGAAAAAAGGGACATATCCTGAGTGAAAGGGACTTGAGAGACACAAACATCAGATGCAAGGTGTAGTTCCAACTGGCTCCCAGCTTGGGAAAGAAGTTGTAAACAATATTTTAGAAATAATTCAGAAATTTTTTATATGAACTGGTATCAAATTACATTAAGGAATTACTATTAACTTTGTGAGGCATGATAATTTTATTTATTTTTTTTAAAGATTTTATTTATTTATCTGAGAGAGAGACAGTGAGAGAGAGCATGAGCGAGAAGGTCAGAGGGAGAAGCAGACTCCCCATGGAGCTGGGAGCCCGATGCGGGACTCGATTCCAGGACTCTGGGATCATGACCTGAGCCGAAGGCAGTCGTCCAACCAACTGAGCCACCCAGGCGTCCCGAGGCATGATAATTTTAAATTGACTACATAGAAAATTTTTTTTGAGGTATCCACTGAAGAAATTAGAGGAAGAATGTGAGGATATCTGCAATTTACTTTAAAATATCTGTACATAAAATGTGATCTAGTCATCTGCCACACTGTTATTCATCTACCCCAAGGACTGGAAAACTTCTGCAAAGAGCAAAAGAGTTAATATTTTAGGTTTCACAGACCATACAGACACGGTTGCTGTTACTCAACTTTACTGTGGTAGCACAAAGGTAAACACGGACAACACATAAATAAGTGTGTGTGGCTATGTTTCAACACTCTCATTCACAAACACAGGAGCGTACAGGCTGTAGTTTGCTGACCCCGATCCACCCCGTTCTTTTAAAAACAGATGCTGGGCTCATAAGCAATACAATCCTTGGCCACAATATACAATACGACATTACCTTGGCCTTTTAGTTCTTTCTTCCTTTGCATGTGGACCAGCAGCTGTATATATATTTTTCCTTTGAGATCCAATATATCTGGCAAATGGTTTCCTACACAGCTAGTCTTTTCTCTATCGTGTGACTCAGAGACCTCATTAAAAACAAAACGAAACAAATCAGTGTTCCTATAAACTAAAATAACCATATCAGAAAATTCAACTCTGAGAAGGTTCTCCTTAATCTATGGGCCAAACTCAACCAGGGATCTCTGGCTGTGGAACTGATTAATCCTTGACCAGCTTCAGAAGACAAGTGGAATGGTCACTGGACCCTTCACTTCATCACACCAGTGAAACCAAATTCACTCTTTCAAGTCCTTGGTACACTGGCTACACAGCAAATCTGAATTTCCCTGTACAATATGCTGCATGGGCCCAGTGGTGTGGGAGAGTAACTATGGTTTCCCGGTGAGTCTGGGTAAACCATCAGTGGATAAACTACCTGTACACAGCACAGGTGAGATCAGTATCTCTCCCCAAGTAGGTACAGGTTCAAATACAATAGATGGGTCGGTCTGTTAAGATGCTCATAAATGAGCAATCCTTCAAGAAAGAATGATCCCCACAGACTCAGATATCTTTTTGAGACGACATTAGAAATACAGAAGCCAGGATAAAATATTGAGAGAATTAATTAAGTTACACCATTGGTTCAGACTGCTGCCTCTTAAAAGTTTACCTATAATGGAAAGCTTTAGTCTGTCCACCTTTGTGCTCTGCCCTTAAAATTGCATGTAATAAACTTTTATAAAATACAGCATGTCATGAAGTTTGAATAGATTTAGTTCCTAAAGGAGTTTCATAGGGATGATGAGTAAAAACTGAGAGAAAAATTCATGTTATATAGATTCTCTATTAATAAAAAGAAACCTAAATCATGGTTCCAATATTTAGGGGGAAAAACCTACAGAGTTAAGATAGCCTATAAATTCTTTGGAAATGGGGGGCGGGCAGGGGTGGAGGAGTAGAATCCCTGCCAAGTTTCAAGGTCATAAAAGTAGTTGAAATAAAATACAAAGCTATATATAGGACCACATTTTTCATGAGAATATACTTTATGGTTCAAATTGGGCAGTTAAAGAGGAGACTTGTGAAAAAATGCATTACAGTCTTCTAATTAATTCTATGTATTACTTTGGCATTCTTCATTTAAATTGACCGACATAAGGAAAGACAGAAGAATGAAATTACTACTGCTAAGTCTTATGAGAAAGTTGTTTATAGAAACATATTATTTGCCTTTAAAATATCCGCTTCTAAGCATGGTATTTACCCAGAACATATAATACATATATTATTAGAAATACTATTGTATTTTCACAATAATCTGTGCCCTGAAATTTATGTAAATGTATGGAGAGGAGGGGAGATTTATTTTGGCTCTAACCCAGTATAAAGGGTTTTTTGATGAGAAATAAAATCATTGGGGATATATATAATCTACTTAATAAAGTAAGTTTTCACCCATAGGGAGTGTTTTGGGTTAACAATTAATATTATCAATGTAAAGCAATTGCGTCCTTCTGCAAAATTGGCTTCCACTGGTCAATATTTACTTAAAAGTTGTAAAACAATCTTTTAATGGATAAATAATCAAGTTACACTCCTTTCAAAGTATTTTAAATTGCCCAATCTCTGTTTAGCTAATCTGAGATTACCTTTTTCATTAACTCAGATAAAGGACAGCCTACCAGAAAGTAAACAAAAGCATTTACAATTTTTTTCAACCAAACATTAGAGCACAAATGAACAGGGAAGGACATTAAATACACAATTTAGCATTTCAATGTTGAATAAAAGATTAAAGTGAAACAAGAATGGCTAATACTTAGCAAACACTGTCGCCCAGTTACCCTGGATGTATGCTTTCTCTACAAATTGAGCCAATCGGCCAAAATTAGTAAAGGTTTATTTCTGCGGTAGGTTAGCAGGTTAGCAGGTTGTGTTAATGGTGACCATCAAGGTTCACAGCGCAGGAAACTAAGCTATCTCTGGGCAACCAGATACCGCTCCTAAGAGCACCCTCCGTCTCCCCTCTCCAGCTGGGCCATTGCAGAGGAGAGGGGTCACATGGACAAGCATGCTGGGGGAGTTTGGTTTGTTGGCTGCACGAGACACAGCTTGAACACAAACCAAATCCTGCCATTCTTTGACGTTCGGCCCTGACAGAAAATTCTGGACAGAAAAAAAATTAACAAATTAAATTTTGATGTTTCATCATTCTGGTATTCAAGGCTCTCCACAAGCTGTCCCCGACCTGTGAGACATTTATGTCATCAGCTATACAGTCACGAGGATTTTATACCCTCTACAACCCACTGCCACAATGCTCCTGCCTCTGAGCCTTACCTCCTGGTGTTCTTATCTGGAGGCTTCATGATCTAAACTCTGCCTCTCCAAATCCTATCGATTATCTTTCAAAGTCCAGCTAAATTCTCACCTCTAATGCACAGCCTTTTCATTTCTTTTTTTTTTTTTTTAACAAATATTTTATTTTTTTTTTATTTTGAGAGAAAGCATGAGAGAGAGAGAGATCAGGAGCAGAGCAGAGAGGTAGAGGGAGAAGCAAACAGACCCCCTGCCGAGCAGGTAGCCTGATGGGACTCGATCCCAGGACCCTGAGATCATGACCTGAGCTGAAGGCAGATGCCTAACCGACTGAGCCACCCAGGTGTCATGCACAGCCTTTTCTAACTATGCCAGCTCGTGTGGATCATTGTCTCTCTCACTGTCCCTGCTACATACATGAATTGGAGTAGTGCTCCCATTTATCTGTTTATCTCCATCTGGGCTTGGATCTACTAGAGAGCACGGATCACCTTACTCATCTTTGTATCTGCTCCAATGTCTAGGATAGCACTGGACACATAGTAGATGCCCATTTAAAATGCAGGGAACAGGTTACCATGGGCAGGGAGTGGAGGGAATATTGAATAGAAGAAGAGATCAGGGAGCCTCCAGGGGTGCTGGAAATATTCTTTATCTTCACCTGGAGGGTATATGATATGTGGTATTTACTCAATAAAAATTTATTGAGCTGTAAATATATATATAGTGGGTGAAATGAATAAATGAACTAGCAGCAAAAAATATACAAAGCTTTCTTCTAAACACAGGGCAACAATGGACACACACACAGCGCAAAGTGTCATTTCTGCTTGGACTGTCACTTCCTAGTGCTTCCTCGGCACCCGCCACCAGCCTACATCTTCCAAAAAGGCTCCAGCACTCCAGTGTCAGGATGCCAGACCTCACACCCCTCCAGAACTGCCCACCATGCAGACGCTCAGTGACTATGAATGGTGTAATTATAGATAGGCATGAATCTATTTATTATCTCTGGGATCTTGGGCAAGTTACTACCCTCTCTTAGTTCCATCACTTTGACAACGAGAATAATAATAGTACCTACTTTATAAAGTCTGGTAATTCTTTTTTTTTTTTAAGATTTTATTTATTTATTTGACAGAGAGAGATCACAAGTAGCAGAGAGGCAGGCCGAGAGAGAGGGAAGCAGGCTCCCCACTGAGCAGAGATCCCAATGTAGGGCTCGATCCCAGGACCCTGGGATCATGATCTGAGCCAAAGGCAGAGGCTTTAACCCACTGAGTCACCCAGGCGCCCCTAAAGTCTGGAAAATATTTAATAAAAAAATATACTGTAAATATGATTAGCATTAGCATTTCTGCATAACTGATGACATAAATGTCACACAGGTCGGGGACAGCGTATGGAAAACCTGATTAGACACAGCCTAGCCCATAGTAAGCCCACAATAAATATTAGCTATTTGACTATGAAATCTTATGATGAGATTACAAATAAGAAAATGGAAACCAGATGACGAGCTGGTAATACGTGTCTGGCTGCCTCTAGAGATCACCCTTAATACAGACCAGGGTTTTGTTTTGTTTTTTAACGTGGTCTATGGTCTCACCAGCATTAGAAATCACTTCTAGTCTTTATCAAAAATGTAGATTCCTGAGCTGACCTCTAGAAACTGAAACTCAGTTAATCTTAGGGCATAAGAATCTGCATTTTTAAAAAAGTTTATTTATATATTTATTTATTTATTTAAGAGACAGGGAGGGAGAGAGCACATGCTTGCAAGCAAGTGAGGGGAGGAGCAGAGGGAGAGACTCTCTAGCAGACTTCCTGCCCAGTGGGGAGCCCAATGAGGGGTTTAATCCTAGAACCCTGAAATCAGGACCTGAGCGGAAACAAGAGTGGGATGTGACTGAACTACCCAGATGCCCCAGGAACTGGCATTTTTAATGAGCACTCAAGAAGATTCCTAATTTGAGAACCAATAATGCAGTGGTTCCCAAGATTGCTACACTAATCTACACCTTCTCATCCAGATACAGCCTCTTTTGACTCCAGTCTATCTCTCCTTTATTTCATTCTGTCCTCTCTCTCTCCCTCCACTTCTCTATTCCAAGTCTTGTCCTCCGGCTCCTTGACTTCCTATAAAAACCTCCCACCAAATTACTGGGCTTTAAATCTTGTTACTTTCCAATCCAGAAATGTCTCTAAAACTGCAAATCCAACCATGTCGCTTCCCTACCAGGCACCTTTCTGTGGTTTTCTATAGCCTTTGGTGCTAAACATCTTTACCGTGGCTTATGAATCCTTCTGTACTCTGACTCTGCCCGCCATTCCAGCTTTATACAACACCATCTCCTGCCTCTTTCTGCTTATAAGCATGAAGCCACGTGGTAGCTTCCTCCATAAATTCTGTGATTTTTCCACCTCTAAGCTTCAGTTCCTGCTGCTCCTTCCCCATGTTCTGCTCTCCCCATCCCACTGCCCTAGCTAATTCCAACTAGTTCTTCTACTTTAATTTCCTTGTTTTCTGGGAAACATTTCCAAGAGCTCTTTACCCTTCTCCCAAGGCTGAGTTATATTTCATACCATGGTGTCCAACACATTGCCTCTGTGTCTTTGTCTGCCTATCTTCTTATATCTGTTTTACCCACCAAGTGCTCCATTCATCTTTCTGTCCCCAATACTTAGCCCAGTGCTTGAGCACAAAAGAGATCAAAATCGACTTGCTGAACCATTTAATCCACCAATAAGCATTTATTCCGTAGTTAACGAAGATGGGTGGTGCGGTCTGTGGCCAGGTACTTCTCTGTGTAGAGAGTCTGTCCAAGGAACTGGTCTTAAATTCATTCCTACTAAGCTCAAATTAGCTAAACTAGTGAAACAGTGAATACAGACATTTCTTGAGCATTTTTCAAAACTGAAGTGGTGTTATTCCACTTTTTAAACATTTTTGAATAAATGTAAGAGATAATGCAGTAATATGTATTTCCAGACACAATTTATAAAGCTGTTAACTACCTCTGGGTCTATTTATTATCATTTTAGGAATAAGATAAATTCAGTTTACATGTGCTTATTATGTTAACGACGGGCTTTATAATCTTAAAAGGCACATGCAGAGGGAAGTTTAATTGCCTATTTAAGAGAAATGTTCCAAAACCAAATCATTTTATTCTTGTAAACTTTCTTAAAGCATGTTAGATTTTTCTAATAGCAAAATGGAATTTTTTTTTAATCTTGAAAAGTGTCAAACCCAGGGAAAATGTGCAAGAATAAGATGAGTACATACAACATCTACATACCACTTACCCAGATTTACCTAACACTAACCTATTACCCTGGTGGTTGTCGTCTGTTCTCTCATATATATGCGTATAGTTCTGAGCTGTTTGGATTGTTGCATTCACCTATGTGGTATCTTCTGACCAATCCGATCACACTGACTTAATTGATGCCGCTTTCTACTAAAGCTGGAAATCAAACAGTGTGAGTCTTCCAACTTTGGCCTTTCTTCTCAAATTATTTTGGCTATCTAGTACCATTACCTTCCCATTTAGATTTTTGAATCAACTCCCCCAAATCTACAAGAATTCCAGCTGGGAATTTGATTAGGAATGCACTGGATCTATAGGTCAACTAGGGGAGAACAGACATCTTAACAATACTGACTCTTCCAACAACCAAGGGCATATTTTGTCTCTCCCTTTATGCAGATCTTTGATTTATTTTTTTCTAAAGGGAAATTCAGTTTCTATTTCTGGCATTTTCTTTTCCATCACTGCCTATCCCCGACTCTGTTCCCCAAAGTCAAGTTTTGACACATTAAAGAATATGCTTAAGACATGGATAAAAAGTAATATTTTTATATTTTTAAATTTTCAGCTACTAATGTAATGAGATCCTCCTGTACTTAGAAGTTTCCACCTAATAATGACTCAGAATATCTTGGTCAACGTCCTTAATATCTGCGAATTGGCTAATTATAGTTGACCTGGGCTTTCTGCAAGACAGGGCAACTCTTCAAACATCAGAAAAAAATCATGAGAAGATAAAATTTTAAAAACCAGTACCCTCTGTGCCGGCCTCAGTTCCCTTCATGGGTCAGAAACAGCATGAGATTATCTCCTTCACAAAGTTTTTTGATCAAAATAAATTATACACATGGGTAACTTAACCCCAATGTCAACAAGCCAGCTTACACATGGACCCTTGAAGCTTGTCAGATCCAGGGGCCAGCAGTCAAATAAGGAGAAATCTACAAACCAAGAGGAACACACACCATCACATTCAAAGACTATGTTTAATGACAGTAATTGGTAAACTGAATATTTTTCAAAAAGTCCCTTTGTTCTTAATGGCGTTGACACCATTGCTGGGCTATCCCACTGTCACCAACAGGACCAGCAGTGGTGAGTATTGGTGCCTGCAAAAGATCAAAAGCTGTGATGAAAGGGCCTGTAATTAATAATAATTGCTTCCCAAGTGTCTATTTTACATAAAGATTCCCCCTCATAAGGCACACATTCAAGTCCACTGGATAGGCTTAATATTTTCACTGTGGGTGGTCCTTTCTGGGAAAATTATTCAAAGGCCCTGCATGGGGCTAGTAAAACATCATTAATAAGAAGGATACAGAAGAGTTACAGAGACAAGCACACCTTTGCCAACAGTGACATCTTAGAAAGCAGCCCACGCAGTTTTGAAGGCACGTGAAATGAAGGGCTTCTGGAGATAATGAGCGCACACTTACTCATTTAGTCGCATTCTTTTTGTTTCACTGGTGCTTTGGGGGACGTGGTGACCAAGGATGGAGTTGACGCTTGCAGTATTGGTGGTATACTTACCTATTATGTTTCTGTGGGTAATTTTAAATAAAAGGGGAAAACTCTACCAATGCCTTTGAATGGAGTTAAATGCAGAAAGAGGAAGCCTCATGAACCAAGCAAAAAGAAGCCAGAATAGTATTTCCATAACTCAAAAAAATTAAAAAAAGAGAAGTTTCAATAAATACCAACATTTTAATGTTTACATGACAAAAGTTTTCATTTTAATCTTCATCAGGAACCGATGAATACAATTAATGGAATGCAATTTTAAATTCCTGTGATAACTGCTTAATCATCATGAAGGTCAGAATCACTGCGGCAAGTGGGTTAAAACAAGAGCCCCATTCTTGGGGCGCCTGGGTGGCTCAGTGGGTTAAAGTCTCTGCCTTTGGCTCGGGTCATGATCCCAGGGTCCTGGGATTGAGCCCCACATCGGGATCTCTGCTCAGCAGGGAGCCTGCTTCCTTCTCTCTCTCTCTCTGCCTGCCTCTCTGCCTGCTTGTGATCTCTCTCTCTGTCAAATAAATAAATAAAATCTTTAAAAAAAAAAAAAGAGCCCCATTCTTCACTCATCCCTATATCTACCCTCTGTGAAATGAAAATCTGCAGCTTGACCCCTTGAAGTTGGACTAGCCTCGTGACTTGCTTTGGCCAGAAGAACGCAGTCATGAGACTAGATCTCAAGAGGCCACGCACGTCTGGGAATTCTGCCTTGCTGTCATGAAAATTAGCCTGAGCTGACCTGCTGGATGATGGAAAACAGATAAAGAAGAGCCATCTCAGCTGAGACCATCCCATACGAACCTGGCACCAGGCAACTTGTCTGCAGATAGCAGACCCATGAGTGAGAACAGGTGAGACCTGACGCACTACCCCGCCAACACGTAAACTCGTGAGGGTAATTAATACACAGTTCTTGTTTTGTCAGGAAATTTGGGGATGGTTAGTTATGCAGTATGAGCTCGCTGATACAATCACCCACCTTTCCAAGTGTAGTAAGAAACTTCAATTTCATTCTGTAGCTTTCTTTTCTCCTGCCCTTGTATTTCTCAGTTACCACTACCACCATCGCTAGTCCTATGACTCCTGATTATTCAATGTACTTTGAACTTGGTCTCTCATATCTCCTGGGATCAGTCCCTTAGTCTTATAGATTCTGTATAGAGGCAGGTCTCAAATCTATCTGCTTTTCTCTAGCCTTTCAGCATTCCACTGGTAAAGGTTCTTTGTCTTCTTAAAGCTTTCCTTTTCTTATTCCTTTGTTTCTTGAATACATTTTTTAGTCGCTAAGGCAGTCATTTTCTTACTAAGTAGAAATCATTACTTTAGTAAGACGCATGTCAAAACATAGTCCCCATCTTAGATACGCTAACAGCTGGCAATAGCCTTTAGAATGTTCTGAACAGCTTAGCATGGGATTTGAGATGCTCCATCTTCTGATCCCAATCTTCCCTCTTCATCACTCCCCACTGCCTCCTTCTACACTTCTTCAGTACCATCAAGCTGGAATTATTACCCAGACCCGTTTACATCTCTGTGCCTTTGCGATGTTATTTTCAGCCCCTCTTCCCTATCCAACTCCCAACCAATTCCACTACTGACTGCTCTCTGACCCTCTTCTGCGGTTCCCTCCACTCACACCTCCAACCCAAGGCCTCGGGTGGATTTGTCCTTCCTCCTGAACATCCCGCACATGCCCCTATTACAGTCATTTTTTTCTTATGGTTTAATCTATGCTTAGTTGAAGACTTGAAGGTTATACATTCTTTGACAGCGTGGCATGTGAGTTTTTGACCCCTCATGTGCCCAGCACAATGCTTAATATGTCAAGTGTCATGTGCTAGGGATCCTCGGGTCTCAGAAGGGAGAGGAGCTGTTCAGAGCAAATTCCATTTTCTGGCCAACAGACAAATCTAGATGTGGGGCAAATAATTCCCTTCGCTCCCCGATCAGAAGTAGAAAGTTATACATAGCAGAAAGTTAATTTTTGACTCTTACCAAATTCTAAACTTAAATATCACGATACACTAACAGCTACTTTGCTCCTATTCAGGAAACTAACAACTATAGACTATGTTGAATCCATTCAGAATCAGGACCCACAAGTGTTATAATCTCTATCTGTTCTCACCCTTGTCTGTCTGGCATATTTGGCAGAATCAGATAAGTGAAGGGTAATTTCTGAATATAGCAAAACCTTGAAAAACAGAGCTCTCTGTTAAGCAAACCATTTATTTTTAAATGCTGCTGTGAAGAGAAGAAGGAAAATAAGTTGATATCAAGACTCGTGTACTAGCTACTGTCAGGCATATGTTATCTTCAGAAGAGAATTCTATAATCACATGCATATTTCCCTTCTAAAAAGAAACATAGGGACCCTGAGCAAAGTCTTCACTCCTCTATGTCCCTGTTTGTTCATCTGTTAAATGAATGACTGAAACTAAACTTCAGTGAGTTTTGTTTTTTTTTTTTTTTTAAGATTTACTTATCTATTTTAGAGAGACAGAAAGAAAACAAGCAGGGGCAGGGGCAGAAGGAGAGGGAGAAAGAATCTCAAGCAGATTCCACGCTGAGCACAGAGCTCTACATGAGCCCATGGGCTGATTGATCCCAGGACCCTGAGAGCACCACCAGAGCGGAAACCAAGACTTGGACGCTTACCCAAGTGCACCATCCTGGCACCCTTTCACTGAGCTTTTTTTTTTTTTTTAACATTTTTACATTTACGTTTTTTAACATTTCTAACATTTTATTTATTTATTTGACAAAGAGAGAATGCACACATGGGGAGCATCAGGCAGAGAGAGAAGGAAAAGCAGGCTCCCTGCTGAGCAGGGAGCCCAATGCTGGGCTCCTTTCCAGGATGCTGGGATCATGACCTGAGCTGAAGGCAGATGTTTAAACCATTCAGCCACCGAGGCGCCCCCTCAGCGAATTTTTTAAGCACAAGATTATTGAAACTAATGTTCACAGTAATGAATATAAAGGAATGAAAGATTTTCAATAATAAAAATTTCAAGTATTAAATTATGCATATATACTTTAAGAGATAGCAAAACACACCTCTATAATATTAAAATATCTTTTTAAAGGTGAAAAATAGAGTATTTTCATGGCCTTCAATTAGTTAGAAATTTCGGGGGCATCTGCGTGGCTCAGATGGTTGAGCGTCTGCCTTTGGCTCAGGTCATGATCTCCAGGTCCTGGGATCAAGCCCGTGGTTCAGTGGGGAGTCTGTTACTCCCTCTCCTTCTGCCTCACTCCCTGCTCATGCTCTCTCTCTGTATCTTTCTGTCTCAAATGAATAAATAAAGTCTTTAAAAAAAAAAAAGAAAGAAAAGAAAATTCAATTAATAAGAACAATCCATTTCTACTACACAGTCAAGTTAATCCAAGTACTACTGTAAATATTAAAATACTGGTCTTATGGAGAATGGAGCAACCACAGCCTTGCAGATGAGCTGTGGGACCTTAGACAAGTTATCTAATCTCCATTTCATTATCTGAAAAATAGGGAGAATAATTCCTGCCTCGTTGGAGGTTGTAAAGATCGGATGAGATCATGTCCATGCAATGACCAGAATATAGCATATAGAAAAATAAATGTTAATTTCCCTTTCTCCACCAACCTCAAGAAAATTCAAGAGAACTTCAACAGTGCACAATTAGAAGTTTCCTCCCCACTATATAATGTTCTTATTGTTTTTCATTACTCAACATGCTCACATGCTAAAATATTTTATTTTCACAGATAACACTTGCTTCAAAGTCACTAATCTCCCCTGTTTAATAGATGGTAGGTTGATGATGCCATAAAAAAAACCACAATAAATTTACTCATATAATCTGACAAAAGTTTGGGCTTCAGTCATATGCTGTCACACGAAATCAAGTTATACCTGATAACTCTGGTTAGTAGAAATAACATGGAGAGTGGAAACCCTTGATCTTCCTAACTCTCCCCAGTACTAGGCAGGATATCCTAATTTAGGAAAGGAAGAATCTACCATTTCCTTAATGATGTTTTCTGATCTCTAAATGCCACTGTCTTTGCATATATTAAGTGGAGCTACGCTTTTAAAATCCTTATTTGAAACAGAGGAATGTTCTAGAAAGCATTCCTTTCAATGAAATTCCTGTTAATTTAATGTAATCATGCTTTGGTCTTGGTCCACTAAGTTTAATCTGACAAAACAAAGAGGGGCAGAGCCTGGAACCAGAGCTTCCGTTGGAGAGGTGTCACTCAAGTTCTTAGATGAGGCCCATCTATCTGACCAAACACAGCATTCAAGGGAATGGTATAAGTCTCAGTGATGGGTCGTGGCAAGGGTGATATCAGCTTCAAGGCCAAGGGAGCAGAGCACCCAGTGCCCCTCCTCTAGGGCCAGGTAGAGATGCCTTCCCAGAAAAGCTACACACAACACAGACCCACTGACCCCGTTCCCTAGAATGGGATTCAGAGACAGCCTCTGGTTTCTGGGCACAGAGTTTATGGAGGAGACAAGGTCTTTTTTGCAACATGACTAGTCTAATGAGCATGAAACAAGATGTGGATGTAGATAGTTTCAAGATAGGCACTTGGATCTCAGGAACAACACCTAAAAGAGGGCACAGGGTACACTAATTGAAGAGGACACTGCAGATTCCCCAAAGCAAATGGGATGGAGTTCCTTAAGCCCCACCTCCTCCAGCGTCATTCCTTTCTAGCAAGCACAACATACACCGCAGAATAATTGTGAAGATGAAAGCCATTTACTGAAAGCCAAAGTTGTGCCCCTGCTCCAGGCCGTGGGAAATTAAAAATGAGGACAACTGTCCCTGCCTTAAGAAGCTCAGAGACCAGTGGAAGAGACACGATGTGACAGGTACTCTGCTACAGATGGTCACCGCATGCTGCAAGACATAGAAAAAGCCAGCTAACCCGGAGCTGGTTAAGTCAGGAAAATCTCCCCTAATACATTCAATATGCTTTGTTGAACTAAATCCTCGGACATTACTACGGCAGTCCTCTATCTTCCATCCTTTCTCTTCCCTCCCCTTGGGAGAAAATATTTCTTTGACTTTCTTATGTTAAACATTTAAGAAAATCCTCCCCATTCTTTATAAAACACCCTCTAAAGTTTCTCAGAGGACGTTGAATCATTCAACTCGTGATCTCTGCCACAAAGACCGACCAAGCTTCTGGTCTACAGAGTCATCACTCTGCCACTCAGAGAACAGGCGCTTGGAAGTCTATCAACATGGCGGCTGTGCAGAGCCTCTGGGTTATTTCATGGGCAAGAGTCAGTATGAGCTCAAAATCAACATTATTAATAATCATAAGTTAGCAAACACCTCCTGTTAGCACTGAACCGCACGCTTTGTCTAAAGGGTGCTTTGGTGAATAAATGATTCATCTCCACAATTCTTCTGAGATAGATATTACCTCCACCTTATAGATGGGCAAACTAAGATCCAGAAAGTAAATAAATTTTCACAAGGTTATATAACTAGAAGGTAAAATCCTTCTAGTGGACCTAGAATTTAATTCTTGCTGCTTGTCTCCAAACTGTGGAAGTCTACAAGCCTGCCTCTCATCTACAGATTTCTTCTTTTCATTTACTACCTGGGAATATTCCAGCACAATCTACTCTAAGTTTTGGAACTTACCTAACATAGAGCATTTGGCTGTTCTCGAAGCAGTTTTACACACATCATGTAATGGTTACATTAAACCCCATGACTCTGTGTTGGCTTCGGAATTGAGCTTGGCAAACTAGACCGACACTTGACCTACTGGCCCCCAGTGAAATGCTGGCCTCCTCTCTTGCCGTCCTTCCCCTCCCTCTGCTTTCTTAAGTCTTATGTTGGACCCAGCCCTTGTCCACACCCATGTGGCTTCCTCTGACCAAAGGCCTTTCCCAGTTTTCTGCCTCACCAATAGCCTCAGCTCTTCAGGACCCAGATGATCCACATCTAGAAGCTTCACCAGCCTCCTCCTCACTCCCCAGCACTGACTGCTCCCTCCATCATGCCTTTAGAATGCTAGCATAGCGACACTTAACCGCCTTGCCTCAATATTTGTCTGCCAACCTCTCCCTAAAGCCTTACTAATCAAGCCGTGGCCCATGCACCTGCAGGGTGGACATCTCCTAGGGATCGCCCGGGCTCTGCAAACCCGCAGCATCAGAGTCAACATTGCCAACAAGGTCTCTTTGACTCTGATGCACTTTAGACCTGGAGAAGAACTTCACTCACAGTCTATGGATTCCAGGATAAAATAGGACTCAGAACTCAGCACAGGACCCAGCACTGAGTGAATACTCTGTAAATGTTTGTTGAATCAGAGTGAATATGTGATCTCATTTGATTCTCACAACAACCTTCTAAGATAGGAACTACTCTATGTTACAGGTAGGAAAACTGAGGCTAGAGGTTTTAATAACAATTCCTACAAGTAGAGGCGCCTGGGCAGGTCCGCCAGTCAAGCATCTGACTTTGGCTCAGGTCATGATCTCAGGGTCCTGAGATCAAGACCCAGGCAGACCCTTTGCTCAGCAGGGAATCTGCTTCTTCATCTCTCCCACTGTCCCCTCCCTCTGCCCCTGCGCTCATTCTCTCTCCTTCTCTCTCTAGTAAATAAATAAATATTTTTTAAACAGTTCTTTTTTTTTTTTAAAGATTTTATTTTTATTTGACAGAGAGAGATCACAAGTAGGCAGAGAGGCAGGCAGAGAGAGAGGAAGGGAAGCAGGCTTCCTGCTGAGCAGAGAGCCCGATGTGGGACTCGATCCCAGGACCCTGAGATCATGACCTGAGCCGAAGGCAGTGGCTTAACCCACTGAGCCACCCAGGCGCCAATAAATAAATATTTTTTAAAAAGAAAAAGAAAATTTCCTAAAACTTACACAGCCAGTAATTAGCAGGATGAGGTCCAAATTTTCTTATTTACTTTCATCTCCCTATACTACTATAACCCATGCATTATAAATAAGAACCAGGATTTATCTAATATTTCACGTGACACTTATTTCAGTATTGGGCTATTGCCCAGGTGAGATTAGCAGACACTTTGCTTTCAATGGTCATGCACGCATTCATTCCTCTGTGCGGTAAAGTCTTACTGAGCAGCCGCCATGGGCCATGCAGTATAGTCAGAATGAAAGGACTAGCCAGATCAGACTGTGCCCTCATGGGGATAGCCACAAATAAAGAGCACTCCTCGCCTGCTGTGAGAAGTGCCTTGCTGGAGTCCAGGATGCTGGGCAAGCGTGAAGGGAAAGACCCAGAAGTCAGACGTAGGGTCGGGCTGTCTATGGGAAAAAAAAAAAATCCTGTGTTAAAAAACTTCGTTTATTTCATTTATCTCTTGATTTTCCAAAATGACACTTGGGCGTGCATGTGTGTGTGCATGTGTGTGTGTGTGTGTGTGTACACGCCATGTGCATAGAGCAAAGGGAAAACACGAGGAAAGGCGTTTTAAACAGCCAATAGCACATGCTACCAAACCAAACCTGGTAAGGTGAGATAGAGCAAAAGACCCACCAGGGCGCCATTCAGTTTTCAATGCATCAAAGATTTACACACTCTTCCCATTATCATTAATGGCTGTTATGAACGTAATTTGTCCCCATGCACCAAGGGAAGAATAAATTCCTCACAGAGGGGAAATAGAGGGTATTCAAAGAAAAAAGCTATTTTATGCAGAAGGCTGATGACTGCTAGCTGATAATGAATGCAGTAGGAGTAACAACAATTTTTTAAATTCCTCATTAAATGAGTCATAAAGGTCACAGGGCAACAATACTAGAAACACACACACACACACACACAATCTCTAAACTCTCCAGCAAAACAATAATGACCCCCCAAAAAATGGCTTTTTTAAGTACAGGGCTAAATAAAGTGAAAATAAACATCAGGATGAAATGAAAATAAAAGGGAGCAGAAATTCCAATAACTTTAAATTATAAAGATTAAAAAAAAAAAAAAAAACCCAGAAAGGTACAAAGATGGATCATATAAGAAAACCCCTTCTGGGAGGCTCGACTCTCCCAAAGTCACTAAATCTGCTGAAGACAGTAACAAAATATAGGAAGGTACCTTTGTGCAGAGGAAAAAGCAAACACGTTCTGAACTGACTAGAATAAATGAGTCTGACAGGTTGATAAGTGACTTCCACAGTTCCAAATAGGTGTTAGATGATTAGACAAGGGACCGAAAATGTTCTTGGAGGGTAGAAGCCTACAAGTCAGCAGGATGGAAGCATTCTCAAGGGCAGCATCGTTGTATATTTTAATGTCTTCTTGGCTCATCAGAATAAAACAAGAGGAAAAGGAGAGGTATGGGACTTGGAACATCATTTTTACTTTCCTGGGAGCAGCATTTCTTTAGACGATTGGGAGGTTTTTGTTCCTCATCAGATCCTTATTAATCCACCGTCATGTCTCTGTATTTTATTATTCCTACCAGGGTAACAGATCATAGCCACAATCTCAGGTCATAAAGTGTAAAAGCTAACTCAGGGGACTGGAAACCAAATTCAGAATAAAGAATGCCATGTTCCTTTACTTCTCTGAGCCTCTGCTTCCTTCCCTATAAAACGAGGTTAATAGGCATCATCCCCTAAGGCTATCCAGTAAGAGAACACACACTCGTTGTATATTCCCCACGGACAACCAAAGAGTTGTCCTAGAGTCTCCTAGAGTCCTAGAGTCTCCTAGAACCAGGCCAGGCCCATCGTGAGCCCTCAGTAAACATGGACTGCTCTTCTTGCCTTGGAAAGCTTCCTGCCATGGAGAGTCATTAAAAACAGGAAATTCTGAGCTGTTTTCCTCTGGAGAGGTTTTTGTTTTGTTTTGTTTTGGTTTGGTTTTGTTTTGTTTTTTTTAAGAAATACAGTAGAGGTTTAGCCAAATCAGTAGATAAATTGCCAAGTCCAGGGATAAACTCTATTTAGCACACTGAATAGGGCACCTAACACACCATTATAAATATAGAGTGCTTAATGAGGAGTATTTGATAAAAATGGTAAAGTCTACTGCCAGGGTTAAATGAGGTGACCTGTTTGGACTCCCTCCAAACAGAGGCAGTAAAGGGAAAAATGAATATTAAATATCTCTCTGTCTATATATCTAGACGGTGTCATCCAGACTGGCCCAGAGCGACAGATATCCATGCCTTTTCAAATGTCTCAACAGTTGTAAGAGAACCATGCAGTACAAACTTAACAGCACCGAGTAATGACCTTGATTGCACCTGTAATACATCACCGGTAACCACCCCACCTAGAAGTGAACTGCGTATTGAAAAGAATTTCTGTGGCACCAAATGAGATGCCCATAAAATACATTGTTATGGTATACTACTTAGGCAGCATTTGGGAAATATACAAGTTTAAAGCATCTAACCACTGGCCAGTGAATTGAATTTGGACCTCGGGAAAGAGAAGCACTGATAAAGATTAAATTTGCTTATTTAAACATAAAGCCTAGGGGCGTCTGGGTGGCTCACTCTACCTTTGGCTCAGGTCATGATCCCAGGACTCTGGGATCCAGCCCTGCGCATTGGGCTCTCTGCTCAGTGGGGAGCCTGCTTCCTCCTCTCTCTCTCTCTGCCTGCCTCTCTGCCTACTTGTGATCTCTGTCAAATAAATAAAATCTTAAAAAAATATATATTAAAAAAACATAAAGCCTTTGTGTACAATGGGTTAATAATACCATTTCCATACTCTGCTGTCTTCCACATTCCCAGGTTCTAAAAATACTCCAAAGATCAAAACGACCAATGCCGTTTGCAAGATGCCATTTAAGGGGCGCCTGGGTGGCTCAGTGGGTTAAAGCCTCTGCCTTGGGCTCAGGTCATGATCCCAGGGTCCTGGGATTGAGCCCTGCATCGGGCTCTCTGCTCAGCAGGGAGCCTGTTTCCTCCTCTCTCTACCTACTTGTGATCTCTGTCAAATAAATAAAATCTTAAAAAAAAAAAAAAGATACCATTTACTTAGAAGAAAAAACAAACTGTCCGGAAATAAGTAAGCCATCCAGCTCATCCTATACACAGAAGATAAACTGAGAAAGAAGAGATAGAGAAGCCATTAAATTAAACTATAATAGAGCCCATCATAGAGTAATAAAGTGTTCTTTTAAGAAAATAATCCAGTTTGTATCATAGCGGGTGTCATTTCTAAATACTGAGGTCAAAAAGAAAGAGTCGCTTTTTGTTTTGGGGGGGTCGTTTTCTGTTTGTTTTTGAGTTCGAGTTTATATGACAGTACAGTTCTTAAAAAGTGCAAAAGGGAGCTCCAACTGTAATTTTGGTGTTGTGGTTTTATATTTGTGTAGTTGTTAAAATAAGATGAGATGCTGGCACAACTATGACAGAGAGCAGAAAACAAGCTACCGAAGGAGGAGAAAGTGACAAAGAAATAGAGCAGGGAAGTGACGGACAGTTTCCGAGGGATTCTAGTGGGAACAGTGAGGTTTCTTTTTTTTCAGTCTGCATTACTGGCTTATTTCTGAATGAATATGTGATTATTATAAAAGAACAGTCCCTATAATCTAGGAAAACTGTAAATTCCTGGCAGTCAATTTGAAAGTACAAGGCTGACAAGCCCTTCTTTTGAAAATCTGAGAACTATTTACATGAGAATTATCATTCTGAAGTGAGCAAATTCCAGTCCCATTGACTCAGGGCCTCTCTGCCACCTACACTGGGGCTCCCAGGCCAGTGAGTTCCAGCCCACTGTATGGGGGGATTCCAAGCTCAAACCAGCTCAGAGTTCTCTGTGGTAAAAGAAACGCAATGAGAAAGCTTGTTGCCAAGTAAAAAAGGAGAAGAAGAAGAAGAAGAATAAAAAAGGCCAAATCAAAGAAAAGCCAGAAGGCCATTTTGCTAATATTTTAACTCAATTTTTAAACTATTCCACCCCAAAATAGATCTGAAACACAAATTCAGACAAATGCAAGAAAGAGCTTCTGGAAACTCGAGAAACTGTGAATAGTTTTATAGCAACTATATGTCTCTCAGGTTCAAAGTGTCAATGCATGATTTTATCCCGTTGGAAAGAGGAGAAAGGAAGAAGAGGAAATCTTCTGATGGAAGTGTGCACCATCTCTTTTAAAGGGAGGAAATTATATTTAGCTGGAGAGAGGAACAAAGAAACATTTGATTGTTAATTGGCTAGCTCCTCCTTTTCCTTTTATTTTATTAAGGCAACCAGGTTTTCTACTTGCTATCCCTCAAACATCATTTTGAGATAATAAATCCTTAGAAAGCAGAAGTACTTTCTCAATAACTCCCAATATATATTACCTATTGTGGCATCACATGTGAAGGCTTTATGAAAGACTGATGAAGTAGTAAAGTAATAAATAATGAAGGGCATTGAAGGAAAACTGAAAGTGACCTCTACTTGGGGAAGTTATCTAAAACCTAGGTTCAAGTCCAACATCCGACATTAGCTGGTGTGTTATCTTGGAAAAGGTGCTTAACTTCTCTGTGTCTTGATTGCTTTAGGCTCAAAAGTGGGGTTAATCACACTCATCTCCCAGGACCTTTGTCAGAAAATGTATGTAAAGCACTTAGCAAGGTGCCTTTCACACAGTAAGCACTGAATAAATGTTAACTGGTGTTATTTTTTGTCTTCATCAGAGAACATTTCAATTACTGAAACGGTCTTGGCATTGAGAGAGCATGCTCGGTCCCAAATAAACGTTAGAAAACTCTAAATTTCAGGCGCAATAATGGTGTTCTATATGCCCACTTAAAAAAGTTTTTAGGATAAGAGAATACTTTACATTTTTTAAAATTCCCTGTAAAATCTTAAATTTTAGAAGAAAGAAGTGACCAGAGAAAGTTATTTTCTCATCAGTGTTATTTTTTCATCAATGTATTGTAAAATCTTAAGTTCCGCATTTGTATCTAACAAACTTTTTTACTCCATATTACTAAGACTTTAACCATAGGAAAATAGAAAATGAGCAAAAAATCCAATCCATAACTTGAAATTATCAAGGAAAAAGTATACAGTCTTTTAGAGTAAGGATCAATAGACGATTTTCATAAAAATCCAAACAGTGAGTATTTTAGGTTTTGTGGGCCACAAAAGGTCTTTCACTTCTTCTCTTCTCCCTTCCTCCTCTCCTTCTCTTTCCCTCCCCTTCTCCCCCATCCTCCTCCTTCAGTGCTTAACAACTTTTTATAAAAATGTGAAAACCATTCTGGTCTCTAAGGCAGTACAAAAAACAGACCTCAGGCCAGATTTGGCTGACACGCTATTTCCAACTCTAGTTATAGAGCAGGAATCAGGAGAACAACAGAAAGGCCAAATCCTGCCTACAGCCTGCTTTTCTAAATAAAGTTTTATTGGAACATGATTACTGCCATTCAAATTGCTTATAGGATGTTTTCCCACTCCAAAGACAGACTTGAGTAGTTTTAACAGAGATAGTAGAGGCCCACAAGCCAAATATATTTATACTCTGACCCTTCACAGAAAAATGTTTGCTAATCTCTGTTCTAGAGTAATGAGATTGCTTCATTTATATAACTTTTCACTCTTCCTTTCCATTATGGGAAGAACTAGAACAAATGGCCTTAGTCACTTTGTTGAGACATTTTTCTCCCCATTGTTAAATTTCATAAAAGCCAAAACATACTAAATTTTATACATGAAACGAGTATTGGGTAGAGAAAATTTCCAGATATCCATTTGTTGCTTTAAATGGGTGGCATGTGGGCGCCTGGGTGGCTCAGTGGGTTGGGCCGCTGCCTTCGGCTCGGGTCATGATCTCAGGGTCCTGGGGTTGAGCCCCGCATCATCGGGCTCTCTGCTCGGCGGGGAGCCTGCTTCCTCCTCTCTCTCTGCCTGCCTCTCTGCCTGCTTGTGATCTCTGTCTGTCAAATAAATAAATAAAATCTAAAAAAAAAAAAATGGGTGGCATGTATTTTCGTGTTTTTGTAACAATAGAGAATAGGAAATACTGCCTCTTATGAAATGTTGAAAGAAAGCAATACTGAAATAGTCCGTCCAAAAGCCCAGAATAGGATATACAACATAAACTTAGGCAAGAAAAACACCCTTTTGTGGTACATGAATGTTGGGTGAACTTGCATAGTGTTTAGAATGCAGTTGGCTCAGCGGACTCAGGACAATGACCTGGTCAGTTCTGAAAATGTTGCTTCCATTTCAATTAAGCCTTGGAAAAAAGTGTAAACCTATGTCAATAAAGCAAAGCGCCACACATACATACTGCCTATATGAATACAAAAATCGAATCCAAATCAAATCATTTCCAAAAGCTACATATACCAACTAGCCAGTTTTATCTCAATTCTATAAACAGAATATTCTATCCTAGAAATTAAATTTGGAAAGCACTATGAAATTGTTTTCATATCTTGTATTTCACTTTCTCTCCGTATGATGGCATGAAGTCCAATGCCTTCTGGCCCATCTCAGAAACTCCAAGCTCTGGCTAGCTCTTCCCCCACTCCTTCCGCCACAGTCTGCCCTGTCTAGAGAAGGTGGAGGCCAACACAACCTCCAAGGAAGGACTCCGGCTTTGCTGCCCAACAGCTTTGCTGCTCAACTCAGAATCTGAGTTGACTTAATCCAGTGATTTTAATAATCTAGTGACAGAGGATTCACCAGGCAGAAAGGGTTTTCTGTTGAGCCCTTACCCATTCTCCTCAACACGAAGAGATAACCATTTTCACTGGTGCTTGAAACCATTTTCCATACTGGTTTTCATTACTGCTTGAAAACTGAAAACCTCGGCTAAGTAGAACAGGTGAGAGCAGAGATCATGCCTGCTTTGCTCACCAAGATCCTTAGCCTTTAGCTCCGTGCCTGGCATACAGAAACTGTAAATAAAGTAAATATGGCTGGTGGGAAATGAATGGATGAATGGTGCAAACTGCAAGCATTAGAATAGTGCTGGTTTTTCAAACTATGCAGTGTTATCCACAAGGGTTTTTATGAACTTTTTTTTGAATAATGGTGATTGAGGAGTTTATAATTATAAGGACTCTATTACCAATAAACTGATGACAAGGATGTCAACAAGCATAATCTAGATGGCTAGATCTTTAGAACCCTTCAAATGACTGCTCTCATTTTCAAAAGGGAAAAACTTAAGTTTTTGGAAATGCTGATCAATGATTTTATATTGCAAACTCCTCAGAAAACTGCAGATTTAACTATTAACCAAATTGTCTACTCCAGAGAAATAAGATTATCAGAAAGTAACACCATATCACTAAGAATATCATCATATCACCATATCACTAAGAAAGTAACACCATATCACTAAGAATATTAAATTCGCCTCATTTTTAGTCTTGATGAGTTAAGAAAATGCTACAGACATAATGTGTCTCCATTTTTGCAGGGTCTTTGACAACTTAATACTCTTTATGGTCAAGATGGAGAAGTCTACATTGGATGGCAAGACAATAAAGTGGATTCAAACTGATTGAAAAATGATTACTAAAGAGTGCTTATTAATTAGTATCTTAATCTTCTTGTGTGTACAGAGGTCCAACTAGAAACAACAGAAATGAAAGGAAAGCACAAGTTTAAATAATGAAATAATGAAAACACTACCGGCCAGAAAGACTGTAAACTGAGTGAAAGAACTTTCAGAAGTCTTCACACTTGTTCGAGTACAAGGTGGCTCTGTCTAGAAGTGACGACTCAGAATGGCCAGAGAAAAATCCACTCTTAGGTGTCTTTCCCTTTAAAATTCCGTAAGTCTATGAACATAGACTATATACGGAAGGGGAACAGTGACATAATGGGAAACCGTACATGCAGGTTGTCTCCAGTTTAGCTTTTGAAGTGTAATCTTTCTTTACTCCCTTTGTATTTATCAACCAGCAAAATGATACTGTGTCTGAGTTCCCAAACACGTTCTACAATTTCCCACCTTCACAGAGTCTTCTCTTTTTTCCTGGAGGATATCTTTAATATTTTATATTAATTATATTAATATTTTAGTTTTCTTCCATTATTAAAATTCACCTCATGGCCAAAGGCCCATACACAAGCTATCTTTTAAACTTTTCTTCTTCCCATCCACCCAAAGAAAAAATTTTTTTTTACCTTGACCATACCTGGACTCTTGTAATGTCATGTTTTTAAGTCTTACAAGGCATATCTTAGTTAGCATATACTATGCTTAGTGGTCCATAGGCTTCTATCTGCTTTCTTAACGATCTCATTCACTCTCGCAAGCTTTAACATCAGTGGATATTAGCAAGTACAAAATTCTTGTCTTGCCATAATGTCTCCTTTGCAGATGACCATCGCATGTCCAACTGCCTGAGAGACCTCCCCACTGCAAACACAACAGTGTTCAAAACTGAAATCACCAATATCCCTCAGTACACCTTTATCCCCCGAACTCTTTATTCTAGTTGGTGACACAACCATAGACTCATTCCCAGTACCAGGTCCTGATCATTTCATGTCCTCAACAGATTCAAATCCAAGTCCTCTTCTCAACTTCTAGTGCTGCTTTAATTCAGACCTTCATCTTTTCTCCCATTAGTTTCCTAATGAACCTCTACCCCAAATCATATCTCTTTATAAATCCACTCTACAGAAGGTGGTCTACCTAAAACACACACGTAACAATAACTTTACACTTCTCAAACCCTTCCATATCTCTCCATCTAGTTCCTCAAAGCAGCCTTACGGAGGACCTTGACTGCAGAGTGAAGCTCACAAGGTTATATAGTAAAGAGTAAGAGCTACAACCTAAAAGCACTTTGAACCCAAAGCCCTCTTCAACCAAAATTCCACACTGCTACACTGTGTTTGCCAACTTTTCTTCAGGAACAGAACACAGGGACCCAAAGTTGTACCAGGACCTATTAGCAGTAAATGCAATCAAACCAGTCTTCGTTTTACATCTCCCATTCCCTAGTCATGCTCTTGGAAGGCTCTGGGGACTTGAAACAAGGAAAACTAATACTTACCACAATGATTTCTTCTACATTCCAAACCACAGATTCACAAAATCTAAAGAACTGAAATTTTACTTCATGCCTGAGAAGACTTATATAATTTTTAAATACCCAGCAGGATTCATAAAACCAAGTCAAGAAAAGAGGAGGTGGAACCTTATATGATAGAATGATAATCCAAGAACTAAGCAAGAAAATAACCACACAATTAGTGTTTGTGATAACCACAGTTTAAACAGACTATGGCAGATGTAAGATGGCTTCATTTTCAAATCATAGCAAATATTAGTCTCGTAACAACTGTGTGTGTGTGTGTGTGTGTGTGTGTAGTGTGTTCCTTTTAAGTGTTTCAGACCATAGTCTAATATAAATCAGGCTATCTCTTGAAGGGGGATGTTCAAGGTGGGAGAAACCCTATAATTTCTTTTACTCATGGTTTACAGTCTTTATCTTCTCATCCAATCAAATTCAGTAAACAAGAAGCCTCAATTCCCATTAGGACAACCATATAACCCTTTGATTGAAAATGTGAACAACAACAAACTGTTTCAGATAGTCCAAATTTTAGCCAAGCTTATTCTTTTTAGGAACTCTCAAGAGGTGCCTCCCAATACAAATCAGGTGGAAGAAACAACACATATATGGAAGTTTATAAATGTAATAAATAAACAGAAAACAGAAAAGAACAAGCATTGCCAACGATGTGGATAAATGGGAATCTTTGTGCAGTACTGGTGGTAATGAAATATAATGCAGCTGCTATGCAAAACATGATGGAGTTTTCTTAAAATATTATAAACAGAATGACCACATGATCCAGTAGTCCCATTTCTGAGTACATCTCCAAAGGGATTATGATCTCAAGGGCATATGTGCACATCCGTGTGCACATTATTCACAGTAACCAAGAGGAGGAATCAATCTAAATACCCATCAACAGTTGAACAAAGAAAATCTGGCATATACACACAACAGAATAATATCCATTCTTAAAAATTAAGGAAATCTTGTCAAATGCCACAACGTGAATGAAACTTGGGGATGTCAGGCTAAGTGAAAACAAAAGACAAACACTGCATGATTCTACTTATAGGAGGCACCTAGAGTAATCGAAATCACAGAGAGAGAAAATAGAACGGTGGTTGTAGGGCCTGGGAAGGAGGAGAGGGGCACTGTTGTTCGATGCGTATGGAATCCTCGTTTTGTGAGATGAGAAAAGTTCCGAAGATCAGTTACAAAATAGGGTGCCGTAGTTAATATAGCTGACCTGTTAAGATGGTAAATTTGATGGGGCGCATGGGTGGCTCAGTCGGTTAACATCTGACTCTTGATTTCAGCTCAGGTCATGATCTCAGGGTCTTGAGATCAAGCCCCATGCTGGGCTCCACACGCAGCAGGGAGTGTGCTGGAGATCCTCTCCCTCTCCTTCTGCCCCTCCCCTGCTCTCTCCCTCTAAAATAAATAAATAAGTCTTTCTTTAAAAAAAGATGTTAAATTTTACATTATGTGTTTTTTAACACATTAAAAAATGGGGAGTGGCAATTCCTCACAATTCTAGCACCCTAAGAAATCATTGTTTCCTTTTTCCACTTTCTACTCTAGTTCTTAACCCGATGAATACACAGGATGGCATGATGATGTTCATAATCCACCTTCACATCTGTGTCTAGCTTTTTCCTTAAAATTGTATCTCCGCATTTTTAGGGGTTATTTTGCAGTTTTCGTGACCACTGAATTGCCTAGACTCAGTATGAAGTAAAGAATGTAAGCATATCCTTAATAATTTTTATATTTATTACATGGTAGAACAATACTATTTTAGATATGTTGCTTAAACATAATATATTATTAAATAAAAAAAATAAATTGGTGGGGAAAGGAAGTAGAGCATCATATTATACCACAGGACAAAGAAATCCCTAGTCGAGTAGTATTGTGTCCTACATAAGTCATAATCAGACAGCAAGACAGTATGCTCTCAGAGAAATACTTGAAAGTCACTGAAAGTTGTATACAATCAAACATAAAATAAAACATTTGAGGCACACAGCAGTGTGGAGAGTTACTCCCTTAAGGCTCACAGTTGTAGCACAGAGTTTTTTTTTTAAACTTTGTATGTATGTACCAGTCCCCGCTGGGAATCCAATGAAAATCTAAGACCTCTTTCCAGCAACACGTGCACATGCGCATATGCAAGGCGCCGACATAAAATCTATAAATGTGAGAAATAAGGAGCCCTAATTTAGAGGAGCCAGACCAATGCTGAGTAAACAGTATGATACAGTATGTGCATCACCTGTTATTCAAAAACCTCTTTCTAAGAGGCAAAAGCTCTATACCCAGATTTTATGGCTTTTGAAAAGGCCAACACACCACCGTCTGATTTTCTACAGAGAGTGGTCTGGGTCATTTGCCATCCTTCTGCTCATTTTGATAGTATATTGACTCTCTTGTGTCTCTACCTTTCTGTTTTCCTGTCCTATCCACGTTCTTTTGGCTGCGACTGTCACCTTCCACTCTAAGCTTCAGCTACTGTGCAAATTGCCAGACCTTAACCCTCTGAGTTTTCATACCTGAGCCATCAAACATTGGTGGAAAAAGCTATCTTTCTCCTAAATCACAGGATTAGGGGAAGATGTCAGTTAGTGACCATTAGTGTCTACTCCTCCAAGTGTACCTGCTCTTTCAGCCACCGGGTCATAAAACTAGGGCCAGGGGATCAGGATCCACAGGAAGAGTAATGAATGATGTCACTGAGATTGAAGGGAAAGGACGGGATCTAAAGTCTGACAATGGCAAACTTCCTAGCTTACACTCTCATAAAAGAAAAAACAAAACAAAACAAAACAAAACAAAACAAAAAAAAAAAAAAAAGAAAAAACAACCAGGGTTGAAACTAAGTGTATTATTACGCAGATTCGCAGATTGTTTTCATCTCACCAAAGCCGTATCTACTGTTTTGGGAGATTTCTAAAAATGTACAGTATACAGTCTTAAATGCAATAGTCTTTGGGATAGATAGATTTTTTTCCTTGTCAAAATAGCAGAAAATGAAGACCAAAGATTCATTATTTCTTCTTATTCCTCCTGTCTCTATTAAGGGGGAAAAAAAAAAAAACAAGTAAGTGAAACAAGTTGTTTCCTGGAATAGATTCGTTTACGGTTTAAACATGAGTATATATACCAGAGATCTTAGCCTTCAGGATAAAGATAAAAATAAATCTTTTTTGATGTGTTTTTAAAAAGAACGGCTCACACATAGTTTGCTTTAAGACTAAGAAATATTTAGGAGGTCTTAATAAAATGCAAAGGAGACGGTTTTAAGAAGGAATATCTGCATCTAAGGAAAAGCAACCGCAGTCATGAACAGAAAATGTCCAGGCTTGAGGGTCAAAACTTTTAAGTCTATGTTTACATAACCTCTTACAAAATACTTTTAAGTCTACGCGTTTTTAAAGGACAGTGTACCTTTAGTCGACTTTGCCCCGTAAGAAAATATCGGTAATAATTTTAAATCTAGTAAATCCTTTCTAATACTAATATTTATGAGTTGGCGAATAGTTCATCTTTTTGATACTTGGTAGGAAATACATATAAAATATTAAATAAGACGCTTGAAATGTTTTTTCCTCATTTTCCTAATTATTCAAGTCATTGATGTTTCCGGGCCTCATTCAAACCTGCAGGTGGTCCATGGCACCTTCTCTGATCACCCCCAGGGAAAACTGAGGTGTCTCTGTTCAGGTGTCCCCTGAACAGAACAGAAACAGTCTTACCACAATTCATCTGTGTCACAGAGAGGGAAGGAAATGCTATAATGGGAAGAGGAGAGGAACAGTTTGGGGCTCACCGGACTTTTGTTTCAATTCCATTTTGGCCACTAACTTGCTCCATGCTCTAGACTTCTCAAAACCTCAGCTTATCCATCTGTGACATAGGGCCAACCTCCCCTTACAGAAATGTGATAGAGATTATAAATGAAAATGTCCAGCCTACAGTGGGTACATAATAGATATTTCATTTTATTTAGATCTATGTTTTCGTGCTTAAATCTTGTCCTCCCAGCTCCACTGCACAGCAAGGTTCTAGCATCAGTATTTAGTTGGATGATGGCCAGCTGAGGTCGCTGGTAACTGAGACTGCTTCACGAGCATTGCTGGCGGGGGGTGGGCGGAACAGGACTCAGGACATGGTGCCTTCTTTTCTCAGGCGAGGAGGTGGGTCCAACAAGTTTTACTTCTATTCCCTCCTCCCTGCTCTGTTTCATCAAATGAAAATACAATCATGATCACATAGCTGGGTGACCAGAGCTCTATTAGCTCTCCCAGAAGTAGCAGAGCACACAGCATAGAATCGAAGGCAGAAAGATAATGTGCTAATAAACCCAGATTGTGATGCAGCTAATGCCCACAGGACAATCATTTCAGAAGCTGCTGGTATGCTTACCTGCATTTCACACTTCAGCATACGGTGAATGATTTTTCAAACACATTTTTCCCAGTCTACTAGCACTTCATCAAATATATAAATTAAAGACTAGTATAATGAAAATCCACAGATACTCATGACGTTCATTGTGGTCACATCTTCCTCCTTCACGACTAATTCTCTACACCCAGGATTCAAGAAGCATAGGGGGCCAGATTTATTTTTAGCCTCACTTTAATTCCAAAAAGTCTGTCTTTTTTTTTTTTAAGATTCATTTATTTATTTATTTTGAGAGAGAGGAAGAGAAAGAGCAGACAAGCAGAAGGAGCAGAGGAGAAGGAGAGAGAATCACAAGCAGACTCCCCACTGTGCATAGAACCCCACAGGTGGGGTGGGGTGGGGTGAGGGGAACACTTGATCTACAACCCTGAGATCACGACCTGAGCAGAAGCCAAGAGCTGGATGCTTCACCCACTGAGCCACCCAGGTGCCCCCAAAGGTTCATCTTTTTGGTAAGAAGCGACATGCCATAAAGGCAGTCAACTAAAGGACTAGTAGCAATTTGACCTTCCACAAGGTCAAGTACGGAGGTGCGGAGGACCAGAGGGACCACTCTGGAGGGCGCGTGCACCTTCCTCTGCAGGTCGGGCTCTCTCTGCCCAGCCACCTCTAGCCATGGGGCAGCCTGGTGCAGGCTACGGGCAGTTCCTGATCTTGAGATGAGCTCTCAGCAGCTGAAGGATAATCTGTGCTGACAAGTCAGATTAGAAGTCACAAATTTACTTGTCCATCTGCAGATACTGCCCAGGGGCCAGCATTTACTTTCCATTCAGGTTTACGTAGTATACAAGTAGGCTTGGAGGAGATCCCTCTTCTTCTGCTTTATTACAATACAATTTCGCTTGTAAACTAAACCTACCCCAGGAGATTTTTTAAATGTAAAGGTTTCCCTTGCCTCTCCGCGGGACTCTTCGCGGAACTCTTCGCGGGACTCTTTGGCAATCCCATTTTGAACTTGTCCCTCTGTCTCCAAAGCTACAGAGGAAATAAGCTCATTTTTCACTGGTGTAATTTATAATCATTTTATCAGAGTTCACAAGGACTAGATTTGGGTCAGAATGATTTACTAGTGCAACACAGTTGAAGTCAGTAAAATCCTAGTGCCGTGGATGAGAACAGATTGCTCAGGTTGGTGGAGTTTGCTGCTTTAAATTTTGTGCTAAGAACACTGGCAGGGGCTGACTTCAAAGATGGTAAATTAAGCATTAGTTCATATTTGTGCTGTGACAGGTCCTAGTATTAAGCACTTGTTCTTCCTATTTCATTAGGAATCAAAGAAGCAAAGCTTTCATACTATTAACCAGAAATGAGAGGATAAAATATGTTTAATTCATTAGCAAAAACAAGATGCAGGACTTCAAACCTCTGGCTCCTCTCTATGTTAGAGTGGGGCAGCTTCATGGTACACAGCCTGTGGAACTGCATGGGGCCACACCTGGTCTCAGTGCTCTGCTACCGCCATCTTGAAATTCCTAATAACTTCTGAACAAGGGGCCCTGTGTTCTCCTTTTGCTCTGGACCCTGCAAATTACATCACCAGTCCTGCACGAGAGGTGTGAACACTATTAATCTGTTGTCCTTCCCTCCCTACTAACAGAACAGAATTCATCCATTCCGTGGCTATTTGTTGGGAGACATACTATGTGCTAAAGATGTGAGAAACTCTAATAAGACAGTTATAGCCATTCTCCCCATGGAGTTAACAGGAAAAAGAAAAAAACAGAACTATGGAAAAGAAGAACATTTTAATAGGAAAAAATATGTAAATGCTAAACTGACATTTAAAACTTGCACAAAAATTCCACGTGGCAGTTCAAGAGGATCTAGTCCTAAGCTGAATTAAATATACCCAACTTTGCTGCTCCTTTTAGTTTTCTGAAGTGCCTTCTCCTTCACCCTTCCATGCTACACACTGCATGACGAAGTGTGGCCTCTCCAAACAGAACGTGGCAACACTGGAGGCCCAACTGTTGCTCACACTTACAGAAAATCATCTTGTACATTCGAAAAGTTGGCATTTCGGAAAGGAGCACAAAGTACTTCCAGATACAAGTTCAAGGAAAGAATCTCAATGGGCACAAACACACTCAAGTGTTCTCTTGTTTCCAAAGAGCCAAGTCCCACGTCCCCCCAAGAGCTACTGTCCCTTTAGGTATATCGTGATCACCTATCAGACTCTCTGGCAGGGCGGCCCCAATGAATACCACATTATCCACATTAATTAATGGCTTATGAGTTTCCTTCAAAAAAACCTCAATACTGACGGTTACATTTAAGGATATTTTAAAATATAAATGTTCACCAACACAGAAGAAAGAATGCCCTGGAAGCCTGCCAGATTAGACATGCTCTTCATCAACAGAGACTGAAATAAAGAGAAGATTTCTTAGTACTATACTCACCACCTTTAAAATACACACTAGCAGCATGTCCCAACCCATATCACGGACAGTTTCTCTTTTTCCTTTTCAGGAGAAGAGCAAACAAGTTAGTTTTTATCTAAAGTAAATGGCTGAATCAGTCATCATGGAGGGGCAGGACAAAAGTAATCCACTAAAGATCTCTGGCAAAAATGCCTACATCAACATGTCAACATGGAGTCATGGCTGTGGACTATCTCACAGTAACATTTTCTATTGCTCGCTTTTTAGCGCTATCTGCTGGTTTGAAACTAACTAAAACAGGAACAGGTAAAACAAGATCATCTTTTTTTTTTTTTTTTTTTTTTTTTAACAGACTCCATGCAGGGCTTGAACTCATCACCCTGAGATCAAGGCCTGAGCTGAGATCAATAATCAGACACTTAACAGACTGAGCCACCCCGTTGCCCCATGAGAGCATCTTTTGAAATTAATCTAATCAGGAAGATTTACATTTAAACAGATCTTTATTTTCGACATAGTGCTATTGGCATCCAAAACAGAAAACTCCACAGCATCTGTCTTTTGCAAGGAGGTGTGAGAGTACGGGACACAAGAAATGACCTACCCAAAAGAAAGGGGGTAATTCATAACAGTGTCACATTGAGAACACAGGTCAAACATGTCATTGACCCTAAATTGAATACCTAGTTTTAAAATTGTCCAGAATGATTTTAAGCAAATCATCAACCAAATGAATCTGAAAGTGGTGATAGGTACAGGGTGTGCTGAGAGACGACAGCCAGGGGGGTCTGGTAATCATACATGGTAGAGAATGCTCCCCACAAGTCTCCACTAGGAGGGAAAAAAAAGATAAGTTCCAAAGAAGTTCAAGAAAGGCAGGTTTCTTTCAAGTTGTACAACCAGCAAAGACTGTATGAAGAAGTCAACATTTCAATTAGGCTTTGAAAGACAGAGAGATTCTGGGTCTGGGAAAAAGAGGGAAGAAGGTGAGGGAAACAAGATCAGCAAAGGCACAAAAGTGGAATTATCTAGAAAGTGCACGGGAAACACAATAAAATCCAGTTTGGTCAAAGTGGGACTCACAGGAAAGATGTCAGTGAGTGGTAACATGACAAATGGAGCTTGAGAACACACCGAAGGAGGTCCTTAACCTACAGGGAGCAACCGAGGTATTTAGAGAATGAAGGCCCATGATCACAGCCAAGAGGACTGCTGTGGAGGCCATGTGAGGATGAACAGAAGGAAGGCAGGTGTGCAGAAAGGGAGCCCAAAATGACAGACATTCATCACTGGCATAGGTCCTCCGAGTCATTTGAAATAATGTGACGGTGTACCATGACACTGAATGAGAATGGTATTTAATGACAAATGACTTTGTAAGTGATCACTGAGAGATCATGACTGTGGTGGGAGCATGTTTCAGTTACATATAGTTACATATACCACTAACTTTCTCATAGTATATTCAAGACAGTAACATTTCTCGTCATTCTATAGAATTCAGCCTCTGATGTCAAAATAATTTACTGTGTTACACCATATTCTTGGCCCCATCTCTATCTTCAATTTCAAAATACATTTCATCTTCCTCTTATAATATACTTGGTAGTTTTTAAGGAATTATATACAATCATCAAAGATATTTTCTTTTTAGTTTGCTCAATTCAATTCCCCTGAGGATCAAACTCCAAAACCCCTGTATTGAGCTCTAATCTCAGAGAACATCACTTCAACACACACCTGCAAATATAAGTAGCAGGGCTCATTGTGTGAAGATAAAATAATGATCTAGCTATATAACACGGTACTGAAGCTTGCTGTTGATAGAATAACAATGACATCTTTCTGAAGGAGAGTCGAGTGACCAAAGCCACAAATTTATAAACTCCTTGAGGTCACAGGCCTGTATTATATTTATCCTTTGTTTCCCATAAGAGAGATCACAGTTACCAGAACAAAGCTGCAGCAGGATTTTAAGACTAAATGAAAAAATGCACACAAAAGTGTCTGTATATTACAAAATGCCATATTAAAAGTAGCTGATATTAGTTGAACTCTAAAGAACTAATTTTGCTTTCAGTTGGTCTTGGTGGTTACTCAAAGAGATAAAAATATAAACAGTCGTAATCAGGCTACAAATACACAGAGGTTTATCAGAGAAGACACAAAGGGTTAAAGGAAGAAACGTCACAGAACCTACAGATGATATTAAAAAAATACCACTGTGATGGAGAAAACCCACAATATAGGGGCATATGCTTTAGAAGGAAGGAAGGAAGGAAGGAAGGAAGGGAAGGAGAGAGGAGGAAGGGAAGGAGAGAGGAGGG
Organism: Lutra lutra; assembly: GCF_902655055.1. Lineage (NCBI taxonomy): Eukaryota > Metazoa > Chordata > Mammalia > Carnivora > Mustelidae > Lutra > Lutra lutra. The sequence goes on from NC_062280.1 coordinate 135,777,102, forward strand.
AGGGATGGAGGGAGGAAGGGAGGAAGGAGGGAAAGAGGGAAGGAATCCATTTGTCCAGTTGTTGAGAATACCTATACAGATGTCTATTTCACTTCACATAATGACCTGTCAAATACAGCCAGTTACAAAGTCTGTTTACAAGGTCCTGAATGGTTAAGTCACCTGCAGGTAAGATTATTAGTCCAAAACTTGGTTGGAGAAATGCAGGAGGGCAACAGCCAAGTAAAAGTAGATCAAAGTATACCAATATTCTCACTTTATAGTTCTTTATAGTTCTTCTTAATCTGCTTCTACTCATTACTTTATCCCCAATAGCTAGATGATTTCCTAGCACAAAGCAGGAGTCAATAAATATATGTGCAATGAATGAACCATATTAGCTTTTTAAGTTAAAGTCTGAAATTTTAAATCAAATGAGCTGTGAGTAATAGCCCCCAGTTAGTGAGCATCTACTTTATCATGGTATTACATGACTCACGCATATTTTTTAAAGATTTTATTTATTTGACAGACAGAGGTCACAAGTAGGCAGAGAGGCAGTGAGAAACAGAGAGAGGGGGAAGCGGGCTCCCTTGCTGAGCAGACAGCCGGACACAGGGCTCGATTCTAGACCCTGGGATCATGACCTGAGCCGCAGGCAGAGGCTTTAACCCACTGAGCCACCCAAGCTCTCCAACTTATGCATATTTAAACTCCACAAAGTCCACTCATTGGGGTTACTACCAGTCTTACGTGAAGGAACCGGGGCTGAGAGCTCATGAGTGGTGGAATTCAACCCTGTCCTTGCAGATCCTGTCTTCACGCAACACATGGCCGGAGAGCAACGTGAACACACGAACAGAAGGCAGCACTTGAAGATTTGCTAATACAAGAAAGAAGTACGAACGTTTCCTTCCCACAGACACAGTTGTTTCCAGGATCTGATGGCATGTAAAATTCTGAAGCATCCCATGTGGGGAAAACTGTTGTTTTTCTAATCTTATGCTCTAAGTGATGCTACGAAAACAATCTGCCACAATTTACAAGCCTAACAAGCTAAATAGAGCAAGTCTGGAGAAATAAAAACATTTCCCTCATCCAATATTTTCTACCGTCTTAAAATCTCATCAGATTCAGAGTCTCAGATCGGCCCGAACTGGACGGTAAGACGATTATGGTAAAAACCACTCCACACAAAGCATAATTGTCTGAAATTACACTGAAGTCCAATGTACATAAAACGGTGCCACACAGGGAAGGAGAGCCTCGCTGTTGTGTAATTTCATGAAACCTACTGAGCACCAAGGGCACAGGCAGCCAAATTGAATTTTAAATGGTGCTTACCAGGAGGCTATAATCAGGATAGCCACCAGTGGGTGGATGAGATAAACGAACTGACTTTCTTCCACCAGGCAATCAAAATAGAATGCCATCTTTATGCACGAGACCAAAAAAAAAAAAAAAAAGTTAAACTATTCACCCTTTGCACCTCTGCTTTTTTTTTTTTTTTAAACTACATGGTCATTTCTAGACTCCTCCTTCCCCAAGTCACCTTTGTGTTAATGAGCATCATGTAGAATAATTTTTTTCTTCTTACCTTGGTTTTTCTTGTGATTTTTTTTTCCCCAGGAAAATAAAATCTAGTCTTACCAAGGGCACACTTCTCTATCATCTCACCAGCAGAGTAGCTGTTAAGCAGCCGGCACTATCCAAGCAGTGGTTTAGAATCGATGACTAAATTGGACATAGCTAGAAGCCTGCCTTCTAACTAGGACAGCCACAGGGCAAAAGAGTGTCAGGATTTAAAGCCATGCCTTATGAAAAGTAAATGAAGTAGGACTCTCTCATACGAAGGTTTTCAAAGACATATTTTCATGAATCTATACATTGAACCCTGATCGTTCTGGCCGCCCTCTTGACCTTCCACCTTGAAGTCCCACCAGAACCTGAAGCACAATCTGTCCAGAACTAAACTCAGCACCTTGCCTCACAAAACATACCTCCTATGGATGTCCCACTCTTTGTAACGGCAGGCTGGTTCCAAGTTGCACAAAGATATGAACACAGAGAGCCACCAAGGAAGGTCATTCTCACCAACAATAGTCAGTTGCCAAATCATGTTGAAGATATTTCATCCTATCTTTTACATCTTATATTTCCTGGAGTTCAGAGCCTCCCTGAGTAGATCCCTGAGGCCCACCCAAATGAAGTATAGTCTCACGGTGAGACTTTATCTTCCTGAAGGATGTGGAGGGTAGGGAAACAAGAAATCAGGGCAGAGCCAATCCCTAAAGCAAGGTAGGAGAAGTTCGCAATTCAGTGATCACGTGGCCACTTAGGCTGACCCCCCGACAAATGGGAAAGCATTTTACAGAGGAATTGGGTCAGTAGCGAAATATGTCAGAGTACCCATTGCACCCTTGCTTGGCCCTTTTCGACTTTTTCAACAGGCAGTGATGAAGACTCAGGAGAGAAGGCTCAGGGTCTGTAGCCAAGGTTAGCAAAGGCTCGCAGAAGCTCATCTGCCCCACATGTATTTCTTTCAAGATCCTGAAGACATCGACGAAATAACATCTCTCTGCATCCTCTCAGCACCCTTTTCACATTTGTCAGTGCAATTCCTCATGTTACAGCTTGTGACTCTTGACTTTAGATACTGTCAGATTCAAGTCAGTACCCAACCCAGGCCTAGCACCTATGCCATTCTGCAAAGTAAGAACTTGACCATTATCTGCTAATTGAACTAGATTAAAAATACATATACAGTAGTTTTCCAAACAGATATTATATTAAGTATCAGGCAGGCAGGAAATTCTCATTGCCTGTTTTCTCTCAGGCACTTTGCTAGGCTCTAGGGATAGTGTGGTAAATAAAATAGAGGAGGCCCCTGCCCTTGGGGTATGACAACTTATTAGAAAAGACATTATACACATAACCGTAAAGATTCAGGAACCACAAGTGTACCAAATGCCATGAAGGGAAAGTGTAAACATAATAGATACAGCAACATGAAAAAAAAATAATAATTGCATATTGGTACCTTTTCCCACTCATTTTTCTTTCCATTCCATTCCTTTAAAGGGTGCACAATTTTAATAGTTGTGTCCCTTAAGTAAATACCTAGACATTGGTTGCACTTATATATTCAAACAATACACAGAGAAATTCCACAATGACTTTTTCTTTTTTCAAAATACACTAATGATTACTTCTATGTCAAAAGGATGGGTGTGAGTGGAAAGAATCCAGGAGCTTTCGAACCAGCTACCTCTCAACTTAAGTCTCCAGTAACTTGCCTTAAATGAACACAGTTCTCATAGAAACAAGTACAGGAATAAACAGCATCTCCGTGCACAAACATCTTACCTCTTCATAGGCTTCTGATTTCAGGAGCGTCTTGAGTACTGGATCCTTAGCACAAAGAATCCTTCCAGCCCCTTCCTTTCCAGCCTCATCTTCCCACTTCCCTTGTGGCAACTTGCAGGCTCACTTGGTGGCCTTCGTCCCTGCGGTCCCCTCACAGGCATGCTTTCCCCTCCTCCAATTCTGTGTTTCAAGTCTCAACTCAAACCTGCTCTCCTTCAGAAAGCCTTCCTGGGCACCTCATATCAATAGTGATTGTCTATGATATACCTTTTCCTTCTAACATTTATCAAGTTTGTAGCTTTACAGTCATTTGAGGGAGTATTTGATGGATGTTCAGCTCTCTTACTAAAATTCTAAGTAGACAAGAACCGTACGTTACCATATTCTATCTCCAGCTAGAACAGAGCCCAACACACAGTAAGCAGTTAGAAATCATTTATTGAATAAATGAGAAAAGCACCACAATATAGTAAATATATCTTCATGTTGTCATATCCAGTATGTCTACACTTTAAAGCTTTGTCAATACCAGGGTAAGGGGGTTAGGGGGATGGGTGAGCCTGGTGGTGGGTATTAAGAAGGGCACATATTGCATGGAGCACTGGGTGTGGTGCATAAACAATGAATCTCGCAACACTGAAAAGATAAATAAATAAAATTACAAAAAAAAAAAATAAATAAAGAGCAACCTTTTGGGGCACCTGGGTGGCTCAGTTGGTTAAGCATCTGCCTTCAGCTCAAGTCATGATCCCAGGGTCCTGGGATCAAGTCCTGCATCAGGCTCCCTGTTCAGCTGGGAGCATGCTTCTTCCTCTGCCTGCCACTCCCCCTACTTTGTGCTTGTGCATGCTCTCTCTTCCTGTGTCAAATAAGATGATATATAAAATCTTAAAAAAAAAAAATACCAGGGTAACTTCCCTTGAGGCTAAAATTGATATTCTTCCTCCAAATACTTTTAGGAGAATTAATTCTTACATAGAAGTGACTATAGAGACTAGAAAGGAATTGGCTTTACCTAAGGATTACAATTTTCCATTTAAATTAGGTTATGTAACATCAAATGGGAGAAACAACACAAAACAAACAGCAACAAAAATGACATGCTATCCAGACATCACATCGCAGAAAATAATGACCCCATGGTAGGTCCCTTCTGGACATGCAGAGAACATGGAAAATCTTATGATCGTATCCGAGACAACTGTGCTCACACAGTAGGGAAGGAGAAATAATATGGGGAGCTTGGATTGTTATGGGGAGCCAATGGTAGCCAGGTATGAGGATAAGCTATACCAAGTCTGACCATGAACACTTGCCCTTTCCAGTCACACGTACGCTGGAAAGCCATGGTCCCAGAGGGAATCGGTGTTTACTGTGCATGCCCAATCCCATCATCGACTGCTATCTGCTGCCCATACAGAAGACACATTTGTGGATGGCTGCACAGATGATCTGTGTAATGTCATCATAAGATAACGTAAGTGGCATGTGTTTTAGTGAAACTCTAGAGCAGAGAGGTAGAGATCTGTGTCTTACACAGTGATTCATACCAAGAAGCATTCTACAGATGAGGATTAGATTTAATCACAGAATTAGACTATTTTGGAGTGTAAGGGCTATTTCTTTGAATTATAAATTCTAATTATGTGAGAATTATTAATTACACTGGAATGACAAAACTACATTTCGTGTTTCATGGCCTTCAATGCAGTTGACTCAGGGAATGTAGACAGTAATCGCAGATAATATTAACTTATAGGCAATAACCAAGGGATGCCTAGTTTCCCTTCTTGCTCTGCCTTAATACGCAACTGTGACACAACTAGCTAAGCCAGGTGACAGTAACATTCATTTATTTCTTTATAAGTAAAATAAAAGTACAATTGAAAATGTCAATAACTTTTATGAAAATAAGATGTATAAAACCAATTTGACACCTACTTACTGTTCATGTATTTACCCATTTGTTATTTCTTGCACTTTTATGGACAAAGAAAATGTCTGCTTGTGAGAAGCTAGCAAAGTTCATGACGCTGACAGTTACTTTAGCTGTCATCAAAATGCTCTTCTTTGAAACCCCCAAATGTGCCAAGCAGGGTCAGCAACCTTCATTTACACACAGATGAACATGCAAACAATCCCAAAGCAGAAATATCTACATTGTGTGGTTACATAGTAAATTATATCTACCTTTGATGGCAACCACAATGTTTATTACTTCTTAAAATGTTTTGAAAATGCCTGGTTTCTTACATTATAGAAATTTAAAATTACTGAGACATCCATTCAGTCAACTCATCTATTCTTCTAAAAATGGGAGCAGCAAAACCTGTTTACCTCTATCTCAGAAACGTCTTCAAATTTTTGTTCTCTGTATTCAGTGAGGCTCTCACCACCTCTGGCTAAGACTGCTTACAGGCTTCTGACTCCCCTTCCTTGGTTTTGGTTATTACCCAAATCAATGTTACTCCTCATGGCTACAGATTACAGATGATAGAGTTCCTAAGTCAATCCTACCCATAACCACTCAAAAGCTTCAGTTTGGTTAAGTATGGAATCCTCACCATGGAAGAGAAACAAGGACTTCCACAACCTGACTCTGTCCTCTCCACTTCTATTCTCTGTCACATCATACCTGCCCCATTCCTTATAGTACAGTGCCATTCCCTAAACTCTCATCAGATCTTTGTCACAACTCCTTGGCTTTGAGAACTTGGTGCTCCCCCTGACTGAAGGCCCAGGGAGTCTTCTGCTCCCCCTCTAGACCCAACTCAACTAGCACTTCTGCTGTGAAGCCTTTGCAGATCCCTTCCGACAGAAGGTCATTCCCTCAGCATTGCCTCTCCAGCATTTTGTTCACAAGTCAATGGACTATGGCAATTCTTGACTAAACATGTGTGATTTTTGTCTATTCACCACAAATCCCAGAAGTTCACAGTATGACATGATCGTCCACTTGCCGGAGGTAGGAATTTGAATTATGTATTGTATTTTAGCAAGGGTCCAACTAAGGAGGCAAAAACTATCCTCAGGTATTTCAAACACAGACAATTTAATATAGCACAGGAAATTGGTCATGCGGGGGACGGAAAAGCTAAAAAGCCAAACAGGAGATAAAGAGGTGACCCAGAAACTGGCGATAGTACACTGCTACCATCCATTTGACTGGAGTGATGGCATTACCAAGGACTGGAAGAACTGTGCTGGGATAGGATCATCACAGTGGCTTCCTGGCGGAAGCTGGGGCCACAGAAGTTAGGGCGTTCCAGGAAAAGAGACAGCTGCTGCCAAAGATAATGCCCAAGGAAGAGCTAGAGAGGAAGGAATACCCTGGCTTCCCCGTGCTTCCCGTCTTCTCTAAGGGCCTCCCATTGGCTGAAGCAAGGCAGATGCCAGGTGCCGAGGCTTCTGGGAAATGTGGACTTCTGCAACAGAGAGCCAAGCAGGAGAAGGGCAGGATGGGAAATAACTGGCAAGCACCTCTCTTGGCTGCTGAGTGAACCTCACCAGCTAGTTGCTATATTCAACAGAACAGCGAGGTATCACAAGTCCTTTAGATGGTAATTATACCTTACCTGTTGGTTTCCTCCATAAGACTGTGAGCTCCTTGGTTCCTCAAAAAATTACAACTAGAAATACCACACGACCCAGTAATTTGAGTATTTACCCAAAGAAAACAAGAACACTAATTTGAAAAGATCTAAGTTTGCTAAGTTTGCTGCAGCATCATTTACAATAGCCAACATATGGAAGCGCCCCAAGTGTCCACTGACAGATGAACAAATAAAGAAGATGTGGTGAATATATACAATGGAATATCACTGAGCCATAAAAAAAGAATGAAATCTTGCCATGTGTGACAATGTGAACAGACCTAGGGGGCATTATGCTAAGTGAAATATACATATTTCATATACATTTCATATACATATGGAATAGGAAAAAACAAATAAACAAGCCAAAACAAAACAAAACAAAACCAAAAAAATCAGACTCATAAATACAGAGAACAAACTGGTGGTTGCCAGAGGGGAGATGGATGGGTGGGGAGAGGTGCAACAGATAAAAAAGTTTAAGGAAATACAAACTTCCGTTATAAAATGATAAGTCAAGAGAAAGAAAAGTACGGCATAGAGAATACAATCAATAATATTGTAGTAACGTTGTTTGGTGACAGATAACTACACTTATGGTGAGCACCGGTTAATATACAGAATTGACAAATCACTATGTTGTACATTTAAAATTAATATAACTCTGTATGTTAATTATACTTCAATTAAAAAAAAAACTATTAAAAAAAAGACTGTGGGTTCCTTAATAGCAGGGACCTTATCTCCATTTGTATCTCAACAGCTAGCGCTGTTAAATGTCCATAAACACTAATCGCCTTGATTTACAATGTATTTTAACTCAGCATTTCCCAAAGCTTATTCTGTTAACCATTAATTCAAAGAGATCTCATTGCCTGTGACAGGTACATAGAACTCTGCCATTCCCAAATAACTCCGTGAATCACAGTGTTAAGTAGATAGTATCTTAGTCCACTGAGGCTGCAATAACAGAATATCACAGGCTGAGTGGCTTATAAACCCCAGAAATTTATTTCCCACAGTCGTGCGGCTAGAAGTCCAAGATGAGAGCACCAGTGTGGCTGGGTGGGGGCCCTCTTCTCAGAGGGAGAAGGAACAAGGAAGCTGCCTGTCTTCCATTACAGGGGCAGTAATCTCCTTCATGAGGGCTCCACCCTCATGACTTCATCACTGTCCCCAAAGCCCCACTCTTACTACCAGCAAAATGGCATTCAGGACCTCAACAAATGAATTGGGGTTAAGGGGGACAACATTTTTCAGACCATAGAAACTGGTTTCTTTATTGCAGAAAATAAACAAAGCTCACTCAGAGCTTTTAAAGTGTGCTTGAGGAAAGACTTGTACTATGCAGCATGATTTCCACACAGATGTCCACAAAACACTTTTTTCTCAAAGGACTAATGTCACACAGGGACATCATAAGGAGACACTGCTTTAAATGTCCTCAGATTCGCAGCATTATTTATTTCACCTCTGAAATAGTTCTGTGAGGTAGGAAAGAACAAGGTCACACCTTATAGATAAAAATGTTGCTAATAAATAATGAAAATGAAATAATACATCATCAAGATTTAACTGAACATGTAAGATGGTATTTGCTATTCTAGTCACTGTGGGACTAAAAGAAAATGCTCTATTTGAAGACATAAGACATACAAGAAAAACAGAGAACTATAACATGGAACTTTCCTTTTATCCAACAATATTTTTAAACATGTTTCAGTACATCTAAGTATTGCCTGATTATTGAAAACATGAGACACATGAAAGGGAAGTTATTTACTAGAGTTATAAGCAGGTTGGTTCTGGAGTTTACATTACTTTTGAGCTTTACAAGCTGTAAAACCAAAACATCAGCTGCTATGACATCTACCATATAAAGAGAAGATAACTAGATCCTCCAATAATTAGACAGCAATATCAATGCACAGAACCAGACCAATGTTGAATCCAACTGCATGATCTTCTCAACATAACCATTTAGAAGTCCCTGGGAAAATCCTAGACCCCTCCCCAGTGAACTCTATTTGTTTCCATCACAAACATTTTAATGATGAAGATTGACAAGTTCAAACATTGTCCTTCTTTTCTATAAAAGATACAAGGTCCTTGGTTTCGTTATCTAAGAAGTATGCCCTCTGGAATTAACATTATCTTTACCCTTAAGAATAGGGCACTTACACTAGAAAACTTTACCAGCAGGTAATAATGAAAGATAACATTCTTCTCTTAAATAATTGTTAAAAGACTGTGGTCAGATGTTTTGGCATCCTCCCCTAATGGCTCTATATGCATATTACATTATTAACATTAACCTGCAATGCATTTTTTAAAAGATTTTATTTATTTATTTATTTGAGAAAGTGAAAGAGTGTGTGCAAGCCAGAGGGGGAAAGTGCAGAGGCAGAGGGAGAAGCAGACTCCCCACTGGGCAGAGCAGGGACCCCAAAATGGGGCTGGATTCCAGGATCCTGGGATCATGACCTGAGCCAAAGCAGACGCTTCACCGACTGAGCCACCCAGGCACCCCTGTAATGCCTTTTTTGAGATTTGGCAAAAGTTGCTAGATCATGTTCCTACCAGTGGTTTTATCGTTCTACAATACAAGTATAAACAGAGGACCAAGGAACAATAAAAAATAATTACCTATGTTAAGAGACATATTATCCACAATGGCAAGATATTCTGAATTCTCCATATGCTACAAGGCATCAGTTCACACTTTACTGTGGGTTAACAGCGTTCACAGCACAAACAATAACTAACGGGATAACTTTGGGCGTCACTCTCTAAATTTCAGTGCTCTCAGCTGTGGAAAAGAATAAATTACCTGCCTCAATGGACTAAAATGAGAACGGAATCAGTTCAGCAGATGACTGGTCCCTTCAGGGTGCTGAGCCCAAATAAATTAAACACTTAATACTATACCCTCCCCATTTGTCCCGGGAGACTAGTCATAGAAAACGTACTGAATGCTCTGTGAGATTTGCTGTCATGAAATGGATTAACTTTCCATAACCCAGTGCTTCTCAAATCAGTTTGTTCCTGCTTGATCTTTCCTGTTAACATCTACTGGTACACCCGGCAATCCATGTTCCTCAGAATGCATGGAGGGTGATACCTTCAGAAGAAAAGATAAACTTCCACGAACAAGTTTTGAACCTGATGCTGGTATTCTTTCTGACTACAACCAGCACACACCGTAAGACAGTCTTGCCAAGCGGGAGGTAGCTGGAGAGGTCAAGTACTCACAGGCACCAATGATGACTGTGTCCCAAGGGCAAATTTCATCATCTCCTGATATCACAGAGGAAGATGCAAAGCTCTCCTAAGTGCGTGTTTTGAGGTTTTTTTTTAAAAATAGGAACGGTTATGAATCGCATTCCTCAGTTTGCTTTCTTTGTGAACGACACACATTTTCACCTGACAGTGAACCAGTGGGCAATCTCTGCGTTAGGGAGGCTAACTAACCCATGCTAACTAACCCTGGCCTCAGCGGTATCATAGCATAGCGCTATGCTAGCTGGCGGTGACAAAGGGAAGTAGACTAAAAATCAAGTGACTCTCTTGGAAAGACTTTACTTTGCATAAAGTAAATGAAGACTTAGACCCTGTCAAAACCATCAATCTAAATAATTCTAGGTTAAAAGTCTTGCCTAGCAGGCACGATAGGCCACGTGCGGCGGATAACCATTTCCTCCATCATTTTAACCAATTATTATCATTAGCATTTTTTTTCACAAATACAAACTTGGGAAGTAAAATACCTATCATCCAAAATAGGTAAAAACGGAATACACTTGGCAGTGAAGACACCAGAGAGCCCAGTACACTGGCAGAGAACATAAACCAGCAACAATGCACTCTCCAGCTGAAGGAGGAAAACAGGGCACAGAAAATGACAGCAGGTGTGTAATTTGCAGGTGGAGTCACAAATCAAAATAGTCTTTATCTAAGCACAGTGTGGAAAAGATTTGGTCTTTTTGCTTTCTGAGTGTATACACAGAGCTGACTATCCATCAGGAATGCCCCAAATCTCTAAGATCAGGGAGAACACAGCTAGAAACTGGTCTGCTCCGACAATGGTTGTGATATCTTGCTGCTTCTGTCATATGATCCCCAAAATAACTATGGATAGAAAGAGATTGATAGTCATACTTAGGTTATCAGGCCCCCAATACCGGGATCATATGAGATTTGAAGTGAATAAAATTCGTTCCTGTTTCCCAAAATGCAGCCTGAGGGCCATCTGCATTCTAGAACCTCGAGGGGAAGCTGTTGAAACAGCTTCACCAGGCCCCACCCAGACCTGCCTACGAATCATTCTCTGGGACAGAGCGGGAGTCTCCCTGAGAAATGAACTCCTAGGGCACTTTTAGGTCTACTAGAGTATTAAAAGAATATGGTATTGAATTTTGATGTCAGTGATTGATATGGAGAACTTGAAAGCTTTCTACAAAAGTTTGAAAACCATCAAAAACTTTCCAAAGGAAGCCTTAGAAGTACAAGTATTTCTGGGCAAAAAGAAAAAAAAAAGTAGGTAGAAGAAAACTGGTGGGACTCCTGGGTGGCTCAGTCAGTTAAGCGTCTGCCTTCAGCTCAGGACATGATCCCAGGGTTCTGGGATTGAGTCCTGTATCTGGATCCCTGCCTCCCTCTCCCTCTGCCACTCCCCCTGCTTGTGTTCTCATTCTCACTCTCTCAAATCTCACTCTCACTCTCTCAAATAAATAAATAAAATCTTGAAGAAGAAGAAGAAAACTGGTGACCATGGCTGTTTGAAAATATAATTTTAACATATTAAATACAAATATAAAATTTGGTATTTAGGTTTTATGAAAGATCAGCTAATTCATTGACATCCCTGCCTTTAAGGAGTCCAGAGCTCAAAGCGACTGGTACCTGAGGCGTTTGCTGTGGGTTGGCCCCACTGCTGCTCCCTCTCGCCCCTCCCTGGCTGCCAAAGGCTGGCTCTCGTGGCCACACTGCCTAGCTTCCATCCGCAGCCCGTTCCTCGTGATGAGCAATGTATGTGGGACATATGACTGTGTGGAAAGGAGTGTCTGTGGCCCTAGAAAGCACCACTCTTCAAGAGTGCATCATCTTTTCCCCTAGAGATGTCTAAGATCAGGAGGCCCTTTCCTTAGAGACCACTAAAGTGCCATCTCGCCGCCCAGCAGAAGCTCTGACCGGCTGGTTGCGGAGTGTCCTCCCGGCCTAGTCATTCCACTTTTACAAGACACACGTGGCTTTCTGGAATCAGCCAAGGGCTGTCTTCACCCATCTCTCCAGTCTGCAATATGGTTTTCATGTCTTTCAGTGAGCAATTCATGACTGAAAATCCAGAGGGTATATGAAGGTCTTATTTTGAGGTCCACATCTATAAAATCTTGTTTTGGTCATAGGGCAGTAGCAAATAAAAGAATATATGTATACACACACACACACACACACATATATATATATAAATATATGTATATAAATATACATTTTATATATATATATTTTAAATATATATAAATATATATAAAATTTACATAATACAATTCTGTATATAGTATGTACTAAGATAGAGAACTTAAGGAAAACGATTTCCTGTGACAAAAACAGGGAGAGATAGAACAAGGATGTCCTTAGCCAACATGACACTACGTATCTTTCCACAGTCCAATTACAGAACTTTATATTGGATTATAACACAAGTAAACAAACATTAACTAACTTCTGAAAGTAAACAATCTCCAAGAAGTCATATGTTTCTAAAACACGAAATGATTAACTTAGAACAGGGTTCTCGAGCTGGGGGCTCAGAACCAGCATCATCTGGAAACTAGTTAGAAATGCAAAGTATCAGGCCCCTCCCAAGCCAATGGAATCAGAGTCCCTGGGTGGGCCCCAGGAGTCTGTGTCTTAAAAGCCCTGAGTGGTCCTGATGCAGGGTAAAGTTTGGGAACCATAGGCTCAGAACTCAAGACAACTTCCCTGGTCTTTCCTTCTTCGTTGGAGGGGAGCTGAACGGAGCAGGAGTACAGTAGGAAGCAATGCACGAGGCGTAGCTTAAAGAGGAGCAAAAAGACCCCTGCCTGCTCTCCCAGCTGGCCTCAGAAGTCTCTGGATTTCTTAAAAATCAGAGCAGCTTCTTTCCATTCATCATGGTCACTAAAAAGCCACTAGGCCCATGAATATGCCAGCACTCCTCCTTTATCTTATTCCTTAGCCGTCACTTGACAGATAGCCAGAAAGGAGGAGAAGCACACGATGGCATATCACATGACAAGTCAGGTTTAAAGGGGAGCGAGGGAAGGAGAGTTGCGAGCCCTCATCCTAGAGGGATGACAGACAGGTCCAGGTGGGACCCTACCGTGAAGAGATCTGGAAAGGCTTTCCACACACAGAACAAGGGATGCTCAAAGAAACGCTCCGTCATCGTTACTGTCTTCAGGAGCACGTAATTAACAATCAATTAGTTGAGAACATGGTCTCCCCTGGCTTCCTTAACAGAACACCTTCCAAACTGCAAGGGTCGCTGTTGGCTACTAATTAGCACTCTCTACCCATTTTATACGCATACGTGATGCAGGTTCAAGCTAAATGTGGAACAGTAGAAATCTGGGACTCCCTTCCGTGCCCCTTTATCCCAGCAGCAGCAGTGGCTTCTTAGGACGAGAGACACACAGACTCTGACATTCACAAGCACCAGCCAGAGAACTTACAGACAGACCCGTTCTGTCTTCACCATGTTGCCCCATGTTAAATTTACAGAGCACGCAAATAAGGCATTTCCTAACACATGCATTTTAAGTGTGATACTGACACTTAAAAATTTTGTGGAAGGACTTCATGACAACAAGCAGTACCTGAAAGCACATAATTGTGTACTTAGCAAACGCACCCAACACGGAAACCTGCTTTCTCCTAGCGCCATCACTATCAGATACGCATGGACGCGCTTTTATCATACACTCTGTCTCTCCGAGGGCGTTTGAAAAACTCAGCCAAGGCCAGTCTGTAAAAATTCTGACAGAAACATGACTTCCAACGTAAGACGGAGAAGTGGCAATTAAAGTTTCTGTACAAGTTGCCCCAAGAAGAGCACGAGTCACTGATTCCTTGAAGTACTCCTCTATGGGGCGAAAATGTCATTCGCGACCGTCCTGTCTTGCCTCGCTCTGCCAGCTGACAGGTGACATTTTAACCTCTAACCGACCACAGCAAGACAACTCAAAATTAAGGTTGACACTTTGTCCTTTAACTAGTTCCAAAGTACTGCAGGGGCTTTACTGCCTGATGTTACACCGTATGTGCAAACTCTAGACACAGCAGGCAGGGGTAAGCAGGACGCCTCTGTACTCTGCCATTCTCCTGCTTCCTGTTGTTTTTGGAGCAGCCCTAACTTTAGCTAAACATAACCCTTCTGGGTGAATCATTTTTAGTAAGAGAATCCGCCTTATAGCAGAGCTCGCTGTATGCAGTCTGTATTTCGGAAGCAGGGCCATCTACGGAAGGCTTAAGAACTCATTGGTTTGATATTTTGCAGTCTTTATGAAACCCGCCCAGTTTATGAAAAATTTCATAGAACAAAATTACTGACCATTGAAGTTTTTATGCATAAGACCCCAAATCATTATGGAGTGAGTAACAGGAAGAATTCTTTTTGAAGTTTCCTCTTCCCCCAACTTGTCTACCATTAAGCAATAGTGACGGGAGACAGATTTTTCAAAGCCTTTTTCAGAACTCGGGTAGTTTTTTCATTCTAAATTTACTCTAAATCTTGATTAACAGGATGTATTTACTTACTTGTGCCCTCAAGAGGTTTGATTCAGAAAAAAACTATTTTAGGTTTTACGTTCATTATTTTTTTTCCAGGTAGGAGAAATACATATGAGAAAGGAGAGGATATCAACTGCTGATAATAAACTATATCCTTAGCTTAAGGTCAGTGACTCTCGCCAAGCAGAGTACATGAAAAGCATGTACAAAGGGGGGAAAAGTTCCTTTTAAAAACATACCTAACTTCCCCAGTGATCTTTCCCCTTGAGTTTTCTGTAAAATAGAACATTTAGCTCTGTATCATTCAAAAAAATCTATATGTATCTTAGGGAGGGGAGCATAAATCTCATGGGTCTCAGATTCACTTCCTGTTGCCTTCCTTCATGATACATTTAAAGATAATCAATAAAAACTGATTTCTCTTTGTAAGCATTTTTCTGTTCTGCCAGAAATAATGGTAGTCCCCACCCTAAAGTGACGGAAAAATGGAAAGTAATGTTTATCATAAGAGGAGAAAAAGAAACTGCCTAAGCATTTTTCCTGAGCGTGAAACACAAACAGCAAATCAAGTTTACTCTTAAAGAAAAACAAATTTTAAATACTCCCAGCACTAATTCTATTTCTGAAATCTGTGGTATCAAAAAGTTTTCAAGTTCTGGATTTATATCTTGGCTTTCAACAACCTTCTTGTGTTCTCTAATCGTTTTACTACATTTCTATATGAATATAAATATATATATGTATACATATTTTTTTCACATATACACAAACACACACATATATATGTATCTCATTCACATGACTTCAGCTCAATGTTGAACACTGAAACACCAAAGAAAGGACAGCTAAGTCCCCCAGACCGACTCCCAGGGCAGAGTGCGATGCAAACCTTCAGGGAAAAACACAGATGAGAACAATATTAATCCAGTAGAGGAATAAAGACCTGCAAGCACACTGTTATTTGTTTTAAAACACAAATATTTTTTTCCCCGTGTTTTAGCACAAGGATTTTCTTATCCAAAATGTTACTTGAAAGTGTTCTATTAAATAACCCGCAATCATCTGTTGGGGTTTCTCCAACAGGGTCTATCTGAGAACTATCCTTTTAATTTCTTTTTCTTCTTCTGGATTCTTCTGAATTCTTCACAAAAAGACTGTAAGAAAACCCCACATGGAAGAGGAATAGACTTTTACTTTGTAATGAAGTTACAAATACATTTTATATGTTTTCCTGGCTTCCTATTTCCCTTCATTCTGTGCTATCTACAGGTTGTCATATTTTACCAGGATGGACTATAAATCAGGCTAGTTCAGCCTGTCAGTTTGAAGAACAGAGGTGAAAAGCAAAGTGGAAAATATATAAAGTATAATTAAAACCATATGACCAGAGATACTGAAGTAATACTTGTTGGAGGAAACCCAAGTAAAAATCAAACCTTTTCTGGTGTTAGTGAGACTCTCCAGTCCATTTGGGACAAGCACTCAGTATTTGCTTTTTTTTTTTTTTCTTCACAGCAAGAGCATCCAGGGAAGTTAAATCCTAACAAGATAATTAAGCCTATGGCTGTATTTATAGCGGAATGTAATCCATAGTTGTTCATGTAAAACTGATCTCTCATTTAAAACCATAATCATTTATTTAGAAATATAGTTTAAGATTCATCAAGGGTCAATTTTATGCCTGCCAAAGAGTATTAAAGGCTTATGACAGCAATGTTGATTCAAAAAGCTTTTCAACTTTTTATCTCTAAAGACCTAAAGATGCCAGTAAGACACAGATAATCTAATTGCTTACCGTGGAACAAGGAGAGCAGGAAGTTATAAAATCTAAACTATCTCCCCTACTACATTATAAACAATCTCCAGGTTGCCACCTCATTCGGGTTGTACTTGGCAGGCCAATGACATATATATGCCTAAAGATGTACAGAAATTAAGATCTCTTCAAGTTATAAAGCAATTCTGATTTAAAAAAAAAAAAAACCAAACTTTGACTTTGGCAGTCTATCACCAAAGCCACCCCATGTCTATTTCTCCAGAGCATTCCAAGTGCCAGTTATAAGGATTTCGGCAGACAAAAGGAACATAATTTTCAATACTGCTTTGGGATTCCAGTAAACAAGTCAAACTGAATAAGTCACTTACCCCCCAGAAACTGAATTCCTCCAGCCACTCTTCCCACTGTCCTGGAGATGAGCTCCGACACACAGCAACCCATGAGGGCGGTGAGGGCCACCAGGAGGAGGAGGCCACAGCCCAGGCCTGTGACAATGGTACAGATCCTCCATTCCGCACTGGGGATGCCCTGGAAGGAGGCGTAACGCCCGCACTCTTCCACCATCACCATCATCTGCCGGCTCTCATCGTGGACAGGATAGGAGCACCTCCGGAAAGTACCGAAGGACACAGACTTGCCCAGCTGTGATCCCCAAAGCCAGTAAGGCATGAAGAACCCCACACAGGAGGTGGCAGCACAAAGAAAGGAGAGCAAAGCCCAGATCACCCCGGTACAAGTCAGGCTGGATGCCATCTTTCAACAGGGCAACGGGGACCGGCAGTAACTGTTTAGGACGTCAGGAGCCAGGGATGGCGTGAAACCACCAGGCAAGGGCTGACAGTCCACACTTCTGTAATGGGGGATGTCTAGCGACAGAATGGATCTTCAGTCTTCCTGACCATCAACTTCCCATTCTCTGTAGTAAGGACGATGGTCCCTGGCAAAACAATAATAAATGTTAAAAGTGAAATGTTTTTAGAGCAGCAATAACACCGGTGTAGTTGGGCTGCAACTCTTAATGAATAAACATTCAAACTTGCCCCAACACTTCAAAAGTGCGAAGACCTCATTCTCTCTAGAAACTTCTCTACCATTCAAGTTTTGTGAAACTAGCTCAAAGCTTTTTCATGTCTTTATCTCCTGTAAATGCTCCCAAATTAACTCTGACAGCTATTTACTTAAAGAAATGCATGGCTTCTGTTTGCCAAGTCAGTGAATTCATTTCACATGCTCACAAGGAAAAGTAATGTAGCATTTTTACTGGCAGTAAACATGATTCCAAATATTAAAATAAAGTGAATCATACCATGGTTTGTTTATTTGGCTTGCAAGTTCATGCTGATAATTTGTAGCAACTTTTCCGTGTCCCTTTAGGTGCATTAACTCTGCACGAGCCCAAACAAAATAATTAGGATAATTTTCACAGCGGCAGAGCACCATAAATTCAACAAGTACTATAGTCTGTCTAGGCACACAGAATGGATGGAACTATTAGGCACTCCCTGTACTCCTTCAGTAGTATTTGTGAATTCCTTCAGTTTTAACTCCCTTTCTCCTAGTGGAAATGAAAGAAAGCCAGTGTAGGGCTTCCTTCTGATTCATGGGTTCTAATAAAAAATTAGTAGGACTATCCCGCGGAACGATTGTCAGTGTCTAATCTGAAAAGTAATCCGCACTTTCTAGTACTCCACATGGAACCCCAGTCATTCAAAGAGTTCAATGCGCCTTGACTTCCAGCCCTCCCTTCTCTCAAAAGGAGTTCTTGAACCATTTCCCACACTTTCCATAAAGAAAGGAATACAGAAGCAGCCCATGCACCCCACGGTTCCATTCCCAGAACCTATAACTCCAGTTTTTCAGTATCCACAGCAAATTCGCTCTCCCTCGCCTCTCCCGTACCCAGCCCTCGCCCCTTCAGTGTTCTCTCCACCCGCCGGCCCAGTTCCAGCCCAGTGTGTCACTGCGGGGGAGCTTCAACTACTCTTTTTTTTTTTTTTTTTTAATCTTGTCAACTGCAGTCAGCGTCAGCGTTAGCCGCTGAACTTGGTCTGCCTGGGCCATGAGGCTGGGGGAGGTTGCGGGGGGCGGTCTGGGGGTTGGAAGGCCCTCGTCTGCAGCTAGGGTTTGGAGCCCCGAGGGGAGGGCAAGCCCACAGTGGGCCCCTCGCAGTGGCCCCACCCCGGACGACACCCTGTGCTCCTGGAGCCCCGAGTGGGGAGAGGGGCATTTTCCGGCCGGCCCGCGCGCAGGGAGGGGAAAGCACGGGAAGGCAGCACCCCCCGGAGGCAGCCGCCTACAGCGGAGGCGGCGGCCGGGAGAGCTGACCGCGCGGCGGGGCTCAGGAAGTGCGGAGCCGGGAGCAGCCAGACTCGGTCGGCGGGGGGCCGGGGGGCGCGGGGAGAGAGCGCAGTCCGCGGCGCCGGGCAGCCAGCGCTCTACTCACTCTCACGGCTGGCGGGCGGCGGCCGGGGCGCGCGCTCAACTTGCTGTCTTCCGCGGGCGGAACATCCACGGCGCCCAGCGCGTCCTTCCTCTTCGCCGCTGTCCCTCACAGCCGCGGCCACCCCGGGGCGGAGAGCGGCGTCCGGCCGGAGGCGGAGGGTCTCCCCAAGGCCGGGCTGCGCCGCCACCCGCGCAGCCCCCGCTGCCCGCGCTCTCCTGCGGTAGCTCGGGCGGAGCGCGGTGGCCACGCGCGGGGCGCCCGGGCTCTCACGCAGAGGAACAGAGCTCCCTTTGGCAGGCGAGGCGCGCACCGCCTCCTCCCCTCGGCGGCCCGGCCCTCCTCTTTCTCTTGTCCCCACCCCCTCGCGCCCGGGGACCCACGGCCGGCGGAATGGGGACGCGGCGCGACAGACCGGGACCCGGGAGTCCCCGCCCGTCCCGGGGGGGCAGCTCTGGCGACTCCCCCAGCCCGAGCCCCCCGCCGCCCTCCCCTCTTGGCGGCTCCTGCCAAGGGGAGGGCGGGGAGGCACGCAGACCCAGTAGGGGAGAAAGTTGCCGGTCTTGTCGGTGCTCCCGAGGGGCTGCGAAGACCAGACACGTTCCCTGGTTGCCTTTCTGGGGATGGGGTTTTCGGCTTAAGCGCCCATTTCCTACCGGAGATGCAGATGAAAAAGAGCGTCTCAACACTGGGCAAAGTGACCCTTTGGAGCTTTGAGGAGGTCATTGGGATGGGGTCACTTTGGAAGGAGTGAGAAAAGCCAGTGTGGACTGAGAGAGATAAGAACGGGAAGCCTAAGCTCAGGGATTCTGTAGGGCAAGCGTCTTTCCAGACAGGCCAGGGAGAAGGCAGGGGGAGACTTCCAGCGAGCAAGCCTCTCCCCAGAGATACCCTTTCTGGGAACCTCTTTCAAGCCATTGTATTCTCTCCCTCTGTATCTCTCCCTCCCTCTCTCTTTCCTTTTTTCTCTTTCTCTTTCTGCCTCTCTTTCCCTCTCCCTCTCCGACCTCCTCCCCTCCTTCCCTTCCCTTCCATCTCTCCATCCAATCACTCTTGGAATCAATACCATTAGATTTCTGTCTTAGCTTATCCTTCTCGCTCACCTCTTTGGAAGTTGAGAGCTACATTCAGTAGAGGACTGTGGGAGTCTCTGTTGAAGACCATATTTGAAGAACCCCGCCGTGTAGGAATAGCAGTATGTGAAGCAGATACTTTCCGGGATAGTCTGTGAAGTGCTTTTTCAAAGGAGTTAGAAGTAATAAATGGGTAGGTATATATAATGTTTCATAGTACATTTTCAAACTGCGTCATTTTAGTTAGCCATAATGGTGGACATTCTTCCTGCAACTACAGCTGGAGATACATGTTCTCTCATTATGATATTGAAAGGACTTGAGTAATCTGTTGGGTTCTGATTATCATGAGGAGGGAGGTGCTACTAGCATCTAGTGGTTAGAGGCCAGGGGTGCTGCTAAACACCTTGCAATGCACAGGACAACCTCTCAGAATTACTCAGACCAAAAGGTAAATAGTGCTAAGGTTAAGAAAACCTGTTTCAGTGAAATGTCAGGTGGTTCCCTGTTCCCCTGTAGCTCATCCCTGAAATCCCAGGTTCAGAATCCCTGATTCAAGTGATTTAAATTGTCTCATACAAATCACTGGTTACTTAGCTCTGGGATGGCTCAAATGATGGGTCTGACTTCCAGTTAGTGCCACGCCCATAGCTATTACCCAGAGTTTTCAGATATATAATGTGAAGGTAGAAGATAGAACCTTATAAAGACAAAATTACAGTCATGAAATTTGGCCTCACCCTCCACACAACCTGCTGGGGAAACTGGTCCAGGATATTTCTCACGTCGGGAAGAGTTTTAAGCACTGAGGTGGATGGCTGGGATCACATCCTTGCTGTGTCAATCCCTATACTAACTTTTCTTATTAGACTACTTTATCTAGTCCTCAAAAAAGAAGAGGAAAAAAAACTATGAAGAAGGTGTAATTATTATTTTACAGAGAGGTTATGTACTTTGTCTGAGAACTTACAACTAAAATGCGGGCTTTAAAATAACTCATGGGCGCCTGGGTGGCTCAGTTGGTTGAGCAACTACCTTTGGTTTGGGTTGTGGTCCTGGGGTCCTGGGTTTGCGTCCCACATTGAGCTCCCCCTGCTCTGCGGGGAGCCTGCTTCTCCTTCTTCTGTCTGCCACTCCCCCCTGCTTGTGTGCTCTCTCTCTGTCAAATAAATACATAAAATCTTTAAAATAAAATAAAATAAAACAACTCATTATCTGCATCCTATTAAATAGAACAAAATGCTACTGGAGAGATTCCGCCTAAAATGAAAAAGAAGATAGAGGAAGAGGTTGAATTTTTAAAAGATTTATTAGGATGCATATATCAATTATTTGTGAAAGCATAGTATGTTATATAGTAGGACTCAAATTTCTTTTTTTTAAAAGATTTTTATTTATTTATTTGACAGAGATCACAAGCAGGCAGAGAGGCAGGCAGAGAGAGAAAGAAGGGAAGCAGAGAGCCCGATGCGGGGCTCTATCCCAGAACCCTGGGATCATGACCTGAGCTTAAGGCAGAGGCTTTAACCCACTGAGCCACCCAGGTGCCCCAGGACTCAAATTTCTAAACTAGATGAATGCATTTGGACAAATGGTGACCTTTCTGAGCCAGAGTTCTCTCATTTGTAAAAAGAGACTGTAATAGATGGTTTTATAAATTTTAATTTAGTGAAGGAGGAGGCAGGGGAAGGGCAGAGGGAGAGCGAGACTCTCAAGCAGACTCTGTGCTGAGCAATATTCAGCTGACTGAGCACCTAGGTGCGCCTATAATAGATGGTTTTTAACATTGTCCTAGCTCATGACTTCTAGCATCATGATCACAGAAGTATTCATATATTTGAGAAGGAGTCTGAGAGTCATCTGATTTTGCTTAAGTACATTTAACAGATGAGGAAGCGGGGGCTCAGAATCCTTCTGGTGTGTTAACCAAAGCTGAGCCTAGAATCCATGTATCCTGATTTCCCTTCTCATTCCACCATGTAATTATGTCCCCAAACTATAAAATCTTCTGAATTACTCCTTGGGTTCTTGTGTGTATACTTTATAGGCAAAATGCATTGTAATATCTTTAAAACCCTTGTATTAAATTTGCACCTTCAAAGGATCTTTAAATTATCTCCCAGCCGGAAGTTCCCACATAGCAGAGGCGGCTTGTACCTCTTACTCCAGGTTTGAGTTTCTAGTACATTTGGATAGTTGTCTTGTTGAGTCACAAGATGAGATCAGGAAGCTGTAGAGCATCTGACAATGCTCTTGGTTGGCGATCCAAGATTAAGTCCCAACTCCTTGTCCTTGTAGGTAAATACCTCCCTTCCAACATCCTTAAAGCTAGTGGTGATCACGTGATCTTTTTAGCTAATGAGTCTACTGAGGAAGCCTCAGGGAAGATTGTATTCTCTGATAAAGGAGAACAGCTGTCTTCGGACACATTCTTGAAGGATGAGGTGTTTGAATCTGTGGCAGCCTTCTCACAACCATGAGGAGAATCAGAGACAGAATCCCAGGTGGAACTACACACCTCCTTTTGAAATTTTTAAAAGTAAATTATAGATTGTTAATATGGTTTAAATCACTGTTATTTGAATCTTCTGCTTGTAGTAGCTGAAAGCATTCCTAATCGATGAAGTGCCATACAGATAAGACATATGCTCAATGACAGGAAACCCAGCATGGTATCTGAGTGCTTCGCAGTTAAAGATAAATACTCAATAATTGAACATTAACTGGGAGAAATAATGAACAAATCAATATCATTGTGATTATGATCCTTGTTCCAGTGCAGCCTACAGAGCGCGTATTTAATTTTTAAACAAATAGGGTGTGCTATGTAAAATTAAGGAAGAAGTAGGATAGCGGGATAGAGGAAACGCCATGGAATCAATCACTTCTGACTATACGGGAGATGTTGGAAAGGGACCTCTTCAGTTGATGTTTGTGATAAAAGCTACAGTTAGGCTCATACAATGCCCATTTCCAACCTCTTCTTCTTTCTCTTTCTCTGCAACAGAAGCAGTGAAGGCTAAAATCTCCATTCCCCAGCCTCCCTTGATGTCTGAGTGGCCATGTGATGGTGCTGGCCATCGGTGAAAGTGGAGTGGTGCCGCACCCCTCTCCTCGCCCCCTCCCCGCCGCCCCATACGCTTCCTCTTTCTTCCAGCCTTGAAAACAGATGTGATGGCACCTAGAAGCACAGAAGCCATTCTTCAGCCATGAGGTGAGAAGGATGATGACAAAAGCCAACACACTAAGAACGATGGAGTAAAATGGCGCCAAGAGTCTGGATGCTTGGTCTTTTCACTGGGCCGCTCTGTTATCCCCAGGCACCCTTACCTGTTTAGCTGGCAACAAACAGGCACCCACTAGACTACTGAAATGACCTGCTCTCTTGCAGTCCAGAAGCCAGCACCAAGGGAAGGTGGATTAGACCAAGGGTGAGGGGCCACGAAGCAGAAGAAAGAAAGAGTGCTGGGGCACCATTCTTTCTCTGGCAAACGGTGGCTACAGTTGGCATGCATTGTCTATGGCATGTATTGGAAAAGGTGTGGACCCTTCTTAAAGTCTGGCGAGAGAAACAGGAATAGCCATGAACACACTTTACAAAATAGCTCCCCTTAAAGTCCTAACCTTGAGAAATTTAAGAAAGACAGAAATTCTCAGCATTATCAAATGACCTTCCATGAGAAGGACCTCTGAATACAGGCCAGCAAGAGAGAGATGCGGAAAGGTATAGTATGTAAAAGAGAATTAGGGCATAATGAAAGCCAGGCTCTAAATACTAAATAGAGCCCGGGAAGAGAGATTTCTTTAACTGCTCCTGGTCTAGAGCTGATCAGTTCTGTATCAGAATACGTCATTTGTTCCTCCACAGAGGCACTGAAAAGAGGCTCCACTAGCTGAAAACTCATCACAGTGCTCAGGACAGAGGATGTAAAGTAAACAATTGGAGAGCATGGTAAGTTCATTCTTTTGGCCACTTCTTTCCTCTGTTCATTCCTAAACTACCCTTGCCCCTCATGAATCTCTTCTCTCTCTTTTTTAAGAGTTTGTTTCTTTATTAGAGAGAGAGCGCGTGTGTGCACACACACGCATAAGGGTTGGAGGGGCAGAGGGAGAAGCAGACTCCCTGCTGAGCAGGAAGCCCAAGGCGGGGCTCCATCCCAGGGCCCCAGGATCATGACCTGAGCCAAAGGCAGACGCTTTACCGGCTAAGCCACCCAATGCCCCATGAATCTCTTCTCAAGACAAATTTAAATGGGTATTGCTATGGTATTTTACTGCATTGTGTCCATCTTGTATAGAGGGGGGAAAAAAAACAAAACCATCTCACAAGACAAGTGAACTCTCAGGTTTCCTGGTCTCCATTTCAAGTAGTCTCGGAGTGAGATCATGGATTGCTTTTAGAATACTTTTTCTCTCTGCGTACATGGTTATGCATACATTTACCATAGCTGCCCTGACATCCTATTAAAGGAGGTTGCCTATTTCATTTTCTATGAGCTTTCTGTCATGTGTTTGATAGACTCAAGGCCTGTCTTCTGTAGAAATTGTGTCTAGTTATGTACAATTCTAAACATAGTGATTTGTATGACGGTATTCCTCAAGAACTCTCATGGAAATAAGGTGCATAGAGTCCATGGTCTGCTCCCAGGGGTGCTGTCTGCATTATTCATTTAAAGTTTGCAAACTAGTTTGGCAATCTAAAGTGCCATATAATTTCTCTATATTATTCTTTTATGAATTAAAGCAGCATACAAATTTTAAATCAATAACTTATTCATAAGAAGCAAAAAATGTGAAGTGTTAAATCGTACTTTACATAGCAAATATTTCACATTAAGCCATCAAAATGGAAAGTGTCCATAATACGTTATATATATTTTTTGCTAAATGACCCAGTAAGCATTTTCAAGTAGTACATGATTATGTTTAATATTGAATCAGTGTCATGCGTTTGCTACTTTTAAATTCTTCTTTTTTTCTTTTTGTATCAAAAATCATCTCGGGCTTTTTCAGTGTTATGACTATGTCTTATGGGTTTTTAAAATTTTCCCAGAACATGTAGAAAGAGGAGTATAATGAGTTCTATAGAGAGAGGTAAGAATTTTTTTGTAATAATATTTGCTGCCAATCACTGATACCTTCTGAGAAATTTCACAAAGATGTGTTTCTGCAGCATTTTAAATTTGTAAATCCTCCCTTCATCAAAATAAGATGCAAGTATTAAATATACTAATAGAGTGATCTAAGAGAAGAAAACCAAAACTTAAACAGTTAACTTAGTATTATAACACAGAGAAGTTAACAAACTCTGGTTTTCCTAAAGTACATAATTTCACATTATAGCCATTGTGAAATGGTAGAGAAGACATGCTTTTCCCCTATTTTTCTAGATTTTTTCCTCAGGAGAAATTTTTCTTAAATGCACCTGGTCTCTCTCCACTCATCCAAGCAGCTGCAGTAATTGGAGGCTCGGGGGGAACCCCTTTTGTGTGCTCGGTTAGGGCCGCCCTTACCTCATGGGTGAATGTCCCACACAGGGCAAGACTCGAGAAAGGCAGAGCCTGGGAGAGCTGGCAAATCTGCTGAGCTCTGGGGCCCACTTAGCAGGCCCGTTTGCCCCTCACTAAGCTACATCCTTCACTTTAGCATCCATTAGTAATAGCCATGATTTTTTGGTCTCCATCTGCCACTTTTTCCCCTTCATTTGTCCAGATTGCATTGGGGAAGAGATGGACTATTTATTGGCCCCTGTCAGAGATCCTAATAGGAACATCACAAACTGAACATAAGCATGTTGAAATACTAATTAAATATGACTATTCTGTGACCAGTAACGGCAGCAACACCGGGTCTGTACTAACGGGGTCAGGAGAAAAGACAGGAGCTGACTTCAGCAGTCAGCCGTGAGCTGAACTATCAAAGATGGTGTCTGGTTGACTTGCGAGCTCGAGTACTTGTACACGTGTGGATGAAGGAAGAATGCTGTTTGGCTACTTACGCCTTCCAAAGATCAATGTCCCTGTGGGTTAAAAGCTGAAGAACATGGGCGAGGTGACAAGCAGCAGAAGACACAAGAATAAAAATAGAATTAAGAGCAGTCTACAACATCAACCATTTCAGCAGACAGACATTAGAAGTGTTGGTGGGGGTACTAACAGCAGTGGGGAGGGAGGAGAGAGAGGAAGGAGGAAGAGGGCAGGAGAGGGAGTGGGGAGGAGAGCAACAGAGATAGGGAAAGGCAGAGAGAAATAGAAGACAATGGCTCTGTTCTGGTTTTATTGTTTTGCTTCGTTTCCAGGGAGAGAGGCGTGAATAGGACTTCTGTGTCCTCTACCTTGAAGGCACAGGCATGGGGTTCTTGCCATGTCTGGTGCGGGCTGGGAAAATATAGACCCCACGGCTCAATCATTACTTCGTGAGGAGTTGTGTGCCAGGAAAAGGACATGTCAGCTAGGAAGCACTAGCAGTCAAAGGGCCTTCGCTCCGTGCAGGGAAAGGAGGGCTGTGTTTCCCAGCCCTCTGTCAGCTCCTACAGTAACAACCCGCTATCGTAACTGATATTTGATATGATGCCTTTTCCAAGTGCCCAATCAGCCAGTCCTTCCTCCATGCTTCCGACCAATGTATACCTCTTCTACTACAGAGCTTACAACAATGCATTATCATTATTTGGTTGTGAATGCATACCCCAGACCGATCGTGAGCTCCTCAAGGCCTGCCTTACTCAGCCTTTCAAGCACATAGCAGGTGCTTACAGTGTTGGGCCTAAAATTTCATAGGCTGCGTTGATATCTTGGAGACTTGGTAGGCCCCAAAGGCCTGGCTGTGAGTCCTGTACTCCTTTTTTTTTTTTTTAAGATTGTATTTATTTATTTGACAGATCACAAGTAGGCAGAGAGGCAGGCAGAGAGAGCGAGAGGAGGAAGAAGGCTCCCCGCTGAGCAGAAAGCCCGATGCGGGGTTCAATGTCAGGACCCGGGATCATGACCTGAGCTGAAGGCAGAGGTTTTAACCCACTGAGCCACCCAGGTGCCCCTGTGAGTCCTGTACTCTTGCCAGATGTGCCTCACACCCAGAAGGAGAAGTTGCTCTCCTGACCCATTTCTCTGTTAGCTAAACCAGCTGCACCTCATGGGGTCCTCAACCTAAGGGCTCTCAGCTCCCTTCCAGCCCACAGAATTATACAAACAAGTTAATCGCATCCTCCTGCAGGAACCCAGGGCACTTCCCCCTCTCCTTACTCCAAGCCTTACCTCCCACTGCCCCTGCTGGTTCAGTCTGCTCCCAGGTACAGCCCAAGTGTGGCCCACACCCCGCCTGGTAGGATCCTCCTCCCCCAGCCTGTGTGTTGATTGACCAATAAACTTCTGTCATCTCATCCAGCCGGTGCCAGGTGTTAGGTGTTCACCATCTCATGCTACTTATGGTGAGGGTCCCTACTCATCAATGAGATGATCAGAAAGTGCTGAATAAACACTTGATAAAAAAATACCTGATACCATGATTGATGGGATACCATCATATCATCAAAAAAGATGATAGGGGCGCCTGGGTGGCTCAGTCGGTTAAGCATCTGACTCTTGGTTTCGGCTCAGGTCATGACCTCAGGGGTCATGGGATCAGGTGGCACATCAGTCTTCCCGCTCAGCATGGAGTCTGCTTGAGATTCTCTCTCTCCCTCTCCCTTTGCCCTTCCCACTCATGCTCTCTCTCTCTTTCAAATAAATAAATCTTTAAAAAAAAAGACTACATTATACATCTTTTTTTTTTTAAGATTTTATTTATTTATTTGAGAGAGAGAGAGATCACAAGTAGACAGAGAGGCAGGCAGAGAGAGGAAGGGAAGAAGGCTCCCTGCTGAGCAGACAGCCCGATGCGGGGCTCCATCCCAGGACCCTGAGATCATGACCTGAGCCAAAGGCAGAGGCTTAACCCACTGAGCCACCCAGGTGCCCCCATCTTTTGTTTTTTTAAAAGGTACTAAATTTTAGGATGTGCTTTGGAAACATTTCCATTCTACAACAACCGAAATTTCAGAATGTGAAATCCTTCGATATCTACAAATATATTAACCACATCAGCCACTCCTTGTTTATTGCAGGTAAAGTTTTTACTGATGTAACAGATAAGCAATTATTTATAGTATGACTGAGGGACTTTTTTCATTGGGCTTATCTGTGTACCCCTGATCTGCCTCAAATAACCCAGATCACTTCCAGAATTAAAATGCTTAATAGAAGCAAAAGGCAGTTATCAATCGAATGAGGTCTCTGAAACACAGAATGACTAAATCCAACCCATTGGACAGAAAAGCTTATGGAGAAGCATAGTTCAGACCAGAGTAGGGAAGGGTCCAAGTTGTCCCTGAAGGGAACATACATTTCAAAACCTCGAGAACTGCAACATAATAGGTGTCCACTCAAAGAGCATATCCATGAGTCAGGAATGTTGTAGAAAATAGTCCAGATCTGCTCTGAAGTTCTACTAGATTCTTTTCTATTCCCTTTCAGTGTCCTGGGGCCAACCTTTTCTCGAACCCTTCTGTAATAGCTGTAAGCCATATCTGGTGAGGGCTCTACCTATTTCTGCAGATTGCTTGGGGACCCTCTCGTTTCTTCTTGCTAAGCGGTGGGTCACACACCTGTCTCACCCCAAGTGTATGTAGCCCCAAGTGGTGAAAGACCTCTTCATCTTTATCTCCATTAGGTGACAGTGTTTTTAAAGGCTCTAAGGACAACCAGGGATGGGATTGCATTTTAGCCCTGCAAACAAATGAAATATTGGGCCTCCTAATCCCAAAGCCCCCTGCAGTGGGGAGCTTCCCAGGGGTTACTACCTCCTTACTATCTACAGCTATCTTGGCTATAGATAGTTGGGTCCCTCTCCTGGACCCCCTCTTCATTTGCCCCTTCCTGCTCCCCAAACTTTTTCTGAACCCCATAGCTCCTCTTTTCCAGCTTGCCCTTGGAAACTTAAGTCTCTTCTCTTTATTGTTTGAGTATTTCGGCTTTCTCCATTGTCCTACTGGTGTTCATTCTCTGGGGGAGAGCATGGCCAGAGGCACTGTGATAATCCACCCTCCTTGGGACCCAATTAAAAAAAATTTTTCTTGCTCAGGGACTTAGATTTGCACCTTCCTCTGGTGTTCACTGGTTCAAACCTCGGTCTGCTTTTTAAAAAAATATATATATATATATTATTTATTTATTTGACAGAGAGATAGCACAAGTAGGCAGAGCTGGCAGGCGGAGGGAGAAGGAGAAGCAGACTCTCCATTGAGCATGTGAGCCCGATGTGGGGCTCGATCCCAGAACTCTGGGATCATGACCTGAGCCGAAAGCAGAGGCTTAACCCACTGAGCCACCGAGGTGCCACTCAGTCTGCTTTTTAAAAAATAAGACAAGCTTATTTAAAGTATATTATTAGACCATGTTCCAAAAGACATTGTCTTAAAAACAACTTTTCATTGATTTACCATGAGCTCCATATCTTCTTAGAGACACTTTGAGCCAAAATATTAAAATTAAAAGCCCACATGAGTGGTTTCAGGAAAAATATACAGGATACACCACACTGTTGCCTTTAAAAAAAAAAATGTATCTTTTCCAAGAAGAATCAGAGCCAGCTTCTATCAAAATCAAAACCCAGAGTGTACAGCTGTGTAAAGAGCACTCCATAAGGAGTCAAAGACCTGGGATCAAATTCAGGGTCTGAATCTTGAGTGACTAGGTCTCAGATGTCAGCTCTGTCATGGCCCATTTACCAAGGCCATGGCTTTGCCTCATCAGGCCCTTCTCTGTCCTCTGACCACTTGCCTGAGGTGAAATTAATCAATTAACTTATTCATTTTAGTCAGGGGTAGATCTTGAATTAACGGTCATGCCTGTGTTAGAATGTGATTTTCCTGAATGTTAGGTTTTATTTCTTTATACCAGAGGCCTCCTAGTGGCAGAAAGACAGCAAACCAGAGATTGGATCTTCAGCAATTTTTCTTCTAGAATACGTATGGGTGAATTAGATTGTCCCCCAAGCTTGTATGACTTTTCTGCTAGAAATTGATTAGCATCCCAGTGTCTCCACTCCTCACACATTAACGTGGGATTAGACGTGGTTCGGTTATAGGTATATTGAAAATGGCATTAAGCCAGGAGTAGCCCAAATTCTCTCTTGGCTATCAACTCCCTGACGAGGCAATTCTTTTTCTTCTTTGTTTTTTTTCATACATAGCCATGGTTTCTCTCCTGGCCATCATGCCTAATCTGGAATTATGTATAATGGGGGCACCTGGGTGGCTAAGTTGGTTAAGTGACTGCCTTCAGCTCAAGTCATGATCCTGGAGTCCTGAGATCAAGTCCCGCATGGGGCTCCCTCCCCCTTCTCATTCTCTTTCTCTCTCTAATGAATAAATAAATCTTAAAAGAAAAGAAATTATGTATAATGTACTCACTGCTAAACTTTAAGTCTTCACTTACCACGTTCTTTTGATCCAACAGCCTTGTTTGACCCTGAGTGTTGCTTAGGAAACAATCACGGTGCAGTAAAGAAAGAAAAGATGGGGCTTCCTGGATTCAGAGGAGACTTTGCGTTAAACAGAAGAGACAGAGAATAAACATCCGGGTTTTGATGGATGCTTCTCACCTTCATTTTGGTCTGTGAAGAGGCAGAAAAGGGAGAGGCATAGACTCCAGAAGGAGATCTAAGCACAGGGGTCGAAGTCAGGAACACACAGTTCTGGGTTCGGTTTAGCTGCTAAATTGGCCCTTGGTCTTGAGGAAGTTACAGTATAAATGGGAGAGCTGATCATCCTGTTGTTTTCTCCTCAGGGTTAAAAAAAAAAAAAAAAAGGCCACATCGTTACGGTTTTGGAATGAGACCGAGAACAGGACTATCAGTAGTCTATCAGGCCAGCATCTGGAAATGTTCTGCTGTAACTTGTTAGCCGGAACTATACGAGGTAAACTTCTCCAAGTTCCCCACAGCTATATAGGTGAAAAGTTGCACCGCTCTGCCAGGGATTAACTTTTTCCTCATTCTTGTTCCTACACTTACTTGTATATGCTTAAATATACACTTAAATATAACACCCTGAAGTCTTAATAGCCATTCAGTTGCACTCACCAGGTCTGGGTAATGTCAGAACATACCGATGTCAAGCCTTCCAATGTGGTCAGTCAATCTAAGCCATCAGTTTTGAATCATTTCCTTCCCTAAACAGATTCTGTAGAATTTCTCTTCTGCCATCTTAGAATTCATTAAGTAACAAAAAAAAATCCAACATGTTCAAGCCTACAATAAAAGTCTGACCTTCCCTTTTAAGATGAATTTCAGGGTACATGCGTTTGCCAAGGAGCATGCAAAGACCAGGACAGGACCCTTTTTGAGGTCCTAACAAAGGACAACGGACCTAAATCCAACTGCCTTTCTTCTTTTATAATAAAGAGAAAAGGGTTTTGTTTATGTTTTTGTTTTGATATTGATTTTGGTCTAGATGTTTTCCAGAGTGTCTTGGCTTAAATGTTGATGTATAATAAAGGTAAATAGAAATATGAAGTATAGCATAATGACTTGCTGCCACCAAGGCAGGACTGATCTGAATTTGATTTAGCCATAGAAATACGTTCTATGGGGGCGGGGGGTGGCGCCTGGTGGCTCAGTCAGTTAAGTGTCAGACTCCTGATTTTGGCTCAGATCATCTCAGGGTCATGAGGTCAAGCCCTGCATTGGGCTCTATACTCCGCAGGGAGTCTGCTTGAGATTCTGTCCCTTTCCCTCTGCCCTTTTTCTCGTGCTCTCTCTCTCAGATAGATAAATAAAATCTTAAAAAAAGAAAAGAGAATAGAAGAAAAGAGAAGAGAAGAGAAGAAAAGAAAAGGAAAGAAAAGAAAAGAAAAGAAAAGAAAAGAAAAGAAAAGAAAAGAAAAAAGAAATACCTCCTATGGGGAGGAAGGCCTGTTACAATTTAGAACAGGCAGATTCTGGGCTCAGCTACTACTGATCTCTTCTCTTGGATAAATAGGTTATTCAGTCCATCTAAAACTCAATTTGCTCATCTGTAAAGTGGAAATAATAATACCTTCCCATAGTGTTACTCTAAAGACTAAATG